>NC_064255.1:49805902-51016735 GCF_003254725.2 Canis lupus dingo | reverse complement strand
ATACCATATAATTATTCTATTTAAAGTCCAATTCAGTGGCTTTTATTATATTAACAGAGTCATAAAATCAACAGCACCATGTAATTTTCAAATATTTTTATCATCCTCCCCAAAGTACCCTACAGACATTCGTTGTCACTGCCCGTCTCCCTACTGCCACTCTTAGGCCTAAGCAAACACTGATCATCCTACTGTCTCTATAGATTTGTCTATTCTGGATGCTTCATATAAATAGAATCACTCAATATATATTCTTTTGTAACTGGTGTATTTTACTTAGCATAGTGTTTCCAAAGTTCTTTCATGCCATATGAGGTGTCAGTCCTTTTTACTGCTGAATAATATTCCATTATATGAAAAGATGACATTCTGGAGACTCATTCAAAATTTGGTGATTATTAGGGTGTTTCCACTTTCTGGATCTTATGAATAATGCTGCTATGAACATTTCTGTACAAATACTTTTGTGGACATACATTCCCATTTCTGTTGAGTATATACTTGAAAATGGAATTGCTGGATCATAGTATCTCTGCTTTTTGAAGAACTGCCAGGCTGTCTTCCAAACCAGTTGTACGATGTTATAACACTATACACATACATAAAAATGTATGATGGCTCCAATTTCTCCACATCATCAACAGTGCTTATTATTATCTCTCTTTTTTATTATAATCACCCTAGTGCGTGAAGTATATCCCATTGATCTGATATACATTTTTGCAATAGCTAATGATTTTGAACATCTTATTATGGCTTATCATAGATCTTCTCTGAATAAATATCTGTTCCTATATTTGCCCATGTTAAGTTGAGCTATTTATCTTTTTAATATTGAGTTATGTTTTTTATATGTTTTGAATAAAACTTCTCCATCAGATATATGATTTGTAAATATCCCCTCCTTTCTGTGGGTTTCCATTTTACTTTCTTGATGGTAGATCTTGAAGCACAAACGTTTTTGACTTTGATGAAATCCAATCTATCAATTTTTTTTTTTCCATTTCACCAGTGTACTTTTAGTGTCATATCTAAGAAATCATTGACTGGCGCATAATCAAGATCTACTTCTATGTTTTCCTCCAAGAGTATTACAGTTTTAGCTCCTATGTTTAGTTCTATGATCCATTTGTTGTTATTTTTTGGTACATAAAGAAGGGATCAAAATTGGGGTTTGGGGCAGCCCAGGTGGTTCAGCGGTTTTTCACATCCTTCGGCCCACAGCATGATCCTGGAGTCCCAGGATCGAGTCCCATGTCGGGCTCCCTCATGTAGCCTGCTTCTCCCTCTGCCTGTGTCTCTGCCTCTCTCACTCTGTCTCAGTATATCTCATGAATAAATAAAAATCTTTTTTTAAAAACTGTTTTTTTTTTGCATATGGATAACTAGTGTCCTTGCACCATGTATTGAAGAGAAATATTCTTTGACCCATTCAATTATCTTGACATCACTTTGAAAATCAATTGACGATAAATAAAGGGTTTATGTTTAGATTTTCAATTTTATTCCATTGATCTATATGTCCATTCATATACTAGTGCTACATTCACATGACTACCATAGCATTGCAGTAAGTTTTGATCTCAGAAAGTATGAGTCTTCTAAATTTGTTCTCTTTCACAATTTTTCAGCTATTCTGTGTCCTTTGCATTTCCCTATAAACTTTATAATCAACTTGTCAATTTCTGCAAAAAAACAAAAGCTGGAAGTTTAATAAGGATTGTTTTGAATCTGTAGATCAAGTCGGGAGCATGTCAACTTTACAATATTGTCTTCTGATCAATGAGCACATTTTTCTTTCCATTTTTTCCATAAATACTTAGAAATTTTCAGATTATAAGTCATGCCCTTCTTTTATTAATCTTATTCTTTATTATTTTTTTATTTTAAATCATGATAGTATTTTGACAGATCTGGATATTGAGTGTTAATATAAAATTTATATTTCAGACATGCAAACATACACAAATACAAATGCAATACACCCTTACTAGGTTATTACTTCATTTTTTTTACATGTCTCAGTAAGCTACATAAATTATTTGAATGGAGAAAAAAACGGATCAAGAACAAATTCAAATAAACTGTATTTTGGGAGACTTGAAGATCGGAGGCTAAATATAGCAGCAGTTGATACATAGCTTTAAGCAATTTAAAGATAGAAATCAGTGATTTGTAATTTTCTAATTATTCAATTAATGGAATTATTCAATTAGTGGAATGCAAATATAGCTGTTACTGTTTTCAATAATATTTTGTGTGGTAAAGGATGATAGCTGATCTGAGCAAAATATTCAGAAGAAAAATTAGTCAAACAGGAATCAATTTTATGTCCTTTCTTATGGTGGGCAGAAAAAGGCCTTCTTAAAGTATTTAAATTTCCTAATCCCTAGAACAAGTGAGTATTTTAGTCTATTGTGAAAGAGTGACTATTAACTTTCTATGGAAAAAAATGTGATTAAGCTAAAAATCTTGAGAGGAGGATATTATCCCGGTGGGTCCAAATCCAATGACAAGTATCATTATATAAGACAGAAGGGGAGAGGGAATATGAAGGCTGGGGTAGAGACTGTGTTAATATGGCTACAAGCCAAGGAAAAGGAATTTCAACAGCCACCATCATTAGGAGAAAGCAAGAAAAGATTCTCTTCTAGAACTTCCACAGCAAGTGTGATCCTAACACCACCTTGATTTCAGGATGCTGGCCTCTAAAAGTTATGAAAAACTAAATTTCTGTTGTCTTAATCCACCATAATAGTATTGACACAGCAGTTCTAGGAAATAAATATATATCCTCTCTAATATTTGATCTAAAATTTTTAGATATTACTATTTTTAGATATATTTTAAATTTCTAAAAATATCACATGTCTTTCGTTAAAGTATTAATAGCCACTTAAACTTTACCAAAGATAGTATTTTATATGAATTATGAGTATCAATATAAATTTGATTTCTTAAGGACATTTTGTTAAAATGGGTAAAATTCAAAATTTGAAAAGTTATTTATACATGTGCATGCAAGTTTTAGTATGTATGAAATTCACAGCATTAAGAAATAACTTAAGATTAACAAAGATCATGAAACATTAATTAACAGATTCTGCTGGTCACTGTGTGTCAAGTTAACTGAGGTAATATTTAATCTAGAAGCAGAATATTAATATCTATACAAATTTAGTTATCTATTTATACTAGAAATAATTGGCCCCTTGCTAATTAAGTCCATATTCAGCTTTCAGATGATCATATCATTGATGGCTTCCACAAAATGAAATTTTGGGAATGTTATTTTATGTAGGCTTTAGAACTCTATGCCATTTGTACCTTAGTACACATGAATTTCTTCAATAAATAAAATTCTGGATTCAAACTTTTAAGATAATCTTAATAGAAAAATAAAACAAAAAGTGCATTATTATTTAAATTTTTATATTTGTTAAGTGATTGACAATACAAATTCTAAATTATCTTAATATTTTTCTTTGATTTATAGATAGAAAACAAATTTAAAAAGGTGTAACTCTCTTGACTTTTATTCATGTTAAAACATCATATAGACATACTTAAGGCTTCATTAAAAAACTGAATTGCAATTACATAGAAAAAGATGATAATTAAAAAAAACATCTTTCTGTCTAGATTGTATTCATATCTTCCTTAAAAAATATTTAGACTAGTATAAAAATACAATACTCCGAGAGATACTTTTGTACTAAATAATCTTGGGGTGCCTGGATAGCTTAGTCGGTCAAGCGTCCAACTCTTGATTTCAGCTCAAGTCAGGATCTCATTTTTTAAAAATTTTATTTATTTATTTTAGAGAGAGAGAGACAATGAGTGGTGGGAAGGGGCTAGAGGGAAAGAGAAAGAAGCACAGCAGACTCCCCACTAAGCAAGAAGCCCAACTTGGGGCTCAATCCCAAGACCAGGAGATCATGAACCAAGGTGAAGGAAGATGCTTAACTGATTGAGCCACCCAAGTGCCATCCAAATCATGATCTCAGAGTCGTAAGATCAAACAAACCCCTTGTTGGGCTCCACGCTGAGCATGGGGGAGCCTACTTAAGATTCTCTCTTTCCACTTCCCTCTGCCCCTTCCTGCCCTGCTTGTTCTTTCTCTCTCTAAAACTTAATAGTTTTATTACACGCACATTTTTTTCTTGAAGCTTATTGCAATATAAAATGAAGCTGAAAAAAATATGTGAAGAAATGAACACACTTTGATCTTGAAAGCATAACTATAAGCACTTCTTTGTTCTGTCTTCAGAGCTCTGAACCCTGGCCCAGCTAACCATATAACCTCATAGCCTAGTGCCCTTCTATAATAATGAGCAATCACTTTGGATGGACCACATAAACATGGTAACCTTTTTTTTTTTTTTTTTCAAAAGACTTTCCCATTTTCCTCCAGGTGATGTTTACAAATCTTCACTGATTTCCTTCCTCTCTACTCACTGGAACTTCCTTCTTCTCTATTCATAAAACTCTTCACCTCTGTATGCATTATTTCTTTCTCCTGTTCAGTGTATGAATCTGTTAAGATTATACCTTAAAGCTCTAATGATAAACCAGGTCATGTCTCTTTTTCACATACAACATGCTCTCTCTAGTCTCTTTCTCTTCCCAACTTGCTTTTCCTAAAATTTTGACTACTCTCAAATTTCCATCATCATATTTCTGCATTGTATTATTATTTTGGCAAGCTTCCTCACTCCTAAATGTGAAATTCTACCTGCATGTTCAAAATTCCTAATCTGTACCTCCAGGCTGATGTCTTTTATGCCTTACAGGTTCATGTATTCACTCACCAGCTGAATTTCTTCACTTCAATATCTCACAAACAGCATATTCAAAAATTAGCTCATCATTGTTGCCCTTAAAGTTCATCTTTTTCTTTCTTCACACAGTCATTATCTTCAACATGGTAACCCAAGTTTAAAATAATGCTGGTGACCTATGCCCCTCCTTATCTCTAAGTCTGAATTAAGTCTCTAAACAACTCTTACTTCACCTGAGTAATAGACTTAAAAATTGATTTTTTATATTCTTTCTGCATCATAGATTTTTGTGAGGATTAACTGAGATAATTAATGCAAAGTGCTTAAAATACAGGCTAGTTGATGACATAGTGTCAAAAAATGTTAGTTGCTATCATTATAATTTTTGGCATAATTATTTTTTAAAATGCACTGAATAGAGTTATTCAAAACCAAAGTGAACAAACCTGAACTAGGCAGAGAGACAGCCAAAGTAAAACTAGGAGATAATAAAGGTGAGATGTAGAGTAGAAAATGGATGATTCAATGTTATTGTATTATAAAGTACTTACCAGAAAGAAGAGAGAGATAAGGCTGGAAAGACAAGTTGAGGCCAAGTTTTAAAGTGTTTAGAAATCCATAGTAATAAGTGAGTACTGGAAGATATGAAAATTCCAGTGAGGGCAGCCTGGGTGGCTCAGTGGTTTAGCGCTGCCTTCAGCCCAGGGTGTGATCCTGGAGACTCAGGATCGAGTCCCACGTCAGGCTCTCTGAATGGAGCCTGCTTCTCCCTCTGCCTGTGTCTCTGGCTCTCTCTCTCTCATACTGTGTCTCTCATGAATAAATAATTAAGTAAATCTAAAAAAAAAAAAAAAAAAAAAAGAGGAAAGAAAATCCCAGTGAACAGAGCAAGTACCTGGAATGACATGATAAAGATCTCCACAATGTGTTCTTCCATAAAAGTAATGAGGACAGTGGCAAAACATGATTAAGATCAATATTTTCCAAAACTAGAAATCAACCAAAGGTTTGGAAAAATCTGAAGGATGTTTATAAAGAATTACTGAATCTTGGTAAAAACATTTGGGTTTTTTTACAAATTTTATTTGCCCTATTCGTCATCCTCTCCCCAGTTAGCTAGCCTTGAAACCAGTAGTCAGCAGATTCCGGAAGTAGGAGAACAGGTTTGGAGCTCTGTAAAAAGTCTCATCTCCATAGAATGAAATGATTTTAATATTTGGCAATGGCATGAATAAACCTCATTCACAAGATTTGCCATTAGTTGACCTGATTAAGATTTTGCTCAGTGGGAAAGCTCTGTTCTCCGGCATTTGGTTAAGGTGGGGACACCAGTTGGGGAAAAAAAAAAAAAATGCTGACCAAATACTTAAAAGGGAAATCTTGAGAATATAACAGCTGAAAGGGACTTTGAAAAGCTCTAACATATTCCTGGAAATCTAGAGACCATGTCATGTACAGGGCTGTCATGTACCAGGCTAAGAAGGCTTTATCTTTCACATCTCTCTAACCTCGAGTCTCCATGTAAGCAAGAAATGAAGACTAATGCAGAATTGTAAAATGTAGGAGTTTTGAAGTCTCATCCAACAAAATGAGTCTCTCAGCAATGGGTAGGAAATTAATTAGTGGAAAGTATTTTAAAAAATGCCTGTCTAATCTTAAACTGACCACTAAACTCACTCAAAAAAAAAAAAATGACTTCAGTGGTATCAAGGGACAAATAACAGAAACTACACAGAATTATACAGGAAGTCACTAAACAAATAACAATAGACCCTAGAGGGAAGCAAGAGGATATGATTTCCAGTACTTCCATATTATATTTAAAATATCCAGCTTTATAAAACTATGAAGCATGCAAATAAATAAGAAGATATGACCAGTTTGAAGGAAAATTTAAGTCCCAGAAACTACTCCAGAAAGAAGCCCGTGTTTTAGACTAATTGGATAAAGACTTAAGTTACTATAAATATCTTCAAAGAACTAAGAAAACTGTATCTGAAGAATTAATGAAAGTATGAGAATGATGGCTCACAAATAACAAATATCAGGAGGAGAATCAAATTATTAAAAGAAAAATTCTGTAGTTGAAAACCATAATATCTGAAATGATTTAAATACCAGAAGAAAGAACTGGCTAATTGGAGACAGATCAATTGAGATTATCCAGTCTGATGAACAGAAAGAGAAAAAAAAATGAAGAAGCATTGTTGAGGAAATAGTGAAATCAGAACCTTCATAATCATTGAGTTGATTGCAAAATTATACTGCTACACTAGAAAAGTTGGGAGCTCTTCTAAATATTAAATATAGCATTACTATGTGACCCAAGAATTCTACTCTGAGGTATAAATCCAAGAGAAATTATAGCACACACACAGAAGAACCTTTGCATAAATGTTCATGACAGCATTATTTATAATAGTCCAAAAGAAGATAAAACCCAAATGTCCACCAACTGATGGATGAACAAGGTGGTTCATCAAATGTGTGAATGTATATTCATACAATGGAATATTATTTGACAAAAAGATAGAGTAGTAACACATGCTACAACATGGATGAAGTTTGAAAACATTATACAAAATTAAAGAAGCCAGTCACTAATGAACACTTGTAGTATGATCCACTTCTATGAAATTTCCAAAATAGGCCAACATATAGAAAAAGGATATCGGTGGTTGCCAGGAATTAGGAGGCAGAAGGAATGAGAACTGACTGCAGATGGAGAGCTCAATGAGCTCAATGGGTTATTATATTGGGGCAGCCCGGGTGGCTCAGCAGTTTAGCGCTGCCTTCAGCCCAGGGTGGGATCCTGGAGACCTGGGATCGAATCCCATGTCGGGCTCCCTGCATGGAGCCTGCTTCTCCCTCTGCCTGTGTCTCTGCCTCTCTCTCTCTCTATGTCTCTCATGAATAAATAAATAAAATCTTAAAAAAAAGAGTTATTATATCATATCATATTTGAACTATTATATTTGAATTATACCTTTAAAAAGAAAGAATTTTATGCTTTGTGAATATCTCAACGAAATTGTAAGAAAAATTGTAAAGAACACATTGCTTTGTCACAAACTGAGCAATGGTTTTCAGTTTATTACTTTATATTGGTTACTTTAAGGCAAAATTTATTACAAGAAAGAGATGTGTAATATTAGGTTTTAGTGGTTGTTCCTTCCATGGAATATGCTTTGAAGAAACATCTTTTCATGCTTGCTTAGTGCTATGTTTTTGGGTTTTTTTTTTTTTTAAATTGAGAGAAAATGTTGCCATGTCTGTCTTTCTATAAAGATAGATATTTGTGTGTGTATGCAAAACAGAATTTAAAAGGCACAATGATAAAATGATGAATATATTTTATATATGTGAACAATAGAACATAACTTAAAAATGATAATAAAAATCTATAATCTTATGCAATAATCTAGATAGGTATTGCATACATAATTATGAGTGTACACAAGAGAATATATGCAGGATTCAATTTTTATAGAGCACAAACAAGAGGACATAGTTAAATATTTATGCTATTTGAGGTCAATATAATGATTACCATGGTAGGGCCCGAGTCTGGAAACCTGGATTTCTGTGGTTCTGGTGAGACTCTGTTTCTTGATCTGGGTTTCGGTTGTATGGTTGTGTTAGTTTATGATAACTCATTAAGCTGTTTATTTATGGTATATAAGCTTTTCTGTATGTACATTATACTTCAAAGAAAAGTTGAAAAAGAATAATTATATGTTGCCATATAATTTGCTTAATGTTTATACTATGGAATTAAGTAGAATTTAATAGAAAATTAAAGAGAATTTACCTAATTAAGAATTATAAAGTATTCGATATCACTTAAGTAAGGTAGGCAGGCATACAAGTAATTGTATAAACTAATTTAAATAATACGTAATGGTTAAATCAAAATGTTACTAACAACAATAATGAGGACAGGCTGTCTCCTTGTATTCAATATTGTGACAGTGTCAATGAATAATTTGGAATTGGGGGTGGAGAGTGAAAGCCTTCTGATCCTTGACCCTTTTTTTTTTCTTCAGCAGTTACTTCAATACGTTTATCTTCATTATCATGAAGGCTTATTAGTTATAACATTAATAATTTTATAATATACTCAATTAAGAGGCAGGCTTTAGTATATTTGGATGCTTTCTTTAGTGTATAGACATATTCAATTTTTTCTGAATCTCAGACATCTGAAAATGTTTGATTTCTCAAAAACTTCAGGGCTCATTTTTGCATTTGTTTCTTTTGCCTTCGTGGATGTATCTTGCAAGAAGTTACTGTGGCTGAGTTCAAAAGGGTGTTGCCTGTGTTCTCCTCTAGGATTTTGATGGAATCTTGTCTCACATTTAGATCTTTCATCCATTTTGAGTTTATCTTTGTGTATGGTGAAAGAGAGTGGTCTAGTTTCATTCTTCTGCATGTGCCTGTGCAATTTTCCCAGCACCATTTATTGTAGAGACTGTCCTTTTTCCAATGGATAGTCTTTCCTGTTTTGTCGAATATTAGTTGACCATAAAGTTGAGGGTCCACTTCTGGATTCTCTATTCTGTTCCATTGATCTATGTGTCTGTTTTTGTGCCAGTACCACACTGTCTTGATGACCACAGCTTTGTAGTACAACCTGAAATCTGGCATTGTGATGCCCCCAGATATGTTTTTCTTTTGTAAAATTCCCCTGGCTATTCGGGGTCTTTTCTGATTCCACACAAAACTTAAAATAATTTGTTCCAACTCTCTGAAGAAAGTCCATGGTATTTTGATAGGGATTGAATTAAATGTGTAAATTGCCCTGGGTAACATTGACATTTTCACAATGTTAATTCTTCCAATCCATGAGCATGGAATATTTTTCCATCTCTTTGTGTCTTCCTCAATTTCTCACAGAGGAAGACATAGACATGGCCAACAAGCACATGAGAAAATGCTCTGCATCACTTGCCATCACGGAAATACAAATCAAAACCACAATGAGATACCACCTCACGCCAGTGAGAATGGGGAAAATTAACAAGGCAGAAAACCACAAATGTTGGAGAGGATGTGGAGAAAGGGGAACCCTCTTACACTGTTGGTGGGAATGTGAACTGGTGCAGCCACTCTGGAAAACTGTGTGGAGGTTCCTCAAAGAGTTAAAAATAGACCTGCCCTACGACCCAGCAATTGCACTGTTGGGGATTTACCCCAAAGATACAGATGCAATGAAATACCAGGACACCTGCACCTCGATGTTTCCAGCAGCAATGTCCACAATAGCCAAACTGTGGAAGGAGCCTCGGTGTCCATCGAAAGATGAATGGATAAAGAAGATGTGGTCTATGTATACAATGGAATATTACTCAGCCATTAGAAATGACAAATACCCACAATTTGCTTCAACGTGGATGGAACTGGAGGGTATTATGCTTGAGTGAAGTAAGTCAATCGGAGAAGGACAAACATTATATGGTCTCATTCATTTGGGGAATATAAAAAATAGTGAAAGGGAATAAAGGGGAAAGGAGAGAAAATGAGTGGAAATATCAGAAAGGGAGACAGAACATGAAAGACTCCTAACTCTGGGAAATGAACTAGGGGTGGTGGAAGGGGAGGAGGGCGGCAGGTGGGGGTGACTGGGTGGCGGGCACTGAGATGGGCACTTGACGGGATGAGCATTGGGTGTTATTCTGTATGTTGACAAATTGAACACCAATAAAAATAAATTTATTAAAAAAAAAACTTCAGGGCTCTAAAAACTATCAAAGCCTTTCTATTTTCAGAAAAGACTAGAACACATGTGGCTAAATGATTTTGGAAATTACATAATAAAAAAAAGTGGATGGCTCTGATACAGTGGTAACAAATAGGAGGGTTTGATACATATATTGAGTACAAAATATAAATTTTGAGACCAATTTGGATTTTGTTTTCTCCTAGTACCTCTAACCCCCCCCCCCCCCGCAAATAGCTGTGACGCATTATAGTACTGTGACACTTTGCAACAGAATCAACAGCTTTAGTTCAGTATGCATATAAAATGAAAGGGACACTTTAACATTGCTCAGAGAGTAACTAATAACTGCAGGATCCACCAGAGTATTCCATTTCCAGAGTAAAAGCTTTTTACTAAGTATTCCCTTTTCCAGGTAGACCTCAGGCATTTCCTAAAACTACTCAGTAAGTACAGTGCTAGTTTTATAGCTCAAAGCTGCAAATATTATTTAATTTAGACTGATAATAATAAAAGCAT
Source organism: Canis lupus dingo (assembly GCF_003254725.2). NCBI lineage: Eukaryota > Metazoa > Chordata > Mammalia > Carnivora > Canidae > Canis > Canis lupus. The sequence goes on along the minus strand of NC_064255.1, from coordinate 51,005,716 downwards.
ACCAAAATTTCAGACAACATATGCAACATGAAAGTGCCTTTCTGGAAAAAAAAAAAAAAGGAAAGGTTATCACCAGAGGATCATTATAAGGTTCTCTCCTATAGGCAAGTCTGTCCTTTGGACAAAGACATAGAAAGGAGGGTAGGGAAGCAGTTATCATGTTAACTCACTTGCAGGCACTTAAGCACAGAGAAGTTTATGAGATCCTGAATCAGTTTGAACTTGATCAATTTTTTCCTAGACAGGAGCTGGTTGCAATTTAGTAGATAATATATTCATTCCTATCTGTAACTCCTCTTCAGCACGTTAGGAAGTATACATCAGAAATCGTGTAATGCACTTGTGTATTATAATCCCTCTAAAGTACTCTAACAGATTAACTTAATCATAGAAACCTGTGATTGACTGGGGTAAGTGCTAGTTCGTTTTTTGTGTAGGCTACCCATAAACCTATTTAGTGTGAGCAGAAATTACTCCATTAGTATTTTCAGGTCAAGCCTTTCATCTTCATCTCTCTTATAGGTCCGCAGCCTAGCACCACACCCACCTCGGAGCAGATATTTGAGTTACCGTTGGCTGAATAATTCAAGAGTTTACTAGCTGTCATTAGTGAAACAGTTATTTTATTATTAGTATTTTGTACAACCGTAACATAAAAAGCACTATTTCCCTTTTACAAATTTAAAATGAGAGAATTCCTCAAAGAATATTCTTCGAAGAACAGTTTTGGTAACATTGAAAGCCTTTAATTTATAAATTAGTTCTAAGATTCTTTGATGCTGGAGTTCTCTTGATCTTAGCAGGAGTCAAGAATAGATTTTCGCATAACTGCTACCTGGCTGACTGATAGAAATCGAAAATACCATTAACTGAAAGATGCATCCTGTTTTCAGATAAATGAAAAATTAGAAATGAACTGATGAAATAGGATGGATACAACTGGCTTTTCTCTTAGGAAACAGCACCAAAGTTATGTTGACTTTTACCCCCTCTCAGTGTCACTCCACTAGGCCCACTTAGCTAATGATCTTGCCTACGTTTGATGATCCTCTCTTGACTTTGCACCTCAGCACACTCTTCAGTTTTAGGTAGTCCTGGAATTATATTCAGCCTCCCAAGCTTGCTATGGTGTTTTCAAACTTAACTGATCTCTGGAGCTCTGCTCTAGCTTTTACTTAGTTATATAACTCAGCTTCATGTAGAATAACTAATACTAACTAAATATCTTTTGCCATTTTTTTAAGGACCAACTGGTACCTGGAGCTGTGACAGATGCTCAGGACTCACAGAGGAGCAAGATAGACATATGTCCTAAACCTACGGACTTTATATTCAAGCAAGACAAATTTCTAACAAATCATATTTAAAGCTCTTTTTTTTTAAGATTGTATTTATTTATTTATTTGACAAAAAGAGAGTAAGAAAGCATGAGCAGGGTGGGGAGAGAAGCAGGGGGGAAGGGCAGAGGGAGAGGGAAAAGAAGGCTCCTTGCTGAGCAGGGAGCCCAATGTGGTTCTCTTGATCCAAGGACCCACATGACCTGAGCCAAAAGCAGACACTTAACCAACTGAACCACTCAGAAGTCCCTAATACTTTTCTTGAAAAAGGACGTTATTTACTAATTTATTTGTAATAGTAATATTTGCACAAGGTAATAAGTCAAATATATAAGCATTAGGATAATGATAAATTTCTTCTACTCTCTAGTGGTAACCAACTTTAGATGCTTTGGTATATATTTCTGGATATTTCTCTATCTTCCTTGCCCTCTTTCACACACCAACAATTTTTCAGAAAAAAAATTATTTTTCTATCTGTATGTCTTATTATATACTCCTTTATGTATAGCACTTTCCTTCCATGTTTATTCAAGAAAACTACACTGTGGAGTTTTCTCTATGTCAGCACTTCCTGATTTCTATCAGTTTTTATTGGTCTTCTTGGTTTATTTACAACTTTTCCTTATGAAAGGTATGTTGCAATGGCCATTGATGATCACATATCTTTGGCTACATGTGCAAAGATTTCTGTGGGATAGAATGCTACTAGTAAAATTATTGTTCAGGTGATAGGTCTATTGGACATTCTGTTACACAGAGCCTATTAGGCTTTATAAATGATATATAATTTATACTTCCATCAAAGAGCATAAGAATATTGGTTTCCTTTATTAAAAGATGTTATTTATTCACAGAGAGAGAGGCAGAGACATAGGCAGAGGGAGAGGCAGGTTCCCTGAAGGAAGCCCAATGTGGGACTCAATCCTGGGACCTGGGAGCACACCCTGAGCCAAAGGCAGATGCTCAACCGCTGAGCCACCCAAGCATCTCAAATATTGATTTCTGATACTCTTAAAAATACTAGATATGTTCATACTAGATATGAACATTATTTTATTGAAGTATTTTCATACTAGATATGAACATTATTTTATTGATATATTTTTGGATCAATTAAAAACAAAACCTATTTACTCTAATATGTATTATTATTATTATTATTATTATTATTATTATCATGGTTGAAGTTGTACTACTACTTTATATGTTTATGCTATGATGTATACTTCCAAAAACTAACTCATTTTCATCACACATTTTTCAAGTATTTTTTTATTGGAAGATATTGATATATTATGTGGATCAAGCAATTGTTTCCATTTCCCAAGAACATGAAACATAATCCAAAGAATTATAATTTATTTATTTTTTATAATAAATTTATTTTTATTGGTGTTAAATTTGCTAACATACAGAATAACATCCAGTGCTCATTCTGTCAAGTGCCCCTCTCAGTGCCCGTCACCCATTCACCCCCACCTCCCGCCCTCCTCCCCTTCCACCACCCCTAGTTCGTTTGCCAGAGTAAGGAGTCTTTATATTCTGTCTGATATTTCTGATATTTCCCACACATTTCTTCTCCCTTCCCTTATATTCCCTTTCACTATTATTTATATTCTCCAAGAATGAGAACATATAACGTTGTCCTTCTCCGATTGGCTTACTTCACTCAGCATAATACCCTCCAGTTCCATCCACGTTGAAGCAAATGGTGGGTATTTGTCGTTTCTAATGGCTGAGGAATATTCCATTGTATACATAGACCACATCTTCTTTATCCACTCATCTTTCGATGGACACCGAGGCTCCTTCCACAGTTTGGCTATTGTGGACATTGCTGCTATAAACATCGGGGTGCAGGTGTCCCGGCGTTTCATTGCATCTGTATCTTTGGGGTAAATCCCCAACAGTGCAATTGCTGGGTCGTAGGGCAGGTCTATTTTTAACTCTTTGAGGAACCTCCACACAGTTTTCCAGAGTGGCTGCACCAGTGCACATTCCCACCAACAGTGTAAGAGTGTTCCCCTTTCTCCGCATCTTCTCCAACATTTGTGGTTTCCTGCCTTGTTAATTTTCCCCATTCTCACTGGTGTGAGGTGGTATCTCATTGTGGTTTTGATTTGTATTTCCCTGATGGCAAGTGATGCAGAGCATTTTCTCATATGCATGTTGGCCATGTCTATGTCTTCCTCTGTGAGATTTTTGTTCATGTCTTTTGCCCATTTCATGATTGGATTGTTTGTTTCTTTGGTGTTGAGTTTAATAAGTTCTTTATAGATCTTGGAAACTAGCCCTTTATCTGATACGTCATTTGCAAATATCTTCTCCCATTCTGTAGGTTGTCTTTTAGTTCTGTTGACTGTATCCTTTGCTGTGCAGAAGCTTCTTATCTTGATGAAGTCCCAATAGTTCATTTTTGCTTTTGTTTCTTTTGTCTTCGTGGATGGATCTTGCAAGAAGTTACTGTGGCCAAGTTCAAAAAGGGTGTTGCCTGCGTTCTCCTCTAGGATTTTGATGGAATCTTGTCTAACATTTAGATCTTTCATCCATTTTGAGTTTATCTTTGAGTGAAAGAGAGTGGTCTAGTTTCATTCTTCTGCATGTGGATGTCCAATTTTTCCAGCACCAATTATTTAAGAGACTGTCTTTCTTCCAATGGATAGTCTTTCCTCCTCTATCAAATATTAGTTGACCATAAAGATAGATAAACCATTAGCCAGCCTTATTAAAAAGAAGAGAGAGAAAACTCAAATTAATAAAATCATGAATGAGAAAGGAGAGATCACTACCAACACTAAGGAAATACAAACAATTTTAAAAACATATTATGAACAGCTATATGCCAATAAATTAGGCAATCTAGAAGAAATGGACGCATTCCTGGAAAGCCACAAACTACCAAAACTGGAACAGGAAGAAATAGAAAACCTGAACAGGCCAATAACCAGGGAGGAAATTGAAGCAGTCATTAAAAACCTCCCAAGACACAAAAGTCCAGGGCCAGATGGCTTCCCTGGGGAATTCTATCAAATGTTTAAAGAAGAAACCATACCTATTCTACTAAAGCTGTTTGGAAAGATAGAAAGAGATGGAGTACTTCCAAATTCGTTCTATGAGGCCAGCATCACCTTAATTCCAAAACCAGACAAAGACCCCACCAAAAAGGAGAATTACAGACCAATATCCCTGATGAACATAGATGCAAAAATTCTCATCAAGATACTAGCCAATAGGATCCAACAGTACATTAAGAAAATTATTTACCATGACCAAGTAGGATTTATCCCCGGGACACAAGGCTGGTTCAACACTCGTAAAACAATCAATGTGATTCATCATATCAGCAAGTGAAAAGCCAAGAACCATATGATCCTCTCATTAGATGCAGAGAAAGCATTTGACAAAATACAGCATTCATTCCTGATCAAAACTCTTCAGAGTGTAGGGATAGAGGAAACATTCCTCAATATCTTAAAAGCCATCTACGAAAAGCCCACAACAAATATCCTTCTCAATGGGGAAGCACTGGGAGCCTTTCCCCTAAGATCAGGAACAAGACAGGGATGTCCACTCTCACCACTGCTGTTCAACATAGTACTGGAAGTCCTAGCCTCAGCAATCAGACAACAAAAAGACATTAAAGGCATTCAAATTGGCAAAGAAGAAGTCAAACTCTCCCTCTTCGCCAATGACACGATGCTCTACATAGAAAACCCAAAAGTCTCCACCCCAAGATTGCTAGAACTCATACAGCAATTCGGTAGCGTGGCAGGATACAAAATCAATGCCCAGAAGTCAGTGGCATTTCTATACACTAACAATGAGACTGAAGAAAGAGAAATTAAGGAGTCAATCCCATTTACAATTGCACCCAAAAGCATAAGATACCTAGGAATAAACCTAACCAAAGAGGTAAAGGATCTATACCCTAAAAACTACAGAACACTTCTGAAAGAAATTGAGGAAGACACAAAGAGATGGAAAAATATTCCATGCTCATGGATTGGCAGAATTGATATTGTGAAAATGTCAATGTTACCCAGGGCAATTTACACGTTTAATGCAATCCCTATCAAAATACCATGGACTTTCTTCAGAGAGTTAGAACAGATTATTTTGAGATTTGTGTGGAATCAGAAAAGACCCCAAATAGCCAGGGGAATTTTAAAAAAGAAAACCATATCTGGGGGCATCACAATGCCAGATTACAGGTTGTACTACAAAGCTGTGGTCATCAAGACAGTGTGGTACTGGCACAAAAACAGACGCATAGATAAATGGAACAGAATAGAGAACCCAGAAGTCGGCAAAGAATTATAATTTAGTGCCTCTTATAATATATCAAGAGCTGTGCTGGAGTTTTTACATATATTATTAGTATTTCTTGCAACAATTCTATCAGGGTGGGAGTATTAATTTTTATTTTACAAATAAAAACTAAGTACCAAAGAAGCTGATTCAAGTACCTGAGATCAGAGATAAAAAGTGACAGATGTACATGCTATATGTGGATAAGAGGTAAGGAGAGAGTGGTCAATCATCCTGGTTTGTTGGCCTTTTGTAGTTTTAGCTTTGAAAAGAACTGCATCCAGAGAATCCCCACAGTCCCAGACAAAACAGAACTTTGGTCATCTGGATGAAGACATGTCTACTAAATTGAAATAAAGCAAATAAAGGTTGCAAAACTTGAGACAAGAATAACTTGAAGATTATGATTCTAAATCATTTTCATTTTCAGTGACTCCTCTTTATGAAACCATCAGAAGAGTAAGATCGGGTTCTGTACTATTCTACTATAAAGTTGGAGTTAGTTAAGACAGGTTTATAATCGTAGGCCACCAAATCATCTTCATTGGAGAAGGCATGTTCTGTCTAAAAATAGCAACGTTCTGTCTATGCAACAGTAGATCTTAAAACCTTGTGAGTTAAGAAAATCTGGAAGCTAGGTTTTGTGCAATAAATTGTTAAAGGGCAAAATAATTCTGACATGGAGTATTTTGATGTGTTTTTAAATGTGATTGTATCCACTAGGTTGTCATGGATGGAGTTTTACCCAGTATCATTTTTTCTTTAAGATTAGATCCACAAAATATGCTTTCCACTCTACTAATTTAGTCATACATTTTTTTATTTTTCTATTTTGGGAGACAGAGGGACAGAAAACATTAAATGGGTAAAAAACAAGTGTTTTTCTGACCTTTTTAAAATAACATCATATCATAAATACAATCCATAATACAAGGACAATATGCCTCAATTTTTTTGTTAGTAACCTGAGAAATATAAGAATACTTCTCATTATCAGTTCTCTTTGGGCTTCGGGAAGAAATTTATTTTAGATCCTATCTGTTACTTATAAAAGGTCATTTCTATCCTACCAGTTTCAACATCAAGAATGATTTTAAAGTAATAAATAATGAAGGCAATAAAACCAATAAGAAAAACACTACTGTGTACAGAAATTGTCTTGAAGGGAAAGTTACTATAATTACCATACAGTTTTATTTTTATGGATTTTTTTTAATTTATTTTTTATTGGTGTTCAATTTACTAACATACAGAAAAACCCCCAGTGCCCGTCACCCATTCACTCCCACCCCCCGCCCTCCTCCCCTTCTACCACCCCTAGTTCGTTTCCCAGAGTTAGCAGTCTTTACGTTCTGTCTTTGCTAAATACATTTTTGTCTGCATTATTTTGATTTAGATTTTATCTGGATAAAAGAGCTAATTTAATTATCATTCTTAACAGGTAATCTGTCTCGTTCTATTTAGTCTCCTTTTCTTTAAGTCTCTCAACAATGTGTTAACGTTTTGCTCACACCACCCCTGCTGCCCCTTCTGCCCATCGCCAACCCCAGGAAAGGACTGGAGTGTGTGATAAATATACTAAATCTGTTTGTTCAGTCCTTGACTAGAACTAATTATAGGTTTCTTGGTCTGTAACTTTTGTAACGATCAGCATTTTTAAAAGTATCTTCTATTCTTAATACTATTATAACAAATCAAAAGATCGAAGTTCTGTAGGTGTAACACACAAAAAAAGAAAACATTGTCTATTAGACTTCTTAAAGAAAAATAGAAGTGAGTATAAATACATATACTGGAGATAGGAGATAGTGTATGCAATTTAGGGAAGTTTTCTTCCTCAATAAACTAAAAAAAAATGTTTATCTCTTCATCCATTTTCATTGATTTATTGTTACTTAAGTTTTCTGAGGTAATAATTGTATAAATTCCTAGAAATGTAATATTCCATAAGTTGATAGAGTTGCTTATAAGAAAAGATAGTTGGAGTTCTGAAAATGTCCACAGTTCTAAGCCATTTTCATAATAATATACTAAAACTCATTTTGCTTTTCACTATGTGATATTTGTACTGGCAATGACAAAGCAACGATGGGTAAAACTGTTGGTGCCTTAGTGGCACCTCATTACATAAGTGTTCATTGTCATTGTCGCTGTCACACATTCACAGTAAATGAAATAACTTTTTTACTCAAGAATATTCCTGAAAGTGGGGTGCCTGGGTGGCTCCAGTTATGATCCCAGAGTCCTGGGATTGAGTCCTATATGGGGCTCCCTGCTCAGTAGAGAGTCTGCTTCTCCCTCTCCTTCTGCCCCTACCGTCGCTTGTTCTCTCTCTCTCTCTTTCTCTCTCTCTCTCTCTCTCTCTCTCTCTCTCCCCCCTCACTTACTCTCTCTCTCAAATAAATAATTTTTAAAAATAAAAAAGAATGTTCCTGAAGAAGAAAAATTATCAAATCTCAACTTCCGAGCATGCGACTGTGTAAAATAATCTCTATGACAAAATTATAACAAGAAAAGATTTTCTGCTAACTACCAAAGTCCAGTAATTATCTTCCAGCAAAGCACTTGTGCAAATGTTTGAATTGTAAGCAGAACTGGATTTTTTCATGACACAACATGTTTAATGGAAACAAAGACTTGACACATAAATAATGATTTTTTGCAGTTTGGTAGCTGGCAGACATTTTCTTGAGAACGAACAAAGGAAGACCGCCCCTACAAGGAACATAGCCAACAGTATTATTGCCAATTAAAAATTTGAGTTTTTAAGCAAAAATTCAAATATTGTAAAGCCTAAATCTGCCATTAGAGGCTTGATCCAATATTTAAAAAATGTTCCTGATGAGATTGTTGTCATAGTCACAGATATCATTATTTGATATTATGTAATAAAATGTGTCCCTTTTTAGAATATATGGATAATTCAGGGAGCCAGTATTTTCCAAATGGTAAGTTCCTGATATGATTTTAAAAATCATGTATGGTTTAAAAATTGACTCCAAATACAAAATGGACCAATGGAGTCTATTGAAACTAAGTACTAAAACCCTACTGATATGGTTTTAAATACCACTTTACAAGGTACCTTTAAGAAATTGCCAATAGTCAAGTTTTGGTGTAATATAAAAGTCTCCCTTCACAATTATCTGAAAGGATATTAAAACACCCTGCATTTTTTATAAGTAAAAATCTGTACAAGGTCAGATTTTGTTCATATACTTCAACCAAAACAGCATATGGCAACAGATTGCATTCAGAGTAAATAGAAGAAACTAGCTGTAATTTGGTGTTCTGAGACCAATTCCAGGGTGAATGCATGTATGTGTGACGTGAGGAAGGGCTCCCCACACATACAACGGAGCACTTCTTGAACATTAGCAGGGTGGCCAAGGATTCAACTCAGTTCTAACACTATGTCTCCCGAAGACAGTTTCAGATCCCACAGGTTAAGGGGGTGGTCCTACAAGACTGCCCCTCCCACCCTCGGTCTTCCATCCCCCTTACTCCCCAGCACACACTTCAGACACCCACCATAGCCCTTGCACTTCTGAACCACTGGCTGTGGACTGTTGGTTCTAACAACCCCTTCTTTGGACCTAAGACAATCAATTGCAAGTCCAGGTTGTTATGTGTACATCTGACCCCCTGGCTCTACATCAGAGCTCCCCAGGACATTCTTCTTGGGTTCAATTAATTTGCTAGAGAGACTCAGAGCAACATTTTACTTAGTAGATCACTGGATTATTATAAAAGGATATCACTCAGGGACAGCCATATGGGAGAATGCATAGGGCAGAGTATGGTAAAAGAGTGCAAAGCTTCCATGCTCTCTCTAAGTGCACCACTTTCCTGGTGAAACCATTTAAAAGCATAAAGGTAAACAAAAATTAAAATGGCCACATTACTGCATCAGCGAAGCTCAATTTTTAACTAAGTGACCTTTTTTTCCTCTCTTCTGCAAACATCGCCTCCTCCTTTCTTAGCCTTTTGTTTTAGGGACCTGGTGGCACCCTGTAAAGGACTAAGGAGGCTGGCCACCCAAACAATTCCTGTTGAAACTAGCTTTATCCTATATTTCCCTATAAACCCCCCACTCCCATATTTCCCTCTAACTCCTTCCTCTGAGGGGGCTTGCAGTCTTTGAAGGCCTTAGCCTGCTACAACCTCCTTTGCCAGGCAAACCAAAAAAACTATTTATCCTCACTCTGTCTCTTTGCCTTATATTTTGGCTCCAAAGCACAGAGGTCAGTTTTTGTTAACACCAGTGCCTCCACATGTTTACCAATCTGGAAGCTCTCCAAACCTATCTTTTTGGATTTTTATGGAGGCTTCATTATATAAGCATGATTGATTAATGCATTGACTGTTGGTGAATAAACTCAATTTCCAGCTGCCCCCACTTCATCTCCTCTCCAGAGGCAAAGGATGGGATTCAAGTTCCAACCCTCTAACCACATGGTTGCCTCCACTGGAAAACAGCCCCCATCCTTGGGTGCAGTCCAGAAATTACCTTATTAACATAACAAAAGACACCTTTATCACTCTCAGTACTTAGGAAATTCCAAGGATTTGGGGAGTTTTCTATTAGAAAAAGGGGTAAAGATCAAATATGTATCTCCTGTTATAAATCTCAATATCACAAGCTGTAGTCTACTTAACCAGACTTCAAGGAGATCTGTAAAAATACAAATCAATGCCACTTTTCTCACATATTTTTGTTTTGAATAGTTTTTTTCCCACACAAATGTTTATTCTTGTAATGTTAACTGAATTAATAAATATTTTAAATATTTTCTCATTTTTAATATCTAATTGGTATATAGAACTCACATAAACAAAAGTGCTTTGGAGTTCTCAAGGTTTTTAGAAGTATGAGAAGTTCTTAAGGAGCTTTGAGAACTTGAGAAGTTTGAGAACCTCTGCATTAGATACTTGGAGAGAGAATATGAACAAAGGTGGGCACATCAATGGCAAATAAATGTTAAGATTTTCAAGCTTACTACTTAGCTTAGCTTAGTAGTAGCTATTAGGGGAAATCTATATTACATCTAATCTAATCTGAATCAAAGTCTATAACTAACATGAAGATAATCTAAACTTAAAGCCAAATTAAATTTAAACTACATCTAAATGAAAACCTAACTTAAACTATATCAAAGTAGTAGGATAAGGGGATTTGTTAGACAAACAGAAAAGGGAAATTACAAGAATGAATGATTAGAATATTCACCTATTCTTTCCAAAATTATCCTATATCTCTGAATGTGGAAGAGACCAAAACTGGATGTTCTAATAACAAAGAAGGATTTTAATAATGCAGGGAAGAGATGATGATAGTATGAGCTAGAATAGTAGCAACAGAGAGGAAAAGAAGTGGACAGCATTAAGAAGTATTCACATAAAATGATTCAACAGTACTTCATGATTTATTCCAACTATTTCTAGAGTGAGAAAGAACTGTCTATAATGTCTTCCAAATTGCTTACTTGGGAGGCCATAAGTAATTGGTATCATGTAGTGAGATAAAATTATGAGAGGGGGACAAACTTGTGGGGGAAAACAATCTCAGTTTAGAATGTCAAATTTCAAGTGGAAATGCTTATCTATTTCTACATAAATATTTAAATAAGTACTTGGAGACCAGGAAACAATTCTCAAAGGGGTCAATAGATGTTGGGAATCATCAGAACACTTGATGGTCACTCAAGACACAGGATCAGATAAAAAGTAGAGATTCTAGAACAAGAAGGAAGAAGATACAAACCAGAACCCTGTGAGGTGAGCCAAAAGAAGAGAGCACTTAAGGAGACTGCGAATCAGCAGGGAAAGAAAGAAGACTAAAACAAAGAAGGTGTAATTTCAAAGAAACAAAGATCAGAATGGCTATCTATTTTACATGCTTCTGGAGAATGAAGGAAGATTGACAAATATCATCCATTATGGGATCCAAATACTATTAGTGACCTTGACAAATACAATATCAGAAGAATGGCTAGAGTTAAGTGATTGAGAATACAGTGAGGGGGAGTGGGAAATGAACAAGAGAAAGCAGGTGTACTAATCAGAACACAAATACTGCATAATAATCGCAGCTTATCAAATACACTTTTTTTCCAATGCTGCTCAAGCTAAAATTTTTCGTACACAAATGTATGATACGTCTCCAAATAGAGATTCAAACTCTGTTGAGATAAAAATTGCCTAACATTTACAACTGAAGGGGTTTATTCAAATGTGGTAAACTTGATACATGGCTTAAATGCTTCAACAAATATGCCAAATTCAATTGCTCTTATATCTATACTACCTTATATATGAAAAGCAAAATAAAAAGAGATTTTCTATTATTTTATGTAGTGATTGCTTTTACTTAAAATTATAAGAATGAAAAGCATCCAAATTCATATCACATCTTTCATTATTCAGTTTTCTATACCATTATAAATAAAATCTCAACTGTCCTTCCAATACTCTATGCGATAGGAAATACCATTAACCCTGGTTTAGACAGAATCTATGAATTTTTTTCCAAACAAATCTTTAGTGTGAATACATGGATTAACACTTAGAAAGCTGAATTCTTCTAACACGAGACAGTTAACTGAAAAGCATCACATTATCTATGAAATATCTAACATTTATTGAATGTTTACTATATTCAGGCATGCATTAATCACTTTTCATACATTATATCATTTAACGTTCAAACTAACTCTTTGTGGTGGGCTCTATTAATATATGATCAAACTGAGACTTAGAAAATATGGGAACTTGTTCTTATCACATAATTACCCAAAGACTTGGATTAGGAATATAAATTTGTCTGAACTCGTTTATTCATTCAATAAATATTGATTCCATCCCTATTATATGCTAAGCACATATTAATATCTGCTGTTTCCTGGCACATATTAATTAATATAACAAAGAATTATCTCTCTCATTGTGCAGGTTACTTTCTATTGGGGAAAATCAGACAATGAACAATAAACATTAAATAAGTAGATAAGGCAGTAAGTTAGAACAGGTGTTGGTGAACTTTTTCTAAAGGCCAGACAGTAAATATTTCAACCTTTGCTAGCAATGAGGTCTCTGATATAACTACTAAGCTCTGTCATTATAATGTGAAAGTAGCCATAGACAAAATGCAAAGAGATGAGAGCATGCCTGTATTCCAACAAAACTTAATTTGCAAAGCAGGTGATAATTCGGATTTGGTACATGGGCTGTAGTTTGCTAACCCTTATGTTAGACCATAATACAGGTTTGTGTGTGGGGTTTTTCTTAATTTTTATACTTATATATTAATCACATCCATTAATTAAAGGGCCAAACTAACAACCCAAGTTGCATGTTTACAAATCCCCTGTAATCTAGCTTTTGTGGGCACATGAAATCATCTTATAAACCCTTCCACCGATTCTGAGTGCATAACCCCAATGACCTACTTTTTCTAATTCATACATCAAGCTAATGTTTCCCCTGCCATAAACACCCAGGGCGAAGTGCCAGACAATTCGAGACTATCCTTATAGCCCAGAGCTAGCTGACATTATTCAAACTAGCTAACTGTAAACTGCTTCCTGCCCCACGTTGACTTTCCTACGGAAAACATAGGGAAGGCTCTGAGCTAAGCTTTTCTTTCACTTTCTTTTTGCCTCCTAACTGAACCTGGTGCTTCCTCTGTGTCTCTCATAGTAGAGCATGCCCTCTCCTCTCAAGAACTATAAGTAATAAAATCTTCTTTCAATGATATTGACCTCTTTGTCTCATTACTCAGTCACCATTATAAATCAAATCCAGGTACATATCAATGCCATGGAGAAAAGAAAACATATAGCAAACATATTTGTTTAAATCTTCCAAGAAGCAGATGCTGTCATGAATAGATATGCAAGAAATTTATTCAGAAAACTCCCGTGAAGGAGGAAGAGGAGGAATCCAGAGAAGGCAAGAAGAGCCTTCAAACTGTAATGCAGGTGTGACTCCTAGAAAGGAGAGGGGAAAGGAGGGAGAATTGAGGAGGAAGAGTCTTGAATATAACACAGTTCTAAGGAAAAGTTTGGCGAGTCAAACTTTGAGGCCAAATCTGCCATTAAAGTAGCCCCATGCTTTGCTAGAACAGACTTCCATTAAACCGCCAGTGACATTCATTTACTAGTTGGGAGCTAATGAGAAACCTGGAGAGACAGAAGGACAGGGCTATCATCTGACATTGATCAAAAAGGGTAGCAACTGAAATAATAGTTGATGAGTGCTAGGCTGCAGGGAATCTGAGCAGGGCATTTTCATGGCCACCATTACATGCAGGGATTGCATGGAGTACAGATGAGTAGGTTGATCACAGTATTAAAAAGGTTGGTCAGAATAGAATTCATTGAAAAAGTTAATGTCTAAGCAAAAATTTGAAGGAGGTATGGGGTTGTGAAGTAGCTATCTTAGGGGAGAATATTCTATGACAAAGAAACCCTTAGATTAACATCCCTGAGAACAAAATGTGCCCGGCAAGATCCATAAGCAACAAGAATACCAGGGGGTTGAACCAAAGTAAGGAAGAGAAAGTGCTGGAAGATATGATGGCAGATCATAAAGGGCCTTGTGGACCATAGGAAGGATTTCAAGTTTGTACTCAAGACGAAGCATCCAGGGGGTTAGGACAAATTAGTAAAATGATTTGATTTACATTTTAAATTATTTTTTTCTGGCTACCATATGAAAATGTAATTAAAATTAAGATGTTGTATTAAAATACATAGGGTTCAAGAGTGAAGGGGATAGAACCAGTTTGGAGGTTCTTGCAAGAATGGAGGCAAGAGAGGATGGGAGCTCAGACTGGGCCACAGCTGTGGAGGTGAGTGATGAAAAGTGGTCAGTTTCTAGATATATTTTGAAGTTAGAACTGACAAGATGTCCTGATCCTAGTACCCATGTTCTTATTCACTACATACTACTGACTTAGTGTCTTCCTGTCTATTAGTTCTTACATTGCAGCAATAGTGGCTGCATTCATTAATTCACTCATTCAACTCAAAATGTCTTTTAAATGCTTGTTGTAAGCCAAACATATTCTTACTTTTTGAGGTAGTCAAACCTAGTCCTTGGATTTAAATGACATTCTAACATACTCATTACAGTCTACATATAGATGATATGCAGAGATGTAGATATAGATACCTATAAATAAATGACTATAAGTGTATATATAGGTAAGAGTAAAGGTAGAGGTGGAGATAGATAGAGATAGAGAGAGATAGAGATAGAGATAGAGATAGAGATAGATAGAGATAGAGATAGAGATAGAGATAGATAGAGATAGAGATAATAGTATTGTAAAACCAGATGTGAAGGGTGGGGTGACAGATGTGCCTCTGATATGATGAAAACAAAAATGCAGACAACATTGTTGTCATTTCCACCTGAGTGAATGGAGACATAATATACTTTATATAGAAAAAGAACTGAATTTTTGAAACAGACATCCAGGAGGTAACAGGAGCGGAGAAAGAGGAGCATGGGCTGATCTGAGAACATTGCAAGCCATGGATCAACATGATCAAAGGCACTGAGGCAAGAAACAGCCTGGGAGGAAGCAAGAGATAAATCCAGGAGCTTAGGCAGGAGCCAGATTACAGAGAAACTTGTAGGTTACACTAAGGGGTTTAGGTTTATCCTTCAGTTATTTACAGAACCAGTGAAGTTTCAAGTAGGGAATTAAAAAAAAAAAGAATTATATTTATAAAAAAAATCTCTTCAGCAGTAAGCAGTATATAGATATGATTGGGTAAGAAATCACAGAAAAATGCAGAAAAAAATATACATGCTTTCTTTTTTTCTTGAAAGAGATTACAGTCTAGAATGAGAACTATACAAGGAAACAAATGCAAGAGAACATGGGAAGTATGGTAGATATTCCAGACAGTCAGGATTTCACATAAATGCACACACACATGTTTTCCATTAAAGTATAGTATTTCTAAAAAAAAAAAAAATAGAAAACCTTGTAAGAATATCCATAATGATAACTTTTTAGTTAATATAAATACTTATACATTTATTTGAGAATAAGAACTTAAACCACCAAATGATTTGGTGAAATAGCAGATGGATTTATGATTTAGGTCTTACAAATGTAATGAAAACTCTGGTTAAGATGACCAATATGGTGTTTTTCAGAAACATAAATACTTTCAAGTCAAACAGATTGATTATATAGTGATTGCTCATTTACAGCACAAGAAAATAAAGAAATAGAATCTACATGTAAATAAAGGCAAAAATTGCAGAACTGCTGGCTTTCATAGATTTCTATTTATCTAATGAATCAATTTTTGTGACATAAATGGATTTGTTACAGAGCCATAATTTTGAACAAGCCACAGAATCTGGGCTTGAGCTGTGGTTAAATCTGATATTATTTATCTGTGTCCATATGGAAAATTAAGATTACCTAAATGATGAATGAATTTCAAATAATGTATTTTTCTAGGTAGAGTCATATTCCTGTAATAATTTTCTTCTTTCTTCTTACAAAAGCATGACATTTTAATTCCAGAAAGAAAAATTAGAGATATTACCCAGAATGTGTCAATTCAAGTGTTCAGGTTTTTTTTTTTTTTTTTAAGTTACACTTTTGTTATGGAGATTGGGAACATATTTTACTTTCTGCCAGATATGCCAGTCTCTTTGATCTCTCTCTTTTTTCCCCCTCCATATGCTTTCCTAAATGTTTCTTGAATATCATTCATTCACGCATGCAATAAAATGTTATTTAGTTCCTACTATGTTCCAGACATTGCTATAGGTGCTAAGCAAATGATGATAAATAAAATATAAATGAAATTAAATATGGAATTCACAGTGTCTTTTTCTTGTGACAGATGAGAAGAAAACTAATCATTGCAAAGAAGTATAAGAATAGTTGTTAATGTAACTATTGTAGAGGCTTTTTATGTTTTTCCTGTACCTTACATTTTGGTGTTCCCTGTCTTTGTCTTTAGTCTTACTTTGTACCATTCTTCCTGGGGAATGTCATTCAGGAAAGACTTCAACATCTAAATGCATGACGCTTTATACTTAATCTGTATCCAAACCACTCTACTATTAGCTGCCTACTGAATATAGCTATCTGGTTATCCCTTAGGGAATTCAAACTTAGCCTGTTAAAAATGAAACTAAATTTATACTCAACTCCATCTCTACTTCCCCTCAACTCATCACCAACAACCAACTCTGGCTCTTCTTTAATTCTTACCACAATAAATGTCATCATTATCCAATAAATGGTTCAACTTCAAAAGCTGCGAGTCATTTTATACTCTTTCATCTTCCCTCAATCCTTCATTTTTCCCCTTTCCACAGGTAATCAATCACTTAAGTCCTTGCAATTCAAACACTTCAATACTCCTATTATTTTTCATTCCCACTGGTTTTAGCCTAATTCAGATGCTATTATTTCCTCTTATTATATTTTTGTAGAAATCTCCCTTATGTAGTCCAAAATGATCATTTTTAATAACCATGCTTCACCAGCTTTACTTCTGTTCAGAACTTCCAATAACTTTACATTGCTTAAGGAACAAAAACCTTAATCTCCTCACAGACTCAGTCACATGGTCGTGATTTGTGGGCTACCTCCCCATCCATTCTCATCTTCTGAAACTTCACAGCTTAGACTTTATGCATGAGCAATATTGAAATCTTTGTGTATCCCTGTGTGTATCAATTTTGTATGTGCTACCCTTTCTTTCCAGAAGGACCTTATCCCCTCTGACTGCTGTTTCAACTTTTTCAGGAATCACCAGAAATGTCACTTTGGCCTTCATGCTTTCTTTATCTCCTCCTCCAGTGGACTTGGTATCACATAACTGTGATTATACTATACTGTAAGTGCCTTGATAGTAAGTGCCTTCTCTCTTCCCTATAAATCCTCAAATTCCAACTAAAAAATAAAAGGTAATACTTATTATTAAACATAAAACTAATCATTGAAAAAATTAATAAAATCTTTAATGTGCTTTGGTTCATTTATGTATAGACGCAACGTCTAGGGTTCTTCATGTCAGGACTCAGCAGAGTAGCACAAGCTATGTCTACTTGGCACACTGTAGGCTCTTAGTAAGTATTTATTGGAGAGAGTAAACCAGAGTCCAGGCTCTTCTATCGACTAAGTGTACAAGTTTTTATTATTCATTTATTTCACAAACATTTCAGTTTTCTCACTTGTAAAATGGAGATATTTGCCATGTTGACCTCAAACGACTGCTATACGATGCCAATGAAATAATTAATATAAAAATATTTAGAAAACAATACAACTCTGTATATGTTCTATTTAAAACCCTCTGCAGTTGATATGTTAGTCTTTAAAGAGAACTATATCTGAGACACCCTGGAGTTCCTGGTTTCCGGCCTTATGTTGTGTCTCCAGACAGATCAGATTCCTTTCATGTTACAAATCGATGCCTTACAATAGCTACAATAAGAAAAATCCCTCCTGCTAGAATTTAAAATCACATGAATTAAGATCTCATCTTGTAATAGTGGAAAGAGCAAGCCCCAAATAAAATAGAGCTCTTGTTTGTACCAAAAATTCAAAGAAATATATCTTTTTTTTTTTTTTAGATTTTATTTATTTATTCCTGAGAATACAAGAGAGGAGAGAGGAAGAGAGGCAGAGACACAGGCAGAGGGAGAAGCAGGCTCCACGCAGGGAGCCTAACGTGGGACTTGATCCCAGGTCTCCAGGATCAGGCCTTGGGCTGAAGGCGGCACTAAACTGCTGAGCCACCCTGGCTGCCCAAAGAAATATATCTTTATAAAGAGCAATTAATTGAAAGCAGAAGTGTTTAGTTTATTCTTGATTCTCCACTTTATTTAAGGGATATTCCTTCTAACAAGTCCCATTAGTCATGAAAATGGTCCTGACTTGTACTGAATGTTTATTTCAAAATTAACACACACACACATACACATACACACATACCACTTGCTAAAAATAATGACTTTCATCATTTACTAAGATATTTACTAGTATTTTTACTAGAATTTTGCTAGTATAAATATCAACTGAAGTGCAGTATGTTATATTGAGTGCCAATTACAAATTGAATTTAATTTATAAAGAAATATTTTCTTGATTTACTTAAATAATTCTTCAGTTATAACCTTATTAAATTCTATATTTTGCTACTGCTAAGATGAAATTACCTTTAACAATAAAGGTCCAAAAGATGATAGTCTGAAATGATAGCTGAAGTTTGAATTAAATACCCCAAATCTTCTAGCCTACATAAAGTCCCTGAATAGCATTTTGTAAGCCATGACCTATGAGTTTTTTCTGAATTCCAATGTCTTCAAAATAACATTATCTGCACGTATCTGTCTAATTAGAAATGTCAGTTAATAAAAACAGTTTATATTATGTTGCCAACTACCAATTTATTCCAGTGTTATATTTCAATAATCTGAACCAAGCAAAGATTTTTGCCTGCACAGAAGTGGCCTTGCCTATCATGATAAGCAGCTGAAAAATACACATAAGCTGTATGAACCCAGCAGAATCCATCTGGTGAACCATCTGTGTGAGGACTCACAAAAATTATACCCCATCTGCTGTTTCATTTTTGCTAAGATTGCCAACCTTGTCTTCACTCTATTATCTGACTATTTTCCTTCCCCATGGACTTTGTCTGTATATTTGCTTTTATCCCCCATTGGCACCATATATCTAATTTTCAAAGCATTGTCCTCAGTTTTGAAAGGAATTAATGCATGCAACTAACAATCCTCTTGGGAAATAGAATAATTGAAAAGAATTGCAGTAATATCAGTGTTCTTAGAATATGAATGCATTATTATCAACACCAATTTCTGCCTGGTAAAGCCTAAACATAGAACTTCCCACCAAATTAACTAATTTCAATGTCAAGATAATATTTAAAATATAATGTTATAATGTTATCTGATCATCTCTCCCGCTTTTACCCTACTCTCCATTTCACTGCATGGTATTACTTTCTAGAACATTCTTGTCCCACTTCCTCCAATCAACACCCATCAATGGCTCTCTATATCCCAAAATAAACACTTGAGATTTTGGCTCTAGTTCTCACTTATTTGCCAAAGCTTTCTTAACTACACCTTGTGATCTCTGTAGGCACAGTCTATACCAGTAATACTCCCTTAGCATTTATTCTAGCTTGTTCTATCTTGTCGCCATTGTTCCTGCATTTCCATTTAATTCTTCTATTTTCATTGTTTTTTGTATTCTGTATGTCTTGTATCAATAAATGGATTTAAGCCTCCAGAGAACTGGGACAATAGGACAAAACCCATTTGCTTTCTTCATTAAGATGTATACAAATAGGGACGTCTGGGTGGCTCAGTGGTTAAGTGTCCACCTTTGGCTCAGGTCGTGATTCCCAGCCCCATCGGGCTCCCTGAGAGGAGCCTGTCTCTCCCTTTGCCTGTGTCTCTGCCTCTCTCTCTGTGTCTCTCATGAATAAATAAATAAGTAAAAGCTTAAAAAAAAAGGTATATACAAATAACTCTGAAACCAGTCCACTTAACTTTAGTTTGTTCATTTAAAGTATGAATACCTAGGGTAAAAATTATATTCTGGTTCTGTCACAATGAAGATAAATATTAAAATAAAGACTGTCTTTGAGATATTTTAAAATCTATGTCTACAGACACCCAAATCGAAGGGAATACTCTCACTAAGGTAGATTTGCTCTTCCTTGACTTTGGCTTCAGAACAAACACCAGCTGCATTTGCTCTGGACTTCTGAAATGACGGCATGATCAGCATCCCTCCTCAGAGTTAGCCTTCACTGAACTCTGCAGAGGTGGAATCACATTTTGGGCACTTCTCCAACCATAAGACATAATTTCATGATGTTAGACCACATCTGAGGCCAAAGACTTTACTAGGAAACAATAGCTGTTGAGCTCTATGTCTGTCTCTCTCTGCTATTCTGTTTTCCAATCAATTTACAAAGACTGCACATCCATGAATAGGAATTTATGTATCTATATAGACATGGATAGGTAGTTTTAAATAAATAAGATTATAAAAATGGGACAGGAGACAAATGCCGAGGCATAGCTAGGAAAAACTCAGACCTGTGTGTGAATAGAATAAAACTTTACCCATCCAAAGACCTGAGAGGAAAAACTACATGCATTCAAAAGGAAAGGGAATCAATAATTTTATGTGTTCCACTGTAAAACAGCACTCAACTTTCAAAGTATGCATTGGGAATTATAAAGAGCCATGTATAGCTACAGCAAAATCATAGTCTTTATGAAAAGCAAAAAAATATTAAATCTCACACACTGATTTTTATCATGATCACCTGCTCAAAGAGGCCTTTCGTGACCACCATATTTAAAATAGCATTACCTGTCACTTTCTGGTAACCTATTCCTGGTATTCTTCCTAATACTTTTCAATATATGATTTCTTGTTTTCACACCTAAATCGTTTGCCTCTTTGTTGCCTGCTCCTCCAAAGGAGCACAAACTTTCTCAGAGTGGGAGCTTTGTTTTCTTCTCTGTAGTCCTCATGGTTGGCCCATAGCAGCAGTCAATACATCTCTTCTTATCTAGGGAATGAGCAGTCAGGGTCTCCGAGAATGTCATGTTTTACTTTTTCTATTTGAGGACACATCCCAATTCTGTATTCTAAGCCCAGGTCATACTTCTACTGAGTCAATAGCTCCCTATTCAACTTAACTCTCACCTTAATGTATTGTAAATAACAGCATTAATATTGTACATATGCCCTAGCCTTTCTGGCAAAACAGCATCATAATAATGAAAAACACTCACCTACATACTAGAAAATGTGAGATATCTTCAGCTTCCTACCAGGTAATTGTTCTAAATCTCCAAGCCTGTGTTGCAAATCTGTCTCATGGGCCAATCCTTTTAGCCCATCTCTCTCTAACTCCAGATAACTTGTTAGTCTCAATGACAAAAATAGGTCCATGTGTTGATATTAACCAATGGTGACATTAACCTCGATAGAACCTACCAAAGGTGACGAGGCCTTATTGGACCCTATCAGAGAATACATTCCTGCTGCCTATGGTAGTTGCCAAAGCACCAACACCAAGGAAACACCAGTTGTTTCCTCTGATTTTCATAGTGGAGCTGCGAATGCCCAATATTAAGGGCATCAATGTTTGCCTTGTGTTATTGCAGAAATCAATGTTTTTTTCTTCTCAATGTTTAGAAACTGCTGGCAATGACATACCTGACAGGTATGTGTTCAATTTCTTGAGTAGATAATACTGCAAAGAATAAAGGACATTCTTTTTTTTTTTGAAATTTGTCTTTCATTTCTCACGGACTTGCCTAAGGACTGAGGTAGATGTCTCTGGAAGCTGGGTTGAGGGATTAACTAAGGCAAAGCTATGACCCTTCTTCTCTGATGCTGACCCACCATCCTTGAAACAAAACTCTGTATCACAATATCCTTAGTACAAGTTCTCTCTCAGGAGACACCTTGTTCTCTCATATAAATCTTAGGGTGAATATACCTTAGTTTCAAGCTGGGATGCCTGCTACAGAAAGTACTGTGACTGAGCAGCTCATCAAATCATCAATGAATTTTAAAGGCATTAGAATGTGTGTCAGGATAAAGGGTAAGCATGAAAGGACAGTAGCTAGCAGCCTTCTCAGGAGGAACAATATTCAAAATCTCTTTGACAAAAACCAGATGATTTTTTTTTTCTTTTCATACCTGGAGTGAGGCAACATAGCAAAGTACTTCCTCCATATCTCTGAGTCAATGAAGTCAGACATGCAGCAGCAGCCAGCTGTGACCCCAACACTATGGTATTCTGGTATACTAGGGATGTGGAATACGAGGTAGCTTTTTATTTAAGGAATTGTTCTGACAGGTCTAGTTTGTCAGTTTGCAGATTCTCAAAACCTGGCACCTGTAGGAGTATGATTTATGTTACTGGAAGAGATATTCAGTGAATCTAAAAATAATAACACCAACAGAGAATTAGATAAGCTTAGGATTTGATGTCACAACACATTTGAGCTACAGGGTGGTGCCACCTATTGCTTTGAGACATCTGACAACCCACCAGGGATTGGATTAAGGACTTCAAATGAAAGACTGGATGCTTCCCCAAGTACCTTATTGGCAAAGTATAACCAAAGTGTTTGGCTTACTCTTTATTTTAGTGTAACCAGAGATATTTGTAAAATACTAGAATCATTAAAAAAATTAAAAACCACGTTAATCAGATTACATTTGACTAGTAAATGTATCTCTTTTATACATGTGAAGTTATTTTCTTATTTACTCACTTTCACCTCTTTTTGGAATGTGTCAGGATATACTCTAGGCCAAACAAAAACATCTCCTCTTGTGTTCCCAAAGAAAATCCAAGGCACATAATTGGAAGCTGCTTTTTATCCAATAGTTTTTAGTATCCAAAGTTGAAGGAGTCTTTCTAGATTTTTAAGACAAGGAAATTAAGAACAAAATAAGATGAGAGTTATACCACAGGAAAAACATGACATTCAAAAACCTATAACAACATTTTTACAGATTTAAGGGGTCATCCATAAAATGTTATCATATTCTCACAGTCAAGAGTGGAAAATGGACTATTAAACTGATGTCTGTAAAAAAAAAAAAAAAAAAACACCCAATATATCTGGCATAGTCTATTTTGTAGTTTATTTGGAAGTACTTTTAGAGTTATTTCCCATGCTTTAATGGGGTATAAAAGCATAAGCCTGTCAGGAAAGTGTAGTGCAATGCCATATAATTGTTAGATGGATCAGCATTGTCGATGACTTTATTTGAACTTTATTGATTCACCTTATATTAGGTGATACTCTGGTCCACATAATGTATCTAGCTGTCAAGTTGTAGTAGCTCCCAAACAACCAGATTTTACAATAAATCTACCTCACAGTTTAAAGGAGAGTAAAAATGTGGTGGAAGAAGTAACTGCAATAATTATAGGGTCATTAATTCATATCTGGCTAGCTGTCTACATTGCTCTCATACCTAGACATTTCCCCAAGTAGATTCCTAGATCTTCTTTTTAGAAAATGACAAAGGTCATACAACTCTCTCCCTCTCATTTCTAATTAAGAATGTCTGAAATCAGTAGGTTGGTTGACATACATAATTTACCTGATTGTTTATGTGTCAAACTATATGGATACAACAGTGATTTAAAAAGTATAACAACACATGAGGACAATACAGTATGGTGAGAAAAAGACATATAAGCACATAAGCATAAGGCCATATAAAAATGCAGTATGAGAGTCCTGAACAAAATGTGAGCTAAGAGTAAAGATGGTCACTTTTCTTTTCTTTTTTTAAAAGATTTTATTTATTTATTCATAAGAGACAGAGAGAGAGAGAGAGAGAGAGAGAGGCAGAGACACAGGCAGAGGGAGAAGCAGGCTCCATGCAGGAGCCCGACGTGGGACTCGATCCCCGGTCTCCAGGATCATGCCCTGGGCTGAAGGCAGCGTTAAACTGCTGAGCCACCGGGCTGCCCAGATAGTAACTTTTCAAACTAAAAAGCTCTAATATAAGCTCTCAGTAAAGTCCCTAGCACATAGTATATGATCAATAAGGGTTAAAAATAATATTAGGCCTATCATTACATGAATAATTTATGTATGTGTGATACCTGGATATCACAAATCAATCGATTGCTATTAACAGCATTATTTTCACCTGTTAAAGATTTCAGAAATTATTTCTCAAGATAAAACAGTCTTGTTTTGGTTTTCAGATATACCAAATAAAGCTGTTTGTACTGAGAAAGAAAGTAACAAACTATCTATTTTCATCTTTGTGTCATTCTAATTCATAAATCTATATACTGTATAATTTTTCACAGTACCAATGATTCTAATAGTTTATGTTGAAAAATATAGAAGGACCAAACAATAGAGGGAATATTTATTCTTTAAAGGACTTTTTGTTTTGGAGAAGACTGAAGATTAATTTTCCCCTCCCTGACTTTTTGAAACCCTATATGCAGCCTATAAAATGCTATCCATGATTTCGCTCATGCAGCAGAACACCCATTGCTTTGACGTATTCACATTATGATCTCAATGCCCTCTTATTTAATATTTTCTTTTGTTTATTGAAATTTCCTTTTGCCATTTGACTTGTATCCTTGATACATAGAAGATGAGTAATAGCTTTATTAATAGCATGATATCAAGATGATATGATTAATGTTCTCCAAAGAAAACTTAGTTCCACAACCTAATGTTGCTTCTTTAGTCTAGATAAAAGTTTTCTGTTTGAAGCCCACCCCAGGGAGAAAGTGTATGTGTGTAAGCAATAGTTTTGCTAAATAGGAATGGCGCTCATATATGAAGGAAAGTTTACTATGGGATGAGAGCAGAGTTAGTCTTTGAAGGGGTCTAATGAAGAGCATCTTTCTTTCCTGATTCTGAACGAAATGAGATCTAGGAAATTGAGGAAAGCATTTAAGGTGATAGCTAAATTGTTATTATTGCTATTGTTGATACAGATTAGCTGAAAGGGGCACCTGGGTGGCTGGGTAGGTAAGCATTTCTTTTGGCTCAGATTGTGACCCCGGGGTCCTGGGATCCAATCCTGCATCAGGCTTCCTGCATGGAGCCTGCTTTTACCCCTGCCTGGGTCTCTGCTTCTCTCTCTCTCTGTATCATGAATAAATAAATACAATCTTAAAAAAAAAAAAAAAAAGAAAAGATGAGCTGAGACATACAGTTCAATGACTGCAGATTGGAGCCTGCCAAGGCAGAGGGAGTGGTCCATGCCATGCAGATGGAACAAGAGGGTAGAATGTCTATTGAGCCTTTAAAAATAATATAATAGACTAAACCTTGGTCTGCTTTTGAATCATTACCAATCATCAGTCTTAAACCATGTTAATAAAATAGAATTCCTACTTTCTTTTACCCCCACTTCCCTCCACCCTGGAACCCATCACAATAGGCAGAATTATTGACTTATCACAGGTAATCATGTATGAAGGGAGAAAGAGCCTACCTCTGGAGGAATAGACGGGAACTCTTGCCTCCTAGGAGAAAGAAGAACGAAACTGAGCTGGTTCTGCCCTGGCTTTTCTTTCCCAATTTACCAAACATATAAATTGTTCCACCTCCTATGGGACGAAATAAATAAAAGGAGGGTGGGCAAGGGCATTACAGTAGTCAGGATCCCCAAGCATGACAGGAAACATCAGAAGTGGGAAGAAGGGATCCTGGAAGAAGAAACAGATAAATATAATAAGCAAAGATGGAAGGAGATGTGATAGGAACAAAATACATAGCTTGAAAAGTGACTATTTACAAACACAGGAAGAGTGTTTGGTTTATTTGTTTATTTTGAAGAGTAATAAAAAATCTTGGAATCTGGCATATGTGATGAAATGATCGATGGTGAATGGAAGAATCAAAATACCTATTTGTATGTTTAAAATCATTAATAAAAATAATAACTCCTGTTGCAGGAAGAAGATTGATAAGTAAATAGAATCTCAAAATCTGAAACATATAAATTATCTTATTTTCTATTTAACAATCAAATTAACACTGCTAGCTGATCCCAGCATTTGACTCTCCTATGACAATGTCTGTGCTTTATTACTGGTATGTGAGAACATACTTCTTTCGCTTTTAGTTATAGTACACCCAGTTTTTTATCTCAAAAGAGTGTTGTGGTTTAGTGATCTCTATCTTACTAACAGACCAACAAGTATCTGTCTAGCACATACTTTAAAAATATTAAATATGGGATAATATTTTAAAATTTTTAAAAAGAGACCCTGCATTTTATGGCTTGTGGTATTTAAAGTTTTTCTAGGACTAGTTTCTAATATTCTGATAGTCGATCTTAGATCATACGTATGTATGTAGGATTAGAATTTGTGTTGAAATCATAGTAGCTTTGGAATTAAAAACTTAATTCAAATGAAGTTCTTGAAGTTCCATAAAAAAGGGCTTCCAGAATAAATATTTGTTGGCATATTTTAAATTATAAAATAAAAAGATTTTGAGGCAGAATGCATGTTAATACATGTGTAATGTTTCCAGAAGTTACATTTTATAAATATCAGATGCTATGAGAAATGGAAGCTTGGACCGATTTTTCTCTACACAGTCTCAAAACATCTTCATCTCTACAATGCATATAGATGTATAGTCAGTATATAACTGCTTTCTCCTCTACTATTATTTACTTCTTGATAACATTAAGAAGTGTTTTTCTGAGCCACTAGTATTTTTGCTCAACATTTTTTTATTGAATAACTACTATGTGTTTTAAGCACTCTTCTAGCTGTCTGAAAACAAAAGAGAAAAACACCCATGTCTTCTAGAGCTTATGTCCTAGTTGAAGGACACAGAAATTGAAAAAAACAAAAACAGTAAGTGTAATAAATAAATTTCCATGGATATGTTCCAAAGTGATCAGTTCCAGAATATAAAACTAAATAGCGCAGAATAAGAGGGATGGGGATTATTGGAGATCTGGTGGCACAGTTACAAATAAGATGGCCAAACCAGGCGTCACTGAGAAAGTGACATGTGAGCCACAACTTTGAAGGAAGTGAGAAGGGTGTAATCGTAGAAAGCAATTTCAGGAAGGTGGGAGTGTGAAAACTCTGTGAAAGTTTTACAATGAAGTCAGTTTGATAGGAACAGAGTTGGTAAGCAAGAGTAGTAGAAGAGAAGGTAGGCTAGAAGAGGCCAGATCAAAGAGAGCCTTACTAAAACATCATATTATCTTTGGCTATTATGTATGAAGGAAGAGACCAGGGAATTAATGATCTGAACTTCTGGAAGGATGGAACTCTCACCAACAGGGATTAAAAAGTGTGTAACAGAAACAGAGTTCTGAGTGGTGGAGGAAGGACTTAGTTTAGTTTTGGACATGTTGAGTTTGAGATGTCTATTAGACATCCAAGTGGAAAGGTCAAAGTAGGCAGATGGATATTTGTCTGCAGTTCAGGAGAGTGGTGTACCACCGAGATAATGTTTGAGAACAAGTACATGACAGGTATAGCTATCAGAGTGGATGAAATTAACAAAGAAGTGACTATAAATTAGAAGACTAGTAGACAGAAGAGGGTCCTGGACCACGGTGACATTAAAGGGTCATGGAAGGAAAACCAGAAAAGGAAGCTAAGAAGGAGCAATCTATGAGGAAGTTTGGATAACCTAAAATCCAGAAGAAGAAAAGAAATGAGAGTGACCAACCAATAGGTCATTGGCTGCTGTCTTCTAATAAGATAAGGACCAAGAAGTGACCTTGTATCTATCAACATGGGGGTCACTGATCAAATTGCCAACACTGGTTTTAAAAGGTGATAGGTAACTAACTTTGGAAGGTTTAAAAGAGGTCAGAGGAAAAAAAAATTAGGATAGTAAGTACAGGCAACTCTTGTAAAGAATTTTGCTACAAACATGAGCTTAAACATGAAGAAATAACTAAAAGAAGAAAGAGAATCAAGATAACTTTTCCAATATGGGAAAAACAATAGTACATTTGTCTGCTAGTAGAATTGATTCAGAAGAGAGGAAAAAATTATGACGCTAGAGGAGAGAACTTCGGCAAGTTTACCTTGAGTTGACTGAAGTGGGCAGGAACTCCTGCTCCGATTGAGCGGTTAGCTTGAGATTGGAGCAAAGACATCTCATTCACTACTACCACAGGAAAACACCAAGCTCAAGGGTACAATGAGAGTGGGCAAATAAATGTGAATGTGGGAATCTTTGGGTCTTATTATTTTCTTAAAATTCTGCAGCTAAGTAAGAAGCAGGTTCAAGAGCTAAGAGTGAGGACAACAGAGAAATGCTGAAGTTGGAAAGAGGGGTCGATGAATAATAATCCTCTAGAAGAGATGGAGGCTAAGAGCAGAGGGTGGGTAGATAAGAGAAATTATTTCAACCAAGCAAAATTAAGAACTTAGTCAACATTAATGCTAATAAAAATAACGGGAGGGCTATCATATATATGATCCGTGTTTGCAGAAGTTCTCAAAAAAGACATGATGGGAGGGGAGTATTGGTCTCATATGGTAGAAATCCCACAATTAGACCTTCGTGCAGGAATGGAAATCAATTAGAACTTAGTTCATGGTCAGGAACTATTTGGGGGCCATGGTGACACCAATCACTGTGGCCACTGCATCACATTTACAGTACTGAATATGGGTCAGGTGCCAAACTAGGCTTTAGATTTATTACATCATCTATCTTTCATTACAAAATCACAAAGCAAAAGTAAATATATCTACTTTAGATTAGAAAAGTGTCATTTAGAGGATTTCAGTAATTTGTCTAAAGCTCAAGCTAGTAAGACACTGGCATAGATTCAAATCCATTCAGTCACACACTCTCACTTCTCAATTACTTCTTGAAGAATATATTTTCATTTTACCAATAGCCTCTTTCAGAATATGATTTCTTTCATTTAATTAGTCTAAAGACATCCACAACTTACTCTAAAGTAATCATTTGGTCTCTAGAATTCTGTAAATATCCTGTCTGTTTTATGGAGATGTAATTCAACTGCAATTCATCATTTATAATTTCAAATATTATTCCTGAATTATTTGGAGGACACATTCATATTTATTTCCCTATTTCAACTGTACTTCAATAAAAAATAAAACAAACAGTATGTCCATATTTCCATAAACATCTTGAGAACTTTATTCACATCTGCTCTTGATAAATATCTGCCCAAACTGAAAATCCTCTCTCTTTCTCTCTCTCTCCCTCTCTCTCTCTCTCTCTCTTTCTCTTTCTCTTTCTCTTTACTTCTTTATTCTTTCTGCTTCTTCTGTTCTTTCTAAAGACCTGGTTATAACCTGACATTTCCTAATCCATTTTTACTGACCTTCTAACCTTCCATTTATCCTTTCCATCTTCCATTGTTACAGGTCTTTCCCTGAAGATCAATCTCCACATTATGTCACTTTGCAGATTTCCTGCTACGACTTTTAGAAATAATGGCTCAACATTTCTTTATCTGCTGACAGTGCCCCTTTTTCTTCCTTTGTTACCATCACCATGACACAGCTAATACCCTAAGCTCCAGTGTTAGCAAACACGCCAGATCTGACTTACATGTGTACATTTAGCATGTATCCTAAGCAATAATTTATTTAGCATCTACTCTATGCCAGGTAGTGACATGCCTGGATGAAATCACATGCTTCAAGATTACCAATCTGAATTTAGCAACTGGTATCAAAACCAAATAAGCAAACAAATAAATTTATAGCCGATATCATTTGGAGAGAGATATACATTCTCTAGTAAGTCAACGCAGAGAATTTGTTCTTTGTCACCATCTCTTCGGTTGTATACCAGAATGGCTTAAATCTGAGGGTTGAACAGTGTAAAAAATAGGTACCTTTATTATTCAGTACAGTGAGATTCTTATATGATGACAGGCACATGGGAATTGAGGCTGGCTGAGGGAAGAGCACCTTCATGTCTATGTTCTTTGATTTATTTGGGCAGAAGTTCATTAAATAAAACGACAGTCCGAATCCCATGCATCACATAATCTGCTATAGCTCTTACTTTTTTTCTTATTCATTCATTTGTTTGTTTATACCAAGAGCCAAATCAAACATGCCTATGCTGTTTTTAAAAGTTTTCTTCCCAGTTAGTTAACAGAGTGTTGTATTAGTTTCGGGTGTACCATATGGTGACTCAGCACTTCCATACATCACCTGGTGGTGGTCCCTAATTCTCATCACCTCCCTAAGCCATTCTCCCCATCCTCTCTCTTCTGGTAACCATCAGTTTGTTATCTATAATTAAGAGTCTGTTTCTTGATTTGACTCTTTTATTATTTTCCCATTGCCTGTTTGTATTGTTTCTTAAATTCCACATCTGAGTGAAATTATATGGTATGTGTGTTTCTCTGACTGAGTTATTTCACTTAGCATTACACTCTGTAGCTCCATCCATGTTGTTGCAAGTGGCAAGA
Source organism: Canis lupus dingo (assembly GCF_003254725.2). Taxonomy (NCBI): domain Eukaryota; kingdom Metazoa; phylum Chordata; class Mammalia; order Carnivora; family Canidae; genus Canis; species Canis lupus. Next base: position 50,975,065 of record NC_064255.1, on the reverse strand, counting down.
TTTCATTCTTTTTTCTGGCTGAATAATATTCCATTGTATGTATATGTAAAGTGGTATCTAGATCCTCATCTAGTGATGGACAGAGGCTATTTCCATAATTTGGCTATTGTAAATAATGCTGCTGTAAACATAGGGGTACATGTATCCCTTCAAATAGTGTTCTTAAATTCTTTGGGTAAATATCCACTAGTGTGATTACTGGATCATAAACTAGCTTTATTTTCAACTTCTTGAGGAAACTCCATACTGTTTTCCATAGTGGCTGCACCATTTTGCATCAACACCAACAGTGCATGAGAATTCCTTTTTCTCCATGTCCTTGCCAACCAACACCTGTGATAGTTCTTGTTTTTTTGTTTGTTTGTTTGTTTGCTTGTTTTTGGTTTGGTTTGGTTTGGGTTTTTGTTGTTGTTGTTGTTGTTTTAGTTTGGCCATTTTGACAGGTGTAAGGTGATATCTCATTATAGGTTTGATTTGCATTTCCCTGGTGATGAGTGATGATGATGAGTATCTTTTCATGTATGTGTTGGCCATCTGGATGTCTTCTACGGAGAATGTCCATTCATATCTTCTGCCCATTTTTAATTGGATTATTTTTTTTTTTGGTGTTGAGTTTTATAAATTCTTACAGATTTTGGATACTAATCCTTTATCAGATATGTCATTAGCAAATATCTTCTCCCATTCCGTAGGTTGACTTTTAGTTTTATTGATAGTTTCCTTGCTGTGAAGAAACTTTTTATTTTGATGTAGTCCCAATAGTTTATTCTTGATTTTGTTTGTCTTGCCTCAGAAGACTTATTTAGAAAGAAGTTGCTATGGTTAATGTCAAAGAAGTAACTGTCTACATTCTCTTCTAGGATTTTTTTTTTAAAGATTTTATTTATTTATTTATGATAGTCACAGAGAGAGAGAGAGGCAGAGACACAGGCAGAGGGAGAAGCAGGCTCCATGCACCGGGAGCCCGACGTGGGATTCGATCCCGGGTCTCCAGGATCGCGCCCTGGGCCAAAGGCAGGCGCCAAACCGCTGCGCCACCCAGGGATCCCCTCTTCTAGGATTTTTAATTTCAGGTCTCATCTTTATGTCTTTAATCTATTTTGAATTTATTTTTGTGTATGTTGTGAGAGAGTGGTCCACTTTCATTCTTTTGCTGTTGCTGTCCGGTTTTCCCAATACCATGCATTGAAGAGAATGTCCTTCTCCCATTAGATACAGTTAGATTGCTTTGGGTAGTATAGATATTTTAACAATATCTATTCTTCCAATCCATGAGCATGGAACGTCTTTTCATTTCTTTATGTCATCTTCAATTTCTGTCATCAGTGTTTTACAGTTTTCAGAGTACAGGTCTTCCTCCTCTTTGGTTAAGTTTATTCCTAGGTATCTTATGGTTTTGAGTGCAGTTGTAAATGAGATTGTTTTCTTAACTTCTCTTTCTGATGCTACATTATTGGAGCATAGAAATACAACAGATTTCTATACATTGATTTTATATCCTGTGACTTTACTAGATTTGTTTATCAGTTCTAGCAGTTTGTGGAGTCTTTCAAATTTTCTGCACAGTATCATGTTATCTGCTAATAGTGAGTTTCACTTCTTCCTTTCCTGTTTGGATGCCTTTTATTCCTTTCTGTTGTTCGATTCTTATAGCTAGGACTTCCCATACTATTTTGAATAAAAGTGGTAAGAATGGATATCCTTGTCTTGTTCCTTACCTTAGGGGGAAAAATAAAGCTCTGTTATTTTCCCCATTAAGGTTGATGTTAGCGGTGGGTTTTTCATATATGGTCTTTATTATTTTGAGGTATGTTCCCTCAAAAACAAAACCTATTTTGTTGAGGTTTTCTTTTATTTCTTTTTTTTCTTTTTTGGTTTTCTATCATGAATGGACATTGTACTTTGTCAAATGTTTTACATATGGTTCTTATCATTTCTCTTTATTGATGTGATGTATCACATTGACTGATTTGCAAATATTGAACCACCTTTGCAGCCCAGGATTCAATCCACTTGATCATGGTGATATTTTCAATGTATTGTTGAATTTGATTTGCTAGTATTTTATTGAGAATGTTTGCATCTATGGTCATCAGGGATATTGGCCTGTAGTTTTCTTTTTTAGTGGTGTCTTTATCTGGTTTTGGAATACATATGGCTATGTTAAATGCAATTTATAGCTATAGGTACTTATGAAACTCAAATTTAAAGCAGGCACTGGGCAGCCCGGGTGGCTCAGCAGTTTAGCACAGCCTTCAGCCCAGGGCGTGATCCTGGAGACCGGGGATCGAGTCCCACATTGGGCTCCCTGCATGGAGCCTGCTTCTCCCTCTGCCTGTGTCTCTGCCTCTCTCTCTGTTGTGTGTCTTTCATGAATAAATAAATGAAAATCTTTAAAAAATAAAAATAAAAAAATAAAGCAGGCACTAACTAGCCTTTCATCACCATTAACAAACAGAAAAGCCAGTGTTCTGAAAATATGCAAATTTAGTTTCCAGATAATGATATCTGTTTTGGTTACCTTACAAGATGTTTATGAAAATAACTTGCAAACTCTGAAGTCCTCTACAATCTTCAAAGTATTATCATGTTCTCCTATAACAGATGTGATATTATCAGAAGCAGATTTTTGTCATTCTTATTTTGCATTTGTTTTTGCCTTCCTACATAGGTACGAAGAATGTATATGAAGAGCACAAAATTCATTCATGGAGAGGGAGAGAACTGCTTAAGAATCTGCTGGCTACAGTAGGAGTAAAATATTGTGTATAAAAATTGTGTTTGAATATGTGCTAGTAGAGTTATCAGGGAAGTATAATCAGCCAGTTTAAACCATTTCTTAATCCCCGCCAGCACCTTACCCTTTATATCACTGTTTAATAGGAAAGCACAAGCATGTCAATAGAGGACATCACCACAATCAATGATTCCCATGAAATGCTTGCTGTCACACCAGCTGCCTAATCCAGTATTACTCCATTGACAATTCCAACTTCAAAGAAAAATAATAACACAAATATTTGATTGAATTTAGACATCAGTCCTTCCTAGCATGTCATTTATAAATTGCAGAAGCTTAGTTGTATAGCTTTTCCAGAATAAAATCAGTTTTCAATGAAGCTGTCCACCTTGGTATTGATTTAGTTAGAATAAAACATGATCTTTTTATAACAAATAATATTTCATCTCAGAAATGATGCCATAAGAAATAAGATAAAGGTACTAATTAAACTTAACTGATATATAAATTATGCAGTAAGCATGGAAATGTCCTTTTGTAAACATTTTGCATTTTTTGAGCTTCTTTTATGATTTTTATATTCTTCCAACCTTTCTCCCCTCAATGTGCACTCAGGTAATGATCTAAAATTCACTCACATTCAATTGTAAATAATTGAAAAGCAATACTGTTCTTACTGAATTCTTTTAATCTCAACATTCTAAGCTAAAGAAATGAATATCTAAAGATAGAATTTTAAGGGACAGCCAATGGAATTATCATCTACTTTGCTGAGCAAAAGACCAATTTTTATTGACTGGCTGATGCCTGCCAATGCTAATCTACTAGAGAAAATGTCTGTAGTAGCAAACATATACAGCAAGCCAGTAACATTTGGTGGTTGTGCAAAAGTTTGCTGATATTAGATATTTTGAAGTATAAATAATCGAATAAATAACAGAATGTACAACCTATATCACTTCATTCACAAAATAGCCCTTTAATGTGTTGATTAAGTGAAAAATATGGGTTTTCAGAAAATCACTGGAAAGTCATTTATTATACTTGGCTGATTTTAGTGACACACATTTTTACTGCCCTTAACCAGCCTCATTTTGCAAATTTTCTTCTCAGTGTCTCTATTCTGACTGCCAACATGGGTGCTAATTAGCATCAATTTTGCTGGTAATATTTTTCTCCTCTTGGGGACTGAGTACAGCTGTTCACTAGGAACAGAAATGAGAGGACCCCCTGATTCCTGTGGACCAGTGGACTGTGATAATTGATTTTAGTCATAGCTAATCCAAGCTAGTTTCGAACTCCATAACTGACGGTATATCCTATTAGCAATCCCATTAGCCATTAAGCTTGCCTAAGGTGACAAGGAAAACAACTCAATAGCACCAAACTCAGCCACCATGGAAAATAAACTCACCTACTGTGGAGTGACAGGACTCACTTGGGAACTGGGCTTCTCTAACTGAATACATTTTCAAGAAGCTTTTTTCAAGCACTTATTGAAATGGAGTTTTCTTTACGACTTTCATTTAAAAATACATTATGAAAGCCACTTGGCTCTTCTTTGCTATTGCCAAGTTTTGAATACCTGATTGCCAGACCCATAGCACAGCTATAACTAATTTCATATATTATGAAGATGTGTTTTCATTTTAGTTTATGGCAGTGAGTATCCAGGTTTGAAACTTGTTCATCACAGAAGACAAGTAATATGATCACCTCAGGATACTGCAAAAACAGAAGCATTTAATGAAACATCGATGTCTGCTAAGATGAATAAAAGTTTGTTTTTAATGTAAAAAAGGAACTTTGATTTCTATGGGGGAGATGGATAATTTTGAGTATGAAAATTCCCAACTGCCTCTAAAAATAATCTCTACGTGAATACATTACCATCAATCAAATAAGTAATGACCACTGAAGACCTCCCAAATATTTCCCCATAAGTATTCCACATACCCACAATTCAGGCTAGAATTTTGGGAACCTCTTGATCCATTCTTTGCTTTCTTCCCCATACCTTCCTGTCAAACACTAACATTTCTCCCTTCAAACCATCCAGTGTGTCTCATTCCCCATGACTAAATTCCTTTTTCATTTTACTCTTGGATTACAGGAGTCACCTCATGATCAAATTACCTCCCATTAGTCCAGGGGTGCCACACCTTAGGTTAGCCTGGGAAATTCTGAAAACTCTGGATACTTGAGATCCACTGAGAGTCTGATTTAATTGGTCTGTTGTGCAGACCAGGCATAGAGTTTTTAAAAGCTCCCCATGTGAGTGTAATGTTCAGCCATAGCTGAGAATTACTGCATCTAGTGGCCTCAGTATTACCAACAGGGTTATCACAGGAGGGCTCTCACCTGCTAAGGAACTAACAGTAACCCTTTATTTGCTATGATAAATACAAGGTTTAAATATTTCCACCTGTATTTTAAATCTGCCTTTTTTTTTTAAACTAAGCTCTGTATCTAATGTGGGGCTTAAACTCACGACCCTGAGATTAAGAGTCACATGCTCTACTGACTGAGCCAGGTAGGCACCCCTAAATCAGTCTTTTATAAAAAACATTCTTAACAACCTCATCTTATTTCCATCCATACCTACCACATTTACTCTCCTTGAGCCAGATCTTTGCACACAAATGTTCATAGCAGCTTGACTTCTAGCCAAAAACTGAAATCTGCCCAGATATCCTTCAACTGTGGCACAGACACACCAGGAAATACTACTCAGTAACAAAAAGTAATGGAGCTATAGATACATGCAACAACTTAGATGAATCACCAAGAAGATAAACCAAGTGAAAAAAGTCAAAAAAAATTCATAGTATACAATTCCATTTACATAACATTTAGATGTGACAAAATTTTAGAAATGGAAGACAGATGAGTGATGGCCAGGGATTAGAGGTAAAGTTGGGGTGAGGAAAGGAAAGAAGGAGAGGAGTTGGGTGTGGTTATAAAGAATGTAAAATAGGGGACTCATGACATTTGAGCTTTTCAGTATCTTGACTGTGGTGGCAGATACACAAATCTATATATGTGACATAATTGCATTGAACTTTACACACACAAACACACACACACATACACACATACCCTCACAGCCAAGTTAAACTGGAGAATCTGAGTAAAATCAATGGATTGTATCAATGTCAATATCCTATAATATTATTCTATGATTTTGCAAAATGTTACCATGGTGGAAATTGGGCAAAGTGTCAGGGCCTCTCCGTACTATTTCTTAAAACTGCATTTGAATCTACAATTATCTCAATAAGTTATTGAGATAATTTTTAAAATTCCAATTTAAAAATAGGAATTAAAATTTTAAGTTAAATTAAACATTCTAATTTTAAAAATTCCTACCCATCCTTCAAGGTCCAGCTGAATACTATACATCTGCATACATTTTGTTCATTACTCAGTATCATCCTTGGATAATTATCAAGGTTAGGAGGAGCATGTAACACAAAAACTTTATGTTAATGTTCTCATAAAGGAACCCTATGCTATTGTTTTCTTTGGCATGGAGTAAGCAATTGATAAACTGATATCAATTGATTAGTAAATTAAATCTGTAAAAGGAAGGGTCCCTGGTTGATGTAGTTTGTTAAGTGTTGGACTCTTGGTTTCAGCTGAGGACTCTTTGTTTCAGCTCCATCGTGATATCAGAGTCCTGTTGTTAGGCCCCCCATTTTCCCGAGCAGGGAGTCTGCTTGAGATTCTCTCTTCCTCTCCCTCTTCCCATCCCACTCGTGCTCTCTTTCTCTCTTTAAAATAAATAAATAAATATTAAAAAAAAATAAAGTAAATCATTAAAAGGAAGCATACAGTGGATTTCACTTACATTTTTCCCATAGAAAATTGACCATTTGCAATGGGAGAAACTGGTTGAACTTTCATCTTCTAGGTTGATATATTTATTTCCTCTATTTTTAACTTTTTTTTTGAGTGACAATATGCATACATAAAAGAATACACATCATAGTTGACTCAATAGACTTCCACAAGCTGAGATTTTTACACACCCATGTAACTGAAACCCAGATCAAGAAACAACATCAGGGGTACTCCAGACATCCTCCATATTCCCTTCCAGTCCCTACAACCTAAGGGGTAATTAGAATTGTTTCTATGTAAGTGCATCGTACAATATGTAGTGCTTTGTGGCTGGCTTCATTTCAAGCTCATTGTATGTGTTGTGCCCTGTGATATTGCACTGAGTGAATTTCTAAAATGTATCTAATTTATTGTTGATGGACATTTAAGTAGTTTCTGGTTGTGGATAACACAGATAGTGTCGCTATGAATACTTTAGTCTCACCTTAATTAACATTTCTGATGAACACCAGTTTGCTCTGGCTCCTCACCCTCATTCATTTTTAAGATAGTGCTTGGAAAATGACATGAGCAAAAACAATCCCTTTCTGCAGATAGTAGTCAAGCGGATCTGAAAAAGAAAAGTGATTCAGAGATTCGTTTTTTTAGTTTCCACTTTCATGAAAGACATTTGACACCTAAGCCCTTAATTATCTTTCCTTTTTCGAGAGGTCATATGAGACAGAACAGAAGCATAGACACAGAAAGTTCAGGCAGCAAGAGTGAAAGAGGTGATTTCTGTTGGGTAGCACCAGGGACTCAGTAGGGGTTCTAGGAACTCTCCATTCCTTTGTGAGACTAACCTAACTGGATACATTACCTGTTTGCTCTGAAATTCATAAACAACCAATGCATCTGGTGCAAAAATTATTATAAAAATACACTGGATTGTTCCCCCAGATTATGACTTCTACTTAGTATAGCTAATGCAACGGGGGGTCAGTTGCAAATGGCACTAATCAAAAAGCAAACATTCATTTGGCATCTGTTTAATCCATCTTAAGAATGGCAAAAAATTGGAAAGATATGACTCTTCAAAGAAGAGAAGAAAAGATAATCTAATTTGAAAAAGAACTAATGTATTTAATACCAAGTGTACCATTTTATATCTATAAGACACACAACAATTCACTGTTGAATTAAATACATCATGAAACAGTAGTGAATAAAGACAGGTAATATGATTTAAAGCTAGATAGTATATCCTATAGAAGTTTACAGTCAGGATTCAATGAAGGCTGAACTAATCGTGAAAGTCCTCCAGCAGTTAAGCACTTATTGGAAAAAGATGATTTACAGAGACAAAAGGAGAAGGTGACAGATTACTGAGGAAAGATAACTAACTCTAAACCTATTTCCAACTCTATCATAGCTAACTGATTTTTATACATTATTGAAGTATGAATTAAGTGGCACTGGCAAGATTGAAAGCACTGCATTCGGGTCCACTGGGGAAATTGGTCTAATGCTGGAACTGGAGCAGCACTTGGTTACTTAGTAGAGAAAACAAGAAAGTGAGTTCAAGGGTCCTCTGTGTGTTCTTTAAGTATTTTTTTCAATATTAAGTTATCATCGCTCATACTTCCATAATCAAGTGATTTTTTTGCTTCGCAGCTTTATTTCAGATAAAAATCATTCTCCAGAACTTCATCTTGAAAGTGCTATTCTGCATGATGATCTGCATTAATTCATTCACATCAGTGTAGATATTTGAGATTTTCTTAATACAGTACAACCTGATGCTTCATCAGCTAGACAGTAAAATAAAATATAACAGTTTATCTTAAGCCTTTCCAATCAAATGTACATATTTATCACAATAATTAGACTATAGGAATAAGTAGGCTATATATTCTGGGTCATTTCCTCATATTTGTTACTTTCCTAACAAGTGTGGTATATTTGTAGTAAATGTATTTTTAGACTTTTTTTTGGGTGAATGCCCTGAAGTTATTTTGAGTATTCACATGTTGTGTATTCATTAGATACTAAGTTCCTCCTTAAAGTGAATGCTCTGTAAAGCAATTCTTTTCCCATTCCCACCTAAAAAGCACACTAGGCACAGTTAATGTACAAACAACCAAAAAACAAACTACCTTCATGTAATGACTGTGTATCTGGGCATTGTGTTAACCTACACCAGCCAGAGTAATGGTTGAATAAAAAGTACATTGATGTCTTTAAATGTTGAACTACTATCCACACGGCTAGTTCTTTGACAAGTTAATATCTCCTCATAGGAAAATTCATGCATTCCTTAACATTTCTGAGTCAGCAACTTGGTCTTCAAGCTATTTTGGGACTCTGGACCTCTCCAGATTATCAGCTTCACTTTTAAAAAGTGTGCCCATCCATAAATTTAGATATGTAGCTATGTCAATTTGAAAATATGTTTCCTCCATTTTGAAGCTCTTTGGAAAATAAATATTCAATATCATTCTTTCAAGTCTCTCTGAAGTCATTTCTCTATATTTCAAACACTTTCACTGCTCAGTTCTAGCTTTGAAACCCCTATCAATTGCATTTGTAGGATTTCCATCAATGATAAGAAGTCAAAGTCCAAGTAGTACAATAAAGAGTTAATCCATCAGCGTCAACAGGTTTTCGTCTTATGTTAATGTAGATATCTTCCAGGATATATGACTTCAAGGCTGCTCTTTAGAACTAACATCACTTTGCATATCATACAGTACCACGTACACAGCATGCCTGTAATGGAGAATTGGAAGACCAAATGAAATATTCTGTTTATGTTTGAAGTTCCATATTACTAATGCAAAGGGTTTCTACTAATCCCTGTGAAAAAAAAAAAAACATGTATTTTTTGAAGCTGGTTGGTTTAAAAATTAGTCATTAGAATTGACAAATATTTATAAGATTTTTTTGTTTTGTTTTGACTACAAAGGAAAAAATGTATCAGCTTGACAATGATGGAATGCAAGGAGTAGAGGCGAATGTACTTGCAATGCAGAAAAATAAATCCTAGGGATTTAAATAAATGACATAGGAGAAAAGCAAACAGCTTGAAAGCTCCTGGTTAGGTTTTGGTCACAGTATTAAAAAAGAAAATCAAAATTCTTTTGCTCTTTCCTTCTTTAGAAAACATATTTAAAAGATGAAGTTTGAACTAAAAAGATGCCTCTTGGTTTAAGGGCCCAGTTATAAAAAGCATTCCCCTTTCTCAAATTTTACTCAAAATCATTGTCCTCTTTAATTTCTTTTTTCCCACTGAGCTCCATTAGAACAAAATATACTTTCTTGTTACATTTCTGTGCCCATTTCTTGCATAGAAACCATGATGTTGATTTTGACTCCTAAAATGAAATTTCTATGAGCAGTTTTGAAGCTATGTGTTTATAATCAAATGGCTCTCACCAACCAATGCTATTAAAAGTCATAGTTGAAAGCACACACTATTAAAACTATATCTGATAACATAATATTGCTCCAGCTGAATTTGAAGAGTGGTTTGAAATCCTATTGCCTATATCCTCAACAAGCACCAATCTCCAGGCCTTAATTCAGGGTAGTGGTTGCAATTATATTTGACTATAGTTTGTGTATATGTATACACATATATTATATGAAACATGACTTTGAAGTAGAGTTAGAAATATTTCATGCTACATCCTTGTTTTCCACATGAGCCAGTTTTCCAGGAATCTTTATACATGAATAAAGTATATATCTGTAAAAAATGATTTTGTATTTTAATCAAATTAATCTAATGATAAAATTATCAATATTCCCTTCTATTTGATTAGACACATAATTATATTTTTTTATTTTTTTTCATAATTATATTTATTAAACACATAGAAGATATCTTTCTTATAGTGAATTATTTTCCTTTAATATTTGATACATAAATTAAATATAATAACATTGAAAACCTATTTATCTTTGTGATATTTAGAACCCAATAGATAATCTATTGGAAGAAAGAATTCTGGAATCTATTTCATTTTAAATATTTTCACCTTACAAATATTTGAAGAGATTTTTCTCATTTGCTCTTCACTGTTATAAATTTAATGTGAATTGCTATGCAATAAGTAGCATTAGTCTTAATCATTTCATATTTATGTAATACCCTGATAAGCATGATGCAACCTTGGAATTAGACTAAAAAAATTTTTTAGACCAAAAATTTTAATAGACAAGATATCTGCCTTTGGGAACCATTTTAAAGTGCTTTATACTCTTAAAAGGATTTTGCTGCAATAAGTCCAAAGCTAACATCATCAATGCAAAGCTAGGTTTGCTAAAATCATCATCATCAGATTTCCAGGTAGTATCAGTACAATATAATTCACTTGCAGCTTTTCTAAAGCTGTAACTTTGTACATTTTTCAAATCATGTAAGATTGTTTTTGTATAAAGCTATAAAAATTATCTGGGGAATTTATTTCCAATCGTCACCTGCCAAGCTGTTAAGGTTTTTCCAGCTAAACAATAAAGATGTAAATACAAAATCTTTTAAGTTCACTTAAGAGACTAATCACCATGGAATCCTGAGATCTCGTTTAAAAGAGTTCCCTTTTCCTATTTTAAGTGTGTTTCTTCTAAAACTAACAAATTGAAATATACCATTCTTGATTCTGAAGTAAAGAAAACTGCCCATATGACATATTTTCACAGATGAAGACAGAAGACATATGGAAGAGTGTCTCTTTGAGAATAACAAGTCAGCATAGTATCTCCAAGGACAAGATTTTTAAATTTCTGATTTTGCTACAAGACATTTAAAAGGCACATGTATATAAGCCATTGTTCACAGTATTATGAAAAAAATACGTATTACTAAAATACAGTAGTTATAAAAATGATCTCTGATAAGCTAATTTGAATCATTAGTGCAATATTTATGGCCCACAGTGAAATAGGGTCATTTAGGTAAAATTTGTATGTTTTCTTAAATAATTATATGGGCTAAATGAGGAACAAGCATGTTTGGGGAGTAAGTTCTTTGACAGTCTTTTAAGACATTTTGGTAGTGTGTGTTTTCTGGAAAAAAAAAAACAAAAACAAAAAAACAACATAATACTTTTGCAAACCAAACCACAGTTAGCATATATTGTATCGTACCTGTAGTATGTTCTCATTAATATAAAAGTATTCCTCTAGATTGTTTGGTCAGTTTGTTCTTTTACCCTTATATGTGCATATGCATATTTATTGAAGGCATGGAATATCTGTAGTCATAGTTCCCAAGTATTTTTACCAATTATTCTGTGTGAGAAGATTTAGTGTGATCATCACTCTTATCTTTGCATGTGTTAATGCTCCTAGCAATTTTGTAATGAATTTTACAAAGAATAAGTCTAATACTAATATATATGTATATATATATATATATTATTTTTTTAAGTTTTAATTTTTTTTTTTTTTTTGAGAGAGAGAGAGAGAGAATGAGCAAAGCAGGGAGGGCCAGAGGGAGAGGGAGAGAGAAGCTTTAGCAGACTCTGCACTTAGCACGGAGCCCATCTTGGGGCTTGATCCCATGACCCTGAGATCACAACCTAGCTAAGACCAAGAGTTGGATGCTTAACCAACTGTGCCTCTCTGGTGCCTCCTCGTATTTTTTGTATTAAATTATCTTTGCCATGTTTTGTTGTTTGACTACTGCATTTCACGTATGTATTTGTTCAGGATACGGTTCTTTGCTTTTTCTTTCAACTTCTGCGTCATTTTGTTTTATGTATCACTGTCATATACAAAGATTATAACATTGGCTCTCTTGCCTACACTCAGTTTATTAGAATCTGCTCATGTCCCCAAATTCCCTGGAATAGATGATTGGATGCATGGTATCAAATTTACCCACAAAAGAATTACCCATAGGATGAACTGTAAATAAGGCTCTCTTTCGGGGAAATTTGAATTGAGATACAGAAATGATGGAAATTTTTCCCTGGCCAATATTCTATTTTGTTTACAACAGAATGGTTTACAAACATCTACTTTTGACATTCAAAGAAAGTCCTACCTTCCCTAAAATGCTTATTTTAGCTTTTCCTTGGTTTTCTGAAATCCAAATACATTTTCTATCTTAATTTTACATTCAAGTTCTTAAATTATTTCTCCTAAATATGCCATAGCTATAACAATTTTATGAATAACATATTATTTGGCCCTGTTCAAAATTAATTTCAGAGTTTAGGTTTTTTTTTTCCTGTTTTTAAGAAAATATATTAAGTTTTTTATTTTAATCCCAGTATAGTTGACATACAGTGTTTTATTAATTTCAGCTGTTGAATATAATGATTCAACACTTCCATATATATCCTCATCATGGAAATTGTACTCTTTAATCTCCATCACCTATTTCACCCATTCCCCACCCACTCCCCTCTGGTAACCATCTGTTTGTTCTCTATAATTAAGAGTCTGTTTCTTGATTTGTCTCTTTATTTTTCCCTTTGTTCATTTGTTTTATTTCTCTAAACTCCATGTATGAGTGAAATCATATGGTATGTGTCTTTCTCTGACTGACTTATCTCACTTAGCATTATACCATCCAGATCTACCCCTGTTGTTGCAAATGGCAAGATTTAATTCTCTTTTTTCAAAATTTTTAAAATTTATTTGAGAGAGAGAGCAGGTATGCACAAGTGGGGGAGGAACAGGAAGAGAGCAGGTTCTCTGCTTGACATGGGGCTCTATCCCAGGACCCTCAGATCTCTACCTAAGCTGAAGGCAGACGCTCGACCTACAGAGCCACTCAGGCACCTGACTTCATTCATTTTTATGGCTAATATTCCATCCTATATATGTACCACTGCTTTATCCATTCATCTATCAATGGACATATGGGCTCTTTCCATAATTTGGCTATTGTAAATAGAGTGATTACTGGATGGTAGGGTAGTTCTGTTTTTAAATTTCTGAGGAATCCATACTGTTTTCTACAGTGGCTGCACCACTATCCTTTTATATTTTCCAATTGTCTTCTGCAATTTGAAGTCTCAGATGAGATGCACAAAATTTAGCTAAGTATGGACGTTGGGAGTTATATCCTCACAGCAGTATAGTCTATATAGAAATCAATACATTTTTTAAAAAATGTTTATGTGGTACAAATTCTAATACTTCTGTTCAGTCATAGATGGTATATAGATGATCATTTTGCTATTTTTATTATGATAGTCTATTTTGACAAACTTATGCCATGTGCTAGATACACGGAATTCTTTTCTTTTTAAAAAAGATTTATTTATTTTAGAGAAAGAGAGTGAACATAAGCAGAAAGAACAGAGAGTAGAGGAGGGAAAATCTCAAGCAGACTCTCATGAAACCCCACTCAATGCTCTATCCCAGGACCCTGATATCACAACCTTAGCTGAAACCAAGATTTATATGCTTATCTGACTGTGCCACACAGCCACCTCAGGAATTCCTAAATTCAATTTATATATTGTATAATTCTAACAAATTTCTTCCTAGCTTCTGACATTAGGTTGGTTTTGGTCTTAGGTTATTTTATTATTATTATTATTATTATTATTATTATTATTATTATTTTATTACGTGAGTTCTTTGTGTTGTTTTTATTGTGACAATTCATATTTGAGGGCTTCTAAAGAGATACTTTTGAATCAGAAATAGACCAATATATTAAAAATTATTTTCCACATAAGGTTTCCTTTTCACTTTTGGGGAGCTTCTTTTCCATAATTCACTTACCCTGGATAGGGATTTTTTTCTACCAGAATTCCATGTGAGTAATTGTGAAAAGATGGATGGAGAACTTCTAAAGTTTGAGTGATCACAGCCTCCACATTTCAGAATATCTTTAGAGCAAACAAACAAAACAAAATGAGTCAAGCAACCAAACAACCAGTAAACAGAGGATTCAGAGGCACAATTCAGAGATGCTGTTTTATCTTGTCTGTCTAGCCAGAAACATAATTCTGAGGGACAAAACAAATTCTAACAGCCCTCAATTGGTTCAGTGCAACCCATCAGATGAGAAAATTACATAGGAATTTGCAGTCAAAATTCTAGGCAGTATACACTTGCCTGAAGCATTCACTTGCCTGGAGTACACTTTGTTGATGATAACACTCAGGAAACTATAGGGGTGGTAAACAGATGGGTGTGATTTAAGATGTTCTAGGACTGATCCGAGTCAGAAGTGCCTCAATCATCATAACTAAATCTCTCCCTCAATGTTCTCACATCTAAGAGATTTCTGGTGGCATTGAGTTCTGTTCTTTTTTTTTTCTTTTTATTTTTTTTTCTTTTTGTATAACCATATGCTCTGCTTTCTCACTGTAATAGAAAAAAATGTGGGAGGGTAAATTCTGAACAGAGAGAAAAATATTTCCCTATTTGTTTTATATTCAAATACTTTCTATCTATGTTTCCTGCCAAGGACACTTTTTGGTATGGGTAAGGCTGTCAAACAAGAAAGATGGAAAAGGATTAATTAATCGATATCTCCTAAGGGTTTTTAGCTAAAAGGCTAATGCAAAGGCCAAGCACTGTCATTATCACTATGTGGTCTGATTATGGTGATTATGTGACCTAGAAGAAAAATGTCAAAAGAGAGACATTCCCATGAATTTGCATTGTTAATATAACTGTTGACAGCAAAGAAAAGTTTGCATATTTGAGTAAGATCCCTCCCCACAAAATCCAGCTGTCTCATAAATTGATATATTTGATTAAGCTGAATTGTCACAGCCAGAATCATTATTGTCATTCTACACTAACATTAAATGTCTATTCAGCACAGCTCCAAGAGCAATGAATATGAAGTGTAAGGCTCAGGAGGATACAAGAAAGCATTCGCAAAAAAAAAAAAAAAAAAAAAAAAAGAAAGCATTCGCAGCTTTTCAGCGAGTGTACAAATAACAATGGCCCATATTCTAAAACAGCAGTCTTAGAAACCTTTAGTTTTTTTACAAGAAAAGTTTACAATAGCACTACTATAATACAAACTACAATAAGGTAATATGCACAAATGAACAGATAGATCTACAAATATATAAAGCTAGAGGAAAGAAATAAAAATACTCTGGATAGCACTTAACAAATTCTTCTTTAATCAGACAATTGAACATGGTCTTCAAGGTTTTCATGAAATATTTTTGCAAAGAAAACACAGAATAGGGATGCCTGGGTGGCTCAGTGGTTGAGCATCTGTCTTTGGCTCAGGGCGTGATCTCTGGGTTCCGGGAGCAAGTCCTGAATCAGGCTGCCTCTGCCTGTGTCTCTGCCTCTCTTTCTGTCTCTCATGAATGAATAAACAAAATTAAAAAAACAAAAAGAAAGCACATAATACAATATTTTTTATTTCCTTGATTTATAATCTTTCAATATTTAGGACTATAGTATGTAGGTCTCAATTTATAAACTTGCCCCAGTTGTGTGCTTTCAAGGAGCAGTTCTGACTTTAAATTTAGAATTGTCTGACTCCTCTTACTTTCAAGTAAGGTTGTAGTCTCACAGGGAGGGCTGGCTCTGAATGTGCCTACAACCATACCTTTTCTACTCTCATTTCCTTGCCTCTGCCTGCCTTCAGCACATAAAATTCATGACTTTTTTCATCTTGTTTGTACTTACAACATCATTCTCAGAAATTATTAGATCCAAACAGAAGGAAGTAGACATATGTATAGAAGATTCTAAGGATTTAATTAATAAGCAGAGAGTAATATTATAATAATTTTAGTATATAAATATATACATATATTATTATATGTAATAGTATATATAATATGAAACATATGTAATATTATAGTATTGATGTATGTGCATATATAAGTACATGTATGTGTAAAGAGAGAGACGGAGGGAGAAAGAGAGAGCAAAATATACAAAACCATTTCATACAGAATAAAAACTAATTTTTAAAAACGAGTGGAATATGATAAAGTATCAGACTATGTTCTTTTACCGTAATCCACTAAAATTAGATATCAATGGTTAAAAAAGAAAAAAAGATTGAAGGGTGTCTGGGTGACACAGTCTGTTGAAAGACTGATTCTTGGTTTCAGCTCAGATTGTGATCTTAGGTCATGAGATCTCTCTCCCTCTCCCTCTGCCCCCTCCACTCTACTCATGCATATGTATGAGTTATCGCTCTCTTTAAGAAGAAAAAAAAAGAAAAAAAGATTAAAATGTTCTCATATTTAGAAATTAACAAAAGCCAAAGCCCACAAAACTAAAATCATAGGCCTAAATGTAAAACACAAAACTAAATCTTCCAGAAGACAACAGAAGAAAACCTTACCTTGACTCTGGTGATGACTTTTTAGATATAAACAAAAAGCACAATCCATATAAGAAAGAAAGATCAGTTGGACTTCATTAGAATGAAAAACTGTTCTTTGAAAGACACTGTTAAGAGAATGAAAAGACAAGCCACAGATTGGAAGAAAATACATGCAAATCAGATATGTAAAAAAGACTTGAATTAAACAGTTGCCCAGAAATTTCAAAAGTCAACAATAAGAAAACACAATTAAAAAGAGAACAGAACATCAGAGCAGATCTTCTTCTACCTAAGAAGATATACTGATGGCAAATAAACATGAAAAGATGTTCAACCTTATATGTCATTGGGGAGTTGCAAATTTAAAAAAACACAGCTAGAAGGCTGACTAAAACCAAAACACCAGCCACATCACATGTTGACAAGGATATTGAGCCACCAGAGTTCTCTGTCATTGTTAATGGTAATGTACAACAGTACAGTCACTTTGGAAGACAGATTAGTGACTTCTTACAAAGCTAAAAGTATTCTCATTATACAATCCAGCAACTATACTGGATTTAGCGAAATGAGTTGAAAACTTCTATCTACACAAAAAGCTGCACATGAATGTTTATAACACCTTTATTCATCATTTCCAAAACCTAGAAGCAGCCAAGACATGCTTCAATAGATGAATGGATAAAAAATTGTATTGCATCCATACAACAGAATATTATTCAGTTGATAAAAAGAAACTATCAAATCACAAAAAGACATGGAGGAAACCTAAATGCATATTTCTAGGTGAAAGAAATCGGTCTGAAAGGATTACAAACTATATAATTTTAACTAGATGACATTGTGGAAAAGATAAAGCAATGAAAGCAGTAAAAACATCAATTGTTGCCAAGTTTTGTGGGCAGGAAGCGAATAGGAATGAGTAGGTGCAGCAAAGAGGAATTTGGGCCAGTGAAATGATTTTATATGATTCTGTAATAGTGGATAAAAGATATTATGCATTTGGCAAACTCCATAGCACTGTATAATGCAAAGAATAAGTCCTGAGTAAACTATTACTTCAGTTAATAATGTCTCAATATCAGTTCATCATTTGTGTCAAATGTACCATGCTCATGCATGAAATTAGTAATAGGGGAAACTGAAGGCTGAGAGAGAGAGAGAGAGACAGGAACCATACAGCAATCTCTGTACATTCCACTTATTTTTTCTATAATCCTAAAACTGCTCTAAAAATAAAATATGCTACTTAAAAGAGCAGAATTTAAGAAGAGCACATAAAACCACAGCAAATTACTTAGAATTACATTATGAATACGGATGTCAAAGGTAAAAATTAAAAGAAGAGAAAGGTTTTAAAGCAAAAATTATATAATTTGCCTATTATAAGTAAGATAGGTGATACATGACAGACAGGTGATAGATAAAAAGATCGTCAGTTAACAAGAGTAAATACTAAATCCTGACCTAATGTGACTTCAGTGATAATGGGCTGCCTCCAACTCAGTGATGCCATGAATAATGCCAGTATGAATGTCTTCATACCTGTCAGCTTGTAATTTTGCTGAATTAAAAATATACACTCACACATACCTTCAGGGCTTGAATTTTTTAGCAGTTATGCAAATTTATTAAACTCGTGCTTATATATATTTTTCCACATAAATTTTTCTCCAATGAGACAATTACCTGAGCTCACACCTACCACCCATCCTGTCTCTATTCTATGCCACCTTCTCCTCTTGCATTTCCATCTGCTCTCTCTGACATTGCAAGGGATTTCACCTGCAGATATGTAAGCACTTTCATTTACACATACAAATTCCATCCACAATTCCTTCATGCAGCTGACCATGGGCCACCCATCCAGTCCAGATCTGTGTATGCCAGAAGCACAGTCTGATTTCAGAGGACAAAGCCACAGCAGCCGTGGAAATCAAATGGCTTGGGGACATTTGGGCAGAAAACTCTAGGGTCCTAGTACCTGAAATATGATCTAGAAGTCAGGGGGACAGAGGGCACTTGTAAATGTTCTTAATGAGGAAATCCTCTTGGGCCTATAGTCCCTTCCCTGTCTTGAGGGCAGAGCCAGAAGAAGACCAGAATGGAGCACTAAATCACATGGAGCTTCTTGCTTGGGTCTCAAGGTGTGGCTGACTAGAGTTAAAAACTTATAAATGACTTAGTAGTCATTCATTCATTATAAGCAATGAACCAAAGTCTACACACCCCATTAACCTGTCTTTTATAATGGGGTTGGTTGAGAAAATTACAGAACAGAATGAGATTTTATTGAAAGGAAGCAAATTATTTAAATTTAAAACATATAAAATAATGTTTCTTAAAAATATTTTATTTATTTGTTAGAGATTTGGATGCTGCTGGAGAAGCTATCCTTGCTGCAGACTTTGAAATTGGTCACTTTCTACTTGAGCGTATAATCCCAAGATCAGTGTTATACTTTACTGGAGAAGCTATTGAAGATGATGATGATGATGATGATGATGATGATGATGATGACAACGACGATGATGAAGGTGAAGAAGCAGATGAGGAAGGGGAAGAAGAAGGAGATGAGGAAAATGATCCAGACTCACTCAAAGAAGGATAAAAACCCAGCAGAGTGCAAGCAGCAGTGAAACAGGATGGTCTACCTTCTGCTTCCCTGGAAAAGATGAATTTACATCATTTGGCAAGCCTATTTCGAGTTTTTTGTTGTTGTTTGCTTGTTTTTGTTTTTGCAGCCGAAAATAAAAATGTCAAATATAAATACCTTATTAGAGAGAGAGAGAGAGAGAGAGAGTGATCAATAGAGAGACAGAAAGAGCAAGTGGAGGAGCAGAAGAAGAGAGAGATGTAGACTCCCCACTGAACAGGGAGCCTGACATGGCGATTGATCCCAGGACCCTGATATCATGACCTGAGCCACCCAGGTGCCCCAAAATAACACTTTAAAAAAAGTATGTTCATGTCTAAGGATGTATCAAATATATTAATGTGGGTGGTTATGAAGGTGGAGGGAATAGAGTATAGATTGGGGTTAAGGGAAGACCAAAAAAATATGTACGTCCTGAACTGAGGAGGCAGGTTTAATTCAACTTTTTACTTTTATGTTAATAAAATAGATATAAGGCAAAACACTAGAACCCTTTGCTTCAGACTTGTTATATCGTGCATAAAACTCAAGCTTCTTACCTCTATCCTTCAATCAGCCAGCTCCCTGTGTTGAAATATGCTCCTTTGTCCAGGCCCTTCTCCATGGATACACTGTTCAGTTTCAGGCCAGATCATGTCTCCATTCATACTCTTTCTCTTCCAAAAATCATACCTAGGGGATCCCTGGGTGGCTCAGTGGTTTATTGGCCTGTCTTCAGTCCAGGGTGTGATCCTGGAGTCCCGAAATCAAGTACCACATCAGGCTCCCTGCATGGAGCCTGCTTCTCCCTCTGCCTGTGTCTCTGCCTCTCTCTCTCTCTCTCTCTCTCTCAGTCTGTGTCTCTCATGAATAAATAAATAAAATATTTTAAAAAATTGTACGTAGACAACTGTAACTTCCTTTCATGACACAACATAACCAATTTCATCTTAATATACTGCAGCATCTGATTATATATCACCTGTGTTTCTCTGGAATTTATTTGCATAAGTATTCTTTCGGTAGCGCCAATATACTCCTTAAAAATTGCTTATTCGATGATCCCTTCATTCACACATTCAACAAATACTTACTGAGCCCTAACTATGCTCAAGTACTTTGGAAAACTTTGGGAAAAGATAAGGAACCATCCTCACAACTTCAAGAGCTCACAGTCTAGAGAGAAGCTCAGACAAAATGTGATAAAATTGAGTTCATCATAGGGTGGTATGCATGCTTAAGTATATATTGTGAATATTACAGAAGGTTCTCTAATAATTGTTAATATTTTACATAGGCTGTATAATAATTAATATCAAATATTGATATTAATAATACTATACTATGTGAAACTAATATATACCAATATTATAGTTATAATATTAAGGGTACTATTAATAATATCATGCCATGTTAGTTAATAATAAACTTACCAAAAGAAATGGTGATGCAAAGCCTGCAGAAGTTACTGATTATTTCACCTGCTTCTCTGAAATCTTCACATTATTGCTTCCTTCCATTATTGCAAATAATCAGAATTTGACTATTTATCAATTAGCCCAAAATTCATAAGGTAAATCTCTGGTAATGATTTATACTGTTGTCAGAATATGCAAGGAATAAATATGCCTACAATTTCGTTTCTATGACTTGCAAATATATTTCTATATTTATGGTTCAAGGTTTGCTGATTACTTACAAGGCAGGTGACAGCAATCTTAGGAGATATAAATCCCTAGTCTCTCAAGGGCAGGATCAAAGCTGCATTAGCAGTAATCTCCTATCAGCTCATTTTTTTCCAATTTGCAAAAGGAGTCCAAAATTTATCAATACTCCTGTATTAATGAGACAATTGAAAGCACAAAATGATAAAGAGTAAAGGGCATGCTGTAGGAAAGTGTTAGCAAGTATTCAGCGACCAATTTACCTAGATACTCCTATGTTTCATTTATTTTTTAGGAGCTAATTTTAGTAAAGTGAAGTAAATATTTCCTGGGATCCCTGGGTGGCGCAGCAGTTTAGCGCCTGCCTTTGGCCCAGGGCGCGATCCTGGAGACCCGAGATCGAATCCCACGTCGGGCTTCCGGTGCATGGAGCCTGCTTCTCCCTCTGCCTATGTCTCTGCCTCTCTCTCTCTCTCTCTGTGTGACTATCATAAATAAATAAAAAATTAAAAAAAAAATATTTCCTGATATATCCTGTAGTGACCTACTATTGTAGGTTTTTCATTTTAGCACCATTTTATTTATTTCTCAAATCTGTCTTTCACTATTTCTGGGATAACTATTAGTTTCTTTTTTAGTTTCATCCTTGTTTTCTCTCTCTTAACCACACATAAGTATGGATTCTTAATTCCACATGAATTTCATCCTCCATCATATCCTGGATATGTAGAAATGGAACGTACCTGCAATATTTTCAAACTCATGTCACCGAGTTTTCCTCAGTATCTTTGAGATATCTTTGGCTTCTCCAATAACTCCTGTTATTCAACATTTACTCATTCAGAAAGCAAACTAGAGCCAGCTTCATGGATGTGTGACCTGTGCAAGTAGCACAGAGTTCCATGCTTAGGTGGGCCTTGCACTTGGCTTAATGCTATTGTCATCTTGGAATTCTAAAGAAGGAGCCCTGAATTTTCATTTTGCATTGGGCTCCCAAAACTAGGTAGCCTGTCTAATATTTGTAGACTGTACAAAATAAGTATAGATGAATAATGGAAGGATACACATAAATGTTAACATAGTTATTCTTAGATGATGGTATTAAGAATCACTTTATGCAAATAAAAATTAAAAAAAATAATCACTTTAATTTTCTTTTCATCTCTCTTAATTTTTAAATTTTCCTTATTTTTACAGGTAAAGGATAAAAGAGTCCCAGAAGTCCCTTGGGATTCAAGAAGTAGAAGTTACGAGGCAGTCCTTTTGGGCTAAAAGATTTTGATCTGTAACAGACAAGATATTTTCATTTGTAAGTGTATGGATAATTTTACATTCAATAGTATAACTTCACACAAATGAAGTAATACAGTATGTAATTAGCTGAGCAGCATTCATTAGCTATTGGTCCCCGCACAACAATTCCTGAAAATTTTGAGTTCTCATAATGGCACTGGTCACTGTACATGACTTCATTTTATCCTATTATCCCTCAACACTCTTTGTTGTTATCCTGTATTTATCTCTACTTCATACTTTCATGACTTTTTTAAATACTTAATTTTAAAAACTAGAAGAAAATTAAGAAGGAAAAATATTTAAAATTACTTGAATAGTTATGTAGCATTGAGTTTTGAGTGTGTAGGAAGCAAAGTTGATTTGCAACATCTGATGGGTTTCATTTTCATTGCCGTTGTACCGTAACTGTCTTTCTCCACAAAAGGGATGAGATTCAACAAATAATTACTTAAAAAAAAAAAAAGATAAAAAAAAGATAAAGGAGGACGAGAAGGAGGAAAAAAAGAAGAAAGAAATTTTTTGTTTTGTTCTTGTCTATATTCAAATTGTTTTAGGTTTATTCAAATTTTTATTTAAATTCTAGTCAGTTATCATATAGTGTAATATTGCTTCAGGAGAAGAATTTAGTGATTCATCATTTACACGAAACACTTAGTATTCATCACAAGCACCCTCCTCAATACCCATCACTCATCTAGCCCACCCCCCACCTCCCTCCCTCCCTCAACCCTCAGTTTGTTCTCTATAGTTAAGAGTCTCTTATGATTTGCTTCCCTCTCTCTTTCTTTCCCTTCCCCTATGTTCATCTATTTTGTTTCTTAAATTCCATAGATGATTGAAATCTTTTTTTTTCTCTTAAAGTAAACTCTATCCCCAAAGTGGGACTTGAACCCAGACCCTGAGATCAAGAGTTGTATCCTCTACTGACTGAGCCAGCCAGATACTTATTTATTCTTTTAAGGGTGGCTATGCTCATTTTCATTTTTCTATATGAATTGAAATTAATTTATCTTAAAGCTGGGAAATAAAATAAACGGTACAAGAGCAAATTTGTATACCCCCTTCAATGTTTCCCCTGGAACACTATGTATAAGGCAGAAATCTAAGGTGGAGAGGGGATTATATAACTTCACATTCTGTTTCTAGAAATAGTCACCAACCAGGATATTGAGACAAATTGCTTTGCCATTCTTGAAGTTACGAGTAAGGGATTAAAAAGTCAGCATAACTCGGTGTTTAAAAGCATAACCACCGCTGCCAGAGTGTTGAGGTTAAATCCATAATGAGTGGCTTTTGGCCAATAACTTAACCCCTTCTCTGAGCTTCGTTTTTCTCATTTGTAATATGGGAATGATAACAGAATTAAGTTAGAATAATCCTTGGCACATTATTAAGCTCTTCAAAAGTGTGAGCTATTATTTTTATGTATTTTGTTTTCATCAAAAGATTACTTTATTCATTAAATCATAAAATTCATCTCCTTAAGAAGATATGTCAGGAGAAAAGATATAAAAATATTTATATTATTAAACTTAGAGCAAAAGGATTAAGAATATCCTAAAATACTGTGATGTGGAAAACCCACATTCAATC
Source organism: Canis lupus dingo (assembly GCF_003254725.2). NCBI lineage: Eukaryota > Metazoa > Chordata > Mammalia > Carnivora > Canidae > Canis > Canis lupus. Next base: position 50,951,033 of record NC_064255.1, on the reverse strand, counting down.
ATTTATAACTGAGGCAATCTCTCAGTAAATAAACATATATTGTAAGTTTTCACATTTATTCCTTTGCAGGATTTATTTATCCCTTTATTCCTGGAAGTTGGTACTCCCAGTACTTATATGAAGTATAAGTACTTGGATAATGTAATGGGAGAATATAATTGATGCTATCATTTATTTCCTAATATCCTTCCAGGAATAAAGGATTATTCCCTTAGCTGCTGGGTGTGCTGGTAAAACACTCTCAGCTATCTGCCCTCTTCTATGACTGTCTGGGCTGAAGAGAATAGACCTACCCAAGCCCAGGCCTTGGGGCTCAACCACAGCCAATGACTAATGGATGTGAGTGTTCAAATGCTTGGCACCCTTGCCTCCCCACAGACATTTTTGGTGTCTGTGGGACATCTGAGTGGGATGAAGTTAAATGCGTTTTATTTTCCTGTGAGGAGGGGGAAAAGCAACAGAGTTGCACTTAGAAATAGTGAGTGTGGGGAGAGGGTTTTAATGAAAGAAGACAGGCTTCTGGGGTGCCTGAGTGGCTCAGTTGGTCGAGCATCCAACTCTCGATCTCAGCTCACGTCTTGAGCTCAGGGTCATGAGTTCAAGTTCCACATTGGACTCCACCCTGTGGAGCTTACTTAAAAAAAAAAAAAGTTAAGAGAAGACAGACTTTGAAGAGAAATAGCAGGTAATGTAAGGAACTTAGGCAGGGGGATGAGAAGAATGCCTCCCTGTCTCTTGGAATTCAGAGGAATGATAAACCCATAGTAGTCCAGTCTATATGTAGTCAGCACAGGGAATGTAACCAATTACCACAGACTGGGTGTCTTAAACAATAGGCATTTATTTCTTAACAATTCTGGAGCCTGGCAAGTCCAAGATAAGAATGCCAGTCAGATTCGGTGTCCCGGAAGAACCATTTTCCTGGTTTACAGACAACTGCCTTCTGATCTTTTCCTCTTCTTATAAGGATGCTAATCTCATCTTGGGAATTCCACCCTCCCTCTGTCACCTTATCTAAACACAATTACTTCCCAAAGGCCCACCTTCCAATACCATTGCATTGGTGATTAGAGCCTCAACATATGAACTGGTGGGGGTTGGTGGGAGGTGGGGGAGACACAAACATTTTTCCATAGCAGATGTGAAAAATAAAACCTTACCTTAACTGGGGAAAGGTAGTTTTCAGTTAATACAAAGAGTTAGGGTAAGCATTCCTTCTACAGACTAAAGAGGCTAAGAATATATATATATATATTTTTTTTTTTTTGAAAATGCAAGTATCTTAAGGAAAAGCAAAGGAAAAAGTTAAAAAAATAATAATATAAAAAAGGGCAAGCTGTGGCACCGGGGTGGCTTAGTTGGTTAAGTGTCTGCCTTCAGCTCAGACAAGAGTTGAAGCATGATATGCTCTCTTCTCAGAAATTCCCCAGAAGCATATTTTAGGTAAAAAACAAAACAAAACAAAAACAAACATGATCTCAGGGCCCTGGGATACAGTCCCTGTTGGGTTCCCTGTTCAGTGGGGAGTCTGCTTCTCCTTCTCCCGCTGCCCTTCCCTCCATTTGTGCTCTCTTGCATACATGCACATGCTCTCTTTCTCTCTCTCTCAACTAAATAAATAAAATCTTAAAAAATAGAAAGGGCAAGCTATCTAAAAAAGCAGCAAGACTGGGCCTAATAAAGAAGAGTAAATATGCAACCGGGAGTCCCTATGAAGGGAAAATTATTGTGTGGCTCTTACAGTCTGCTGATCTCACAAATGAAGGAAGCAGGAAATTAAGTGTAAAGCATGCTTTGGGCTGCAATAACAGAATATTGTCAAAATGATTCAAGTGAAAAAGCCATTTAGTTAGTTCACCTAATTAGAGCAATGACTTCATGACGTTGGAAGAACCTGAACACTTTCACATTTTGGCTTGATCTTTACTTGCAATTTACCCCAGCCACAGCATTACTTCTCCAGGGTTTTTGCCTTACAATGGAAGGCTGCAGCAGCTCCGTGACTTTCCATCCCAGATATGCCCTAGGAGACGTCTTCCTATCCCAACCTCCAAAAGCAGACCAACAGTGAAACTGCAAAGGTGAATATTTAAGACATTAAATACTGGCAGACATTCTGAGGTCATGCTGCTTGAGTTAGCCAACAAGTATTGTTTGCACACTCCCCACGGATGCTGTCAAATCAGTCTCCAAAGTGACAGTGACCATCATTGTCCCTTTATTATCTGGATAATCGGAGTGTAGGATGGAAACCCATGTGTTTGCTACCACATTAGGTATCTAGGTTAAAGGTAAAACAAACAAACAAAACCACATTTCGTTGTTGTTGTGATGATTGTCATTGTTTATAGAGGAATTATGAAAACAGATACTTTCTCATTTAAAATAAATATCTGAACACTACATAAAATTCTAGGCAGGAAACAAGGCAATCTCCTGTTGGGTGAAAGGAGAACAGAATTAGGCTTTAAATTTAGAAACTCATTTTTGGCTTTACTACCTACTTGTAGTATGTCAATAATTATCACTTAATCTCCCTGAAACCCATTTTCCTTTGTGATACGGTGATAAAAATAATAGCATTAATAGCAGTTTACCTGAGAGGTTTATTCCAAAGAGTAGTAGGATTATCTTTAAAAGGCTTTGTGCTGCTCAAAGAATAGTGCTACTGGATTACTTCTCTGCTTTTTTCATCCCTAGAATTTCTTCATTCTATGAAGTATGAGTAGATTTTGTCAGATAAAATAATTTTAACCTGAGAGTGAATCCCAAAGTGAATTTTTATGGTTGCCTCATTTCTTAAAACATGTATATTTGATGTAGAAATCTCTCAGGGAGGGATAAAAACCATACTACTTATCAGAATGATTGCTGAAATATGGTTTGGATTTTAAACAAGAGGCATTTATTTCTTTTCAAAATTGGCGATCTCAACTTTTTTACTGATGTACACAAAAGTTTTACTAAAATAAATGACTCATTTTAGCATGATATGCTCTCTTCTCAGAAATTCCCCAGCATATTTTAGGTAAAAAGGAAAAACAAAAACAAAAACAAAAAAACGGGGTGCTTCAGTGGATCAGCCGTTAAGTGTCTGACCCTTGGTTTTGGTTCCAGTCATGATCACAGGGTCATGGAATCAAGCCCCACATCAGTCTCTGAGCTTAGCAAAGAGTCTGCTTCAGATTCTGTCTCCCTCTCACTCTCTTTCTCATAAATAAATAAATAAATAAATAAATAAATAAATAAATAATAGTAAATGTAAATATTTAAAACAAAAACCACACAAAAACAAAGAAATAACTGGAGAAAACATAAACATAAAACTTTATGTTGTATTAGTGCCCTTTTATCAGAAATACTCAAATGGTTGCATTAATCATACTATTTTACAAAGCACTTGTCTGATGTCTTCTCTTTTGTTACATGATGCAGAAAACATCATCATACAAGTCTTCTTAAGATGATATTACTAATGTGCCTTTATAAACCTGTACAATGTACAGAGGGAAGAAGGGACACACATTGTTCTGCTTCTATGTTACTTTTCTTACTTCCTAATAAATTAAATGACTTGCTAAAATCTTATTATGATGTTACATAATAGATCCAAAAAGAAAAACTGAAAAAACTGTATCCATCCTCAACCCTACCCTCCCATTGCATCTCTACTCACTTTCCTTTAAGTGACAGTTTTGCTCCCCTGCAATCAGGCTCTTTGGGACTAGGAACAGGTGCCCTCCATTAAGAGATCCTGCACTCTTCACAATAACATTGTATCTTATTTATGTCTGCATTTCCAAAGTCTAGGGCAGTGTTTAGGACAATGCAATGAACGGTTTCCATTTTTAATAAATATGTAAGAACTACTGATGTTATGAAAACCAGTAGAAAGAGACTTTTTCACTCTGGCTCTCAGCGTGATTAGGCATTAACTGCAAGTACCTATATCTGGTAGGTTGTTTTCCAAACTCTCTATAAAATGTAAAGCAGATTCTCAATTTTTCTCAGCATGACTCTTACGTCTAAAAAGTAAAACACGCAAAATTTTAGTTTTTATTAGTAATGATGGAAAAAAGTCAAAATTGGATGAAGATATAAAGAGCAAACAAGGAGTTCTGTGGATATCAAGAAATCTACAGAGAACTAGTTAATGTCAACACTAAAAGATAAATGGTGCTTGACTTGTACCTCTTTAACTGTCCTCCTGTTTTCCCGTTTACTGTCCTAGCCATGCTTGCCTTAAATATCAGTCAATTCAAACTGCCTATCGCTTCAATTCTCTAGTCCATAATCCTGCATCTCATCACCAGCTCTGACTGTCCCTTGAGACCAATGAGAATTCCAGTATCCAGGAGACACACATCAATGTTGATCTACTGTTTAAATAATAGGAAACAGTATTTAGTATAATAATTTCTTTTTTTTAAGGTAGACTCCTTAGACCTCAAAGAGATATGATGTGAAATGGAGCAGCAAGCGGTTAATGGCTGATGCCTGGCTCCATATGAAAGGGGAAGGCATAAAAAAGAATCTATGTCAAATAAAACTAAAATTTATTGAGCACCAACCAAATGCCAGGCTCTTTATGAACGTCATCTCACTTAATTATTTCATAGCAATATATTGTAGTGTTTCTCAGCACTTCACACAGATGAACAGATGAAGCAACAGAGTTTCAGAAAGGTTAAAATAACTGCCTGAAGTCACACAACTCAGATTGTAACTTAAATCTGCTTGGATCCAAATCTCTTCTGTCTCCAAGAAAATTACCCTGCTTCCAAAAGTTCATTCCTGCAGTTTCAATAATAATTTTTAAGTCTTGTTATAGCCCAATCTTATGTTTATTTTGGGAAGAAATAATGTAATGCTAGTCCTATACAAAGACAAAGCAAACCACTAATCCCTTTTAGTTAAAGTCAATAAATATCATGCATGTATATTGTAAAACATAAAGAGATGATAATATACATGCTGACACCACTGGTTGTCAAACAAATAGCTTGAAATTTAACATACCAAAGCTATAATTTAAATAATTATACTCTTCTCTGGCCCAATTATTTGTTTTAGTGACTGGCACATTGCTGTGTCTTCCCGAAGATTATGAGCTGCAGAGTCCAGGAAACTTGCTTTTATTTATTATTTTACCTCTACCTATTTCTGAATGCAGTATCTGGAATATAGCTACTAATCAATCAATGAACAATGAAGAACCTAGTTTTCTAAAGTTCTATAACATATTTTATGTCTGCTCTAAAATCATTGACCTTGCTGTTTTGAAAAGCAACTCAGGAGCACTCTTTGAGAAGTACAGGCTAACCATGGTTTTTTCCTTCCTCACAAAGGAGGAGTACATGAATTGAGAGGTTGGATTCAGAGAGAAGAAATAGGAGGAAAGAGAAGAACAAAGACCAAGGCCTATCCTTTTAAAAGTATTATTTCCACCCATATAGGAGGATTTCAGCCATGCTTTCCATTGAAAAACAAAATAATTTATATATTTCTTTATTGTGGAAAGGGCCAAAATCAGAAATATTTGTCCTTCTACATTCTTTTCGATAGATGAAATAATGCTTCTCACACATTGACTTTAGCATCTGAAGTTCAAGATGAAGAGTTATATTTGGCCACCAAAAACATATAAAAAGGAACTACTCTCTAATATTCCCCAAAATGTCATTTCATATGGGGCCAGCATCTATTCTGCATGGTTAGGAAATGTTAAAGAACAAACTTTACCCTACACATACCACAGCAAATACAGTGATTCCTTACAAATAGATGAGCCTACACACTCATTGGAAGCATATGAATAATCTAAAAAATTAACCTCAATGTCACCTCAACTGCCTGATTCACACTGAAGGAATATCTTATTTATGTTCAAAATGAGATTATATAACTTCAGTTGAGCACCCATCAACTAATCTGTGCCAAATAATTTCATGTAAAGTTCAGTTGCAACAAATTACACTATAATCCCCAAGTATGACTAATTTGTTTGCTAAAATAAGACCAGAATGTATGAGCTTCTGAGACAGAAAATATAATTACACTTTAGCAAATATTTTGGAGCAAGTGTTTTATTACTTCAAACTGGATCCTGGTCCATATTTATATCCCATAAAGCCAGGAATAAATCTGTAATTAGATTACTAGAGTGAAGCCAGCAATAGAGAATGACTTGAACAACATGGAGTTTATTTCTGCTTTCCATATTATCTAAAGATTTTCACAGATAAAGTTACTGTCGGGCATGGAATGTTAAGTGTGACCCTCTTTTGAATACTGGTCAATAGGTGAGATTTCCTAGCCAGTGGAAATCAAATGTGTTTGTACAATTTAACGCAATGTTTGTCAAATGTAATCATGCGTCGGAATCAGCCAAAAATCTTGTTAAAACACAGATAGCTAGACCCAACCTCTGAGTTTCTATCAGTCTAGGGTGGAGCTGAGAATTGACATTTCTTATCAGAAAGGGAGACAGAACATGAGAGACTCCTAACTCTGGGAAACGAACTAGGGGTGGTGGAAGGGGAGGTGGGCGGGGGATGGGGTGACTGGGTGATGGGCACTGAGGGAGGCACTTGACGGGATGAGCACTGGGTGTTATTCTATATGTTGGCAAATTGAACACCAATAAAAAATAAATTTATAAAAAAAATAAGAGAATTGACATTTCTAACAAGTTTTTGGATAATGATGCTGGTGATGCTGGTTTGGAGACCGCCACTCATTTAAAGAAACATGTCTCAAAAAAAAAAAAAAAAAAAAAAACATGTCTCAAGGTGCAGTCTACTCCCTGACTTCACCTATTATAAGAGGTGCTTAGTAAGGTAAAGATTTCCAGAAACCACACCAGGTTTACTACTTCAGCATGTCCAGGATAGGACCCAGATGTCTGCATTTTTAACAAGAATTCCAGATAGTTCTGATGCACACTACAATTTAAGAACCGCTGTTCTGTCCAATTCTGACATTTTGCTTGGGTTCTAACACACAATGTACTCATGAGGTTCCATGTATTATTTGGGGTTTCCTGTCTTCCTCTCTTCCTCTGCTTGACATTTTTTTCAGGGTCCAGGTCAAATATCTCTTCTTTATAAGATGTCCCTTCCCTGTCAGGGAGATTGATTTCTTTATCAATTCTAGTAGCAGTCACTGCATTATATGTTCCTGTGTTTCTTTCCACTGACAAAGATGAGGTTCTAGATTGAGAAAAAGAAGATTATATATATATATATATATATATATATATATATATATATTTTTTTTTTTTTTTTTTTTTTTTTTTTTTTTACTGAACTTTTCTTCATTAGATGAGGGACACATTAGCTGTCGGGAAAATATTGTTGACTCATGAAAACGAAGACCTATAAACTTCAAAACTGAACTGTATGTATATTTTGCAGTATAGAAAGATTATAATGACTACACCATTTCCAATGAGCACTCGAGAATTTTGTTTCAGTGAAAGTTGTTTTCAGAAAGTATTTTTAATGAATATACATGTGCAAACACACACGCTTGTGCTTTTTTTTTTTTTTTTTACCTTTTCAAAACTTCTCATCGATTTTTAAAGATTTGGATCGTTTATTTAAAGAGTTTCTGCCCTCTTCATTTGCCAAATTTTCCCATTTGTCTAATTGTAACAGCTGCTGCCTTAGGTAACATCTGTTCTCCATTAACTTCTCAAAAAGACATTTTTGAGAGGTCATGAGGATCAGAGCTGTGATACACCTAGAGACGTGGCCTAAAAGATTTGATCAGTGGATTATGGTGTGATTTTGTATCCTAAGATGCTTTAGGTATTATGATATATCTACAGTTCAAAAGAAGCCTATGAGGATTTCAAATATGATATGATCATTAACAACAGAGCAGAGTAAAAATTATAATAATGCCAAGCTCTTACCATTTCAATTTCATTTCTATTATAATGATAATGACTTGGTAATTATTGCTGTGGTTTCTTCCTTTCTTCTTTGCTCCTTGAGATGAAGAGCATCAGCAAAACAAAGTCAAGGATGAAAACATTAGAACAAGAAGCAGAGAAGCTACTCCCTGATAATGAAAAAGGACATACTGTCAGAGCTAATATAGTACTGATCATTATGGATCTGAAATACAGTAGTCTATGGATCCACTGTGACATTAATGATTCAGATACCTTGGTTATATAAATGAGGGAATAAATACCGGCCACAGAAAACATGATAAATACATCTCAAGTAAATCTGGTGCTCAAAAGTAAGGGGACTCTGAACTAAAATATGCACCAATATCAAAGCTTGTTTTTATTTGTTTAAAATACCCCCATTATTCATAATATGCTAGTGAAGTAATAAAAATCCACCTTTCAAATAAATTTGTAACACTGAAGACTTTACTCACATTTTATTGAATTATTTCAATTCATCCTTAGCGCTAACTTAGTGGGGAGGGGGGTACTGTAAATGTTCATAAAATGAATTTGTAAAAGCAACATCCTGTAGATTTTAAGACCTGAATCCATAATGGAAAACAAGAATTATTGCTCCTGACAAGTTTTATTAACTTCAGAATAGATACATTCAGTGAGATGTCTCAGCTCTCTCTGGAGTTCTCTGTGGCATAATGATGCAGAAACATATCAAGGATACTTGTGAATCAAAAGAAAAGTAAAAATCAGGAATTTTTGGATAAACAGGACTCCATACAATTCATCAAACAAGACTTCACTTCCTTACTTATTTCAGACATACCTGAGTTGGTTTAGCGTACTAAAGACACTATATGTGGGTTATGAATATAAGTCCCTATCAAATAAGTTCCCCCTCCCTCCCCAAATAGACATGCTAAGAACTAATAGGAAGAAGGTAGAATTTCAAACTTGGAAATGTGTCCATAAGTCAGTTTTGTCACTTAGTAGCTATACCCTGGGGGACCAGATACTTACCATTCTTTCACCATAGGTGAGCACAGCATCCTGATTTTAGGTGAGACAAGTGAAAATAATAAATAATAAAATATTTTACAAACTATACGTGACTATATAAAGCAATTATTATTTGATTAAAACTTTGAGCAATTTACCATTGTATAAAAGGGGGCAGAGACAAAAGAGTACGTAATTTAAGATTCCTTTATATGAAATTCAACAATTGATCAGTAATTGTGTGAGAAGTCAAAATAGTGGTTATTGGGGGGCACCTTCTCATTTTTCCTGGGCTACTCAATAGCTGAAGGTGAATGGTTTACAAATATGTACTGTCTGTGATCTTCAACCTCCTCCGGCCTCTACTATTCTCCTAAAACAGGAGATTAAAGGGAGCTTCAGAACTCTGGATGCTTCTGAAAAGACTTTATCATATACTCACTAATATTTACAGCCTTGATATCCCTTTTCACCCTAATACTATCAGCATTAATATACTTATTCCCTTTACAGCAACTTGAATTCATAACCACAAGATTAGCTCTTTCAGCTCATTCTTCAGCTTCTCTATGCAAATCCTAAGACTTTTCAAAGTTCACTTTCTTTCTCACTCTTTCCTAATTCCTGAAATTGTTTCACTGTACAGTCAGATGGTGATTCACCAGGAAAATCCTGCCTTTCCTAAATCTTTATACATTCCTGCTCTAAAGAAAACCAAGTTCTCCCATAAGGACACTGATTACCCTGTAGCCTCTTAAATGGAACCATAGAATACAAAATTTGTCTAGTCTTTATCTCATATACTTGGGGCTAAGCTTCTAAACCCCCGGAATTTTTCTAAGTCACAGATGCTTTTTTTATTCATGGTGGGCCTAAGGATCACATCTGGATTTACTATAAAGGAGTGACTCATGGTGGACCCCTAGATTGTTGGGGACTGACCATGCAGGAAAGACCAACTATGTGATAGAGCATTGAAGTTTTGAGCCAGATGATATCAACCTGGCCTACAAGAAGGGAAGGGAGCTTGAGACTGATTTCAGTTATAAAACCAGCAATTCAACCATCATGACTATGTAACAAAATCCCAATAAATTTGGATATCAGAGCTCAACTGAGTTTCCTGGTTGGTGAACACATCAATGTGCCTCCTGATTCCATAAGAAAAGATATAAAAGCTCTGTAGTTGGGACTTCCAAAACCTCTCTCTCTCTCTCTCTCTCTCTCTCTTTCTCTCTCTCTCTCTCTCTCCTTTTTGACTGATTCCTGATTTGTATTCTTATAATAAAACTGCAATTTAAGTCCAGAGCTCTCCTGAGGTCTGTGGGTTGGTCTAGCAAGTTTTTGAACCTGAGGGGGTAAGAAAAAAATCTGAATTTGTATCATTTTTCAGAAGTACTGGTGACCTGGGGAGCCCCAAACTTGTCGCTGGTGTTTCAGGAACAGAGGAGCCTTGTGGGAATAATCTTGTCTCCTTAACCTGTGAAATCTATGCTATGGGTTAGCATCAGATTTGCATTGCAGGTGTTGATAGTTTTCTCCAACTCTACAGGTGGGGGATAGGTATTCTGTGTATCCCTTATTGTCCATTCAAGGCCACTTTCAGTACCTCCTTCATCAAAACAATCATCTAGGCTATCAAAATGTAAGTATCAGCATGTCTTACTATTACCATGACCCATAGATCCATAGATTACTCTGGGTCATTTCTTAGAGATTTTGCCTCCAGGTTAACTGTTACTCTTTCTAACACTACATTCTTGATTATTTCAACACACAAATTGTTGATCTTGCAATGTTCTGATCTCTCAGTTCATTGAATGGCTCACCCCCATTAATGTTGTTACTCTATTGTCCCTCACCCTAGACATTCACCGGCATGATCATTTCCTAAGCTTTGTCACTACTGGTAACTATAACCCCTCCACAATCTCAGATTCACACACCTACTCTGTGCCCACAATCTTGTATCTTTCTAGTTCACTTCGTTTGATGTCTGAACTTAAATAATCCTTTGAAACCATTAAGACGAACAATGCTGCCTAGATTTTTTTTTCATTATTTCCTATTACATTCACACTCCCATTTTCTTTACTTTAACACCTTTCCCCCCCATTCTCATTCTTAGTTGATGACCTTACTTTTCATTTTACCAAGACTATCTAAGCAAGCATCTCTACTTTAAGATTATAAAAATGAGTCATGGAAAGCTTAAATAAATTTCTCATGGTAAACAGAATTTAACTCTAATTCAGTGCTCTAAATATTTGTGGTGGCCAGCTGCAGCCACAATGATGCTGCATAACAAATTACCCCAAATTACCCCAAAACTCAGTGACTTATTTCTTAAAAAGCATTTTTTAAAAATATATTCTTGAGTATTTAATTTTGCTACAATTAAGCTTGTCTACCATGGGCTTGGTGAGGCAACTCTGCCTCGTGATGATTGATATCTAGACTTTTGTGTTGGTTCAGTTTTGTTTTACTTGTGCTTGTTCTAGGGTCTGGGTTTTCTTTTTGGAGTCAGATGTTATGGGTGTTCTTTAGAAGTGGAGATAATGCCTGTTTTTAGATGATAAATCTCAGGAATTAAGAAAATTTTCATTTTTTTCCTAAAATTACAGGGAAAAAATATGTTCCCAGATTAAAATTGTCAAAATTATGATACTCTTTTAAAATTAATTCCACTTTTTTGGGGGGTAATATTTTATTTTAGAGAGAGAGAGAATGCAAACAGGGTGAGGAACAGAAGGGGAGAGGCGGGGGGAAGAATCTCAAGCAGACTTTGTGCTGAGCCAGGAGCTGGATTTGGAGCTGATTCCACCACCCTGAGATCACCCCCTGAGCTGAAACCAAGAGTTAATAGTTCAGCCAACTGAGCCACCTAGAACCCCTCAAAATTCTGAGTCTTAACCTAGCAATATTCTATGGATATACTTAATTTGTTAACAGCTTTACTGTTATTTCACATTGACACTATAGGCTAGTTGGAAAGAAGAAAGAAAGAAAGAAAGAAAGAAAGAAAGAAAGAAAGAAAGAAAGAAAGAAAGAAAGAAAGAAAGACATCTTTTGCTATACTTTTGGAATTATACTTCTTCAACTCCTAACTTCATAAATGTTTACTCATCAGGCCAAAAAGATGATTTCATAAAAAAAAAAAAAAAATGGTTTCACTTTTCCTCTCAGTCAAGGATAAAGGTGAAACAAGGTGGTGAGAAGATAATCTGATTACTCATTCTTTATGATGGGGCATGAGTTAATTTTTTATGCTACAACTTGAGTTTTTTCACCCAGAAAATCCCATGTGTAATATTTACTCCCCACCCCTCCTTCCAGGCAACATAGCACACAAAACCATGGCCAGAAATCCTTTTAAAATATACTCCTTCTTTTTCCTTGGCCTCTGTTTTGGGATTAGTGGATAATGAGTACAGCAAAATAGGTCACACAGTCCTGACCTTATGAGATATAGCTCATAATACTGAAATGTCATGGCTGGGAAAAAAATGGGGATCATCATTTTCCCATCCTGACATTTTTCCACATCATAACTCACAGGTGCTTCATTAAAGATCAAAAATGAAATAGAGTATTAAGACTATATTGACAACCACAGTAAATAAAATTAAAATCTATGTAATATATTTGAGGCTGGGTCTTGACATTAAAGTTTAGGAATTTGACATTTGGTTATATAGATATTCATCATGAAGAAATTTAAAGTATATACTAACCAGAAACAGAGAAAAAAAAGATATGAAAATGTTTTCAATCTAGGCTGTTATTAACTGAGATGGTGGTGGAGATGGGAAACATCTTCTTTTCCTGATCTCTATAGGACACAGTATAGATTTTAAGTGTATATGTGTAAACATAAAGACATATGACCCAAATAAGGATAGTCTGCAAAATATTAACATATATATTAAAAAGAGAACAAAATCAGTCATCAGAACAAAACATGGTATAATTCTATATTTATTATTTAAAAGATATTTCAGGGAGGCCTGGGTGTCTCAGCGGTTGAACATCTGTGTTTAGTTCAAGACATGACCCCACGGTGCTGGGATCGAGTCTCACATCAGGCTCCCTGCATGGACCCTGCTTCTCCCTCTGCCTCTGTCTCTGCCTCTCTCTGTATCTCTCATGAATACATAAATAAAATCTTAAAAAAGAATAAAAATAAAAAATAAAAGATATTTCAAAAATACTTGCATAACAGAGGCCTATGAGTTAATTTTGTTAACATATATAAATATATCATTTTAACCTAATGAGAGATATCCTTATATAAAAAATTGATATAAATAAACTATGTAAATGTCAATGGAGAGATAGGTATTTTAAATTTCTAGTAATATCTGTGGTTTTATTTATTCACTTATTTAGTCATTTATTTAAAAAATATCAGTAACTACTATGTGTCAGACATATCATAATTCACATAGGTCTATTGAATTTTAAAGGTTAAGGCAGGATCTATGAATGTACTGTTACTATCAATGATTTCAGTAATATCTCTTCTAAGTAAACTACTGAAAGGTAAAAGAAAAAAATGATTAATATTATTTTGTGGCCAAACACCACATTACTGTCTTAAATAAAGTGACTGGGCTAAGAAGCAAACAGAGAACCTGACTATAACTTATAGCATCTGCCCATGTTTTAAAGCTGTCTTCTTGAGACCCCTGGGTGGCTCAGTGGTTGGGGGCCTGCCTCCGGCTTGAGTCATGATCCTAGAGTCCTGGGATCAAGTCCTATATCGGGCTCCCTACAAGGAGCCTGCTTCTCCCTCTGCCTATGTTTCTGCCTCTCTCTCTCTGTGTCTGTCATGAACAAATCAATAAATCTTTAAAAATAATAATAAATAAAGCTGGATTATTTTGACTTGTACACTGCAAAAAGTTCATATCTATTGGGAAAGAGTAACTTTCCCACTGGGTTTCTTCCCTTCACTCCATGTGCTAGAAAAAAAAAAATCTTACCTTTATTAATTTTATAGATAGCACACTTGGGCTGTAAGCACACATAGACCATTGCTAAGGAGCACATCAAATTCAAGCTCTCCGGCCTCTCATTAGAAATAGAATAAATAATACAAAGTATAAAATCAGACAAATATAATTCCAAAAAGACAGATTTTCAAAGCTGATTAAAACAAGGAAAATATATTTGAGTAAAATGATGGAAAAGTTCCCCAAATCATGCTCACATGAAGAGAGAAGCTTGTAGCTTTGATTCTGACGCTTAAACACTTCTCAGTCTTACGGTGCTAGCTTAGTAATAGTTTGAAATAAAGCCTCAAGATGCTACATGATTTTGGGGGGTGGGGGGATAAGTTAAATGTTAACTAGGAGGGATCCCTGGGTGGCGCAGCGGTTTGGCGCCTGCCTTTGGCCCAGGGGGCGATCCTGGGGACCCGGGATCGAATCCCACATCGGGCTCCCGGTGCAGGGAGCCTGCTTCTCCCTCGGCCTGTGTCTCTGCCTCTCTCTCTCTCTCTCTCTGTGACTATCATAAATAAATAAAAATTGAAAAAAAAATATTAAAAAAAAAATGTTAACTAGGAGGTTGCCTGGCTGGCTGAGTCTGTAGAAGGTAGGGCACTTGATCTTGGGGTTGTGAGTTTGAGCCCCACGCTGGGTGTAGAGATTACTGAAAAACTAAAATATTTTTTAAACATTAAAAAAATAAATGTTAGCTAGGATTTATAACATAAGATTTGGGATTATGTTACTTAGAATTTGCCTCAAAATTATGGCATTAGCAAATATATATTTTTTTTATTTTTATAGTACAGGACTAGCAAAAAGAATTTTACTTTTATGTGACTACTCATTACAAATGTTTTCTATTTTCTTTATCCCCATTGACCCCTACTGCACCTCATTTCATCGGCTTTTCCTGCAGCACACAATAAGCTCTAAAGTTCAGTAGGCCAAATATCATTCCCCATCTCCATCCTCAACCTCAGAGCCCACCAGCTGGTATCTCAGTAGCACCAGAGTAACCAGAGGGACATGAGACAAAGTGTGAATGCTATTTTTGTCCTTCCATTTCATCCCAACATTTCCTTTCATGGAACTTCTTTACTTGATGAATATGACTTGACACAAGCAAGATATGCAAAGGGACTTGGGAATTTTCTTAAAGAGGTTATTGACTGCAAACGAAATTCAAGATGTATTTACATTGACATGATGAAGGTCACGAGGCAATACCTGCTCTGCAGCTGTTGAGGCAGCTTTTTCTTAGTAAAGAGTTTAGGTTTACATTGGGGAAATTGGAAAATTGCATAATTGTCCACTGGCATATGCTTGGAATATTCTGAATATTTGAACAATTTTGGAACTCCACATATCTAAGAAAATATTAAGTCCTTCCCTTGTTTTTCAAAATTTTCAGTGTTTATTTGGCTACATATAATTTTCTGGCTAAAAAAATGTGAATTCATGTTCACTTTTACGAAACAGTGAAATTCTTGGAATTTTTTAACACAATAGGACAAATACATAAGTATTTTTTTAAAAAAACCTACGTACATGTCTGTGCATTTTTCCAAATCATTTATTTTTCTTTTCTGACAGGTATAAGAGTACTCAGGAGTACAAATACAACTTACTGAACAACAACCTGTCCCAATAACCTGTTAAAGTTATTCAACAGAACTACTAAAAAAGAGAAACACAGGGCAACTAAAAACAAAACCAGCAACAGAAACAACAAACCCGACGTGATTATTTTGCCCAAGTGAAGCCACACGGACCATTTACCTACCAAGAGCAAATTACAAAACAGTAATGAACTACAGTTCCTCCAAACACCCACCAGAAATGTCAACCTCATGGATGGGGTATATTGGCTTGTGAGTAGTCAGGATACACACTTGCTAGAATGGTGGTCTCTCTCTCTCCCTCCTTTTGATCTCTCCTCCTCCTTTTCTCCGTGTATTTTTTACATCTTTCTCCTTCTCTCCCCTCTGCCTACATTGCTATCTACAGAAATCTCTGTTAACTGAGAAAACTAAAGAATGTGTATTAGAATGTTTGTATTTCTGTTTTCTTTCACTTGTGCCAGAAAGTGACATTAGAAAAAGAATCCGAGAACTCTACCAATTTTGTGTTCATATGTAAATTATATTTATGTGTGATATATAACCATTAAAAACACAATAGAACTAATATTCTAATTTCAGAATTATAAATGTTTCTAAAAGTAAAGGAACTTCAAATAATAATAATAGTAGCTGGCCTGATTGATTTGCAAAGTGGTATATGCACACTATTTTAATGCACAGAAATTACTCTTGGAAATAACTGCTATTCTTTTTGTCACTACAGATGAGGATAGAGAAGCTTAGAGAGGTTCTTTTCCAATGTCACACAGTTAGGAAATAGCAGAACCTCTGCAGAAACCTGAGAGTCTATATCAGAGTAATCTTCGATACTATACATACTTCCCTTGAGATATTACAGAGCAAGTATTTGGCGAGGAGGATTTAAAAAGTAAAAGTCCAAGATACACCTCACTGGACTTCATGAAAGTGTTTTCTTAAATGTAGAAACATTCAATATGATTAGTTTTACAATCTATGATACTTCTTTATAATTAAAATCCTTTTAAAGCAATCAAGTAAAAATCGTTCCTACTTTAAAATTCTATCTCCACAACACAGCACTAATTTGCTATTGTTAAATTCTATATTTGGGAATCATTGAAAGTGATGGTTATTTTGTTGGTCAGAACATGTAATTGAAGTAAATGTTACAAAAAATATTGAAGGCCATAATTATACATGCCAGAGATTGCAAGAATTTTGAAAATTGCCAAAGGTGTCCTGGGATTAAGGTCTATCAATTCCTGCCAGATTCCTTAGTCTTAAAACCACTCCTGTTCTCACCAATGGTTTCCTTAATCCCTACCTGAAGGTCATGTTCTAGTCTTTGTCTGGAACTGGTCCTGGACTTAGACATTAATTCCAAAATGTTAACAGTTGGCCATATTTGATTCATTTCTTTATTTTTATGAAATATTAAAAAAGATCACCAACTCCCTCACACCCCTATCCTATTTCTTTCTCTCCCTACCTAGAGGTAAACAACATCTTAATACAGGTATAAATTTGTATTTTTAATATATTTTGGTACACATAAATCTTATTTTCTAAGAATATTTTAGATATTAAAAAAGAAACAGAAATGCCATTAGGCCTACATATTCTCCTGCAGCTTGCCCGTTATACTCAATGTTTTATTTGTGGAATTGAACAGTTTATACATTTAAGTTTAATTTATCTTTATTTTAGATCATTGTGTTATATTATACCATAGGTTAAAGCAACCTAAATGTCCACTGATGGGTGAATGGATAAAGAAAATAAGGTATGTGCATAAGACACAAGGCTATTTAGCTTTTCAAAAGAAAATCCTACCATTTACAACAATGTGTATGATCCTGGAGGAATTTTGATGAGTGAAACAAGCCAGACATTTAAGGGAAAATGCTATGTTATCTCACTTATATGATGAATCCAAATAGCCAAACTCATAGAAGCAGTATAATGGTGCGTGGGGGGGACTGGGAGGAAGGGCAAGCAGAGAGGTATTAGTCAAAGGGTACAAAGTTTTTGATATACAGCATAAATAAGCCTTAAGGATCTACCACAGAGCATAGTGCCAATGCTTAATACAGTATTGCATCTTTAAAAATGTGCTAAGAGGCTAGGTGTTAAGTGTTATTATCACCATCATCACCAATAAGACATCAGGAGGAACTTTTGGAGGTGATAGATGAGTTTATGGCATAGATTCTGGTGCTAGTTTCATGGGTATACATTTATCTCCAAACTCATCAAGTTGTGTAAAGCTTTTTGCATGCCAATAAGTAAACAAAAGAACACCTGAGTATATGTTCCTTATCAGCATTTCATATTTAACGTAGCTAAAACTTTTGATTTCTCTTCAAACTCTTCCTCTAAAAGCCTTTTTCTGTATCTTAGTATAAAGCACCATCAGCCCCTGAAATACACAGGTGAAATATCTAGACACCAGCCTTGATTCTCCCATTTCTTTCACCAATAACCAATATATTAGCAAGCTGTTGATGATCATTCTCTTAACCAAATCCTAAACTTGTCCACTTGGTTTAAAGACTGGCTGAAGATGTCATCATCTATCACCTGGACTACTACAAACTTTTCTTAACTGATCTCCTTGCCACCATTCTTCTTCTAAAGTGTATTCTCCAACTAATATCTACAGTAATATTTTATAATACTAACCCTGATCATATCTCTCCACCAATGACTTCCTCTCTTAAAAATTCATACCAGCTGCCCTACCAGGATTTAAAAAGTCCCAATAACCTGGATGCTGTTTTGCAGACCTCACTTGTACCCTTCTGAAACTATTACAGCATACTCCAAGCACACCGCTCCTGCCTACTAGGCCAGGTCTCAGGCTCTCTTTTCAGCTAGACATGAGATAAGACATTGGCCTTGATGTTTCTTTCTTTTTTTTAAACAAGTGGGATAATGTGCATATTTTATAGAGTAATTCAATATTCCAAATATATACAAATCATTTTAATTTGACCTGGAGTCATCTGTCCATTCTAATGCTCTTAGAGGTTAATTATTTTCAGACTTATTAGCAGCAGACTGATCATTACTATGTATGAAGTATGATCAGTAATGCTAGCCTGCAGATAAATAGAGGTTTTCCTTTTGTCTCCCTCCATCAGCAGAATAAAGGATATGAAATATAACTAACATCCTTGATAAATAGGGATTGAGTACATGAGAAAAGAATGTTTTTTTGATAGAAGCAAAAATAGTACAAAGAAAAAATAACTATAGACATTCAACTTTCCCTTGCTAAGAAATAATAGCAAATTCACATTTCTGATTTTATGTGGTTTGATAACAGATTTTAGGTGTTTTGTCATAATTCTGTGTCTCAGTGTAGAGAACTATATTTCCATTCTCCTAAAGAGCTTAAAATTTAAAAAAAATTAAAAAAGAGCTTAAAATTAAAACATGAATTTTATTGTTCAGAAAAGATTAATATTCTAGTTTAGGAAGATTAAGTTCATTTAATCAGACTATTAAAAAAAAGTATCCCCTTCAGGAATATGTTTCACTCTTCTATTTATTATTTCACTTCCCCACTTTATACTTATCTTCATTGCCACAAGATAAGATTTTATATTCAGTGTTTTTTGATTCAAAAAGAGAAGCACTGAAGTATACATAATAGAATCTATAAACAAATCTTTTTAAGTATCCAGGCTTTTTTGGTGATATATATTTAGACGAGGTTCTGTCATTAGGAATCAATAGTGATGTGGTTTCTCTGAAATATAATTACTCATTGAAGTCAGTAAATAACAATGGAAAAAAAGCTAATATAAAAGCAAAAGAATCATCAGAGAACATTTAACATATGAAATATTTTATTTTAGATAGAGCATTATTCTATTCATAGTTGTCAGCCAGTGAACCTTAAAGGTGTGAAGTAGTTGACTCATTTATGAAAAGTACTATAATCATTAAGGATTTATACATATTCATAAGCTAGTATATGTCTGCTTATTCCAAAACTCTGCTCAAATATTGAGTATCTCCCTTCTCATACTGTACCCAGAGCAGGTATAAAGCAGGTTATGAGGAAGTACTAATGAATAAAATGCCCCCTACCTGACAGAACTAAACTAAAAGTCTAGTTTTTTAATTTACAGTTTTTTAGCATATCAAGACATATCTACCCACTCACATCTAATCATCCATGTGTGTATTTGTAAATTTTAGACAGAAAATTGCAATAGAGTAACATTTGTTCTAGAACAGATTTATTCGTCAGGTACTTTTATTTCCCTATTATAATGCCTCGTACCTAGTAAATATGAACAAGTGTTTGTTGACAAATGAATCCATAAATGGATAAGTGAATTAAAGCTGGGATCTTGAATATTTCCTGTGATTTTATCTTTGGGTGTGTCTGTGAGTTGAATAACCTAACTAATTTTTTCCAGTGCCAGTTAATTCAGCCACAATCATGTAATGTTGTATAGTACCCGTGTTGGGGGAAATTTCAATTTAAAGTAGTCATAAGATGACTCTCACTTGTTATATAGAACCAAAATATTCAGAAGACTTCTGACCTCTGGCAATTTGGAGGCAATGGTTGGACTTGTCAGTAAGTGTTTATTTAGTAGGGGCTTTTATTTCAAAAATGCTACTAAAAACTTTTAAGAGTGAAAATACCATTCCTGTTAGACCACGCTGTAATTTCAAATATATTCTCTATCCATTTACCTCAAATAATAGGGTACATTAAAATGAAAGGAATTAAATTGAATACTGTCTGAGATGGCTCCTGGTTGAAGGAGCTAAATCAGGATTATTAATACTGCACTTCTTTTAGTCCATGTTTCAGGCCAACTTAAAATGGCTTAATGCCAAACTTCCCATATTTCACATTTTACTAACAAATATATTCATGAAGTAATCCTGTTATTTGATACAAAAATATATTTATGAATTTCCCATATGTCTACATGAAAATTAAATGTTTTCTTCCATCTTTTCCTCCCGTCTCTCTTTCCTTGACAATACACATGTATTCCTCTTCCATGAGGTCATATTTTTAACTCACTACTATTTTAGTCCATTTTACTACTATTTTAGCTCATTACTCTATCACTCATATGAAATTATTGATTTGTGATTAAAATAGAAAACACTCAGAAAAAAAAGCTGATATATAAATATAATTAGCATTTTATATTTTATCAAATTCTAGTATATTAATTTTCCTCACTTAATTTTGATTAAATATAGGTTTGTCCCCCCTAGATAAAACTTTTGAAGCTATTCAAGGTACTTAAAGAAATTGTACATATTTACATATGAATATAACCCAACTATATCATGGAAGATTGGAGATTGGGATACCAAATATATTAGGTTGGTTCTATTAACATTTCTATATTAACTTATATTTCTTATTAACTTACATTTCTGTATGTCCTTTAACTTATAATTTATTATGCTTATATGAGTATAGGTTTGAAAATGTATAAAATAAAAGTACAAGAAAACAAACAAAATAGCCTATAATCAGTGTCAGAGTCTACTTATGGGATATTTCTTTCCAATCTTTTTTTTAATTTTCAAGTATATTTCTTTATGTTTAAATCAATATATACATACTTACTTCTATTAGAAGTAAGTATAGATCAAAATTCAATCAAGTATAACCAATATTAATACTTTTTGTAAAATTTTATGATGCTATAACCTCACATATGTAGAAGAATTACAAGAATACTACAAAGAAATGTTGTATAGTCTTTACCTAGAATGACCAATTGTAATAATTTTTCCTGTTCACTTTAGTACTACCCCTCTTCTCTTGCCCCCCTTTCTCTCTCTCCCTTCTTTCTCATTCTTCTGCTCTTTTGATAGATGATAGATGATAGATAGATAGATAGATAGATAGATAGATAGATGATAGATAGATAGATATACAGATAATGGTATATAGATATACATAATTTTCTCGTTGAACCATTTGAGAGTAAGTTGTGTTATCATACCCTTTACCTTAATATATCAGTATTTGGTTTCTGAGAACAACATTCTTGACATAGTTTAATACAATTATTAAAATCAAAATTTATTATTAAGAAGGTGTTACTATCTAAATATATATATTTATATTTTAAATTGTCTCACTAAGGTCTTTTGTAACTATTTCATTTTCCTGTCCAGAATCACATCATATAGCTCTTTGCATTTGGTCTTTATTTCTGTCTAGTTAGTTAATTCCATCTTAAGTTTCATCTTGGATTTATTTCAATGTGCTGTTTCCTTTCAAATATGACCCTTGGTTTTTCCACTTATTCCTATCTCAAGGATACATTTACTGTAAGCCAGGCATCTTGGATGGTATATTACAGAGATTTTGTATTCTGTTATTAGCCACACAAGAGCTTTATTTTTTGGTCCTAAAGGCATTAACGTGGCTTTAACTCATTTCTGTTTTCCAGTAGCCGATACACTCTAGATTGACCCTAAGTTCAAGCCTTAGTAATCCTTTCATTTTAATAGAATCTGTTACTTACTTCTAACGAATAGAACATGACAAAGGAGATGTATATAATTCTTGTGATTATGTTACATTATATGGCAGAAGAGATAGGTGCCACCCTCATTATCATATTAAATTATAGAAAAGTCTGTCTTTGCAGACTAAGGATACACTCTCTTGCTGATCTAAGAAAGTAAAATTGCCATACTTGGGGAGGGGGGAGGGTCATGTATCATGAAACTGCAGGAAACTGTCAAAGAAACTAATTTTGCCAAAGACAGTTTAGAAGATGAATCTGAAGAAGAAAAAGAAGAAGAAGAAGAGGAAGAAGAAGAAGAAGAAGAAGAAAAAGATGAAGACGAAGACGAAGAAGAAGAAGAAGAAGAAGAAGAAGAAGAAGAAGAAGAAGAAGAAGAAGAAGAAGATCTTTACATGAGATTCTGGCCCCAACTGACTCCTTGATCGCAGCCTTGTGAGGCCCTAAGCAAAGGATCCAGCTAAGAGGTTTCCAGACTCTTGAGTTATGGAAACAGATAAAAAATGTGTTATGTTAATCAACTAAATATTTTGGTAATGTTAGGCATACACAAAAAACAAAAACACTTTCCTTTGGTGGGTCCACAAGGTCACAATCAAACTCTCCACTTATTTCTTCAACCTGCCCATTGCTGGCACCTTCCATCAGAATTTTTGGAGTCTTCATTCACATGCAAGTGAATAGGAGGTTTGGGATCAGCCAAAACTTTGGGTTTCTTTCCTATAAGAGTCTGGTGCTCCTTTCTTTCCAGGATTTCCCCTTGCCTTTTCAGATTCTTTGGCAATCCTATATTGAGGCCACTAACTTCTCAGTCAAAACCATATATCTTTGCCTGACTTTCTTTGCCTTTCCATGAAAAGCCATGCAAATGCATATTTTTCCTGGTGCATTGTCTTTATTTTAATAGTAAAAGACTCTCTCCCTCTCTTATTTCTGTCTTTTTTTTTTTTTAAGATTTATTTATTTGAGACAGAGAGCTAGGGTGTCTCCAAGAGTAGGGGAGGAGCAGAGGGAGAAAATCATCAAGCAGGGTTCCAACTGAGCACAGAGCCTGACATGCTAAATCTCTCGACCCATGAGATGATGACCTGAGCCAAAACCAAGAGTCAGTCGCTTAACTGACTAAGCCACTCAGGATCCCCTGTCTACTTTTGATAGCTCTTCCTCCAATGCCTCCAAATAGTTGATTTAAAAAAAAAAAAAAAAAAAGCTGTCCAAAGTTTATATTTATTATCTGAAGAAATCTTGGCCTCAAACAAACAATTTTTCATTTCTAAAAGTCAATAATCTTCATTAATATTCTGAAAAATATGTTTCCATTCATTTTCTAAACATACATATTGCAAAATAAATCAATTTAAGAAATTTGAAATTCTGAACATTCATCAGTTCAGAAACTCACTGGAAAAAAGAAAAGATGCATCAAATTGAAATCTATTAAGTTGAAATAAGGATAAAATAGAATCAGGGCTCCTGTTTCTAACAAAAATACACAAATTTAAATTACCCAAGTAATAGATTTGCCACCACTGAAGTAAGACAAGAAGAGATCTAATTGTAATAATCAACCTTAAATATTTTTGAGAAAAAAATATTTTTTGCTGGATAAATGTGTGTGTGTGGTGGGAGGCATAAGCAACTACCCTGGAAGACAAAATTCTCAGGCCAAACATTTCCAGAAAAGGAAGCAGCAATATAAATCACTGTATCATTTGTAGGTATATGGCTTTGAAAATCAGGAGATCTAACTCATAGTATAAGAATATGTACTTTGCTTGGAGTCATTCTTTTTATAAATGTGAACATCTTATAAAATAAAAGAGATAATTCAAAGAGCAGTTGGAAGGGATATAGTATGGTACCTTTCAGGAAGGGCTGAAGAATGAAATTTTTTACTTTTACTACCCATGTGCTATTGAGCAAGTTATCACTTCTGAACTTCCCACTCTGAACTGTAGTTGATTTAATTGACAGATGGAATTGGTTTATTTGAAAAATTGAATAAATAAAAATATCTGCATCAGTAGTCAGTGATCTGCATCAAGTGTTATGCCAACATGTAGTAAATGGTCAGTAAGGGCTGGTTTTAACAATGCTACTGCTGCTGCCTACAGCTAAGCGAACATTCTCCTTGGTGCACAGTTTTTGCCTAGATCTTCACTAACAAAGTTTCAATTGTCTTTTTAATCCAATTCACCATTTTTGTGGCCCTTTCCTCTGTATTTACATCTCCCTTGGGAATCTCATAGAATTGTTACACGCAACTAAACCCAAATTCTAGTTTTTTTTTGTGTTTTTTTTAAGATTATTTATTCATAAGAGACGGACAGAGAGAGAGAGAGAGAGAGAGGCAGAGACACAGGCAGAGGGAGAAGCAGTTCCACGCAGGGAGCCTGATGTGGGACTCGATCCTGGGTCTCCAAGATCAGGCCCTGGGCTGAAGGCGATGCTAAATCACTGAGCCACCCGAGCTGCCCTCAAATTCTAGTTTATACCAGATATTGATATGTGGTCTTCTGGATTGATTTAGCAATTTTTTCATTGCTCTAATTCTTAGGATTTCTAAGGAGATGAGTCCATTGAATTTTGCAATTTGTCTTGAGATCATTCTATTATAAAATACACTTGTGCCCCTAACATGTAGCTTTTTGTTTCCATTTATTTTCCTCAGTTAACTAGGTATCCAATGATGATTTGTGTCCCTGCTCATCTCCAGCATTTTGGTCCTAGAAGTTATAAGTGTTGGATTGATGTAGAAACAAAGAAACTGAAGAGGTCAATGACAGACAAGTAAGAATCTGTTCAATACGTTCCTTAGAATTTCAAGGCTAAAGATTTATGTCTATTGTTTTTGAAAATTCATGTTCCAGAGTCATGATTACACACTAGGGCTAATAGAACTCTATTCTTTTCTACAAGATAAAAAGTGGCCTTCTGTGCACCTTTGGTCAGAAGTTGGGATAGTGGAAATGATCTGGGGCTAGCTGAGAATGTGCATGTATATATGTAGTTCAAGAAAGAAAATTTTAATGTTCCTCATTGACTTCACAATTAATCTATGACCCTGAGACCATGACCCAAGCTGAAATCAAGAGTTGGATGCTTAACAAACCAAACTACCCAGGCACATCTGATGTAGAAATATTTTTAAAGTATTAACTATTGAATATCCCTCATCCAAAAAATATCACTGTGATGTGAGTAGACAAAGGACCCTGAATCCTCAAATCAGTTTGATGACATAGGCTCACACTGCAACTACAAAGAAGGAATAAGATTTGACACTCTTAACTGTCCATCAAAAGTCCTTGTAGCTTTAGGCATCAGGGGCTACAATTTCCTATGGTGTCTCTGTTTTGTCTCTTCTGTGAACTTTTTTTTTAGATTTATTTATTTATTTTGGGGTGGGGGGAAGAGGGACAGAGGGGAAGAATCTCAAGCAGACTCTTTGGTGAGTGTGGAGCCCAATGTGGCTCCATCTCATGATCCGGAAATCGTGACCTGAGCCAAAATCAAAAGTAGGATGCTCACTGACTAAGCCATCCATGCGCCCCCCTCCCCGGTTGCCTTTGGGTTTCTCTACAGACCAGTTCCTAAATAGGATCTGAGCCTTGCAGTTCTTTCCAGGAAGAATCCTCTTATTATATACAGCCTTACTGATGTCCCGGTAAAATATGGGAGAAAGAATTATGTTCTCTAATCCTATAATTAGACTTTTAGTGACTCTGTGACCCTGGGTTATGATCTTTACTCGTACTCTTCAGCCTTTTCTTTTTTTTTATTTTCAATTCTTCTCCCAGAGAGGACTGGAGTTCTCCATGTTGAAGGCTAGAGGAGGTTTGAGTTAGTTATTTCTCTTCCCTCATACAGATTAGGCTCTGATAAAACAGCAGGCCTTTGATAAGAACACAGCGCTCTGGGAATATTTCAAAATGGTTGCTCTCCCTTCCCTTTAAGGAAACATGAGGAGAATTTCCTCTGATCTTTGCCCTGAGAACTTGGTAGGGCCTCTAGAGCTAAATCTCACAAAAGCCTCCCCCAAGGCTGTGCCTTTGAGAGGTTTTATTTCTCAAAGTAGCCCAGTTTCAGGCTCCAGCAATTAATCACTTACTCTTTAAGTGCTCCTGCCCGATGCTACCTCTAGCAGCACTTCTGCTCCCGGGAAGTGGTGATCCTCTCTTTGTCTCTCTTTCCACTGTTAAGGTGGTGGTTGGCCCTCTGAACCTCAACTCTCTGATTAAACTAAGAAGAGTTGTTGGCTTTCAATTCGTTCAGCTCTTCTCCTGTTGTGAGGATGGGAGTGATGACTTCCAAGCTCTTTATATGCAGGGCTGGAAACCTGTAGTCCAGATGTCTGTAAAGGACCATCGGATCTTCTGATTTTGAAGACAAATCCACATCAGTGTCCTGGAACTCCAGTACTGTAGCCAGTATCCACATGTGCCTATTGAGTCCTTAAAATTTGGCTAGTTCATATTGAGATGTGCTGTTTGTGTAAAATATCCACACAGGATTTGAATACTTAATATAAAACAAAAGAATGCAGAATATCTCGGTGGTAATTTTATATTAATTTCATGATGAAATGGTAATATTTAGATACCAACATAGAGTCACAAGAAATAAACAGTGCCCGACTAAATTAATGTTCTTCCTCCAAAGAGAGGATAGGAAGCAGTAGAGAGTTCTACCTTTGTGTCAAAATCACTATTCCACAATTGGGAAGTCCAGCCTTTATTCTTCTGTGGGATAGCTAAGCAATCAATTTAAGAGTTTATGAGTTTATGTTACATCCAAAACATAAACCTATATCAGCCTGGTACATTTTGGGTGTACATATTGGATGTTGTTTCATTCAGATTGGTCTTGGAAACCAATCTATCAGATTTCCTATCAGTGACTTTTACAAACAAAATGTGAAAGTGCTCACAAAAGCTGTACAGTTTCTTCAATTAAGTGGGTTTTAGATCTCTGGAAGACAAAAGAATCAAAGGGTTCTTAAATCAATTAAAATATGACAACCACCAAACTAGAATTAAATTTGCAGGGAGAAAAGGCCAACTTCTGAGGCAGAATGGAGCACCTGAAACTAGGGAAACTACATCTGGAAAATCTTAGTTTACCACAAACTGAAGATGAGTTGCAATTTTCTGCTATATGGAAAACATTAATTTGATTATGAAACGTACTGTATGTAAAATTCTTCCTTTGTGTCCGGCATTAGCTATAACGCCAGTATCTATTTAGAGAACACACTTGTGGCTGTCAGATGGGCGAGGAGTGGCTCAATAGGTGAAATAGGTGAAGGGGATTAAGAGGTACAAACTTCCAGGTATAAAATAAGTCACAAAGACAACAAGTACAGCATAAAGAATATGGCCAATAAGATTGTAGTGACATTGTATGGTGACAGATGGTGACTCCACTTATTGTGATGAGTGCTGAGTAATGGAGGGAATGTTTATTTCTTTGACTCTTCTGTTCATATCTAGGTTATTCTTCTACATGTGGGACCCGCAAAAATAGATACCGATAGAGCCATAGTTTCTAGAACCATCCTTTTTTTCTCTTTTGAAAAAAGAATTCAAAAAAACAAAACAGACAAAATGAATAAAGGAGATTCATTTCTTGATGCCCTTTAGTTTCACATAAATCATGATTTAGGTCATATTTGTCTGGCTGATTTGCGTACAACTGGTTTTCTCATTGGTCTATATCTTTTCCTCTCATGTAGCCTGTTGTCTTCTGTCACAACTGGACAGAAGCTGGACCAAAACCAGTTCACAGATATTTTCTTTAAAAACAGTCAAACCAAAAATGCTAAAAGCTTGATCTTTCTCCCCTTTGATGCACTAGTCTTCCTTGATCATCCTTGTATGTGTGTGTGAGCATGTGTGTGTAAGACTTTGAAATTACTTTTATAAAATAAAGTCAGACAATTGAAAAATTTTTAAAAAGAAATGGTAATATTTAGATATATTAGATTAAATAAAATAAATAGTGAAAATAATCGCTAGCTTCCTTTTGACCTTTCTTTTAACTAGAAAATTTAATGTTTATAGATGTGGCTCACATGATCATCTGAAAAGTGAGTGATTATAATGCATTATTGGCAAAGATTGGGAAGGATTCCCTTCTCCTTGCCATCTGAAATTTATTATAGTGTTCATTTTGGAAAAGAAGATGTGATGAGTTCAAAATTGCAAAAGACAGGTATCAGCCATAAGATGTTATAAAAACAAAGTTCATTGTCCACAAGTGACCACAAATAAAGGATTATTGACAGGCAACAAATAATACATTTACTTAGAACCCACTGCTGCATAGGCGGGGTACCCACAGATCCACCAGCACATCTTTCCATTGTTATTTCCAATCTTATTAGGCCCAAGTTACCGTAAGTTTAATAATCCTACTATAAATAAGGCCATTTTCCCAGGCAAAAAAATGGAGACAGGTGACCATCTGGCCTGGCAATAGTTTGAGCATAAAACAATAAAGACACATGCTTTGATAAAAATAAGAGTTAAAAGGGACCAGTCAAAGCTGTATTTGCAAGGTCTAAATTAATCTCATTTATATAATATAGAGTGGTTTCCAGGAGGGCAGGAATTTCCTTTTCTTTCTTTTTTTTTTTTTAATCACTATTCAGTACTTTGAAGGTAATATAACACATATAAGATACTCAATAAATATTTATTGAAAAAAGAAATAAATGATTTTTTTCTTGTTGGGTTTATTTAATTTCTATCACAATAGACCCTCCTCTGTCTTTTAGTGGCAGATAAGATGGTTTCTATTATGTCTTGACAGATTAAGATGATCTACAACTAAAGTACACTTTAGTTTTTAAATTTTGATCTAAATTTTCTTAGTCTTTCTGATAGTCCCCTTTTTCTCCTAACCAATAAAATAGTATTATTATTTATGGTATCTATGGTCATGTAACATATGGCCCTAAAAGAATAATTGATTAAATTGAGACATATAATGTTTCAAGTCATATTAGAACAATCTCACTATTAGAGGAATGGCCAATATACCTTGAACAAAGTGAGACCTGTTTTATGAACCTGCATTAAACAGAATTCAAGTCCTTCCAAGCTGAGTCATTAAATGTAGTCACTGTAGACTGGTGTTACACAATGTATTAGCACCAATAAGTGGAGCATCTAATAAAATAAACTGAGTTGGGAGGACAAAGTGAACTAAGTCCATGACTAATTATTCAGTGGTATAATACAGTGTTTATTAGATGCACTAAAAATGGAACTATTTTGCAAAAGAGGGAATTCTCTTGCTTTCTAGGTCCCAAATATGCAATAAATTGGGCCAATCCAGGTGAAGTGATGCCTTGAGCATCAGAATTAAAATTAAAATTAACAGATTTATGGGAGCCATACAGAAATAAGTTAAAATAAAAATAAAGTTCTTATTTTGTGGTCTTTATTTCCCACATCCCCATTTAGCTATTGTTCAGACTTGCCTAGTCCTTTTTGTTTTATTGTTTTATGGAGTTCATTCGTACATCTGATTAAAGGTTTTATTTTCAATTTTATCTTTTTAAGTGTATTATTAGTCATGAATCCCTATGTTTTAGTTTAATCAGTGTGTGCTGTCAGCAATTTATATCCTCATATCATGCAGAAAGATATAAAAATGATGATTTTGTTGAAGTAATATTTATTTAAATTGTCTTTTTTTCCCAGTTCATGGTCATCTTTCCTGTGAACCATACGATTTTGGTTCTGATCAAGCAAATGATGTCTCTCAACCATTACTTCCTCCCCTGTGTCATAAGAAAGTTTCAGGTCTTCGTATTTGGATTTTTCAGCCTTTTCATGGTGGACACAGTAAAATAAATTTGGGGGTCTGGGCCATTCATTGACTACACTACTAGCTGTAATTTATCAGTTTACTTGGCTCTGTCTGCCATCAAGATATATGGCTGGGGAAATAGCATCATAGAGAAAATAGTTATTGAAAAATAAATGGCCTGTGAGAGACCTTCAAGTCCTTAGCATGTGGGGCAGAGGGCAGAAAGCGACTTTGGTCAAAGCTTTTGTTTGTATCCATATGTTCAGGCAGTTGGAGAACTGCAGGAATCATGTTCCTGACTCAGAGCTTTGCTCACCTCCCAACTTCATTCTGTTCTCTTAGTCATGACTCCATAGAAAGTGCTCGTGGCCTAGACTGGGATTACTCTTTTGCTCTGCTGAGATAATGTTTCTTATTCATGTGAGGCTCTTACCCCTTTCTCCCCACCTTCCTTCCTTCAATAGAGGAGGAAAAATAATTTTTTCCTCTATGCTTCTAAGAGACTACCCCATAATAAAAAGGAGATTAATAGGATGAAAACAACAACAACAACAACAAAAAAAAAATGTTGCTAAAAAAATGTTTAGCAACATGTAGATTCCCATAAACATGGAAGATACCCAGGAAAACTAACTTCTGGAAATGGCCCAAGCCACCATCTCAAAGAGATAGGTCAGTAGATCATATCTTGGAGATGCATCTATAAAGCGTAGTGATTCCAAAAGTAGAAAACAAGGCAAGTGAATCAGAAGAACTATCACAGTATAAACAGAAGTAAAATTTTCTGAGTTGAAAAAGAAACTGAAGGCAGCCCAGGTGGCTCAGTGGTTTAGTGTTGTGTTCGGCTCCAGGCGTGATCCTGGAGACCTGGGATCGAGTCCCACGTCGGGCTCCCTGCATGGAGCCTGCTTCTCCCTCTGCCTGTGTCTCTGCCTCTCTCTCTCTCTCATATGAATAAGTGAATAAAATCTTTAAAAAAATAAAAAAAGAAAGAAAGAAAGAAAAAGAAACTAGCCTTGGAAACCACGGATTCTCACTCTTTTGGGAATAAAGTTAATCAGATGAAACCCAGATATAACCATTTCATGGATATATCCTTTGAGCATTCAACATATTCAAAGATACTGAAAACTTCTATATGCAGCTAAGCCTGAAAAACAAAACGAAACAAAACCAAGAATCACCAATTCCACCACCTTTTACTGAGCACTTTTTATATCCCAAGTCCTAGAGAGAATAGTGAGGCAGTCATGATCCCTCCTCTAAGAGGCTTTTCAAGGCTACTATAGGGAAGGGGCAGGTGCTAAGACAGCAGCACAGTAATGGCTGATGTTGATTGAGAGCTTACTCTGGGCCAGCACTGTTCTGTGTGCTTTAAATTTTTAATCTTCATTATCTATTTTACAAGAGAGGAGGCTAAAGTGCAGAGAGGTGAAGAGACTTGCCAAAGTCACAGAGTTCTTAGATGAGAGGAGCTGGGATTTGGGTAGTGACTCTCTAGTTCCAGTCTTTTGATTTTTTTTTTTTTTTTTCCTACACATCTTAGAAAGGAAAGGATTTTTAAACTGAGGCTAGAAAGTAGGTAGTAGGTGACTGGGCAGATGTAGGGGAAGGCAGACAGTGGCTTTTTCTAAGTAAGGAAAACAGGCTGTTTCAGAGACTCTGA
Source organism: Canis lupus dingo (assembly GCF_003254725.2). NCBI lineage: Eukaryota > Metazoa > Chordata > Mammalia > Carnivora > Canidae > Canis > Canis lupus. The sequence goes on along the minus strand of NC_064255.1, from coordinate 50,919,501 downwards.
AGTAAGAGGAACTTAGACTTGGGGAAATTTGAAAGAAGACCCACATGGAGAGTCTTGCAACTATAAAAGGAAAAAATAAATGGAGTACTTTTTTTTTTCTTTTCTTGAGGATTTTAGACATTACCACGATATAACTACCATATATATTAAATTAGCTTCAAAAATATCCCAGATTAGGGATGTCTGAGTGGTCTGGTTGAGCAGCTGCCTTCCGCTCAGGGCGTGATCCCAGGACCTTGGGATCGAGTCCTGCATAGGGCTCCTTGCAGGGAACTTGCTTCTCCCTCTGTCTATGTCTCTGCTTCTCTCTGTGTGTCTTTTATGAATAAATAAATACAATCTTTTTTTAAAAAAATCCCTTGATTATAGTAAAAGAGGTAGTTTCTCTCTTTCTTTCTCTCCCTCCTTCCTCCTCTCTTCTCTTTCTCCTGCTCCCTACCCCTTCAACATAAACCTGTTTGATCCAGCTGGCTCCTGCATGGTTTCATTTAGATATTCAACAAGCACCCCATTATACACAAGTGGAAATTAGCCCCATCGAAACTCATTGTATTTCTAGTATTACCTATAATTTGAGTGAACACCTTAGCCTTTCCAGAGCCCCAAGAAATACCTGTATACCTAAAACTCAACCTTGATTATATTCATGATTTACCATGCTCTATATATCATCAATCATCAAATTCTATACAGCCTACCATCCTCTAGACAGCTACCGAAATCATTCAGGGTTCCCATAACCACTGCCAAAGACTAAAGTTCTGACACTCATCATTACTCATGTGGATTTCTTTCAGGAAAACTCAAAACTATGGAAGCTCTGAACAACCACTGCCTTCTTTTTGTCAGGGGCTGAGGGGGAGAGAGCTGAGATGCCGGGTGTCAGAGAAACCAATTAAAACAACAAACCAAAATAAAAGTTAACAAGCCTTTAGTCGCCTACTGGTGTAGTATAAATAAGTGGTTAGACCAAAGAAAGTATTGACTCCTCCAGTTCCATTTTCCCCATGGGATTGCAGCAGTAGAAGTTCCAATGGATCAGCCCAGATGTGGAGAATTGCCTCACTACTGAGGGAGCCTGGAACAAAAAGTCTCCTGCAGTTCAAGGACTGTGGGCTGAAGAGAGCAGGGGGAAGGGCTAGGAGTAGAAAAGCATGAAGTACTGATTCAGAATCCAGAAAAGTGTCCTCAACTTTTCTCCCCTCCCCGATACAGGCCCCAAGGAAGGCCTCTGCCGAGGCTGGGAATGTAGACATGCATAAAAGCATGGCCCACCAGGGCCCCCTGAGCCCTGAATCCAACTCTTTCCAGAGACTGCCAGAAACTGGCTTTGCACAAATCTGGTGTGGGAAGGGAAGCTTTTCCCTTTGAGACCTGCCAGATAAATCCTTTTTAAATGCCTACAGCTGGCCCTGAAAAAAATCACACATAAGTCTATGTATTTTAGCCAAGTGCCAGGCTCCTCACCTTCTGAATTCACCTCTCACTGCAATCTTCTTCTTTGGACTAGAGACACCTGCAATTCTCTACACTTCTATGCTCTCAAGTCTACTCATTCTGCTGCTTCTGCTTCGTCCACTATATTAGCCATTTTTGGTACATGTATCCCCTCCTTATACTTCAGAACAGTTTATGTACCAATCTATCCAGGAATCTTCTCCAATTTGCAACTTGGATTTCCTCCAGCATTTTGAGCTAGGTCAGTCATCATGGTTCCTAAACCAGGCATGTACGCCAGGCATGTACGCCAAAAATTGCTTGTAATTATTTGTATCCTTGAACTGATGTTAAATACAAATATTATTTCAATTTCTAAATTGAAACAACAACAAAGCTGTAAGGACCAAATTCTAAATTCTTTCTAAATTTGCTTCAGTATTTGCCTATAGCTTGAAAACAAAACATATTTTTAGAAAGAGGCATAGAATTTCTCCAAATAAAGTGTTTCTTTAAGAAAGATATTTTTCTGTCCTCCGGTTGAACAGATCTGCGACACAAGGATTCACTTTGGAACAATCATAATCACGAGAAAAGTGCTCCTTACATTGAACAGAAATCTGCTACACTTTCAATCCTTAGTGTTCATTCTGTTGTTTGATATCTAAGCCTCTTCTTTGTTTGCTTTCCATAATAGGTATTCAGTTACTCGAAAACAGATACTAATACATCTAATAAGTATTCTCTCCTTCTTTAGCTATTCTTCAAATGAGAGTGATTTTTAGATATTTTCCCACTCTGAACATTATCCATTTTATGGGCTCCTATCTCTAAATATCCCTATAAAAATGTAATCCTATGAATGAACAAAATAAAACTGATGTAATCTTAGTTTAACACACTGGAGCTATATTAAATCCCTTGATCCTGTTACTTAATGCTTATCTGGATTTATTACATAGTCCTATAAATTACATTTCACATATCTGAAAAATCCACATGTATGTTAATAGCTTCTTTCCCTTCAACGCTATAGATAAGGGAACTATTAAAATATGCGTGTATATTTTAAGATATAAACTAAAAGTTTTTCTTTATCATTTTTAGTGATACTGAGACACATACTTAGACACTAAACCTTTTTATCCCTCTACTTACATTTCTCTACTAATATTTACCCTTTATCTCAGAGATAATGTTGTGATGTTATCAGTAAAGCATATCTTGTGTGAGCATTCATTGGTATCTATCGGTGCCAGGCTCTACTGAATTGAGTCCAGCCAGAGGAAAAGAAAGGCATATTCTAGAAGCTCAGAGTTTCATGTTACATAAATTTCAAAAGGATGCTAATACAATCCTTATGGGTGTGATTATGAGTTATCTCTAATAAAAATTATTTTAAATAAGTATTTTAAAATTGGCCTTTCAAAAAGCTTTATTCTAAAACACCATGTCTCTAATTTTGTGATGGAATTCATTTGGAAACTGAATTTGCCTTACAGAAATTCTTGTTAAATATATTTGATGGAATCCAATAAAGAGAAATCAATACCATATATACATATATTTTCAATACCATTTAGTCTACCACTAGTCTATGAAATAGAGCTCATGTAAAAATCAATTTGGTCATTTCCAAGTAAGATTTAATAATCTGGAACGTCAAAAAATGTTTTATTAGACCCAGCTATAGTTCATCTCTAACAAAATTGCACATGAAGATTGAAGTCTCTAAGCTTGCAGAGAGTTGTACAATCATTTGCGGAATGATTTAAGGGAAACAATGAGCCTCTGTTGATAATGACATTTAAGGATATATATTTACTCTTAATTCAGGATATGTAAGTAATTTGATGGATGACTTAATTTTTTTTTTCTTTTTAGAAATAAGCTTAGAATATTGCTTATGCAAAGAAATAACTAGAGAAGGTAGAGACACCTTGTGACCATGGATTTATTCCAAAGATCTCTGGATTGGAGGTCAGACTTTTCAACATAGCTGTAAGGACCAAAGGTTCTGGAGACAGAGCTGGATGGGGGCAAAGCTTGGCTTCACAGCTTAATGGATATGTTGCTTTTCCTCATGTTTACAGTGAGACTAACAATTGTATCCCCCCAACAAGTTTGCTAAGAAGCTAAAAAGACACCACATCTAAAATACGTTCTGCAATGTTTGGCACATAAGAATTACTCAATAAATAAAATCATTATTAGCTTTGTAAGTTTGAATAAGAAAAAAAAAACTCTGTTCCTTTTGAAATATTGGTATTTTGCACTATCCTAATCATTTAGAAAATATTTTAAAAACAGTGAAACTATAAGACTTAAAAGCGCAGTTCTTTTGAACAAACTCTCTAATATAGTACCTGTCGAACAGAAGACTAAATAAGCTTTTAAGGAATGAAGGAACAACTGGGCATTCTGAAGCATGACCTCCTCATACTTCCCACCCTGGGTCTCCTGAGGCACACCCTATGTTCTCATGCCCTGGAATACTTTTAGAATATTTGTACAAAAATATTCCTTAAGTTTGGATCTCTTGTCTTCAGAGCAATTGTAGTAGGACTGGTAAGTGCTAGATTTCAGGATCTACTTATTAGGGAGACTTATCACACTCACAGGTGATAGCAGACAGCCTAGTGCACGAAAAGTAAATTCAGTGCCAGTGTGTCCCAGTGTGAATACTTGAGATGCCTTGATCTTAGCAGAAAAGCAAATCGTGGGTTTTGGTGAATTCTAGAGCAGGGCTGATTCATCTACAGAGGAAGTAGTGTCATGGCATTTGCCAGCCAGGGGCAGGACTGCAGACACATATTTGTTTTGAGAAGAAAGAAATTGAAAGACCAAGCAAGACAACAATTGGGAAAGAAATGGGATTTTAGATGCGTTACTAACACAAGGACGTGGGCATAAGGAACCAATTAGAAAGCCCCCACCATAACAAATTAGAGATGGGGTTTCAGGGGATAAGAGAGAAACCATGTTTGAAGAATCGGGCCACAGGATGAAGGCTGACTTGCAGTCAAGTGTAACGTGATTCAGTGTCAGCATGTTAAGCAGCAGCTTTTAAAATCCCTCTGCTGAGAGTTAAAATCCATCTTAAGAAGGAAGCAGAGCTGGATCTGTATGTCGGATTTAGAATCTCTTTGGGGGAAAGAAGTCTCCGGTTCAGGCAGCGCCCTAAAATTCTCCAACAGCATTTGTAATCAGACTGTAAATTATATTTTATTCTTATGATGAAACAAGAATTTTGACACCTGTTGAAATACAGCTTATTACAGTAGTGTTTTCACTCTCATCTGACACAACAATTCTTGCCCGTAAATTTTCTTGGGTTTAGCATTTGCTGTGAATCCTCATGTATTCCAATATGCAAATACATTTAAGAATCTTTTTTTTTTTTTTTTTAATCCTTCCCTGCTAGAACTTATTTGGAGACTACACACAAAATCCTGGCAAATGATCACATTGACTGAAATCTTTTCAAGCACAATTTGACATTCCCTAGATGGAGCAGCGACCTGGGGCTTTGGATCACTTCTAATACCAACACAGAATCCATGAACTCTCTTAACCTCTGCCATAACTTGCCAACTCTGCAACAATCCAGTAGCATTTTCTTGCTGTATCTTCTATGAGCATCTCTGGCACTGGACTTCCTGAACATTGCTCTGGTGTCCGGTGGTATGTAACCTATGCCAGCACTTTCAAACTTATTTTATGTCTTGTACTTTGTCAGCAGCCTTATCTTCAGTGGATCCTATTTCCAAGCATATCTGCTACACACTTCTCTTTTTCCAACAAAGACAAATTTCCTAAGAAATTGTAAATTTACAAAGGCTGAATTAAGCATAATTTCTAGCCTGAGATTTTGTGAAGAAGTTTCTTAGATTTTTACCGCCCAAAGAGCAGGCTTCCGGCAATCTTTCTGAATACCCAAGGTAGCAACAGTATAACCTTCCCAAATTGACAAGTATGATCTTAAATGACTTTTACCGTTTCTTTTTGATGATAAATTGGAAAAAAAAAACTTAGGCATCATAACGAAAGAAAACTCCTGAAGTAAGTTAAGGAGATTAAGAATAATCTCATGAATTTCTGCATTAAAAACTCTTCTGAAGGCATTGATTGAAAATACAGATTTTACTGAAATCTTCCTGGGAGGATGGATTAGGGATTAGATTTTATATCACGTAACAAGAATTCCTAATAATCTCTCTTTTTTTTTTTTAAGATTTTGTTTATTTATTCACGAGAGACACACACACACACACACACAGACATAGAGAGAGAAGCAGGCTCCCTATAGGGAGCCTGATGTGGGACTCGATCCCAGGACCCCCAGAGATCATGGCCTGAGCCAAAGGCAGATGCTCAACCACTGAACCACCCAGGTGTCCCCTAATCTCTTTCAACCTCTCTCTGGCTATTTGTAATCTGAATCTCATCATCTGTGTCCCCAGTCTCCATCATTTTCTCTCTGGCCAAGATAGCGTTTATTATTCAGAACAACTTTGTTTTCTCTTAACTTTTACCTATTAGCATCTCCAGCTACCCTCTATTTGATTAATCTCATTGATTTCTCTTTTTTTTTTCTTAAATATTTTAAATAGAGGTAATAAACTTAAAAAAACTAATATTTTATTCTACTAGTTATTTGATAGCATGATCATGATCAGATTCTTACCATTATATGACTGATAGAAGATCCTAAAATGTCACCCCTTTTTTTCAATACCATACATGTATCGTTTACTGAGATTCAAATTCAGGACAAATTTTAAATGCATTTATGCCTCAACTCAGTTCACCTTTTCTCCGTTAATGAATCCAGACATTGGCAAGGGTAACTGGATGAAATACTGTCATTGCTGTGCCAACCTTATTTGAGAACTGAATACCTGATGGGCCCTCAAAAGGCATGTAAAAAAAAAAAAAAAAGCAGTTTTTTTTTTCTCCTCTAAATGCTTATTTTAAGAAGACTGAGATTTAAAAAGATATTCCCAACGTAATTGTTCTTGTCAGTGTTCAAAGTAACTTTGATCAAAAAAAAGTACCAGATTATATTCTTGGCATTTTGTTATATGTCATGAGCAAGCTTCTATCACATAACTGAAATCTTTCAATGAACAATGCCATTTTAAAGGGTTTCTTTTATAAGAATTCTTTTCAAACAGTCACTACTTTAACACCTTTTTTTTGACATTTTTACTTTCATAACTTCAGAATGACATATACATAATTATTTACATAATTTGGGATTTCCTTATTGCCTATTTGCAAAGAATTTAGAATTTTGCAAATATGTTTACAACAGATGTTAAGACAGATGCAAACAATTTACCACCCTTAGCATCAGAATCTGAACACATAATCCAGAACTGGATGTTTAACATGATTGTTGAGTCCACAGACTTTTTTAGTAATCTGATTATACTTCTACTCTTAACATAATGAGATGAGGATGATTGAAATCTGATAAGTTACAAGCTGCAGCTAAAGTGCCTTATTTATTATGTCCTCCTGTCAATATTTTTAGGTATGAGTCATGAAGGTATTCCACAGAGATAACAAACTTAAATTTATGAGCAGTTCTTTTTTTCCCAAAAACAAATTATCGCACTTCTATAAACATTTAATATTAATTTGAAAGTAGGTCAGGAAATCTCTGACATATGCATAAATGTCCAAAACCTTTACTTATTACATCAAAATATATTTTTAATAAAAAATTCAATGCTACAATCTTTTCAGGTTTTGATTGAAACAGAACAACATAACAAGACCTCTAAATCAACCTATTTCTGCTATAATAAAATGAGGCCAGTATATGTAATCTTGGATGTGGATTCCAAATTTAGCCCTGAAAATGACATATTATGTGATATTGAACAAAGCTCTCGGCCCTTCTACTCCAACTCTTCATCTATAATATTGATGGTTGGACTAGATGCTTCCTGTTTCCTTAAACACTTTGAGTCTATGTTCAAATAAAGAAGATAGAGTTTTGCTGTTTAAAAAATGTCATTTAGAATTAAATACATAACCTTGGAACTATCATTGCTTTGTTATTAATTCTGGTATAATAGACTTTAAAGACAAGAGTTCCATTGTCATTATTATAACACTTTAAGCTACATCCTTGTGTAGGATGTTCATTTATCTGAAATTCATTTATCTGAATTTCCCATTTGAGTAAACTTCTATGGAGTATACTTAAGTGGGTTGGTGAAAATTAGTTTTTTTCCCCAAGCAGTTAAATTTTCATTACTCAAATCTTGAAATTATCATAAAATTTCTTAAAACTTTAACATCTTAGCAACTTTTAAACTCTAATTTCATAATTAGTGGAGAAGCTTCTTATTCCTAACAGCTATTGTCGCACTAGTATATTTTGTAAGAGAGAAACTAGTACTATTTATGCGTAAAAAATAAAGAGGAGAGAAACTAGTATTTTTTATGCATAAAAAATCATAAAGAAGAGAGAAACTAAAAATATCCTTTTTCTTCAAACAAAGAATGGTGATCTGGTTTGCACTTATAATCATAATGAACTGATAACCAAAAATAAGGATTTTTAATGAAATTATAGATAAACTAGGAAATCTGCTAAGCAGGGAACAGGAGAGTTTACTTAATCTGAGTCTAAGTTTGGCATTTAAAATGTGAATCAACAGATTTTAAATTATTCTTTTATCAAGAAAAGTAATGCCACTTTCTTTTATTTAATTATTAAAAATACTTATCTCAATAAAAAAATCTATAAACTCTTTGAAAGGTAAGGAACATAGGAGGAAGAAAGAGAAGCAGAAGTCAATTCTGTAGGTATTGATAATGGACAGCAAAATAGATAAGAAGGGAATCCTGTTCCTCTAGAGCATTTTTACAAGTCAGATGATTATTTACAATCTAATATTAAGCCACATTTGAACATTTTAAAAACAACTGATACAGGAAGTCAGTTTTCTAAATTAAGAACTGCGGTTGTTTACTGTCCCATTTCATTTTCTTCAATATTTATCCACTCTGGTTTTGATAAATGAATTCAAAATTACCCGTGTTCAAAAACAAAATATGAAATACAAAAGGACTAAGCCAGAACCTATGCAAAAAATAAGGAACACAAAAGGAAGCATCCTTTCCTCAAAAGGAAAGATAGAATGGCCTAATCAAGATAACGAATAAACAGTCTAAAAGTAATCACGCCAGAAAAACACTGTATAGAGAGATATTTCCCTATATTATGAAAGAAATCAAATAACTTGAATATACAGGCACTCAAATAACAGGCATGTTTAAATAGTGGAAATAATGGTCAACTAGAGAAAATATAATTGTCTGAGGCCAGATTCCTTAAAAGGAAACAGCGAGAGACAAGTTCAATGGGAGCAATTTATTAAGATACTTCCAGAAAAAGATCATTGGTAGCTCAAGGGAAGCCCTCTGGAAACAAACAAACAAACAAACAAAAAAACAAAAAAAACAGACATGCCCATAGAAACTAAAGCACACAATAGCAAAAGGAAGGGAGTAGAGAATCATTAAAAGTAAGTTCATGGACATCCTTGAAATTGTCTTGATCTGTATTTCCATAAAAAGAGACTGTGAAAAAAAAAGAAAAAAAAAAAAAAAAAGAGAGACTGCGCCAAGGACTCAAGTGCCAATAGTTTCTTGGGCTAGTAATTCCAGAAAAGACCAGTAAGGGAGTAAAATGAAACAGGGAAAGTAAGAAGGAAATAGAGTTCTTTAGCAAGCAATTTCCACTAAGGGCAACTAGAGTTTAATCCTATCAATCTATGAAATATGCAGTTGCAGCCTCCAAAACATTTGGTGTTTATGCTTATTTTTCTGTTTAATTTAACCCATTCTCACAATATGTGATTATATATTATTGTGGTTTCATACGTATATCCTTGATAACTAAATATGTATCATATTTCTCTGGATGCTTTTAAGGTTTGTCTTTATCTTGGGTGATTGACTGTGATGTGACTATTTTCTTTGAATTCGTTTCACTTGAGTTTACCCAGCTTGTTGGATTTGGATACATTTTTAAATGTTGGGAATTTTGGAGATTATTTGTTCAAATGCTTTGTTTTTTTTTTCTGAATCATTCAATCTTTCTTCACTTTCAGGGATTCCACCTTATTTATATCAGACTACTTTTATTGTCCCACATAATACTGAGCTCTGTTAATATCCTCGCAATTATTTTTTTATTCATTTTTAAATCCATATTGGATAATTTCTGTTGTTCACACATTTATTTTTTTTTATTTACCTTGTAGGCCCCAACTTTTTGGTAATCCCATTCATTTTTCATTCCAGAAAAACATAGTTTTTAATAGTGTAATAACACTATTAAATTCTTGAATTTCCATGTCCATTCCAGACATCTGAATAGATTTGATTTCCCATCTTTTCACTTATCATGGACATCTTTTCCTTTATCACTTTGTAAATATTTATGATAGTTTTGAAATCCTTGTCTGCTAATTCTGACCTCTCAGTTATCATGGATGCTGTTGTTATTGACAATTCCTCTTTTTAAACTGATTTTACACCTGTTTTTCTGTGTCTCTCATGTCATTCATAAATATATATACATATACACACACATATATGTGATGTCCACATATATAATTATATATAATATATGAAATATATGTGTGTATATATTTATGAATATACATTCATTATATATTTAATATATAACATATGACATATATAGAGAACAAATATATATATATATATATATACACATATATACATATATAAAATTTTTCTGAACTTTGTGGGTATGTTGTGGGTAGTTTGTGCTCTCTTTGAGTCCAGAGTGCTAACCGTTACACCATGGAACTCCACAGTTTGTGCTCTCTTTGAAGGCTGTTGAGTTTTATTCTGGAAAGCACCTCATTTCAAAGGCAGTCATTGCTACCATTTCCTGAGTGTTTTGGAGTTTTTGAAGTTTTCTCCTTTTTTCCCCATTGCTCCTTTAGGATCAAGTTTTTTGGGTTTTTTTGTTTTGTTTTTTCATATTTGTGAAATCAATTATCATTTATCTATTTTAATTTTTCAAAATATTTTACTATTATCTCTTTATTCATTCTCTTTGTCCTATGGATGTCTTCCTTTTTATGTCATTTATGTCTTATAGGAGACCTTGGCAGGGAGTGAAAGGAAACACTGTGTCCAATTTGTCACCTTTAAACAAATTCTTTAAACAAATTTAAAGCGCTCTACTTTTTAAAATTCAAAACTTACTTCATTCACTGCACACTGGTGGTATGTGGTTTCCCATCAGTCTCTATGTACACTTTTAAGATTTTATGACTTAAAATACCCATTTTCCTCTGTCTGGAACATAGTTCTCTACTGTCACTCCCTTCCCTGCTTATTGACATGTTATTCTTCCCTGCTGGCTTTATAAAATATTTCTTTCCCCTTGAAGACTTCCTTAATCCTATCAAATTAGAATTAAATAGGTTCCCAGAGACTAAACATATTTATACATAGCTTTATTTTATACTTTATTGCATTTGTCTGCTTTGTGCTTAATATTTATCTCCTAAAACAGGTTGTGAGATTCTAAAGCATAGGAATGATTTTGATCTCCCACAATTTTTCAATCATACTGAATAAATATCTTCAGATGTGTCATATTGTTTTGTTTTGTTTTATTTTTAAGGTTTTATTTTATTTATTCATGAGTGACAGAGGCAGAGATATAAGCAGAGGGAGAAGCAGGCTCCCTGCAGGGAGCCTGTTGTGGGATTCGATCACAGAACCCCAGGATCATGACCTCAGCTAAAGGCAGATGCTCAACCACTGAGGCCCCCCAGGTGCCCCAGTGTGTCATATTGTTAAATAAATACTCTGACACTTGTTAGAATGGCAAGGAAGACTTTATGTAAGACAGTTGCAATAGAAGTATTACAGTAGGGGAGAGTGGTTGTGCACAGCTTCAAATACAGAAATGCAGTTAGGGATTTATAACCAATGAACAGAGAGAGTGGTCAATGGATGGAAAATAACTAAGAGATATAGGGGGATAAATTGTTCTAACAGAATTCTTGCTAAGGGCAGGCAAGGATTTATACATCAAAAGTGAGGGGGATGAAGAAATCGATCAGATGCCAAGAGTGATTAGATATTAATGGTGGGAAGATTCTTGCTAAAACTGGGTTGAGCAGACCAAAGACAGGCACAGGGGCTAGGGTTCAGGCCTAATAGGAAACAAGATTCAGAGGAACTTGATTAAAGTTTGGTCAAGGAAGAGTCTTTATAAGTATGCTCTTTAATTTTCATTTCTTTGTAACATTGTGGATCCTCTGCATGAAACAGCTTCACCAACTCCACCCAGTATTTAGTATATCCTCTTGCTCTTATCCAAATATTATTTCATAATGTGGTATTTTTCATTAGCTCCCTAGAAATAATGAGATATAACTTAGTCTTGTCTTCTCATGGTAATTTTTATAAAGTCCCTCATAGTACTTATCATAGGGTAATATGCTTGAATCTTCTACTACAGTAGACTCTACCTTTAAGCACCAGGAGGATGTCTTATTCAACATTTTAGTTCCCATAGTATAAGAAGGTACACTAAAATGTTAGTTGAATTGAACTTCTCAACTTTTTACAGCTGAATAACCCTCAAAAGTCATCTGAAATTTTGGATTTTAGCCCGATGATCTGTGAAACTTGTCACTATCAGTTATAATTATACGTTTATTTATAAGCACTCTTTGAATTTAAATTAATGTTTTGGACTAAAAATGATCATTGTGATCAAGAGAAAGGTAAGGTCAACTCTTATTTGAAGGAAAATTAACGTTGATTGTTATTTAAACATGATGGCAACCTGTCTATTGCCATTTATATGTCACTCTTTATTTTACACTTAATTTGGTTTTATAAATATAGTTCATTTCAATGATGTTTTGAAAGAAATTTTCTTCAAAGTACTTTTTCATAAGAACAGATGCTATCAATTGTAAGAAACACCATACATTATATATTGTTTCTTTAGTACTTCAATATTTCTTGTATGTAGTATATAGGTACAATAGTATTATTTTTGTTTATTATATATTACTATTCATTTTTAGTATGTCTAATACATCCCTAGTTTCTCTTCATTTGCATATATATTTCAGAACAATTTTCTGATTCCAGAGATTCCAGACTTTATTACTTCTGAATGGTCTAGTTGCTAAAAGCAAGGGGTGATAGTACAGAACCAAACTATCACAGGAGATAAAAAATGATGGCTACGGTTGTCCTCTAGTAATGTAAGAAAAGCATAGAGTTTTTCTACTTTGTGACTAGAATCTGTCTAAACATACCAAGTTGTTGTTTTTATTAGCTTGCTTTATTTATTTATTTATTTATTTATTTATTTATTTATTTATTTATTTATGAGAAAGAGAGAACAGGAGGAGTAGAGAGAGAAATACAAGAAGATACTGCACTGAGTACAGAGCTGACTGGAGGCTCTACCCCACAACTCTAAGATCATGACCTGAGCCAAAACCAAGAGTTGGAAGCTCAACTGACTGAGCCACTCAGGCGACCCTAAACAAACTAAAGTGTTTTAAAGTTGTCTGTCCTGACCAAAAGTTGTGGAAGATATTTTAGGGAAGGAACAGTTTTTTATAAGCTCTAGCTAAAGAATGCATATAGCCAAAAAGTGCTAACAGAGTAATAGAAGGAATACTAAAGGAAATATAGAATAGAATATCACATGCAACTGAAAAAAAAATGAGAAAAAGTAAACCGAATAACATTTGATAGAATATTGGTACACTAGACAACAAACAGATCTAAAGGGAAGAAATATAGGAACAGAAAAAAAATCAAGAAGTTTGTAGTCAGATTTTTTTTTTTTAAGATTTTGTTTATTTGTGAGATACAGAGAAAGAGAGCACAAGTGGGTGGTGGGGGGAGGGGGGAGCAGAGGGATAGGGAAAAGCAGACTCCCTGCTGAGCAGAGAGCCTGACTCAGGGCTGAATCCCAGGACCCTGAAATCATGACTTGAACCAAAGACAGACACTTAAGCCACTGAGCCACTCAGATGATCCTGTAATCAGAATTTTTTTAGTTGCAAGTAAGAGAAACACAAGTGAAGTGGAACTAACAACAACAACAACAAAAAAGTCTGGGGAGTGGGAGGGCAGAATGGGGAGACAGGTGTTGCCTTATGTAAATGAGAGGTCCATAACCTAAATCATGGATCCATATACTTTACTAAATGATTAAAAATCTATTTTCATTTGTCTCTTGGTCTGTCTTCATTCTTCAGTATATTCTCCTCTCATTGAAACAAAGATGGCCACCAGTTATGACCAGGCTAAGAAAATCAGTAGAAAAAAAATATGCCTGTCTTAGCAGATCTGTAAGCTTCCCCAGACCTATTTCATTGGCCAAATGTACCTCACAAACTTAACCTGAACTACCTACAGTAATCACGAGAATGAATTGTATTGCCTGAACAAGCTAGATTTGGTGACCAATGTTGAAGATTGTCACTTTCACCTGAAATATAAGAACTAAGAGAAGATGAAAAAAGGAAAATCTGGGTATTGTTATTTGAGAATAAGGTAATCAATTCCAGGCAGTTACCAACAAACAAGCAAATAATATATACAGGAAGGAGATGTTTTATATAGTGATGAAAAGACCAGGCTATGAAAGAAAGTAAATATTAGAAAGGAAGGAAGGGTGGAAGGGAGAGAGGGAGGGAAGGAAGAGAGGAAGGAAGGAAGGAAGGAAGAAGGAAGGAAGGAAGGAAGGAAGGAAGAAAGGAAGGAAAAAATGAGATAAAGAAGAAAAGGACAGGGATCCCTGGGTGGCGCAGCGGTTTGGCGCCTGCCTTTGGCCCAGGGCGCGATCCTGGAGACCCAGGATCGAATCCCACATCAGGCTCCCGGTGCATGGAGCCTGCTTCTCCCTCTGCCTGTGTCTCTGCCTCTCTCTCTCTCTCTCTGTGACTATCATAAATAAATAAAAATTAAAAAAAAAAAAAAAAAAACTTAAAAAAAAAAAAAAAAAAAAAAAAAAAAAAGAAGAAAAGGACAAAAAAGAACTGATCATAATCAGAAGATATATAGATGTATATATAAAATATATCTTAGATATGCATAAGACATATAAATAAAAGATATATTATATTAATGATATATATGTATTTACATAATGGCATACAGATATATGTATATATAGATATATGAATGTAGATACATAGATTTATTTTTTTTGGCCTAATGGTAAATTTACTGTGGGAATTAGTGTTTACTACTAGTGATTGGAAATCTGAGACACAATGTGTGCTCCTTAAATTCTGCTTCTCTATCATGATAGTTTATTTAGATGCTACAGTAAATAAAACAACGTAGCCCAGACTCCCTTTTCAAATATGCATTTGCTCTTGCAGATCTTAGGAAAGATATATTCACTAAATGGGATATATATATATATATATATATATATATATATATATTTAAAATAGGCACACACAATAAATAGGCATAGATTGTCTAAATTCTTGGCTTCTGTCTTCACTAATTCCAAACTTGGAAACAGTATGCTAACAAAAATAACAGATTTGTTCATGCTTACATATGGGTGCTGTTTTATTATATATAAAACACTGCAAACCATTTTGAAGTGGATGAGGGCTAAAGGTTGAGTGGTTGTAATGAAGCAAAATTGCAGGTTCCCAAGGGCAGGGTGGAAAAGCAAATGAACTGTGTTTTTAGTTCCTTAGAAATTACTTTGGCAATTAAGGGGTATTCATATATGTGGTTTGACTGCAATCAGGGCACCCAGTGGAATACCCAGACATTTCTTAATGTATGTTGGCCATTATTTCAGCAATTATAAAAGAGATATAAATGCTAACATGCACATTTCCAGTAATATGGCTTTCAGTCCCCATACCATCATTGTAGAAATGTATTATGTGGCTTCTTTAAACCCAGCTTGCTCTGCAAGGTCAGTGCAACCAGCAATTCATTCCTTGCAGAGTAACCATTTTATTAGGTAGCGTGGTAGTCAGAGCTCCCTATTTCATTAAATGGCAATTAAGCAATTTAAAAATAATACTAAGCCTCTTAATCAGCTTGTTTTGCCATGTGTTCCACAAGGGACTTTGGCATTCTCCAACAATTAATAAGAAAAGTACTTTATGAATACAACCAATGCTTTTAAGCTTTGATTTTTCCTGCCAAACCAGAGGTATAAAAATATTTCTTTGATGAAAGTACTGTCTTTTAAGATGCATTCTCTCTCAATAATAATAATAATAAAAAGTTTTTAATGAGGTAATTATCCATTGTTAGAGTCCATTTTATTTTATGGTAGTTTAGACAAAAAAGCAGTCATATCACAGATGAGTAGTTATGAGTGTGAGCAAATAAAAACCCTTATAAATACCTGTTAAATCACTTTGTTGTTTTACCTTAGATATATGGAATTTGAAACTGTCCATGGAGAAAATTGTACCTTAGATGACTGTTTGAGTTACCTATTGCTGCATAACAAACCACTCCAAAGCTTAGTGTCTGAAACAACAATAATTTATTCTGATCATAAATATTCAATTTGGACAGAGCTCAACAGGGACAATTATGTCTGTACTAGGTGGTCTCAGCTGGCTCCCGGCTAGAGGATCAACATCCAAGATGGCTCACTCACATGGCTGGCAAGTTGGTGCTGGGCTTTGAGCTGAGAACTCAGCTGGTGTTGTGGGCCCTGATTACTCTCCATGGAGTGCTTGGGTTTTCTCAGAGAAGGATGGTGAGGTTTCAAGAGTAGGTGTCCTATGAAAACCATGTATTATCTTTTTGGATTTAGATGAGGAAGCAACCCCTCTCCAACTCAAAAGGAGGGAACCTAGTCCCCATCTCACAATGGGAGAAGTGTCACCATCACGTTGGAAAACAGGTCAGATAAAATTCCTGCCACTATAGAGCCTTTGTAAAAGGAAGATCGAATTAATGTTGTTTGCACACAAATAAATACATGCCATGTTACGACTGAAAAAAAAATGCTGATACAAACTCCAGTCAACTCACAGAATTCAAGACAAATAATATGACACTAGTAAAGATTATAATCATGATGTACTTAAAAATTAATATATTTCCTTTTTATATTTACACTTTAGTGTTCAATCAATTTGTAGAAAATAATAAAAAAGGTAGATTTAATAAAAATGATTTTGGAAGGCAGCCCGGGTGGCTCAGCAGTTTAGCGACACCTTCAGCCTGGGCGAACCTGGAGACCTGGGTTGGAGTCGATGTCATGTTCCCTGCATGGAGCCTGCTTCTCCCTCTCCCTGTGTCTCTGCCTCTCTCTCTCCGTTTCTCTCATGAATAAATAAATTAAAATCTTAATAAAAAAATGATTTTGGAATTAGATGCCAGAATGGCTGAACACATAAGGTGGATACAAAAATAATGAAACAAATAGTTTTTATATAGCTTGAAAAAGTACTATTCATTTATCGGGTAACATACTGAGAGAACTTATACATGAAATTATAAATGTAAGGGTGCCTGGATGGCTCTGTCAGTTAAGAATCTGCCATCAGGTTAGGTCATGATCTCAGGGTCCTGGGATGGAGCTCCAAGTCAGACTCCCTGCTCAGTGAGAATTCTGCTTCTCCCTCTACCCCTTTGCCTGCTTGTGCTCTCTCTCTCTCTCTCTCTCTCTCTCAAACAGATAGATGATAGATAGATAGATAGATAGATAGATAATAGATAGATAGATAGATAGATAGATAGATAGATAGATAAAATCATTTATAAAATATATAAAATAAGCAAGTGGAGGACTTCTAGTCCAAGGCTCAACTGCTGCTTTTAATTTTAAAAAAATGGTAAATGTATTGTTATTCACCTCAATTAGATGGTATTAGTGATAAAAATAGTATTGAGCAACTAATGTTTATTTTGTATATTGTTGAACTATTAGAAGAAAATACGAAAATCAGGTGTTAAAAATATAGGTTTTGACTTAAGCAAAAAACTGAAACAAGAAAATTTAATTTTTGAAATTACTACAAATATGTGTTGAGCATAAGCTTTTTATAATGTTACCACCATTGTTGGTATAAAAAATGGTGTAGAATCAAAATTATGGCCAAAAATCCATGATGCTTTATAATAGTTCATTGGTGCTTAGATATGATGACTTTTGGGTAACAATTCATATTGTTTACTATTTTTCTTTCAATTTTTGCCTGTTTTTAAAAGTGAGACATCTTAATGAAATATTGAATTTGCCATAAAACTTACTCTTAGAAATATTGTGGTAATCCTGCCTAATTTCTGTGAAAGCAATAGATTTAATTCAGAGAAGACATGAGGTGCACAAAAAAATTAAGAGTGGGAGTGGGAATAGAAACAAAAAGTTAATCCCAGTTGTGGTCTTTGGCCAAAAAAATAAATTAATTTTTAATTTTGGAGAATTTTTTCTTTCATTACTTAATATGAACTATTGCTTTGGAGACTCTGGTTAATAATAGCTTATAAAAATTTAAACCATCCTAAATTTGACTATTTAACTTTAAGAAAATTAAAATACATATTTTTAAAATTTATCTTATTTAAAAGGAAAAGGAATCTTCATAGGGGAAATATGCAACAAAAGTGGATACTTCAATTATATAAAACACTACAAGAAAACATTCTCATGGCTATGAAAAAAAGATTCAAGTAAAAATAATCACAAAATTTCCTTCTACAATAGTTTTATTTTAGAAATCAGTTTTTGTTTTGGGGGGTTTTTTGTTTACTAAAATAATGAAGACTAATGGAATCCTTTTTTATAAGCAATTTCTTTTTTTTTCCTCTCTCTCTCTTTTTTTTTTTTTTTTTTTTACATTTTTAAATTTAAATTCAATTTGCCAACATATAGTATAACACCCGGTGCTCATCCCATCAAGTGCCCTCCTTAGTGCCCATTTACTCTTATGACACTACAGTGCCCACCAATAGTAAGCTGTCCTGTAATAAAGCAGGCTAATTCCCAGTTTCCTGAGTGACCCCCAAACTATTGAGTCCAGGCCTATATACATTCTCTCTTTATATATATATGAATCTATAACTATACATATAAAAGTACAAATTTTTATATAAATGCACAAATATTTAAATTCATAAATAAATATAAATGTGAAATAGATATTAATATATAATATTGTAATATATATCCATATATGTGTGATTATCTACATTCCATAAAACCATAAATTATATATATATATATATATATGTATATATATATATAATCTTTCAGTGTTGTTTTGTAGAAGTTTACTGTTGGGATAAAGGACAGAACATACTTTGTTTAGCAGTCTGGGGCCTCCATTTGTACTCTTGCCCTATTCCCCTACAAAAAAAAAAAAAAAATATATATATATATATATATATATATATATATTTGTGGTGGCCCTTTCAGTGAAAACAAACCAATTTTCCATAATCAGAAAAATTTTGCTTATCTGAAACATCATACACTCCGGTAATGGCAAATTATTGAAGTGTTTTTGCCTTCTTTCTGCATTGATGATCTTCCTTTTTTCAGGAGCTATCATCTATCTGGATGGTCATATTTGACAGAATAATTATGAATAATTTTCAGTCAGCTCCAGACATTAGAGCTTGATGTTGAGAAGAGCACGTCAGTGCTGGGGCAGAAGTGTATGTGTATACAATTGCATTGATGACATTAATAGAACGGTGATTGTATCTAAAAATTTTAGTGTTTAATTTTTGAAAACATGTGCTTGCAAATTTAGCCATGTTCACATGGATTTTTGAAAAAAAATAATGACCTATTTCTGTCAATTATGTATTATTTTCTACCTGAGAATAATAGCAGCTATCCGAAACTACCACTATGCTCTTTCATTGAATAAACTACTTTGATAGTCAAAACATTCAGTACCTTTTTTTATTCATGAAAAAAATAACAAAAACAAAACAAAACAAAAAAACCTCTCCAAGCCTTTATTCTTGTTTCCTTCTCATCTTTCAGCATTTTTATTTTTATATAAAGTATAGAACCTGAAATATACTCAGTGATTATTCTTAAACCCAAATCATTGGTTTTGATGGGTAGTATTCTAAAATCAGCAGGTTTATATCAAATTACTGCATACAGCAACTCAATTCCTCTAGCTGTGTACAGGAACAGTTTGCTCATAATTAATCCTGGCAGGTGCACTAAGAATCCAAGTTGCTTAAAATCAGATAATCCATGAGAGGTGTATTGATTTTCTTCCCCAGTGTTCTAAAGACTACTGAAAATTTCCAAACATTTCACTGTCCACATTTTTGGTGTAATGCCTCTGATTATTCAACTGAGAACCTACTCACAAGGGAGAACAGTAGTAGAACTGCTCCACACAGAGATGGAAGTCTGTATGCCTGTGTGACGATGCTGACACAATGCTTGAGAGAGAGCAGACTAATTTAATTATGTATTAAATTAATGACTATAACTCAACTTTCCATAGTTACTTGGGTGATCTTTAAGTCCAGCAAAAGTTAAGTTTTTAAACTTTGAATAAGATCTGATTTTGAAAACAAAATATGCAGCATTCAATCAATGTTTGAGAATAAAAGCAATACCAAAAATCAGTTTTTTAGAAATCCAACCATGCCCAGCTCTCCAATTCCCATCCCAAATCTAGATGAGACAGATGAAATTCAGGGAAGATTTGATAAAAGATACATGAATTATTAATGTATTGCTGTGGAACAAAACTGTTTTAACAACAGTGATTTTTGTGGGTCTGGAATTTGGCAATAGCTTAGTGGAGTGGTTCTATCTCCAAAACTGTAACAAGGTTGTTGTCTAGATGCTGGCTGCATTTGTAGTCAACTGGGAAATTCTTTTGAATTAAAGGATTCCCTTCCGAGGGTTGCTGGCAAGAGTCTCCAGTTCTTTGCCACACGGATCTTTCCATAGGGATGCTTGAGTGTCCTTATGACAGAACAACTTGTTTCCTCAAGAACAAATGAGCCAAGAGAAAGACAGCATAGAAAAGTCACAATGCCTTTTGCATCCTAGTCTCAGAAGCTCCAGGCCATCACTTCCGCCATATTCTGTTGATCATACAGACCAAAACTGATAAAACATGAGAGGGAAATATACAATACTGTGAATATCAGAAATAGGAGATCTCTGAAGTTACCATGGAAGTGAATATTCAATATGCACTGTCTCCTTCTAAGGATTTTATAGATCTTATTCCAAGATCAAAATAAATAACGAGGATTCTGTATACTTGAACCAAATTAGTTTATCTCTTACAAAATTGTCTTGATTTATTTATGACTGTGAATATCATTTATATTTGGCTTTTGACTGTAATATAATGTTGCAAGAATTAACAGAATTTAAAACTCATTGTCACGTTTTTAGGACATTATCCATTTCATCGTTTCTCTTATGAAATATATTTCCAACTGAGAAATGTCATGTAATTTGGCACCAAGAAGTTTTCATTTCTCTGAGAACATTCTTAAGAACACTGGGTAGTTGATCATGTTTACCTCATTTTTATCTTTCTTGCTGCCTGGAAGTTTAGAAACAAATGTGAATTTCAGTTCCATTGATTAAATTGACGCTTATGCTTCAAATGTTTCTTGTGTTTTCGGTTTTGGTCATTTAAGTAGTCGTTTTTGTACTATATTTTTATACAATTTTGAAATTGAGTGAGCATATACTCAATGCTCCATATGAAATTAATTGTAAATTAATTACATGTTTGTCATAGAAAATTAAGAAAGAACAGCATGTTTTAAAAAAAGAATAGAAAAGTAGAAAGAAGAAAATAATACTAGTTATTATTAGAGTAATAATACAGCTCTACTAAGTATAATGAAAAACTGCTATAATTATATGGTAAAATCATCCCTTTCTCATGATAATGCCCAATCAGATCATTATCACTCATTTTTTTGTTGATATTGCTACTTATCTAAAACACCGCGTAAAAGCTCTGGTTTTGGTCCAGAAGAGTAAAGACCTTGGACATTGTCACTCTCACTTTTAGAAGAGGAAGAAGCTGGACAAACTTTTCTTGGACCCATTAGAGAAGTAAGGTCCCAGAGAAAACCACTATCCTGAAATGGGGATAGGACTCTATTATGTGTTTAACTTACTGGCATCTGATGGTTTACATGAATACTTGAGTTGATATAAGCCCTCAGGTGAAATACTTAAATCACATTTCTTTTCTGAATAAATATTCAACTTTGTGAGGAGTATCAAACTAAACTGCATAAAAAGTAACTGAATCAAGTCAAGATGTAGTTGATAAAAATCACATTCCATAGAATTATATAACACAAAGAAATCAGTAACAGTATTCACTATATAGCCACTCAAAAACCACCTACTGAGTATATGTATGGAATAAAATTCTTAAAGTCATCATTTTGGATCTTAAGAAGCTCACAATCTAATAAATGAGTGATAAAGTCTGGATTAAGAGATTTCTTTTCACTTTTTAGTTCTGCATCAAGAAAATTATCTTTTTGTTACTCTCCTGTAAAATGTAATATTTCTTATGACTATGATTTTGGCCATTTAGAGCTCTAGTTATTATTTATTAACATGTTGGGTACACATATAGCTTTATTAACCTGAAATAAAAATCATTATTAAAAGCACTTATTACTACATCCTCACCTCCCATTTTACTAATTTCTGAGGTATTACATTAGCCACTAGTTTTCCTTTCAGTATATAAACCTTGCATTGAAATATGAAAAATTTGATGATGTATCTTAAATATATATGTATTTATCTTTTAAAATATATATTTATATCTGCATTTACTCATAGATCCATACACTATATGTAACAAGCAGAAAAGTCATTTCAGATAAGGAGTAGAAGTCAACTGTTATATCATGGTTTAGTTTATATTTCTTCCAATTTATTTTTGAAAGAAACATTAAGAAACTATATAAATAATTACCATGACTGCAAAGCAAACCTCATATTGAGAAGTATATCTTTCAGAATTTTATCTTCAAAACAAAAGTAGATGGTAACATTAGACAATATTTCAGAGAGGAGAGCTCATATACTACTTCCTAATATATATCTTTATCATATTTGAATATTACATAAAGATATTAGGAGTCACAAATGCATCAATAATCACATATGTGTGAACTAGAATATGAATATTCATGATACTTGATAAAACAGAAAGAACATTTTTTTATAATCCTACATGTGGAAAATATATGGAAAAATATATGTGGAAAAATGTATACATCTATATATATGTATATATAGTTATCTTGTGTAGACTATAATTTCATACCAGGTAGGCTGCTAGATAAAAGAATAACCACCATTTTATAATTTAAAACTTCATCAAGATAAGAAGCTTTTGCACAGCAAAGGATACAGTCAACAAAACTCAAAGACAACCTACAGAATGGGAGAAGATATTTGCAAATGACATATCAGATAAAGGGCTAGTTTCCAAGATCTATAAAGAACTTCTTAAACTCAACACCAAAGAAACAAACAATCCAATCATGAAATGGGCAAAAGACATGAACAGAAATCTCACAGAGGAAGACATAGACATGGCCAACATGCACATGAGAAAATGCTCTGCATCACTTGCCATCAGGGAAATACAAATCAAAACCACAATGAGATACCACCTCACACCAGTGAGAATGGGGAAAATTAACAAGGCAGGAAACAACAAATGTTGGAGAGGATGCGGAGAAAAGGGAACCCTCTTACACTGTTGGTGGGAATGTGAACTGGTGCAGCCACTCTGGAAAACTGTGTGGAGGTTCCTCAAAGAGTTAAAAATAGACCTGCCCTACGACCCAGCAATTGCACTGCTGGGGATTTACCCCAAAGATACAGATGCAGTGAAACGCCGGGACACCTGCACCCCGATGTTTCTAGCAGCAATGGCCACGATAGCCAAACTGTGGAAGGAGCCTCGGTGTCCAACGAAAGATGAATGGATAAAGAAGATGTGGTTTATGTATACAATGGAATATTACTCAGCTATTAGAAATGACAAATACCCACCATTTGCTTCAACATGGATGGAACTGGAGGGTATTATGCTGAGTGAAGTAAGCCAGTCGGAGAAGGACAAACATTATATGTTCTCATTCATTTGGGGAATATAAATAATAGTGAAAGGGAATATAAGGGAAGGGGGAAGAAATGTGTGGGAAATATCAGAAAGGGAGACAGAACGTAAAGACTGCTAACTCTGGGAAACGAACTAGGGGTGTTGGAAGGGGAGGAGGGCGGGGGGTGGGAGTGAATGGGTGACGGGCACTGGGGGTTATTCTGTATGTTAGTAAATTGAACACCAATTAAAAAAAAATTTCCTTTAGTAATCTTAATTATCCTAACCAATTGGAAGTTGAATCCATTTGAGTAGCCTCTGGGACATCTAAGTCATGTTCATGAGGTCTCAGGGGAACCATCACTTATAATCAATCAAATATGTTTTGTACAACATTGGCAAAACACTTCAGAGTAGTCAATCTAAAGTAATAGATATGATGAATTCTCAACTTCGATTTAATTCTCCTCTTTGATAATATGGGAATAGTCATAAACCAAACTCACAAAGTTTTTTATCCATTTATTTTGTATTCATTTTTCCTATGTACATTTTTTTTTTCTGAAATTGAGCAGTGATAGTGTCTTAGATGCTTTGGATATTTCAGTGAGCAAGCTCCCACCATCTTCAGTACAGGATAAGCATTCAACTGGGTACATGTAATCATTTTGCAAGAGACATTCATGTACACAAAGTCTTACAGGCATTGATTTTGAGAAAGCTACTTCTGCCTTTACTGTCTTCTAAAACTAATTCTCCTGAGAAGACAGCTGATTTTGTCCTTTCCCATCTCACATTCACAAATCTCCATCTCGCACATTCTAAAAAGAAGGTATATTTTTCACATATTCCCTAGTATTAGCAGGGTGCATTGCCAAGGGGTGTAAAACCCTCATGATGGCAAACAAATTACAACGTGAAATATTGTTGTCACTAGTGAGAGAGTGAATGATTCCAAGGAGTGAGTAACAAATCACTTTGCAAAGCAGGAGGTTTCCAACTCTTTGCTCTCAAGAAAATTGAAGGAGAACCTCAAATTGTCAGCTAATACATCACTAAAAATAATTTTTAATGATAGAACACTATGTGATTTTTGTCATATAATTGATATGGTGACCAAAATAATTGAGTTACATGGCTATAACCAGGTTCCTTCTAATTTCAACTACTTTCATCATGTAGACAAACCTCAGGACTCACATCCATAAAAACCAAATATGATAAAATATTTAATAGTGAAATCTTTAACATTCTGGTATAGCATATGAACTAACTGAAGCATTTAATTAAAAATACATTTAAAATTAATAATTTAACTCATAATAATTGCTTTTTTAAGTTAATGATATATGTAGGGATGCCAATAGTATATTGATAATATAATTTTAACTCAATCTAAAAGAGTAATTTTAAAATGGATAAAATTATACTAGCAAAAAAATGTGTTTGTTGGAGAAAATCTACAGCATAAAAGCATATAATGTATTAATTACATCAGGTAAAATGAAGGGTGAAATAGTATGGAAAACATAGCTCAAATCTTAGGGATTATTTGCCTCTGGGGAATGAATGGCTCATTCCATCTCTACCCATTTCTCACTATCACAAAACTTCTCTTTGTAATAAGCCAAAACTAAAGCTTCCTGGTCCTAGTTCTTTTTATGATGATATAAAATATTTGAATTCTCTTTCTACATGTGATATTACAAAAATAAATAAATAAATACAGTTAATGTACACCTGACTACCTTCTTTTCTAGGTGAAATAGCCAGAGTTTTGTCAACTATTTCAATGATATGGCTTGAAGACCACTTATCATTCTTATGTCTGCTCCACCACACCACACAGAGTGCCCTAGTTTCCCCTGTTAGAGTGGTTTGGTTTCATCTTATACAAATCCAGCTGCATAATTTATTTTCATCAATTCTACGTGTTAGAATTCTGCTTGATAGCATTTATTTAGACTGCCTGTGCTTCTATAACAAAACTCCACAGGTGGTGTCTTAAACAATAAACATGTATTTCTCACATTTCTGGAATTCAGAAATGTGGAGATCACCGTGTCATCCAATTTGGTTGTTGCTGAGAGCTCTCTTCCTGGTTTGCAGACTGCCACCTTCTTGCTTGCTCACAAAGTAGAGGGAGAATGATTTCTCTTTGTTAATCCTTCTTATAAAGCCACTAACCCCATCATGAAGACCCCACCCTTAGGACCTCCTCTAACCCTAATCACTTCACAATAATCCCTTCTCCAACTACTACTACATTGGAGGTCGGGGCTTCAACATATGAATTTTGAGGAGAAACAATTCAGTCCAAACGGCATATAAATGTATAGTGTCTAGAGACTAGTCAAAGAGGAAATAGCAAAATCCAAAGCAAGTACTTTTAGATTTATAAACTGCAGGAAAGCCTGTTAAAGACTTTCAAAAACATGAAAATTACCATGTAAATTTCTGTCTGGTAGAAATGTTCACCCCTAAGACTACAACTTATTGCTTTGTAGAACAGTAATCACTTTTGTGGCTTGACTAACACAATTTTAACGTTCATCTTTTAAGTTGCTTATAAATATCTCTTCAAATTTCTTTTAGCTCAATAATAGCTCAATAACTTAATATCTTACTAGTTCAATCACTAATGAGTTGAATGAAATTTCTATCACATTTTCATATTGTATTTTTATAAGAATCGTGTTTTTAGCTTTTTAAAAATTACATTTCAACAACATAATATTTACATATAACATTTAAACTGTGATATTGAGGTTGCTTCATTTGTGATTGCCCCAATGTAGCTTTATCATCCCAGCTCAGATAGAAAACATTGGTTAAAGGATGACTTTTTGTCATATAATCCTCTATCATTGA
This sequence comes from Canis lupus dingo, assembly GCF_003254725.2. Classification (NCBI taxonomy): domain Eukaryota; kingdom Metazoa; phylum Chordata; class Mammalia; order Carnivora; family Canidae; genus Canis; species Canis lupus. Next base: position 50,893,051 of record NC_064255.1, on the reverse strand, counting down.
TATAAACGGGTACAAAAGAGAAAGTAACTGTCTTATTCCAAGACATAAGTGATTAATAAACAATATAATTAAGACTACACTTTTCCAGAGCACTATGGTCAAACTTTTGAGATGTTTTCAATATTTCACATGAAATACTGGTAAAGCCCATATGAATGACATCTATAATTATCATATTATTTTAATTATTATCTTTACCATAATTGTTATCATGATATTTTTTCTTTATGGTCATTTAACAAAGAAAATGTTATAGAAATAAATGAGTTCAACAAAATTGATTAATTCAGAATAGAACTGGAAATTAAATCATTTACATAAAAAGAAGTTCTAAGCTTTAAAATTCTAACAAAATCAGTAAAATCTCATATTTGCATTCTCAGGAACAGAAAGCATTTTCCCATGTAATATTTTATTTTAACCCTCAAAACTCCAGAACTTAGGGAGGAAGAGTATAATGTTTTATTTGAGAAATAGATAAGCTGAGATTTAGCCAAAGCAACATAATAAATAAGACTTTGTTCCAGATTTTTTATTTCTAGTTCTCAGAATTTCCATTTTAAGAGGTGTTATTATTAAGAAGTTCTGTCTTACAGTATTGAAAATGAATAACATCACTATCTACAATTCTTCAACTTTGGCTGCCTAGGAAAATGAATGTTTTATTCTATTGCATTGCCTATTTGAGGACTGAAAGTCAAATTGCTACAAAAATAGTATAGCGACCCATCTAGTTGATAACTAATTCAGACTTTCCATAAGGCAAATGATCAAATCAGACTGAAGTAAAATGTTGCTTAGAATTCTTCAGAAAACATCATAAATTAAGATATAAATAAAGAGCTATTACAACTATTGCAACAGGTGTGGGTTATGGAATTTAAGTATCAGAACTTAATATCAAAATCAAGTGTTGGTATTATGTACCTACAAAGCCTCTACTTGAACCAGACTTTATAAAGCACTTGTAATAGTACTGTGTTGCTGTTGAGATATACAATTACTTAAATCAACTGTAAAGAAATAGTACTATTAAGTATAATTATCCTTAGCAGCTTGCTTTAAGACATGTAATAAAGAAAAACTACATATTGCCTCCTATGTTTATTTAATCTAGTAAACTTTTCCCCAACGGTGTGATTTACATACCATTGACATTTGTTCCTTCTCCATTATTGAGAATATATTATAAGAATATTTTTTAAAGATTTTCTTTATCCATTTTAGAGGGAGAGAGAGACACAGAGTGAGAGCACATGAGCAAGCCGAGGGACACAGGGAGAGGAAGACAGAGAATCCCAAGTAGATCCCATGCAGCATGTAGAGCACTACTCGGCTGGATTTCATGACCCTGAGATTATGACCAGAGCCAAAATCAAGAGTCAGAAACTCAAACGACTACGCCATTTAGGGGCTTCTATTATTAAAAACTTAAGACCTTTTGTATACACTAAGATCCAAGAGCATTTTTTTTTCTGTTTTAGTTAGCTTTCATGTGGCTGTTTTTCACAGAAAACTTATTATACATAGCATGACAAAAATAGTAACTGTAAATGTCAATAAAAGAACTCTAGCTAATTAGCTTATAGCAAAATATAATTTAAAATATATTACTAGATGGTTCTACCTTTAACCAAGGATTTAAACAAGTGAAAATATGTTTAGCCCCTCTACTGCAATACTAAACTTACCAAAGTAGGATTTACAGGTTAGGTATAAAAAGAGTGATGGTTATTTTGGTGAAATTTCTCATTTAAACATATCATAATTAGTGACTAGTCATAGCTATCTATTGCCTTGTTTGTTTTCCAGTAGGTTTTTAATTTCTTTTTAAAAATTAAGACTTTGGGTCTTTACAGGCTAATATTTTTAAAGATAAATATAATTCCCAAGAAACTGCACTGAATGTACTCTGAACTAATTCTATAAGCCAATCACAATAATGCCCTCAACATTAGTATTATGTATTATACTGTGTATGCCTCCTATTCTTAGGGCAATTTAGAGTTGTTATGTTCTGAATGAGTCATAGATGCTCTTTTGGTATTGAATTTAACAAATTGTGGTTCGCTGTATCATTTCAAAAAGACTTTTTATTTTATTATTTTTTCTACTTTAATAAAAGGTCATAGCATTTTATAACTTAGAGAAATAATATGATATTGAGAGTGAAGGGAAGGGCAAAATGATGTAAACTAGAGATAAAAATCAAGCCACAGATGATATTCCAATTCTCCAGAAAATTCAATCCAAGATAGTGACAATCAAATATACATATTTTAATTGTATAAATGTACAAAGGTATATTATCAAAAATTTGAAATATTCTAGTAGACTAGGTGAAAATGCCATATCTTACCTACCACAAAGGTGAATAATGAGACTAGATTTTTTTAAATGTTAGCTTATCATTGAATGTCATAATATATAAGCACATTTCATTGCGTTCTCTAGAAACAAATGATTCATTGGTGTGCATAGGTGTATTTTCTTTTTGATATTACTGATATTCTAGTTTTATTAAAATCCTCATTTAATGTAATGAAATCTAGCAGAATATGCTACATTCATTCTTAACTTATTACTACTATTTGATTGGGCTTATATTAAATAAAATAAGAATGTCAAATTGAGGCTATTGCACTGGTGTAGAACAAAGCCATATTGAATTAAGCAAAGCAAAAATAAAAGAAAGAAAATAACATGAGTTTTTAAAAAATATTTATTTATTTATTCATGAGAGACACAGGGAGAGAGAGAGAGAGAGAGGCAGAGGGAGAAGCAGGCTCCATGCAGGGAGCCCGATGAGGGACTCCATTCCGGGTCTCCAGGATCATGTCCTGGACTGAAGGCGGCGCTAAACCACTGAGCCACCCGGGCTGCCCTAACATGAGTTTTTGAATGAGACCAACATGAATAACAGCACAATATTTTATATTTATAGATTTATTTTTATATATACATGCACATATAATACAATATAGTATATAGTGTACATATACATATATACATATGTGTGTATATATATCTTTTCAGAATAAAAACCTCTTTTATTGAAGTGAGAGATGGGTACTACATAGTTACCACCTATTACTATAACTGAAAATTTGGGGGTGCCTGGGTAGCTCAGTTAGTTACATGGCTGCCTTCAGCGCAGGTGATGATACCAGGGTCCTGAGATTGAGCCCAGCTCAGTCAGCATAGTCTGCTTCCCCTTCTCCCTCTGCTCTTCACCCTTGCTCATGCTTTCTCTCTCTTGCTCTCTCTCTCAAATAAATAAATAAAATCTTTAAAAAAGAAAATTTATTACTCTCCCAACATAATTTTTCTTATTTCTTTATTCCCCTTTCCTCATCCAAAATTTATCATCAGTCTTCTACATACCAGAAATGTACTGTTTCTTCTTTTGAAGAAGCCCAGTGAGGGAGATTGATATGAAAACATAATTAAAAAAATATAAGTGGGATCCCTGGGTGGCGCAGCGGTTTGGCGCCTGCCTTTGGCCCAGGGCGCGATCCTGGAGACCCTGGATCAAATCCCACGTCGGGCTCCCCGGTGCATGGAGCCTGCTTTTCCCTCTGCCTGTGTCTCTGCCTCTCTCTCTCTCTCTCTCTCTCTCTCTCTCTCTCTGTGACTATCATAAATAAATAAAAATAAAAAAAAATAAGTCACATTGTAGAGATATTTACACACTCCTTAATTTATTCATTCAGCCAAACATATTTATTGAGCACCTATTATGTGGTAGAGATATTTCTTTGTTCTGGGGATACACTGATAAAGTAAATCTGTACTTACATAGCTTTTGGCTTAGTGAAGCAGACAAGCAATAAACAAATAAATATGTTAGGAAGATATATATTTGTATATTCAAGCAAGGCAAGCAGATTATGACCCTTCAATCCAGTATTAAACTTCCTAAAACAAGATATAAAGGATAGTTATAAAAGGAGAGGCATATTATTTTTGTGAAAGAAATATTATGTTAGGGAATTTTATATATATATATAGTAGTTATGGAGAACAATGAAGAAGAAAATGGAGCAAATATGATACTCTGGAAAGGCCTCTGTAGTAAGGTAGAAGTTGAGTGATTGACGGAATGAAGCAAATGAGGGAGTCACATGCACCTCTAGAGAAACAATGGCATTTGAAGTTGACAACGCAAAGATCTTGAAGCAGGAATATATATGTGACTGTTCTGGGAGTAAAGGCTACATGGCTAGAGCAAAGTGAGACACAGAGGAGTGGTAAGTGTTAATTATCATAAAGAATACAAGCTGATTACCCAACTCTTCTTTTCTAGCCATACAGAATGGTGTCCCTGCCTCCTTTGAAGAAGTGATCTTCTAGTAATCGAGTTTGAGCCAATGGAATGTGAATGAAAGCAATGTGTGTGTTCCCAGGTACAACCCTAACACATTATCTCTCAGTAACACCCATATGCTCCTCGCTTGATGATAAGGAACTTACAACATAAGAAGCCACGTGCTTAAAACTGCCAGGGCACAGATGTCAGGGGTCTGGTCACTAATCACCTCTTGAAAAAGGAGCTATCATTCATCAGGGATATTCATTTTTGAATCTGAATGAAGAAATGATATTGTGTTAAGTCACTGAAATTTGAGATTTCTCTGTTAAAGTGGCTAATGTTATCATAGTTAATATAGAAGAGGTCATTGATTAAGAATGCAAACAGCCTTCAAATTGCTTAGGAAATATAGGCTATTGTAAAAATGTGTTTGTTTGTTTGTTTTCGGTAAAATAGAAAACCAGCAGAATTTTGAACATAGTCATGTTTTAAAGAGATCTCCCTAAGTTTTTATCTCTTAGCTATTATTTCACAGTTTGAGTGAGTCCACCCTTATCAAAGTGTAAATTCTTACCTTCCTTATTCCAATACCCTTAGTCCCCTTATCTTGCTTTAAATTTCTTTTTTTACAGTGCCTTGTCAGATTCCAAAGTGTGTTTTTATATTTATTTGTACCATCTGTTTCCCCTAACCAGAGTGTAAATTCCACAAAAGTAGAGATATATTTTCTTCACTGATGTATCTCAATCACCTACATCAGTTCCTCATACATAGAACTAATCAGTAATATTTTAAGAAAAAAAATGGTAACTTATTTTTTAATTTTTTTCTTTCCAAGTTTTTATTTAAATTGCAGTTAGTTAATATATAGTGTAGTATTAATTTCAGATGTAGAATTTAGATTCATCCCTTACATACAACACCCAGGGGCCCTCTTTACTGCCCATCACTCATTTAACTCAACCCCCTGCCCACCTTTCCTCCAGTAACCCTCAGTTTGTTCTCTTTAGTTAAAACTGTTTTCTGTCTTGCTTCTCTTTCTTTTCCCTCTATATTCATATGTTTTGTTTCTTAAATACCACCTATGAGTGAAATCATACAGTATTTGTCTTTCCCTGACTGACTTATTTCGCTTAGCAAAATACCCCTAGTTCCATCCACATCACTGCAAATGGCAAGATTTCATCCTTTCAGATGACTGAGTAATATTCCATTGTGTATGTATACCACACCTTCTTTATCCATTCATACTTAGTCAACACTTGGGCTCTTTTCATAATTTGGCTAACAACTTTACTAAAATGAGATAATTACTTACCAAATCAAACCAAAACCAAAATGAAAACAAACCCAAAAATCCTGTTGCCTTATCAAACTGCTCTAATTCCACACCTTATGCAAATGCATTAAAAACTTGATAAAGATGATAAGCAAACTTATAAAATATATTAATTTTCTGTTAGGTGACTTCATTTTTTAGATCAGGGTAGACCCAATTCCCAAACACAAATTTTCACATTACAATGCACTAGAAATCAGACCATGCATATATACCTCTTGACTCTCTTCAGAGAAAAAGAAGTTCTTGTGTCATTAAAAACCTTCACTACTTCTTAAAATAATTAACTAATACCAGTGTTCAAAGAAAATAATTATATCCAAGACCTACAACAATTTATATTTATCCCAGCAATTACTAAAACTTATATGTTTCTAAGATCACATATCACAAGAATTTTAAAAGTTAGGTGTACTTAACTTAAAAAAAAATGAGTAATAGGGATCCCTGGGTGGCGCAGTGGTTTGGTGCCTGCCTTTGGCCCAGAGCGCGATCCTGGAGACCCGGGATCGAATCCCGCATCAGGCTCCCGGTGCATGGAGCCTGCTTCTCCCTCTGCCTGTGTCTCTGCCTCTCTTTCTCTCTCTCTCTCTGTGACTATTATAAATAAATAAATAAAAAATTTTAAAAAAATGAGTAAGAGCAGAAAGAGAAAGTTTATCCTTCCAAAATATTTCCTTTAGTTGAAGAGGGAAATATTCTGGAAGGAGGAAGAATAAAATGAATAGGAGTTTATTACCTGAACCTACAATAAATTTCCTAGAAAGATCCAAACTTATGGGAGAATCTCAGAAACAGAAAATATAATACGACATTTTACTTCAAACATTTTACAAATGCCAAGATTTCCATATCTTTGTCTTTTGTCTACATAATTTCATCCTCACTAACCCTGAGATGGGAAGAGCAGGTTGTTATTTCCATTGAGGAAACCAGCAAATGGAGTCATAGACCTTAAATCCTACAATCTAATTTGTAAAACACACCTTAAGGCTAGATTGGAGCATCTGTCTATGGTTCCCAGCCTGGTGTCCTTTTTATTTCTCCATGCACCTTCTCCATTTCTCTTTGAACAGGAAAAGGCTAAGAAATTGTATGTGAAATGTGTAAGCAAGCCAAAAATGTAGGTGTGTGATAGATATTTATGCTTGTACTTATTTAGAAAAGAAAAGGAAGGAAGGAAGGAAGGAAGGAAGGAAAAGAAAGAAAATGAAGCAGTTAGAAAGAAAGTAACAGTGTAAAGACCAGAGAAAATAACACGAAATCTAGTTGGTATCAAATGAGAAAATTATTTCTAGCATAAATGTGCCAGGCAATAAGAAAACATGAATAGAATTGCTGATCTTTTAGTAAGTATAACTTTTGTTAGCTTTAATATCTAACCAATCTTTGAAAGTCAAACTTAAGATATGTAAATCTAGAGTTTAATAATGTCATGCCTTAAAAATAAAAATAGGAAAATAAAAATTCAAGAATAGCATAGATAACTGCTATAGTATTCTCCTTAAATGAGATCACTACTTTTTTTTGTCACATGAGAAAATATGAATTATCCTCTGTGTACTTTAAGGAAGACTGAGAAATCTCATATAGCTAATAAAAATAAAGAAAAAAAAGTTGACTTTGGGAGATAGTCTTTACTTGGTCAAAATGTACATGTTAATAGGTCTTAGAAACCATGAATCTCTAACCATAATGTTTTCCTAAAGACTTACTTAGCACAGGTTTTTATTGACTTCCAAGAGAGAAGACAGTGTACAGGATTTGTCCTCTGAAATACCAATAATCATTTTCAAATATTCAACTGCAGAAATGTTTCACAGGAAATGGATTTGGGGTTTAGGACCCAAAAGAAGTAAATTTGGCTCCTGATGGAGCCTCTCATGGGAGAGTCCAGTCACTTTGTTCCATAGGCTGTTTCTCCACTGAGCAAGTAAGTGATGTAATTACCCTCACTTGCTGTAAAGATTGACTCTGGTGGTGGGGAGAAAAGACCTGAGATATAATTCATCTTCAACAAATGTTAGTCGTGATTAATTAAAATGAATCTGACATTTTGAGCCTAATTATTTCATCACAATTTAATATTTTTAACAAAAATAAGGAAGCAGCAGTGAAATTTTAGATGACACTATTTAAAGGATTTAGATCTGAGGTGCTAGTGAGTAGCTGGACATTTTGGAGAATAATTGCAGGGGGAAAAAATGTAGATTTAGGAGGCTACTGGAAAGATGACCTTGTAATTTCATCAGTGTCTTCCAAAAAGCAGGTTTGGCCAGAAGTGGCCATTAAAACTGATGTGTTTAAAAAAAGAAAAAGCATAAAAAAGAAGGTAAAAATCCTTTATAAATAATTTTGTGCTGTTATTTGCATATTTAAAATTTCAAATTGTAACTACTATAAAATTACTTTGGCTGAGTGATTTCAAGCTACACATCTGGAATATTATTTGCAAAGTGCTTAAAATAGTTCTCGAGGGGTGCCTAGGTCGCTCAGTTGGTTAAGCCCCGACTCTTGGTCTCTGCTTAGGTCTTGATCTCGGAGTCATGAGTTTGAACCCCGTGTTGGGCTCTGCATAGGGTGTGGAACCTACTGAAAAAATAAATAAATATGAGACACCGGGTGGCTCAGAGGTTGAGTGTCTGCCTTCAGCTCAGAGCATGATCCCAGGATCAAGGATCGAGTCCCACATTGGGCTCCCCACATGGAGCCTACTTCTCCCTTTGCCTATGTCTCTGCCTCTCTCTCTGTGTGTCTCTCAAGAATAAATAAATAAAAACTTTAAAATAAAATTATAATAAGATGGTGCTTGACACGCAACGTGTGTGTGTGTATATATATATATATATATATATATATACATATATATGTATATAACCAATATATGCTATGTATGAATGTATGTGTAAATGTGTCCTCTCTCTCTACCTTGCTATATGGAGTAGATGAGAATATAGGTAATGATACATACACACCTTTTTTCTTTTTCTTAATGACAATCTTTATATAAATAGGAGAGCTTGAGAGCTCTTTCTTCTAGTCCCCAAAGGGACATTCTAATCTTTTCTAAGGTATTTCTTGACCCTGCTTTATTCCTAGAAAAGGTAAATAAAAAGTTATTTTTCAAGATAGCATGTGTCTGTTTTTTAACATGTAATGGAAGCACAAACAAGCCACATTATTGAAATCAAGGAGTTTGAAATAAGATAAATTTCATGTGTTTGAAAAGATAACTAATATGTGGTGGTTTCCTGATTTCTCCAAGGAAATAATGATTGAAAATGAATACTCCAGACAAGCCTCTTTAAGAAGCAAGGTATAAAGGAAGCCCTGATGTTAGTCAAGGATTTTTTTTTACTGCTTTTTTATTCTCTCGAAAAGTGATAGTTCCCCTCAACATATATTACCTTTTAATACCTTTTGTTCTCTTATAAAATAAGCTAAATATTTAATTTTTTTCACACCTTAAGTAACATTACAGAAAAATTAGGGGATGCTCAGAAAGGGAAAAAAAAAAAAAAAGAAAAAAAAAAACGAATTGTTCCCCCATCTATGAATATCAGCTCTGTTAACCTTTTCCCAATTAATGTTATTAGAACACATTTATCTTTCATCATCATTGTTTAAGAAAAAAAATAGGGCATTTTAACATAAGCAGTAGGAAGACCATAACTCTGGAGTAAACTGAAAATTTTACTCCATGAAAAATTCACCAGAGGGTATTTTCATTTTTCTTATGTGCCTCTAGTGTCAATTAGTATTTGAGAATGACTGATTTAGAGCAAGTTTTCCTCTTTTTGACTACATAGCCTAAAGAAATGTTTATCCCAGAAATCACAGTTTCAGTGAGTGCATAATTAAAGGAATATATACAAGTCATAGAATCTCATCCTATGAAGAAATATTGAGATTCTAATGTTCCACTTGCCTCTTAAAAATGCCATTTAGAAGTTCTTGTATCATTTCATCTCTCTACAACAAATCTCATTTCCACCCTCATCCACCTACTTGTCTTCCTGTTACAATGAGTGATTTGACCCTGACACCCTCTCTAAGGCCAATATCTCCACTTGTCCTATGAAATTACCTACTGTCTCCTTCTGAATTACATTTGGCCATCTCTCTTCTGCAACATCATTTTATGTTGGAGGTTCCTATAATTAAAGTGGCTTTCTAACTTAAAAAAAATACCTCACTTTACTTCCCAGCCCCTAAAGGCACAGGTCCTCTTTCAGCAAGACTTCACACAAAAAGCTGTCACCAATTCCTGCCACTCTCCACATGAAAACTTTCCAATGGCCCCTTCTTTCAATTAGAATAAACTTCAAATTATTTGCAGGGTCCACAGTAAACTCTATGAAGTGTCCCTATGGCTTGTGCAAACTCAACTAGACCACTCCACATTCCTCATGCACTATGTACATGCACATTCATCTTTAGTCCTCAAGCAGCCTGGCAGTTTTTCTGCTTTCAGGAAGACTTGACTTGCTTTGCCCTTTTTCCAGAATACTCAGCTCTCAGATAATAAGAGAGCTGTCATTCAGGTTTCCACTCAAAAAATGTGTCAATGAATATTGCTCTTATTTACACGCATATATCTTTAAGTTGTATTAACTATTAATCTATGTATTAAATTGTTAACAGATTTGATCCCTTCATAGGTGCTTTGATATGGAGTAAATTAGAAAAATCTGGGATCCCTGGGTGGCGCAGCGGTTTGGCGCCTGCCTTTGGCCCAGGGCGCGATTCTGGAGACCCGGGATCGAATCCCACATCGGGCTCCCGGTGCATGGAGCCTGCTTCTCCCTCTGCCTGTGTCTCTGCCTCTCTCTCTCTCTGTAACTATCATAAATAAATAAAAATTAAAAAAAAAAATTAAAAAAAAAAAAAATAAATAAATAAAAAAAATAAAAAAATAAAAAAAATAAAAAAATAAAAAAAAAAAAAAAAAGAAAAATCTCTCATTTTACCATGATGAATAAGCATTGGGTTAAAGAATGTATATCTAACTATTTGCAAGCTTTTAAGTTCAATGGACAATTTTTTTTTATTGGTAAATGGTAACTTAAAATATTTCTAATTTTTGAGATTCAAGTTATGACAGTACCTATTTATATCCTCTTGAGTGCTTCTCCATCATAGGTATGTACATAAGCTCTCTGGTAGGCAGACTCTAAGATGGTTGGAAATGATTCCTGCCTCTCGGTATTCAGGCCTTGAGAGTAGGATAGGCCTGGTGACTTGCTTTTATCCAACTGAACACAACAAAGACAACGAGTCATCGCTTTCATGATTAGGCTACAAAAGATTGCTATTTTTGTAATGCCAGCAGACCTACTGCTCGGATGGATGGCTCACTTTAAAAGGCAAACCACCATGTTAGAGGAACCAAATCCAATAAATAACTGAAATCCTGCCACAAGAGCTTGAAAAATGATTCTTTTACAATTGAGATGATTGCAGCCCAGCCTACATGGATGGTGGCCTATGAAAGCTTCTGAGGTAGAAGACTCAGCCAAGCTGTGCTTGGACTCTTGACCTATAAAAACTGTGAGAAAATAAACACATCTTTTGAGCTGCTACATTTGAGGTAATTAGTTACATAGCAGTAGATAACTAAGACAGGCTCCTTTACATTGAGTCCATCTTAAAATACACAGAGTTTAAAATACACTTAGAGTTTCCATCTCTATTTTTTGACCCTTCATTCAACTGTAAGTCATTTAAATATTTTCCTCCAATTTTTTTCTAAACCAGTTTTCTCTTTATTGTCTGGTGAAATAATAGTCACTTTATATTTAATATTACAATTATGTGATCAATCTTCAAATTACTATAGTGAGAACTGAATATTATTGATCATTAAACCCTACATGTACATCTATTGCTAAGTTTTTATAATTATAGAAACAGATGCTTGTACATTAGGTTGGGGGAGCTGAGAAGAATGGCACACATTTCAGTGGCATATGGATTGAGGAGGAAGCAGAGCTCGGCATAAATAAATTGGAGCTTCTCAAGAGTTGGAAGAGCTTGTCAAAAATAGTTTTCCCTAATCACTTATTTTATTATGCTTCTGTCAGAACTTGCACACAGATATTTTGAAATTGGATGCTGCAATTTGAAAAGATCACATCTAGTTTCAAAGAGTAGTGAAATGTAGATGAAAATCAATATAGGGCCTCAAAGTCCCACCAACCAGTTACTCTGGGAAAATATAGGGCTTAGATTCAAGCAGCCAAGTTTATTATGCCTTTTGATGTGTTCCTGATACACAGTAGACATTCAAAAATTGTTGGTTCTTGAATTTACAAGAAGTATTGCTGTACTTCTATTTAAATTTAGTTGAGTAACTAAATTTCCAAGTGTGACATTGTTCCTATTCTCTTAACTCAATGAAATTTATATTCAGATGTATTTATTACTATATCTATTTGTTTTATGTCTATAATCCTTACTAGATACATAATAATAGCAAGGACAATCTCCTTCTTTAATAAAGCATATACCTTTTACTAAAAATGAGGCAATATACATAAAATGTATCCCATAAATAATTATATTCACATTTTTCTAACATTTATTTCAGTATTATATCATTTAAAAATAATTTGAAAGTATTTCAATTTCTCTTAATCTCCTCCTTGTATTCAATATCCTTTCCATAAAATATCTAACCTGTTGCTAGATATCTGTTTTTGTTGTTTTGTTGTTTTGTGTGTGTGTGTGTGTGTGTGTGTGTGTGTGTCTGAAATCAGGTATAATCATTAATGTCCTAGTTAGAATGGATCAATACTTGTCTGTAGACTATGGCCTCATGTAGCCTACAAATTCTTGCTAGTACAGAGTATGAAACAGTTTGCAGGCTTGAATCAGGTAGCCATATAAGTAAAGCCATGGGCTTTCATTTATCACATAGAAGCCACTTTGGACTCAGTACATATCTTCTTAATTCTCAAGGTCATTTTTTATCAAGGTGAAGATAAGATTGAAAACTTTGATAGTTATTTGGAAGATTAAATAAATAAACATAGAGAAAAACATATTTAAGTATATGATCCATAAGATCAGAGGGTAGTCATCATCAATAATCTTATTTTCTATCTAGCTCACTTCCATTTATTTCTCCAGCCATGCTACCACAGAAGAGTCAGCGACATGCTATTATGCTCATATAATATTCCCTATATCGAGTCTCCTTTAGCTGTCTTCCTCCTCTGATTTCCAAATCTCTCTTTCAGACATGATTCAAGTAACATTTTCTCTAAGTCATCTTCCCTAATTACTCCCACAATTTTTACCATTGTATATTTCACTCACCATATTCAATTTTTAAAATGTCATTTTATATATGAATATCTCTCATTACTTGATAATAAGTGGTTAGCATTTCAAAACCATTTTAAACAGTTTTTAACCTTGTCTGCATTTAGCACAACACACAGTAGGCACTTCATCTCTGAGGGAGTAGATGAAATTAATCTATCATTGGGAACCTACTTCTGGTTATTGGATTTATGTCGGACATTGATTTAAATAATAGCAAAATAAACCATTCGACTGTTGTTCATTTGCCATATAATTAGTTATATAAATAAGAGTAGCAGAAGAGTTACAATGTTTTGGTACTATGGGTTACAGATAATTCTCCTCCCAAAGCTTAATTGTATACTTTATTGACTTCTTATCACATAAAAGAAATATAGGTCTCTCTACTCTGATGATAAGTTTTGTGGTCTTGTCATGGCCTCTAATTTTACCTTCAATTAAATAGTCAAAAGAGCAATTAGATTTAAGGGATTTTGTTCCTGAATAGACCACTTGGCTCCATCTATTTTTTCATTGGGAGCATTGATATAGTCTTAGATTACTTGGAAAAATTGGTAATGAATTATGCTCCTCCAGGCTGTGGTTAATTAAATTGGCCACCCTTTTGTCTTCAGCATGGGCAGCTAGGGCACTGGACTACAGAGGACTAATGAATCCTACTTAAGGTAAGTCCTCGAGGGATTTGAATTCCTGCTGTCAGACAGGAATATGATTCAGATCACAAAGTTCTCCAATCTGCTAAGTAGGTCAAACTCTCTAAGGGAAAATATAAAGCAATTTGAGGTCTGTTAAAATCAGAAACTATGAATTTAATTAGTTATTATATCCAACAAACTTCTTTTTAATACTGCATTGTGAAGGAGCTCTTTTGAAATCCTTTGTATTTCATAGGAAAGCATTTGACTCAAAGAATAGTTCTGTTAGAAGCCATATGTCTCAGAACTCAAGGACTTTCAGAAAAGGACATATGTCTAAACAGGTCAAAAGATTTATACTCAAATTTTTAAACCACTAGTCAGGTGATTAAAAGTAACCATACCTGGTAGCCAATTACACAGTATTATGCATTTTTGGATGTCATACATTTTTACACATGTCTGCCAAGTTAGTGCTAAGGATAAATAAACATGTTGAGGTTTTCTCATTTTTTTCATTCGTTTTTTGCTTATAATTGTTCAGCATAATCCTATGTAAATCATAAAACCCCTTGTAGATACTTCCACATGTGTTATTCACTGCTATGATAAATGTATTAAACTGGTCTAATATAGGTCAAACTAGAATGAAAAGTTCACAATAATAGTATTAATAATAAGTTATTAAACACTTAGAAAATAGAAGATACTGTAAATTTGTTCAGATTCCATTCCACTGGAGCTGGGGGTGTCCCCACACAAAAAAAGCAATCCTTGTAACACCATCTGAATGATCTACAATTCAGCTCAATTCAACTAAAATCTGATACTATCTGCTCAGAAGTAAAATCAGACAAGCCCAAAGTGTTACGTGTGTTACACGTGTTACAAATTAGAGATTCACATGCCTCCAGTCTTGGGTTCAATTAATTTGCTAGAGTGGCTCACAGAACTCAGAGAAACATTTTATTTCCTAGATTACTGGTTTATCAGATATAACTCAGGAGAGGCCAGATGGAAGAGAAGTGTCGAGCAAAACATGGGGAAATGGCACAAGGCTCTGAAAGGCAGCTCTGAAAGCACTACTCTCCCTAGTTCTCCACATGTTCACCAACCTGGGGGGGGGGGGTCTCTGAACATCATTTATAGGGGGTTTATGGAGGTTTCATTAAATAATCATTGGCAATTGAAATCAATCTCCAGCCTCTTCCTTCTGAGGTCTGGGGGTAAAACTGGAAGTTACAAGATTGACAGCCCTCATCCTTAGGTGAGATCCAAAAGTTGCCTCATTAACATAACAAAAGGTACCTATAAGATTTTCATCACTTAAGAAATTCCAGAGGTTTTGGGAACTGTAAACCAGGAACTGTGGAGGACTATATATATGAAATATATTTTAATCATCTGACTGACCAAATAGGTATTTCTTATAATTACAACATCACACACTCTAATATTCATTTTCCATTGTTTAGTCTATTATATATCACAAAATTATCTAGGTAGTTATCATTACAAAGAAACTCAGTCACAGGAGGAATAAGAAATTTGCTCAAGGTTATACAGCTAATCACAGGAAAGCAAAATTTCAGATCCTACCTAAGAACAGAGCCTGCCTTCTTATAGGACAAGATAAGGTATTTTTTTTTTTTTAAGATAAGGTATTTTAAACACACATCAAGATCCCCAGATATTTTAAACACACATTAAATATGAGAAACACTGATCTGTTACAATGTTTCTCAACCTTAAATACACATCTGGAATCACCTGGGAAAGATGGTATATATATATATATATGTATATATGTATATGTGTGTGTGTATATGTATATATGGTGCATCCAATTTCAGAATAATTATTATAAGTCATAATCTCTTGGGAGGTTGCCAAAATATTAGTGTTTTTCCAGTCTTCCAATGTGTAATCAAAGTTGAAAAACATTATGTAAAACATGATATTCTAATAGAGTCGTTCTCAAATTTCGGTGTGTTTATAAGAATAAGCTAGGGAGATTTCTAAAACATTGATTGCTGTACTTACCTTCAGAGTTTTTGATTCTGTAGATCTGGTATGCAGCCCAAGGATTTGTACTTCTAACACATCCCTAGGTATTGCTGATCTGGGTACCACACTTTGAGAATTACTAATCTAACAAAATCTTTGGCTTAAGTAATTAGAATAGCCTGAGATGAAATGAGGAAAGATAGAAAGTTCAGACTCTGAATCAGATACCTCTGGTTTAAAACTTACTTCTTGTCACCTATTACCTTTAAAAAACCTGCACAAGATACTTTAATCTGTTTGAGAAAATCTTCTTATACACATACACACTAAAAATGATAAGACTAGTTTTATAGACAGTGGTAAAATAAAAATGTATATAAATACCTAGGGTCAGTATCTGATTGATATTCTTGCTTAATCCATCTTGTACCTAATAATTGTTAAGAATGAAATTGGAACTAGGGCCTTCTAATTCTCCCTCTGCATCCCAATTACATCGGCTAGTATTAAAATAAATTTTGCATTTCTAATTAGAGCTTTGACAGTTATTAGAGATAATCAAACATATGGTGAGAGAAATGGAGAGCTTAAATTTTTTCTTATAGGTTAATTATCCAACTAAGCACAGTGGAAAATCTCAAGCATAGACATATCATGCACTTAATTGAAAAGTTTCTCTCTCTCTCTCTGGCTTTTTAAATATAGCAATGGTCAATAATGTTTTTTACTATAAATATAACAATCTTTAAAGAATCCCACGGGTATTGTGTCTATCTTTTTCCCCCTAGCTTTTATCATAAAGTTTAAACTTTATGCCTTAGGCTCTGGAGCTATTTAGAAGCTGATCCCTGCCTACCTCTCTACTCGAGTCCACCCTCATTTCCCCCATATAATTTTAATCCAGCTGAAAGAAACAATTTGTAATTCCCAACATCACAATCTTGTTTCAGATATATGGTCTTCTACACATCAATTTTCTACTGCACTACTGTTCTTGCTTATTCTATGAATCTGCAGCACCTTGTGTGCTTATCTCGTATGGACTTAGCACAGCATTGTATTGAAATATTTGATATGCATTCTGTCTTCACTATAAGCCTTGAGAGGGTAGATCTTCAATATTTACCTTATGTTCCCAACTTCTCACAAAGTTTGCTTTATTAAAAATACTCAGTAAACATTTGTTGAATGAACAATGCAACAGGGTACTCCAAAGTGGGATAGACGCTTCACACACACACACACACACACACACACACACACACACACGAGTGCCAAGTAAAAATACACAGTGCCATACTGCTCTGGCAAGTATACCTATATGACTGGTTTAATGAATTGATTGGCTAGTATTTCCAAAAACAGGGCATCAGATACTGAAATTCATAAAATAAAAAATTTTGGTGAGTAGTAGCATTTTTGGCTCTTTGAAAAATGCATTATTTCAATACAATATGGAAAATAATCAAAAATACTTGTTTACACATTCCCTGAAGGCAAAACTATAAGGTGTAAGTCTCCAAGAAAACCATTGGATATAGATAAGGAGAAGGGAAGATGGAGAATGAAAAATGTGCATGGTAGCCACAAATATGCTCTATTCTGCATGCAATTAAAGCATATAAAATTAAACAGAAAACTTTAAAAGTATTTAAATAACATATCAAGTCCACTTTATTTTAAAGGAACATTACAGTTAGGGCAGCCAACAAGGTTATGAGGCAAGAACATTTTACGAAATTGCAGAGGAAGCTGTGAATCTTGCTGTGCCAAAATAAATAAACCACGAGATAAAAATAACTCAGAAGTAGAACAAGCAAGAGAAATGATATCATTAACAACTAACTTTGACAATTACTTTTCCTCAGGTAAAGCAAGGAACTTGTTTTCAAAAACATGATAGGCCATAAAGTAAATAATTGAGAATGCTAGCAACATAAACATATTAAAATATAAGCATGAAATGTTCATTCTATTTTGGATCATCAAAAGAAGTAGCTGTGATATAGGAGAACAATTACTGGACTTTGAATCAGAAGACCAAAGGGTAAATATAGCTTTGAACTTACTGGTTTTGTGACCTTGAACATGATTTTTCACTTTAAAAAAATTATTTATTTATTCATAAGAAACACAGAGAGAGAGAGAGAGAGGCAGTGACACAGGCAGAGGGAGAAGCAGGCTCCATGCAGGGAGCCCGATGTGGGACTCGATCCAAGGTCTCCTGGATCACACTTTGGGCTGAAGGCAGCCCTAAACCACTGAGCCACCCGGCTGTCTGGTTCTTCACTTCTGAGCTTCAATTTTTCATCTCTAGTTTGTGTGTGTGTGTGTGTCTGTTTTCAGAATTAATAGATACAAAGCTCCTAACCCTTTTTCTACTATATTGTATACACTTAATATATTTCTGTATGTGGCATGCAAGTATGCAATACTTAAACTTTTCAAATTTATCTAGCATTTACATGTGAGATAAGGAATCTTAAAAATCTTATAGCCCATTGACAATGAAAAATATGCTAATTTTATAGCAGATGTCTGGAATTTCTTATTGTGAATGCGCTGGTAAATACTATCCTTTTTATTTAAATTTTTCTTGAAAACTATCTAGAAAAGTGGTAATCTTGTGTCAAGGAGTAAGTAAGAAATTTTGGCCTCTCCTGTTTTTGAAGTTCCAGAAACTGACCTCTTAGTTGATCTCAGATACTCCTTTTCCCAGGGTCAGTCCTTTCCTGAGCTCCAGAGAAGAGCAGTAGTCGCAACATTCATCTTGAGTCATCACCTTGGGGGAGAGTTCTGAGGTTTTTTTTTCCCCCACTGCTTCCCATCCATTTTTGCTGTGTAAGGTGGACAAAATCTACCATTCATGAAGATTTCAGAGTCAGTTCTCAAGGTCTCTGACTCCTTAACTACTCGGTATTTTTAATTAAACAACCAAATTAAGCAGGGCATTTGAAGGCAGTTTATCAGTCAAACATCATCAATATTGATAATAAGAACATGAACAAGCTCTGGTATGATGAAAATATTTTGATACACAGGGAATTATCATTATTATGTGAATTATCAAAGTAACCATGCCTTCAAATACACATAATTCTAAGGATGATGAAATCATCACAGGTGCAAATTTCAAAATTCTAAAGGTTAAGCATTGGGGCTTTTAAAAAGATAAGACAATCCTAAAAATAATAGATAATCATATGTCTAGGAATAATTAGACATAGCCTGCCTAGAGGTAGGATGACTAAATTCAGCATAAAAATATGATTTATGAACTTCCTACTAAAGTGAGTTACTACAGAAGTGTTGGACGTTCCTTTTCTCAGTTTAAGACCAATTCCATTTAGTCAAACAGCATTAGACCTTGACCCTGGAATTTTTCCACCAGTCCACCAGATGGATCTATTTTTTTGTTTTCCCTTCTCTGACAACCTTTTTGTTAATGTGCTACTTTATAACAGAAGACTGTTCTTTTCCTCTACTTGTGCCTGGAGCATTCTGTTTCGTTTTCCTATAGTATGATAGCTGAAAAACAGAAAGAATCACTGTAATATTGCTTTTAGAACATAGCATTAGAATAATCTTAATTCATCAATTATACAAAAAAGTAATAAGCACCTACTATTAGCCAAGAACTCTTTTGAGTATTAGGAATAAAATTGTAAATAAAACAAGGTCCTTTGATTCATTTATCTTGCATTGTGAAGGCAGGCATTGAGGCCAGAGAAACAGATAACAGAAATGTAAATATATCTTATCTCAGAAGATGAAAAATGTTACAGTGGAGAAAAAAAGGAAGAAATTAAGGAATATTTAGTAAGAAGGCTGGATGTTATTTGTAGCAATTATCATAATGATAATTATTCAGAGAGCTATAAAAAATAAAAGAGGAGCCATGTATCTAGGGAAGAGTGTTTGAGGCAAAGGGAACAGTAAATGCAGAACCTCTGGAGCAACGATGTGAAGGGAGACCAATGTGGTTGTAGCAACTGGACATGATTTCATTTATTTGAATATAACACATTGCAGAATTCTTATGTAATTGATTGCATCTTTGAAAATATATTAACCAAGGACTACTTATACTGAATTTCTTTGGGATCAGTGTTGGTCCCAAGCTCTGGAATGGGAGTATAGTAAATCCACACATATAGGTAAAGAGTTCCTAACTTAAGTCAATGATGGAAGCCTGGAGGCTAAAAGCCAAGGCTGGATACGTGTGTATAGGCTTGTGTGTTTCTGTATATGCATATGTATGATGCTGATTAAATGGATGGATTTGACAAATAATGACTGACTTGGCTTAGTTTTTTATTTAGGCCAAACTTGGTGAATTTTTTCTGTGACTTCCTAATCATATTTCTATATACGCCACATATCTGTCCCATTTGGCCTGTATATTTATTTCAATTCTTCATAATTTTGAATGTATTTGTACAGATTGAGCTTTCAAAACAAGCATATTATCAATTTTTCTCATCTACAATGCCTTTGTTCTTCTCTACAGTATTCACATAGATTAAGCAGGCCCTTAAAAGTGGGGAACAACTCAATAATAGATAATCAACCCCAAAGTGAGGTATATTTACTATCTTGACCTTAACAATTAACTGAGTAGTAAGGATTCCATTTTTGCTATTTAAATTTAGCACTAGTTGTAAGATATTACTCTCTAGTTTTTTTGATAATTTACAATAGTTCATTTGTATTTATAATCATGGTTAGGATCAGCTGTAAATTCATTATGCATACGAAGTTTAAATAAATAGAAAATTACCTGCACAAATCAGCAGAACAACCAGGCACTTTGTATTTTGCAATTAGTGGTAGATAAAGTTCTTAAAATTCAGTTTATTTTGCACAAGAAAAAAAAAATGTAATTATGAGAGCCCTTTCTAAACTATCTAAATCACCCATGATTGGCAACTCAGTCTTTTGTATACAGTTCTGTTTGGTTGATTTAGCATGTTCTATTAAATGTGCTAGAATTTCCTCCCATAAGCACTTTAAAGTAGAGTATAAAAGAAAACCCATCCCTAAATCTCAGGACAAGAACACTAGGCTTTGTATCACTGTGTTTTCAGTCAGCCCTCTCAAGATGGGAAATAAGTTTTTTTTTGTTTTTGTTTTTGTTTTTAAGATTTTGTTTATTCATGAGAGACAAGGAGAGAGAGAGAGAGAGAGGCAGAGACATAGAGGGAGAAGCAGGCTGCATGCAGGGAGCCTGATGTGGGACTCGATCCCGGTCCTGGGATCACACCCTGAGCCAAAGGCAGACATTCAACCACTAAGCTACCCTGGTGTCACGGGAAATAGGTCTTATGTCAAGTAAGGACTTGAATAGATTATAGAGTTCTGTGTTAAGTACAGTATGCATATCTTGGCTTAATGAGAAAAATATTCTGATGGGGCAGTAATATCAGTGCTGTTTATGAATGGTCAGAGGGATTGTTATACACACCTTATGTTGTCCATGCTATAATCTCAGCCATCTGTCCTGAGGCTTTCTATATGACCGGAACCTTCTGAGGGTCACTGTGTGACAGCAAGAGATCAGAAGATGAAAGAATTAAAACTCTTCTAGCCTGTCCATTTAACTTTACCACAATGGTATTACTAGCAATCCCAATGGCCTAATGCCTCCTCCTTTTCAATAACCCTTCTGTGAAGTCTATGCTAGGATTAGTTAGACCAGTAGTCTTTGATGCATGCATGTCTCAGAAAGATAAGCATACCTTTTGCCAAATGAAGAACTTAAGAAAGAAAGGTGTTATGCTAGTCTGTTCTTTCTACTTTAATTCTTGCTAACAGTAGGAACTCTGAAATCATGTATGTGTGTGCATGTATCTGTGATGTTGTGTGCATACATATATATGTATAGATGTGAATCCAAATGTATTCAAATTGGGGGAAGAAAGTTTTTTTGTCTATTACAATACTATCAAAAGCCCCATGGATAACAAATAATCTATTGACTGATTATATTTTTAATTATATATTGATTATATTCTTTATTAAAAATTAGATTTTAAAAGGACAGAGACTCTGGAAGATTTATATCACTCTGGAGATCTTGTATTCTGATTTTATTTCAACTCTATATATCTATCTATATACAGATACAGACATAATATATATAGATATATGTTAATATATACCTATATATAAAATTTGGTATGTGTAGGAATAGCTGTACCTACAGAGATAAATCACTTTAAATCTTTATCATAGTAATATATTTAAGTAGATATAAATTATTATCTATTAAAGAGAGAGATCTTCAGAAAAAATATGTGAGTGGGACAGGCAGAATAAACAAATTTTGAAGAGCGACGGTACTTAAGCAATGAAAACAGACCCTTTTGTGAGTTCCAGAAAGTATGCGCACACTAGCAGTTCTAGGTGTAGATCTAGGACAAGTAAAGACTGTAAGAGATATTTTAATAAGAAAGACAAGATAAATGCTGCGTATTTCACAGCATATTAAGACAGATACAGTTATTTTGTCTTTGATGTAATATGGGTTCAAGGTTCAGAAAACAGCATTATAATATTGACAGTCTAACCATCAATCAGACTATTAAGATTATAGTACAAGTCACAGTTCTCATGACATACGCACCTGCCATACATGTAAAAGTAGAAGAGGGATTCATTAATCACATAAATGCTATCAGAGGAGCTTCTGAAATTTAATATGGGCAAATGGGTTTGATTTACTTTATTGGCTGTGTTATCTATAGAATGAGCATCCATTTTACCTTTGAATTTCTAAGTCAGGTTTACTCATGTATACACCACTCTCCATATCAACTCTTTAAATAAATGTAGAGACACCAACAGGTGTTTTCACAAATGACCAGAATTTTCCTGTTCTTTCCCATCTCACTATTCCCTTAACCATTATGACCATAACCACACACACACACGTACACACACAAACGCACACACAGAGACACTTCTTGCCCTACTTGTGTATTGTCTTGTTTCCTGGGCCATAAACCTGACTCTATAAGCCAATTTTAACAGTAACTTTACCCCCACCAGTTATGGTGACTTCCCTCTATCCCCTGTCCTCAGAGTTGATTGGACTTCTGAAGTTATTATGGTTTTGCTTCAGTCTTTAGTTTCTGTGTTCCCTTAGTACTATGTGAAAAATCCAAAATATAGTCCCTGGCATTAGAGCCCTGCTCCTCATCCTAACCCTTACTACTTTCATTATTCTTGGAATGGAAAGGAATAGAAGGAATTTGGGTTATACATAATTTAAAATTGTAAATTCATAAGGTTTATAAATCTAAAATATAAAAACATTAATAGATGAAAATATTAGAAGGACAAAATTTAGAAAATCTTAGCCATGATTTTTACTCCTAAACAAAGACAATAAGAAGCTTGTAGTATGATTTCTATTTTATTTTTTTAGTTTTTATTTATTTATTCATGAGAGACACAGAGAGAGAGGGGCAGAGACACAGGCAGAGGGAGAAGCAGGCTCCATGCAGGGAGCCCGACATGGGATTCCATCCCGGGACTCCAGGATCATGCCCCAGGCCAAAGGCAGCGCTAAACCGCTGAACTACCCAGGGATCCCTGTAGTATGATTTTTAAATAGAGATTCAATTGAGCAATAACATCAAAAATTTAGTTTGTTATTAAAGAAGTAAAGAGATAGATTAAAATCTAAAGCTTCCACACTAAAGTGTTCATATTATTGAATAATCAATCCTACCTAAAATTTTGTATTATTTTATAAAGGTATAAAGTGACTTCACAAGTATTTTCATGTGTATTAGTAGTGAGATTACAAATGTGTGGCCTCAAATATGCAGTATGTACTTTTTACTTTGTAATGACAAACATTTCACATAAAATTCTGAATTTCTAGTTTATCTAGAAAAAAATTTAAATCTAGCTATTAAAAAAATAAAATAAAATAAATAAAATCTGGCTATTGCAGGTCAACAATTAAGTCAAGCAGACGCTAGTTACGCTACTAACGTTTGAATGGTTTCCACCATTGCAAATTGAATGTTTTAAATAAATCATCTATAATACACATATGGTTGTATATTTAGCTCTTTTGCTCTTTTTATGTATTTTCTATTTTTACAAATTTCAAACTTAGAGCAAAGTTGTTATAAGAGTAACAGGAACTCTCATAAGCCTCCATGCATATATCTACATTTTTTTTCAAAATCATTTAAAAGTTACAGACATCATATTGCTCATATTGCTTATATCTTCAGTGTGTATCTCCTAAGAACAATGTCATTATTTTCATATTGCTATATGATTATTAGGTCAGTAAATACAACATTGATATTATGCTGTTATTTAACCACTAGTCTGTTATCTTTTGTATACTTGTTTTCTTATATGTAATGCACCATTTATTTCTGGATGCTTTCAAGAATTTCTTATTTTATTGACTTTTAAGCAATTTACATACAGTAAGCCTAGGCACTGTTTTCTCGGGGTTTAAGAGGCTTAACTGTTGTTGAGATTCCTGGATCATAAGTTGATATTTTCCCTTAATTTAAAAAATGTTCAGCCATTGTAGTATTAAATATTCATTCTACTGTCCTTTCAACTACTTCTGGGACTCAGTTAATGCTAGGTCAAACAATATTTTTCCAGAGCTCATTGAACTCTTTATTTTAGTTTTCAATATTTATTCCCTTGGTTGTTTAAATCAAATAATTTCTATTGATCTACCTTTACAATAATTGACTCCCTTTTTTTGCTGTTCCCAATCTACTACAAAATTCATCCAGCAAAACTTTACTTTGTATTGTTCTCTTCATAACTTTAATTTCTCTGTGAATAATCACATCTGCATATCTATTATAAACATCTTTTCCTTTAACTCTTTAAACTATTTATTTGTCCAATGTCTTTGTCTAGCAGTCCCAAAGTCAAATATCTTGTGTTTTTGTCTGTATTGACAGATTGATTTTTATTATGGGTTAAATTTTGCTATTTTATTGCATGAACAGTAATTTTTATTGTTTACTGGACATTGTACATGACACACTGAAGTGACTGTGGACCTGTCAGCCTCTCTGGACAATAATAGGATAAATTTCTGACTATATTGATGAAACAATCCAAGGAAATATCTATGGAAAAGGCATGACACATGTGAAATAACAAATGCAAAGATGATGGATTTAAGGAAGAGACTGGAGGCTAGTTGATTAGAACTAAATGAACAAGAAGGGGAAGAGTTTCCGATGTTGCTCTTGAGCAGTGAGATGACCGGATATATTTCTTTTCTCCTCTAAGGAAGTCTTGTCTTTGTACTTCAGATTCTGAGGTTTTAAAGTATGTAGCTTTCAATCCAGAGACACTTGACTTCAATTGTTTTTAAATGTTGCTTTTAAAATTCCATGCCACACTTTACTTTTGTTGTCTTTTTTATACAATTCTTATTAGATGGAAATTGAATCTCTAGTGTTTATCCTTCAATTTTCTTGTCTCTCTTGTTCCATTGTCCATGTTTTTGTATTTTCATGTATTTTCTGAAAGAATTTCTTTGCTTTATCTTTCAATGTTCCTATTAATCTAGAACATTTTATTTGATAAGATACCAATTGTCCTTTCTTATTTACATATGCCCCCTTGTATATAACCTTCCACTTCTTTCTTATGTCACCAGAGCAAAATCTTCCATCATCTCTCTAAAATCTTTGGAAGGTAAAGTAAAAAACTTCTTTGGAAGTATGTTGTCCTACATTTTCACTCTGATACCTTATCTCTATACTATCTTTGCTGTCCCCAATCTCAGAGCTTCTTTTGTTCAGTTCTTACTAGAATAATCACCTGGTCTTTAGAGTTTGCAATCACACAGTAGCTGTTGCAAATATTAAGCTCTTTCATTGCAGCATAAAAGCAGGCACAGATAATATGCAAATATATTAGTATTAAGTGATCCAAAATTCTATTTATGGACACTGAGATTTATTTTTTAAAGAGATTTTACTTATTTATTCATGAGAGACACAGAGACAGGCAGAGAAATAGGCAGAGGGAGAAGCAGGCTCTCTGCAAGGAGCCCGATGCAGAACTCAATCCCAGGACCCTGGGATCACAACCTGAGCCAAAGGCAGACACTCAACCACTGAGCCACCCAGGTACCCCTGGATACAAGATTTAAATTTCATATATTTTTCATGTGTCATGAAATAGTATCTTTTTTTCAGTCATTTAAAAATATAAAATACAGCTTGTGGGTCATACAAAACAAGCAACAAGCTGAATTTGGCCTAAAGGTCATAGTTTGCCAACCTCTACGCTGAAAGAATACATAATTGCCTCAGGATGTATAACTAATTTGATTTAGGCTTGGGCATAAATCCTTCGCATTACAAAAGTCATTCTGTTTTCATTGCAGTTTCTATACAATCCTACCAAAATCAAAATCAAGCATTACTCACCTCTCTTTGCAAAGTACTAATTTGGTCTTTTTTTTCCCCAAAAAGATAGAAATGTCAACGTAGAAAAAGACATAAAACATCCAAAATGGTTTTTATTCTTTTTTTGTTCCTTTTTCAAATACAGTGTCAAGTGGTTTCTAGATTCCCTGCCTTCTGTCTGAAGTTAAAATTCTTCAAAGTTCTGTCCATTTAAAATCCAACAGTTGACGTAGTTCACTTCAGTGAATGGGAATAGAGGATGACTTTCTAAGAAAAGAAGTGAGCCAATCACTTTTATTACTTCATCCAAGTCAGAAAATGCAGGTCTATAAAAATATTCAAATATATTTTTCTGATATTTTAGACATTGACGATAATAAGAATTCCATTGTGGAAACATAAAATATAAGTATAGTCACTCTTAAAAGGAGCTGTTAGCAAAAACATTTTAGATAGTCCTCTTTTACTAAAAATAAATGGCCATCAGGGACACAAAGTTCTTAGCCAACTATGGTACTTTTTGCTGCTGTTTGCTAGGTACTTATGTCTTCCTATAATCTGATAGCATTTTATTTCCTGCACTCCTGGGCTTTGGGGAAAGGAGGGACCATGTGACCATTTTAGTCGATGATTTATGAGGAAAAAGTACAGTGTGTCACTTCTGGGTTGAGCATTTAATGGTTCTGCAACAACCTTTTCTATTTAACCTTTATCAGAGCAAGTGGATATATTCTGGCCTGTGGATCTTCCAACAGCCTGGATCCCACAGTAAGAATGATGGTAACACAGAATGGATATTGAGTGAATGGCATATAAAGTAAGAAATGAGCCTTTGTTATTTTAGGGAAATAAGGTTTTTGTGTGTTTATTATTCTAACAGAGCTTGGCCTTTCCTGACTGATGTATCTCTTTGTTTGAAGTGTAAAATCGGTTAACCCTATTAGCCTGTTGTGAAGGACAACTATTAGAATTTACATAGTGGGTTTTACTAAGGGTGTTTAATTGCATATGCTGTTTCCCAAATGAATATACATGAGAATATATTATGTCTCCAGCAATCCTCCAGATGAATGTGATCTATTTTGTCATGGATTACCCACAGTGAGATTGTTTTCTATATGCTACCCAGGGCAAAAGAGTAGGCTTGAGAGGATAAGGCTTCTCTGACCCTTGATTTCAAGAGTTAAAATCTAACTATATTATTTATTGATTCATCATACTTGTTAATACTAGCTTCTTAGAATCTATTTCTTTTTACAAATTATGGCAAATATAAATACAAGGTAGATATCCACTGAGGTACTCTACCTTATGACATTCAAATGGAAATTCCTTCCATCACGTAAGTCACTGGAGTGTCCCTCCCAGTACTCCTAGTAATTTTGACAAGAATGGTAGATTATTGTGGGACACTTATATTGAAAAAAATAACATGTCATGTTACCAAAAGGATCAACTCTTTTTGTTGCTTTGCCTTGTATCTTTTATTTTAAACATAGGCATAACAATCTATGGTTGCAGAAAATTAAAGTATAATCAAGAGATGCCCTGTTTTTCTGATGCTCTGAATTTAAGAGAGAGAAAAAAAACGTATATAGATGACATGATTGCTAGGAAAGAAAAGAGCAATTAAGACATGCACCGAAATATTACAGCTATGGACAGGATTTTCAAGTAATGAATGGTTAGCGTTTTTTTAAATGTACAAAACCTTTTAAAAATATTGTTTTTGCTATGATAATTTTAGACACTAGAAAAAGTCATTAGATTATAAAAAGCAATTAAACAGTTTTATGCACATAAAATATCTTTTCATGACAGAGTTAAATCCCCAAGGCCACATAGGACAGAGGAACTTGGGAGAATCCAATGGGAGAAATTGCACATGTTTCTTTCAGAGCTACAAGTGCAAGGTAAAGTATTACACATGAGGATACAGTAAGCTCAATACTGAACCAAGGAAGGAAATCAGCAGACCGGTAGAGAAATTAAACACTGGCTTAATAAGTGTGAAATTATGGCACTAAGCATCATACATCTTTTAAAACTCTTTTTAAATGCCATTTCCAAAACGCTCTGATATAGCCCTATTTTTATTTAATAATAATGTATCTATTAAATATAATTATGATTATATGTTTTTTTTTTCTCTTCTGTCATTGGATGGCAAACACTCCTTGTTTGCAAATACAGAATTTCAGGCATAGAATCTACTCACATCAAGAAAATTCTTAAGGTTGCAAACTCAGTCTTTTTTGTTTAGTTCAAATATCTCACAAAATAAACCTACAATACCTAGAAGGTGAGCCAAATATAGCAAAACATTCTTAAAACATAGGAGGTCTTAGGAGTCAGTATTTGAAAGAAAGATAAAAAATAATTCAGGTTTGTTAAAAGGGCAGCAAATCATGATAACATCTTACATAAGTAAGGAACAAAAAATCTACAGACACCTATTTAAGTGATTGACAAAAATAATGAGAGAATGTAAAGAAGTACTATTTTCTATACTCCTAAAACTTTTAAATAAATAAAAGGAAAATAATTAAAGGAAAATAATAAGTAGATAATAATTTACATAATTTTTTTGTTTGTTTAACAATACATATAATTACAAAGTAATGATACTGGCTTTATTTTATAACAAGTTACCCTGTATGTCATTAGAAAGGAGGGCACTCGGTGTAATAAGCACTGGATGTTATTTGTAAGTGATGAATCACTTAATTCTACTCCTGAAACTAATATTGCACTATATGTTAACTAACTAGAATTCAAATAAAAACTTGAAACATTAATAAATAAATGAAATTCCTCTGTTGTACCTGGCTGCTAAACAAATTTGATCAATAAAAGAAAAATAACCTTACTTATAAAGCCACCTCTCTACTTAATCACTATACTCCATCCTGGAGAAAAAAAAATAAGTGATATTTTCCAGATGTCAATATTTAATATTGGTAATATTCATGATGCTTAGAAAAATATTTTATAGGTAATCAAGGTACCAAGGTATTTCAAAAGATATATCTACATTCTCTTAACTTCTCCTTTACACAGAAAAAATAGGTATTTTATTGACTCAGAGAGGAAATAGAATATTGTTTGATAATATACTCTACCTCAAAATTTCTACTTACCAGGAACAGAAGATGAAAAGAAAAAATCATAATAATGAAGTTGTAATCACCTTCCTAGTTTGACTTAAATGAAAAGGCCATGTAGTAATAGGGAATAAGCACCTTGAACATACAAACTTTACAAACAGGCCAGATAAAAGAGTTCAAATGCAGCTGATTGAGTGCAGCTTAGTGAGATAGTTGATGGGAGACTGAAATTGGAATAAGCACTGAAACTACAATAGCAGCAACAATAACTGCCTAGGCTGGTTATAAGTTCAGAAAGAAAATAAGAGTAAATTACAGTAAAAAAAAATTATCATCTTTCCTCCCAACCACATTGCAAACCAAGATTGGCTGGCTTCTTAATCCCTTAGGGAAACAGTGAGAATATTGAATTTTCTTTATATCATCATTCATAATAGTTATTGCTGTCACTCCCCCACCAAAATCAAGAATCATATAACTTTATACTTACCAACAAATGTTTTCATTGATATTGTGCTTCTTTTGCAAACCTTGTCAGTAATCTGTGGTAGGAAAAAATATTAAAAATGTATAATATTTGTTTTTTTGCATCTGACTCTTGATTCTGGCTAGGTCATCTGATGGTCATTAGATCAAGCTCCATGACAGGCTCTGCCCTGAGCTCTGAGTCTGCTTGAGATTCTCTCTCTCTCCTTCTCGCATTGCCCCTCCCCCTGCTCATGCTCTCTCTCTCTCTCTCTCTCTCAAATAAATATATTTTTTAAAAGATATATATTATTACCAGACATCAGACAGATACAGGATAAGAAAAACTCAGTGTATGTATGTATGCAAATAATGATTACAATCAAAAAGAGCTGAGTAGATGCTGATGATGAGGTCTAACGGATAGAAAAAAGCTATTTCTTTAAGATAATCATTATTCATGCTCCACAAATATTAGGCTTTCAGGCCTGTGTTACAATGTGTCAGTTTTAATTAGCACTACAGAGCAATGAAGAGCTGTAGATCTTGCCATACATAACTATTAGTTGTTCTTTACAACTTAAATCAAAGGTAGAAAGAAACTATCTTATTGAGAACAAGAATTCATTACTGACTGGTGTCCATATGTCATAGCCATGTTTTTCTTATATTTTTTAATTAAATGTTTTAAGAAGAATGAGTTTTTTCTTTACCTATTTAAAAACACAAAATACTTTAAATAGTATAATTCAATATTTTAAATTTAATTTATTCAAATAACTATGTCTAATCATTTGTGAAACTATTGTCCAATGCACAAACTTTAAATTTTCAGGATTAGAATTATCCAGGTCATAAATTAAGGATTTGGAAATTCTCAAGTATTTATTTAATGATCAATTCGTGAAACCAGCATCCTTGTATTGGTAATTTATTTTTCATTTGGGCTCCCAATTTGCTGAATAAGTAGGTTAATATAATGTGGAAGAGGTATTTATTTGTTGAGAATAAAGTGTGTTGGAAAAAAAAAACAAGAAATTAAGCAAACATTGCTCCTATTTCATGCCCTGAGGCTAAAATTCTCATACTTGAAGGCCGTCTTAAATCTTTTTTTTTTCCTTAAATTAATTGGTTATACTGTATGTGGGTTACGAGAAAACATCACTGCCGCTGGGATGACAAAACTCCATTTGCATGCCTTATTGATGATAGTTCATTAGTGCAATGCTTAATGGAATATAACATATCACATAAATTTTTCATGTATTAAAGACTATAACTTGTAGTAAAAGTAACTTTTGTATAGGTCAGAGGAGCAAAGAGTTGGAGATAGAGGCAAATAACTTTGCTGGAGGTATTAATATTAACAGACACCAGGAAAGAGCAATATGTGAAGGGACACTGAAGGTTGAGAGCATTTGGCCAAATTAAGGGACAAAAATTTGGCAAGGTTGGAGCACAAGTCAGCCTGGACGTGAGGGGAACAGAGGCTGGTTGGAAAGATTGTCTCATGAAGAACCTTCTAACTATATTTAGCCCATCAAGTGATAATCCATAGTCACATTATACCACACAGCCTTTCTCACCTTTCGGGGTGCCAGCTCTAAATAGCAGGTAACATTGTAACTGGGACAAAATGGCTTGTTACTGGAAGAGGTTCAGATCTTGTTTAGAAAGGATATAGAGGAGGGGAACATGAAGCAAGGATTCTCTCTTCTTAGTCTATAGAATATGGGCTCCCCTGGGAGAAGAGAAAATTTAGAACATACACAGGTCAAACCTCATTCTAGTGACAAGTAGTCAGGGTTATGCCCTCTTTGTATTTGTGCTAAGATACCCAATCAAGGTTTTGGCCTCCTTTTTATTTTTAACTTAGGAAGATATGAAGAAGGACTGGGAAAGGAAAGCACTTTCTGTACTGAATAACTTTTGACAATGATTTTCATTCTAAATGATTTTTAAAAGCAGTGTTATTCTTGGCCATTACCTAGGATCCTAAAATGCTTTCAGTTTAGTGCACTATTCATTATAATGATGTGCCTTTTGTAATGGGTTTAGAACTTATTTCATCAGAAATAAGGTAAAGTTGGATTGGATAAACACAAATTCCACTGAAGTTATGAAAAAAAAATACATTATCCTAGAAGTTTCCAGGAGACAAAAAGTGTAACAAAGTGGCAACATAATAGTTTATATTGTTTGCTCCTTGAAAATATCTTTACTTTGAGAATTCAGCTTATTTTTTTATTTTTTAAAGATTTTATTTATTTATTCATGAAAGACACACACACAGAGAGGCAGAGACACAGGCAGAGGGAGAAACAGGCTCACGCAGTGAGCCGGATGTGGGACTTGATCCCGGGACGCCAGTATCACGCCCTGAGCCGAATGCAGGCGCTAAACTGCTGAGCCACCCAGGGATCCCTGAGAATTTAATTTAAAGAGTTGATATTGCCCTAGAAATATTCTAGTTGGAATAGTATTTGCAGCAGCAAACACTAGTTTTCTAATAATTATAGGAGAATGAAGTTTCCAAAACCAAATCCAAATCATAAATGAGAATATATAATTCAGACCAAGGTACTGTAAAGTGTTTTTTATTACACATTATTGATAACTCATTAAAAAAGGAAAGAAATACATGTATTTGCAGTTTTTAGTGCAGAATTTCATTTTATCTCTTTGATATTTTCTGTGATTTATTTTTTTCCATCTAGCTTGCCTTTTGGCTTTCTTTGTAGATCAATTCTTTTTTATGTTTGCCCCAAATCATTATTTTGTAAAGAAAATATGTACCATACCATAATCACAGCATAGAGAGATGATCTTCTTGCCATTCACTGATGTTGAAAATTGCTTGACTGAACTATCTCCTTATGTAAAATCCTTTTTAAAAGTGTACTCTCAAACTCAAATTTTGAACTTAATTCAATTGACTTTTTTTTTTTTTTAACTTTAAAGGTCTTATTCCTATTTCTAGTTCATGGCATTCCTTTCCTTTTTCAAAAAGAAGATATTTCATGATATTTTTCCAAGGGATAGTTAGCAATTTTATCTTCTGGTGAGTTGTTGAATGATCTGTTTTCATTCCATTCCTTGAAGGATAAACATTCTTTCTCTTTTCAGACTAAAATACTTATCAATAACCTCCTTTAAAAGAAAAAAATAAAACATGATTTTTATTTATTCATTCATGAGGGACACAAAGAGGCAGAGGGAGGCTCCAGGGAGCCTGATGCAGGACTCAATCCCAGAACCCAGGATCAGGACCTGAGCCAAAAGCAGACACTCAACTACTGAGCCACCCAAGCATCCCAATAACCTGCTTTTATGATGTTCTCTTATTTTGTAATACACTGGAGTACTTTATAGTGCACTAGCCCACATGTTCTCCCCTTGTTAGGAGATTTTAAGTAAACGAAGAGCACATTGGAGATAGTTTCCTTCTTTGCCACCATTTGTATTTTTCTTATGATTTTTCCGCCAATGTGTGCTCTTATTTTATGCACTCTGGTTTTAGAACCCTCTTAGAGTAGATAACTTTCCTTAAAAACACAGATATTCCTCTACTTCTGATGGGGGTATATCCCAATAAACTCATTGGAAGTTGAAAATATCATAAACTGAAAACACATTTAACACATGTAACCAACCTACCGAACATCATATCTTGGCCTAGCCTAACTAAACATGGTCAGAACACTTACATTAGCCTATAGTTAGGCAAAATCATTAACACAAAGCCTATTTTATAGTAAAGTATCAAATAATTCATATAATTAGTAGACTACTATACTGAAAGTAAAAAACAGAATGGTTTAAAGTATGTTGATTGTTCACCCTCAGGATCATGTGGCTGCCTGGGAGTGTGGCTCACTGCCACTGCTGCCCAACATCACAAGAGACTATCATACGATCCTAGGAAAAGACCACAATTCAAAGTCCGAAGTATGGTTTCTACCAAATGCTTATTACTTTTGTACTATCATGAAGTCAAAAAAATCTAAATAGAACCATCATAAGTCAGTAACTGTCTGTACTTCATATGGCAGAGAGAGGGGTTTTTTTACCCCTGACTTTTTTCTGCATTATTCAAACTTTTTCTTTAAATTCCAGTTAGCTAACATACAGTATAATACTAGCTTCCAGTGTACAATATAGTGATTCAACACTTCCATACATCATCCTATTAGAGCAAAGAGTTTTGTATTCCAAGATTTATGTTGTTTTATACAGAATACTTCCACTTTTTGTCTCCAAAAATGGGAAACTCCAATTTGTTTACATTTAATATTTTATTTTAAAAGAAAACTAAAAGTAGCATGGTACTTATTTTGCCTAAAGACACAATGTCTTCAGATGATTTCTTCACTCTTACCTGACCTTATTTTACAGCATCAAGTACCACACAATCTGGGACCTAAATAGCTTATCTCTGCTTCCTTATTTTCAAAAAAACATAATTTAACTTGTTAATAAAGTTCTGACAAATCACTTCAGTTTCTATTCATTGGACTAAGCCTGAATATTGATTACTAATATATATATATATATATATATATATATATATATATATATATATTCTGTTTTTGAATATAAAAAGATATATATATATATCTTTATCTATATACTAAATATAAATCTATATACTATATATATTTTTATCTATATTATAAAATATATATATATATACAGAATATATATATACAAAATATATATTCTGTTTTTAAGGCCCTCTACGTATATGCATTTATACATATATACCCCTCTACTATATATATATATATATATATATTTACATATGTATATTTATATATTTATGTGTGTGTGTGTGTGTGTGTGTGTGTCAACAGAAAACACTTCAGGACTTCAAACTCATTAAATAATTAATGTTTTCAACAGCATTAAAATCAGAGCTAATTACTCAATATCTCTCAGTGAATCCTGCATACTTATTGTGGGAATCAAGGTCATCGTTTGCATTTGCTTATTCTACAGGCACAAATGATTATTTTATATGGCATTCAGCATCTCTCCTCAGACAAGAAACAGGCTACAAGAAACAAAACACTGTTGGAAACAGTTTTGCAAAGCATTGGGTTTCGGTTAAAATCATGTTTTTCAAAATTGCAAGTCTATTTTCATAGTTGAGCATACTAGTATGGCACAGAATCAATTTAATGTACTAATAAAGCAATGTTAATGACCAGTATTCTACAAGAACAAAAATATTGCTCTTCTTAAAACACTAGCAAACACCAGTGACTTCCTAACAGAATTAATAAAATGATTTTTGGTGTGTCATTACAACTCCCATATTTTAATTAATTCAAATGTTGCTGTTTTCACTGCAAACACAGGAAGAAAACACTTATGTGCAAACATTGTGCTATTTTCACAAAGGAAAAAGAGAGGACTGGATCCATGTAAAATGACTCATTGATTATTGTAATAGTAGAGAATTTTACAATTGTGTATATTATAAATTTTCAAAGTAAAATATTTGTGCAGGTCTTTGCTAGATTTAAATACATAAATTCTACAGAGTACTTCATTTTATCATAAGATATTGCTATATAAACAGAGAGAATAGAGTAAGGAATTAACCATAAATTTGTGAAAATTATTTTGCTAAGACATATTTTTTGAGTTGTAGATCATTGCAAAATTGAAGGGGAGGGAAGTACAGAGATTGTACTTATATTTTTGTCTCTATACTTTCAGAGCCTCCTCCCATCATCAAAATCATTCAACAGAATGATACATCTGTTACCAAAAATAAAACTACATTAAGATATCATAACCACTCAAAATCCATACTTATTTACCTTCCAAATTGCTTTGGTATTGCTCATTGCATGTGTTTGGACAAACCTATAGTGATAGGTATTCATCTTATAGTATCATATGGAGCATTTTTTGCTGCTCTAAAAATAATCTGGATCCCACCTACTTATCCCTTCCAAGCCCTCCCCTCCTGGTATCCATTGATATTTATTTATTTATTTATTTATTTATTTTTTAAGTTTTAATTTTTTTTTTTACTGTTTCCATAGTTTTGCCTCTTCCAGAATGTCATATAGTTGGAATTACACAGTCTTTTCAGATTGGCTTCTTCCAGTTAGTAATACGGAGTTAAGTTTCCTCCATGTCTTTTCACACTTTGGTGGCTCTTTTTTTTTAGCACTTTACAATAATAGTCTGTATGTACCTTAGTTTATTTCTCCATTTACCTACTGAAGGACATCTTGATCAATTTCATTAGGCAATTATGAATAAAGCTGCTATGAATATCCATGTTCAGGGTTTTGTGTTGACATAAGTTTTCAATACATTATATAGTTTAAGCCAACCTGATAAAATAATTTGTCACCAAAATGAGTAATAGTTTTTATCATTAATTAGTTTCTATCATCAGTGTGAATTTGTGTTAGGGACAGTGGAAGGGTCAAAGGAAAATGTAGAAATAAATGTAGAAATGGTTAAATTATCACTCCCTACAGAATATATGAAACAACTTTCTTTTTTTGAGAATAAGTAATATCCTGGAATTCATTGTACCAATAATCTATGCTAGTTATTTCTTATTAATTGAATTTTATTTGTTCTCTTTTCAATTTTCAAGGACCCAGAAGATATATGATATACAATTGTATGTTTAGGTAATTATCATGGCGAAAGCAACAAAGTAAAGAGCTTCTTCAGGAGACTACCATCCTAGAATCTTGTGTTAGTTTTCTCAGATGTGTAAATGATCCCTATTACTTGTCTGCTTAATATAGCTCACTTATGTTATCTTATACTTTCTGACAGCCAGAAATTCAGGCACATTTCAGCAGATTCTTCTGCTAAAAAAACAGCTATAGAGCATCAGTCAAGGTCAAGCTGGGTTCTCAGCTACAGGCTGGGTTATGGATCTAGTAATTCCATTTCAGGGTCTATACCCAAAGGAAATGGAAACATGTTATTGAGCAGATATATATACTCCATGTTAATTGTAGTTAGGATATATTCACAATAGCCAAGATATGGAAACAACATAAGTTCCCATCAACTGATGAATGGATAAAGCGGATAGGGTGTGTGTGTGTGTGTGTGTGTGTGTGTGTGTGTGTGTAGAAATACAATGGAATATTATGCAGCCATTAGAATGAAGTCCTGCCATTTGTGCTAAAGTGGATGGATCTTGAAGGCATTATGCTAAATGAGATGTCACATAGAGAAAGACAAATATTGTATGACATGACTTATATGTGGAATCTAAAAAGGCAAATTCACAAAAATCAGAATAAAATGGTGGGTATCAGGAGCTGGGGGCTTAGGGGGGATAGGAAAGATTTCATTTAAGGATACCAACTTGCAACAGGTAATAAATAAGTCCTAGAGATCTAAAGCACAGTATAATGAATAGAGACAATAATATTGTATTATCAGTATCAAACTTGCTAAGAGACTAGAGCTTAACTATTAAAATCATGAAAAAAGGTCAGCCTGGGTGGCTCAGTGGTTTAGCGCTGCCTTCAGCCCAGGCCCTGATCCTGGAGACCTGGGATCAAGTCCCACGTCAGGCTCCCTGCATGGGGACTGCTTCTCCCTCTGCCTGTGTCTCTTCCTCTCTCTTTCTCCCTGTGTCTCTCATGAATAAATAAATAAAATCTTAAAACAAAATAAAATATCATGAAAAAAGAAAGGATAATTATGTGACGTGATGAAGGTGCTACCTATGAGTACAATGGCAATCATATTATAATATACAGATGTATCAAATCAACATTGTGTACATCTTATGTTCACTCCATGTTATATCTAACATATATTTCAGTGAGGGTGGACTGGACTGGGGAAGCATCTGCTTCTCTGTTCATGCAGTCATTGGATTCATTCGTTCCTTGTACCTGAAGGATTCCTAGCAGCCTGCTTCTTAAAAGCCAGACAGAAAGGAGATAGTTTCTAGATTGTGTCTGCTGGCAAGACAGAGTTTTACATTATATAATATAATAATGGAAATAAAGTATTTTACATAGAGAAGTAAGGTAGGTCCTGTCCAAGCTCAAAGATATAAGATGATAGGAGTGTGTGAACACCAGCAGGTTGTGATCATGGTAACGATCTTAAAGTCTTTCTGCTTGACCTTTCCCCCTTCAGTTGCCTCTCATTCAGAGTCTGACTTAACTAACCACTGGTAGAAAAATTTTTTAAAAAGCTATAAAGAGAAAGACTGGTATTGAGAGGTTCCACCATCTAAAATAACATTTAGACAGTTTCTTACTTTAAAAGTATGAATTTCATTTTTCATTGACATAGAATGGAAAGAAGTCATATGGTGAATAAAAGGCTCTTTCATTTAAGATTTTATTTATTAGAGAGAGGGAGAGAGAGAGAGACCACGAGTCAGGGGTTGGGGGGAGAGGGGCAGAAAGAAAGGGAGAAGCAGACTGCCCGCTGAGCAGGGAGCCCAACCCAGGGCTCAATCTCAGGAGCCTGGGATCATGATATGAGCTGAAGGCAGACAGTTAACCAGCTGAGCCCCTCAGGCACCCCTAAAAGGCTATCTTTTGGTGAATAACCATGAAAATGCAAGTAGAAAAATGAAATAAAACTTTATTCATACAGACTAAAGTTCAACAATCTCTCCCACATGTATAGAAGACAGGAAAAGGTAAAATAAAGTATATTATAATTTACTTAGGGCTTTTATTACTAATAAGTCTTTAAATGTGTCTAACATTTTAACTTTTTTCGTTCATGTGCTATTTCCTTTTATTTTAAAATATGACATATGTATTGGCCATGTACCTAGTAATGAAAAATACATTTTCATAGAGAACTAAGACAATGACATAAAATATTTCAGAATAATAAATTTTAACCAAACTCTTTCATAATTCTAAAGTTGAACTCAGGCAATACCTTTCCTTAAATTTCAAATAGAATTTTTGTTTTTAACAATATAAAATAAATTGAGTTTTTCACTTTTAACCACAAAGGTCACAGTATGTGTTGTACATTAAAGTAGTTGCTGAATGAAAAATCCACCTGGCTTAGATAATCTATTTCATCTCCTAATTTTATTAACTTGCAAAATTTTTTACATAATAAAACATACATTTTTATTTTAAAAAAGACCCAAAACCTTGTTTACTACTATCTGTCATGTTCTATTGCTTCAAAGAAATAAAATAATATTTTAATTTTTTTTAATATAAGAAAAATTTAAAAAATAAGAAACCATTGGTTTAAAAAAAGGCAATTAGCTTATTCTTATAAGCTCATGTAGATAATTAACAAATATAAAACACAAGAATTTTGTTGAGCCTGTTTAAAAGGCTTGCCTTGGCTTCTGATATCTGATTCACCAAATGTGACCTGTAAGATATTCCTCATGAGCATCTTTTCTTTTGTCTTTCCTCTTTCTTCTCTTTCTTTCTTTCTTTTTCTTTCTTTCTTTCTTTCTTTCTTTTCTTTTTACTTTCTTCTTCTTCTTCTTTCCTTCCTTCCTTCCTTCCTTCCTTCCTTCCTTCCTTCCTTCCTTCCTTCCTTCTTTTCTTTAATGAGATTTACTGCTTCCAGCTCAAACTAGTTAGATTTCTTTGAGTGCTTTCCTTAGTATGTTTATGACTACTAACATCCTCTCACCACCTAATGTTGCTCTTTTTCAATCAATTCCAGGCTGTATTTTACATTGATTGGTGGTTTTGAGATGTTGCCACTTAATCAATAAGGAAACCATAGTTCTGGGTAAATTGTTTCCCATATAGAAGTAATGAGGGGAAGTTCAACATGAGAATATGGTGGAAGGAAAGAAAATACTTCTTTCTTTTTAAAAGAGACTTATTTATTTGAGAGAGAGAGTAAGATCACAAGAGTAGGGGGAGGAGCAGAGGAGAGAGAGAGAGAGAGCAACTTAAGCAGGCTCACTCTGATGAGGGGCTCGATCTCAGGACTCTGAGATGATGATCTGAGCCAAAATCAAGAGTCAAACACTTAACCAACTGAGCCACCCTGGCACCCCAGGAAAATAATTCTTAAAAAAGATCACTACTTAAACATTAAAAGACAGATTAAAAAATAGATTTAAAAGATTAAGTCTACTTAAAAATATGAAATTTTACATTAAATTTTACATTTAATGTAAGTTCTGAATATATGTTCATATGGGATAAAAAAGAATAAGTAATCCATTCTACAAAAAAAGAAAATAATGCTCATTGTGTGATCTGATCCCCTTCAATGTGGTCCATAGCCTAATGAAGGAAAATGGATATTTGATTATTAGTAATAAAAATGCATCATATTGCAAGGCAAAATTTTAATCAACACTGAATTAGTGAATGTAACAGTAAAGAACAAATTCATCCCTCCTAATATCCTCTGTAAATCTCATTCTTAAGAATTATATGTTCAGGAATGCTAGAGTGATATAGTTCTGTCTTCAGATCAGAAGGAGAATCCTCTGCTCCATAAAGTAACAGAGTTACAAGGATTCAATAAAATGTTAGCCTTGGAGCTGCCTGGAGGAGACCCTGACAACTAAGTTCTTAGTGGATTACCTAAAGAAAAAGGAAAGAAAAAAGACTTCCTTGAGGATGCACAGAATCTTTCAATGCCTATTAAAGAATAACCAATGCTTAGTGTCTGCGTCATTAGAATAGCATTCCCTTTCTCTCTTCAAAAGTGATAGCGAGAGAATGGAAAGATTCTGCTCCCCTGAGTGTGGAAGGTGACAAAAGTTTGAACAGACATGACTCCTCCTTGGCCAAAGACTGAAATGTGAAGAAATGTGAAAAGGCAGAGAGCATTCCTTTCCCTAAAGTGGAAAACCAATATTTACCACCATTCTGGTCCAAAAGAGCACAAGCAATGAATTTTTGTGCTACTTTTATAGTCACAAATCATCTAAACTTGAAATGACACATTAGGAAGTAGATGACTCTAAAACAAAACAAAGCTGGTTCTCTTTTCTTTTCAGTCTTCTTTATTGGACAGCACTCTTATCATACCAGGACAAAATTTATTTATATCATGTCATGTTGCAAAAAATAATTTCTATATGGATGGGTTCCATGATATCTTAGTATGTCTTCACAGTGTGTCAGTGAATACAAAAGAGAACAGGGGATTGTGGTGTAGATAAATATTTGGAAATTTATGTATCAATTACTGTGAATCTGTAAACTCTGTGTCGTTTGTTTTTTGGGTTAAATATGTATTTATTATTTTGCTTCATGGTGGTGAACATACTTGATTCCTACCTCTACTCTCACTTCTCTCATGTGGTAGATAAGATAAACTCAATGACAGATCCACAGTTTCAATAGTCTCCAACTATACAAAATTCAGGTTACTCAAACTGTAATTGTTCTATAATACTACAAATTTTCTCCATAAATGTTTGCAGTAAATATATCGAAGTGACTCTTGATTATAACTCTAATCACTTTTGTAAATTTCAATTGTTTACCTTAACTTTTAGCACACTACATTTCTGTTAAATAATTTTACAGAGAATCTTAGAATACCAAAAAGAATCTAAGTACTTGTTTTAAGTTCTTTTAATTATCTGCTCTAGAAACAAATGTATATTCCTTAAAGAAAATTGTGTTTTAAGTTATCTAAATTGCCATCAATATTTCAATTCTTCTAAGACCATAAAGAGATGGGTTTTAGAAAAGATACATATCTCTTAAAATTTTGACTAAAAAGTTATTAAAAACATTTTTTTGTGTTTTTTTCTTTCCCTCAATGGGCAAATAAAAATGTGTTGATTATCCATTTGTATAAATTTTTCATTAAGGAAAAAAACACAGTTAAGCACTTGAAAACTCATTAAATAATTAACACTTTGAACAACAGTAAAATCAGAGCTAATTACCAATATTTTGCTCAGTGAACCTTGTACCCTTACTCT
The DNA here is from genome assembly GCF_003254725.2 of Canis lupus dingo. NCBI lineage: Eukaryota > Metazoa > Chordata > Mammalia > Carnivora > Canidae > Canis > Canis lupus. The sequence goes on along the minus strand of NC_064255.1, from coordinate 50,851,528 downwards.
GGGAATCAAGGTCATTGTTAACATTTCCCTATTCTACAGACATAAAATTATTTTATACAGCATTCAGCTTTGGCTCTCAGACTACAACTTGATTAAAAAAGACAATAAGAGAATCATCTTTACAATATATTGTGATTGCATCAACACATATCTATGCAACCTGATAATTTAAAGGAAGAATTTTTGTTAATCCATTTGCTTTATAGTCTGACACCATATACATATACTTTTTAAGTTCTAGTGCTCCTAGATTATATCAGAAATGCTGCTTTAGTTCATAGGTCAGACACCCTAAAAAGCAATCCTATGAAGAAAAAGTTCTATCTTTATGAGACTACTTTCTCTGATAAGAATTTTATGAGGACTGTTATCCTCAATACAATTGTTGATCATTGAAATTGTATATACATAAGAATATCAATTGTATTTTTCTCTTTATGAAAGCTGACTGCAAAATATCTAACTGCATTTTTACTCAGAGAAATTAAAAAAAAAAAAGATTCTGTGTTGTTTTACAGAGCAACCTTAGCAATAAAACAGAAGAATAAAAAGAAATTAGTTATAAACAATTACATGCCTCAAATGACTCTGTGCCATTACTAAGAAGAAATTAATTTAAAACCTGACAGAAGTTCTCACAAGTTGGAAGGCAGGGATTAACTCCCTTTAAGTATGTCATTAAAATAGTCCCCAGAAAAATAAACATTCAAAGAAAATCATGCAGAATTTTAGAGCATAATCAAACCTCTTAAAAGCCTATCCACCTACCCAACCACTGACACATGTTGAGTTTGAGGCCATTGGCCCAGGCAAAGCACCACTTCCTTTCTCAACACTTCAATCTCATTAAGTTATGTTCCTCTCTTAGATGACATACCCTAACTGAGTGCTTTATTGACCATCTAAATTACTTGGTCCCAGTCACAAAAAAATGACAGGGTATATAATCACCATCCAAATTAATACTTTGTAAGGATTTTTTCTAAATAACTTGAAACCACTTGAGAAGAATCTATCAATAAGACATTTTGTCAGACAGGTAGGGCTAGGTAGAGAGAGATAGATAAGGGTCTATGTGATCAGACTCATAGAAATCCCCAAAATGCTGAGATGTAAGGAAACCAGAGATAAGGAAATAAACCAGACCACCTGGCCTTAGATATTAGGAAGTATTTTTCTTTGGCATCTACAATTACAGAACATGACCAAACCACAAAGATGTCATTAAGGGTGTTATCAATAGTCCTTGCTCAAACTAAGACAGCACAAGAATCTCAAGGCCACAAGCTCCCTGGTCAAGTTTTCAATAAAAGACCAACCTAAAAAACCTTCAGTGGCAACCCTGCTGGGACCTCTCTCACTTCTGAAAGCTTTCTCTGTATCCTCACTTAATAAACCTCTATCGCTTTACTCACTCTCCTTTGTCCACGAGATAACTTCTTTGATTCTATGAGACAAGAACCTAGCTCTCCTGCTTCACTTATATGCTACATTCCTAAAAACCTAGGTACTATACCATCCACTCAAACTGGAAAGCTTCTATTTACTTCATAGATGCTACTTTTCATTGGGATCTAAACCTGTTTCAACCTCCCAAAAACTAATGCTTGCTGCTAACTACTGGAATTGAGAGGATAACAGAAGGAGATTAAAATGTGTGTGTATGTGGAGGGCTGTGCTCAAAAGAAGAATTTCAGTGAAGTACAATATCAAAATCAAAATCTGTTATGAAATGGTCCAGCATAGATTTGAAGCTGTAGATAAACTGAATCATTGAGATAGAAAACAAACTAGAAGTACTCACAGAGAAAAGAAGAAAACAAAGAGTCAATCAAAACAGACTATAAATCATATGATTCCACATATATGACATATTCAGAAAAAGCAAATCCATAGGAACAAAGTAAACTAGTGGTTTCTTGGGGCCAGAAGTTGAGGAAAATAGAGGTTAGCAGTAAATGGAATCTCAGTGGGATGATGAAAATGTTCTGAAGCTGATATATGGTAATGATTACAGAAATTCATAAATTCATTAAATATCACTGAGGTGCATACTTAAAGTGGGTGAACTGTATGAAAATATGTCTCAGAAGCATTATAAAAAAGGAGAAAAGGCTGTTGGTGAGCAAAGGAAAGTAACACAACAAGCATGAAGGAAAGAGAATGTTGATCTTATATTCAGATATCTTTTATCCCATTAAAAACAAAGATCTAAAAAGTAAAAAACAACAATTAGAAGAAAACTGAGCTGAAGGTAACCTTGTGACTAAATGAAGGGATGTCTGAATACCAGAGAATAAACTGTAAATGTTCGAATAAGCACAAAAGAAAAAAGGCCTGGTGATGTGCATACAGAAAAAAGACATTAAATTGAGGGCACAGAAAACAAGGCTGTACCAAACTGGACTCATAAGATTCCACCAATGTTAAGAAGACAATAATAGGTTTGGGTTTTTTTTAGAACTTTGAAAGAATAAATTATTATTTGGAAATATTATTCCCATGCATTAGCATTTAATAATTTCCATCTACAAAAACATTATTCCCTTTAAATATGCAAAGCTTTGGAAAATGTACTACCCATATATTCATCTTTTTAGAAATACTAGATTTATTCTACTTCACCAGAGATGAAAGGAAATTAGAATTCATAAAAAGAAATTTCTTTTTTTTTTTAAGATTTTATTTATTCATGAGAAACACAGAGCATGAGAGAGACAGAGGCAGAGACACAGGCAGAGGGAGAAGCAGGCTCCATGCAGGGAGCCCGACATGGGACTCGATCCCAGGTCTCCACGATCATACCTGGGCTGAAGGCAGTGCTAAACCGCTGAGCTACCCAGGGTGCCCAGGAAATTCTTTATAAAGATATTTTCAAGTATTTTGTTAATTAGTTTAGAACCAGAACTCAGGAGTCATTTTATTAGTTAGAGTCTGTCACACAAGGATGAACTTTTAGTCCATGTTCCCTTAACTTTCCTTTTTATATAGTCATTTCTTTTCAGCTTTTAGGAATTTAGTTCCTGCACCAGACCTGCCACTGTACTGCTTAATTAATTATTTTGCTGTTTCATGAATACTTAGAAGAATAATGATCACCAACCTTTTCTAAATTATGACAAATGGAATTACTTTTACAGTGGCCCGTGCTAGAAGAATCACTAAACAAAAAAGCTCTTAATCTCCCTTAATATAAATACATTGATATTGCATTGAGATGATTCTTTTGGTATAAAAGAAGACTGAATCACAATATTTTGCCCTTTAAAAGATATAAAGTGACTTTTTTTTTTTACCAAGTAGGAAAGACCAATGCATTTACCAAATACTATTATTACCTGTCTTCATGCCACTCCTATTATAAATTTTAGTCTAGCAACAATCGTTTTGCAATAGTTTTTAAAATAAAAATTTGTATTATGAGTTCAATTCTGGTCAAATATTCATATGAAAGTCTTTAAGGAAGTGCATTAAAATGTTACAAGTAACCATGTCTACATGGTAGAATTATAGGTGTTTAAATATATGTTATATGATTTCCACATCTCAAATTATCCATAAAGTTGTCAAACTCAGTAAATAAAATAAACATAATATATATTGAGTTAAATTTGTATTTCAGAAAAAAATTCATAGAACTTTTATTATAAGTATGTCCCAAATATTGCAAAGGTCATATTTACATTAAAATTAAATTTGAACTTAATTTTCAAAATTTTTAGATAATAACAACTCTTAATGTATTCCTCATGCAATCAATACTTGAAACATACTTATAACAATAAAAAATGTCCATTGTTTATTTCAGATGCAAATTTAACCCAGTATCCTGTATTTTCTCTGGTAACTCTAACCACCATGAGAAATTATGGTTCTTTTAGTTAGAAGTATACCACTTAATTTCATACAGTTACCTTATCAGAGTTAGAAGGGAATGCATCATTATGGTATAGCTATTTCTTTGTCAGGTTCCAAGTTGCAGATGATAAGCATATTATACATTTTATAATGAAAAAGTCTTTAGAAATAAGGACTATAAAAAGGATCACTAAAACAATTAGAATATACACAAAACATATGAATGAACCACAAAGTGAATGGGAGCTAGAAACGAATCCATAGTTAGTGGAGAAGAATCTGATGCAACTATTTCTTTCCAATTTTTCCTCTCTAAATCTTTCAGTGTGGCTTTCAACTAAGAGATGGTTTCCTATCTGTATAAATAATTTCAGTAACAATAAAAAGAAAAAAATTATTATCATGTAATGGTAAGATGCCATTGTAGATGACTTAAAAACCAAAGTTATTAGTATTGAATATATACATAGACACATTGTTCCTCAAACTTTCTTATGAAACATCTTAAAAATTGATCTTCATGCTTTCTCACTCTAGAAAGTATAGATATTTAGGTGGTGATAAAAACCAAGTCTTAGGTCTACTTTATTGATTTAGCTCTTTCCTCTTTTTTTTTTTTTTTTCATTTTTAAATTTTTTTCCCCTTGATTTAATAGCTGGATTGGAGAAGTCTGACTGACATGGCAAGGGGCAAAAGAATTCTCTGAGCCTCACAGGTAAATGGGTGAATGTCAAGACTAGCAATCATAACACAGCTAAGAACATTCTATAGAAGAGACCCCTGAAATCTTGACAGTGTGGCTGCTATGCCAATTGTGATCCAAATTTGTGTACTCCAAATAATTTCTTCTTAAGTAAACCAGAAAAATTCTGATTATTTCACTCCAATGACAAGAGAGTACAATGTTTAAATCCACCAGCAACTCCAACAAAGGGAAAGCTGCTTATACTGGTGAAAAGAATCCTACAAATGCAAAGAGATCCACAAAGAAAATGAAATAAAGATCACACCAAATCTCTTAAATTACAAAGTAGTCAAACACATGTAGTCTAACACTTTTAAATAAAAATAGGGCATAAATTTCCAACTAATAAGCATAGCTAAAGCTAATTTTGGAAGTTATTGTCTACTAGAAATAAAGTGTTTTTTAAGTTAATAAGCTAGATAAATTAGCGTGTGTTCATAATATGATGTAAAAAGAAAATAATTTTCTCATTTTATTGCCAAGATAAGTTTTTAATTTTATAATCAAGACTGCATTATAACATAATTCAGATAATAAAAGTTCTCTAATTTTCAATTGCAAAAGAATGGGTAGCAGAAATAACTCATAAAGTAGGGCAGAAAAAGTACATATGGCTAGATGATTTTATTTTAGTTTCACTTTTTAAAAATGAAAAAAAGTTAAAGTAAGATACAATTTTGTTGGCAGGATACAATGCCAAAGTATTGGACTCAAAAACTTGTTTTATTTTACTTTTTTTTCATTTGGATCCTGGAAACAGCTTTTTTTTTTTTTCTTTTTTTTAATTACTTAATCAATCAATCAACTAATTAATTTAAAAGATTTTATTTAAAAAAAAAAGATTTTATTTTACTTATTAGAGACACAGTGATACAGGCAGAGGGAGAAGCAGGCTCCAGGCAGGGAGCCAGACATGGGACTCGATCCCTGGTCTCCAGAATCAGGCCCTGGGCCAAAGGTGGCGCTAAACCGCTGGGCCACTGGGGCTGCCCTCTTTCTGTTTTTATTAAATGAGGTTGCATATTCATTCTCTATTGTTATTTATAAATAAAAATATCAATAATAATTACATTTTATTATAAGGCTTAAATTATGTTGCTATTGTTTCTCTTATTTATTCATGTTTAAATGACATGTTAACCTCCATTGCAAAAGACACGAAATAATAATTTTACATGAAGAGGAGCTGGTTAAAATGTTTGTCAGAAAAGTCATCCTGAGAATACCTACATGTGAAAACTAAGTGGGAAAGAGACCATTTTTACCTTCTAACATTTTCATGGGTGATCTTCCTTATAAACAAAGAAGGAAGGATTGTCTAATTGGAGAAAAAAATTGTCCAAAAACAACAAGAATGCCTCCTTGCCATGAAAGAAGGAGGCATTCTCCATAGGGTAGACCCCCCCCTTGTTTTAAAAATCAAGGAACTCACTTTGAGTCTTGCCACAATAATGTTTCTCTCTTCTAAGTGAAAGTCTTCTCTGTTCCATAAAAGATAGAATGGCCCTCATCTGCATATTAAAAAGTGGGCATATTACCAGTTTAGGAAAGCTCTCCTGGAACTTTTACTCTACCATAAAAGAACTGAGAAACAGTACCCGGCTACAGCAGAATGGATAGTGTCTTTCCACGGGAAAAAGAATCGATAAAGACTACAAAAAAGGAAAAAGGCAACGTACTGTAGGTTCTTAAATGAAAATTGATTTCCACCATTGACCATGGAACAGGCTCATCAGTAACATCGCATTTAAAGGCAATCTAATTGTTTCTTCTTACCGTACGGTTTGAACTTGGAAAGGGAGTATAAGAAGGAAATCAATCCTCTGTTATCACAAGTAGCTTAGTCACAGCATACTGATTCAAGAGAATACAATTGCTTAAGAGGCCATTGTAACCACTCAATGGATTGCCTCAGAAAACCAAGCTGCATTCCTCAGGAACATATGGGTTCAATTCTTAATTCTTTCTTTTTTTTCGTGTATTTACCTGACCATTAGAAACACCCCTAATTCCTTTCAGTTACATAGCAAATGATATATAAAAGAAAATGGATTAGTGCAAATTCGGTAGTTAAAGGAGGGTGATGATCCAAATTGTGGGTCATACTGATGATTCATCTCTGTTTGTAAGGGCCAACATGTTAATTTATTTACTTATCACGCAAGCATAATGAGGTTACAGGACTGACCATGATATACAAATCTCTGATTTCATGGTACTTATACTGTATTTTATCTGTGAGTGAAAGAGAAGACAAAGAAGTAAAAAATTCATGAAAAAAATACTTTCTAATAAATGTAAGTGGTAAGACTTGACCTTAAATAGACCATCCCAGGAAAGGGAAGAGCAAAAAGTGGAAGCATGATTTCCACGGTAAAAGGACAGAAAAGAGAAAGTTCAGTGTGGTTGGATCTGAATAAGCTAGAATAATATTATGAATTGATATGGGAAGAGTACACACAAACCAAGGTATGTATAACCATGAAGACCACAGTCAGTGGGTTAGGTCTCATTGAAAGTAAATTTGGAAACTTTGGAAGGTTTTGTGGGCTAGAAGGGAGATACCATTTGATTTACACTGTTTAAAAACTCATGCTGGCCAATATAAGAAGAATAAACTGAAGAAGCTTTCATAATCAGTCCTTTAGTCCATGGGAAGAATGATTGTTCTCAACTATGGTGTAACTCTTTTTTTTTTTTTTATAAATTTATTTTTTGTTGGTGTTCAATTTGCCAACATATAGAATAACACCCAGTGCTCATCCCATCAAGTGCCCCCCTCAGTGCCCGTCACCCAGTCACCCCCACCCCCTTACCCACCTCCCCTTCCTATGGCGTAACTCTTGTTACAAGACTATTGTGTTTTCATAAAAAACTTCTTTAAGTTTAGCCATCTTGGGCTGGGACAGTTGCATAGAAAATCACTGAATGCAGCTTAATGAGAAGAAAAGTAGAGAGAGCCATGGATCACCCTCAGAGCCATAAATATTCCCATGACTAGTAAACACCCCAAAATGAGTCAACTGGCCTTTCAAAAAATCTCTCAATTCACCTCACACATCAAATACTACATTGCTAGACATTCAAGTTCTTTTTAACTGCAATAAAAACTACTATCAAGTCTATCTGTTTCCACCTGCCAACCTCCCTCCCTCATCCTTCATTCAGGCATAGTTCACTTCCATCTTTTATAGTTCACAACTATCATAGTGATAGTCTCGTGCTGGCACAATGGAAAAAGCATTGACTTAAAAGCAGTTAAATTCCAGTCCTGACACTTGTTGACTGAAGTGACCTTATAAAGTTCTTAAGTTTCCCAGGTCTTACTTGCCTAATCTGTAAAGTTAGAACAGACTCTTCCCATATCCTAGATGCCTTAGATATTTAAATTTGATCCACAAAATAATTCTATGAGTTAAGTATTGTTATTGTTGTTGTCATCATTCCCATTTGACAGGTAAGGAAATTGAGCTATACGGGCAAGGTAATCAGCTTAGTCAAAGTCACTACTACCTGATAAATTGTAGGGCCTAAATTTGAACACAGTCTTCCTGATTATAGAATGCACATTCAGAAACACGATATTATATATTTAATGAACTAAGATATCACAGATACTTAATAAAACTTTGTTACTGCTTTCATATTTCCTATGCTTCCTCCCTTATTTCAACTCGTAGTAACTATGTTCAGTAATAATTATATCCACCAGAATTATGCAGCCTTTTCCGTGCCTTAGTCCAAAATGATATTCCTCCTTCCCAATTTGTCATCTCTTCCTGAAGTCCTGAATCAGCTGCCACCCATTATTAAGAAATAAATCTGTTTGTTTAATTTCTCTCTTTATGACTTCCACAGTCATATAACCTGAGCTGGTAATATTAATTGAATTCCAAACCTGTTGGATGATGCTTCCAAAAGAAAATAATATGCATAATGTATTTACAGGATTCAGAGAAAATGATAGAATTTTCTGTGTTTGATAGCACAACTGATATATAGTTATGACTTTCTGAATTCTCACTTTCAAGTTATAGTAATTTGATAGAATTTTTGATAGAAGAAAATATGGGAAAATGTCACAAATCACAGAAAAATCTAAGCAATCACACACCTCAAAAGTTGAGAAAAGTCACTTTCTGTCCAGTTAATGGGTTTCACTAGTCACAGACAGGCTAATTAGTAGTAGAAGTAAATATCAGAAACAAATAGGAGATGGAGCATTTATATTGAAAAATATTGAACACAACATTGAGGTTTTCAGTTTCAGAAGTAGTGATGATGGTCTTCAGTGGAGACACTGGTTAAACATTTTTTTTAAGATTTTATTTATTTATTCATGAAAGACAGAGAGAGGCAGAGACACAGGTATAGGGAGAAGCAGGCTCCATGCAGGGAGCACAATGTGGGACTCGATCCCAGGAACCCAGAATCATGCTCTGAGGCAAAGGCAGATGTTCAATCACTGAGCCATGCAGGCATCCCTGGTTAAACTTTTTTAGATAGTTTTTATTTGCTTTCACGATAGTCTTAAAAAGTAGGTAGTAGTGGCAAGAGTAGGAGATAGTTTCATTAGTAACGATAGTAGTATCAGTTGAACTATTTTGTAGAAGTAAAAATCGAGAAAGAGAAACCAGTTCAAGTTCTACAGCTCATAGGGGATAGAATTGGATCATGAGTTCACTTCCTTACACTCAAATTCACTGGGTTTTCCATTATAAAAAGACTATGAATACAAATTAATATTTCATTATAGTATGGAACTATTTAAGAAGGACATTTATATATCAGAAAACTACTTTTATGGTTTGAGTTAATATATTATATGTACATTCTATTTTGAGCACAGAAGTGTTTTAAGTAGAATGTTGTGCTTTAATTCCCTGAGTGGGATAAAAATTATTGAGAATAATACATTTAAAGAGGAAATATAGCTAAATTAAATACCTTTAATGTATTTAATCCCAAATGTTTTTAATCCCAAATTATCTTTAATTGATTTCTAAATATTAAATATCATCTTCATTTTTTTAAAAAGGAAACAGAGAATTATTTCGTCCATGGAGGAGCTGTCAACAAAGTGAACAAAATCTAATCACTCTGGTTTTATCTCATGCATTGAAACATAAATATCCCTATGAAATGAAAATGGTGCTATTATTGTCTCCAAGCATGTGCACAATATTGCATTTTTAAATTATAAACATTAAAGTTCACCAAAAAATTATTACTCAAACAAGAAGGAACTAAGAACATTTATTGAATAACTGCAGTGCCGAATGAAGTGCTGCTGTTTACATGTGTATTCTCGTATTTAACCCTGACAAATCTCCTTCAAGGTATAATTGAAAGTATTTTCCAGAGGAGTAAACTGAAATTGAGAAAGATTAAATAACTTGTCCACATTATGCTACAAGTAATTTTCAGTTTATATTTGGTCATATCTAGCATTTTTTGAGACCACTTAACCCATGGCAGTGGCAAAAAGTTAAAGAAAAAAGGAAACAAACAAACAAAAAACAGCAATAATAATAATAATAATAATAATAATAAATTCATTAACACCAACTGTTGAATAAATATTTCTCAGTAGAACTCACTACTATTGCATAGTCATATTAACTACCAAATAGTAACAAAAAGATAACTTTTGGGCTCAATAAACCTGATCTTAATAATCCTTTGACATTCTGAAGAAGTATTAGATCCAGATCTCATTACTTTGTCTCCTTGATCCATTTTGTGTTCTTGTGATACCTCTTGGCACTACTTCTTCACTTCTATCATGCTGCAGTAGTACATTATTATAAGCTTTTTCTACATTTCCATTGTAAGTACTAAAAACTTCTCAAGAAGTTATATCAATATTGAGCACTGCAGAAATGAGATGGGGATTGCCTGTTAGCACAATCTTGGAATACTCTTGAACTGATATTACAAATCGGATATTCAGTGTTTTTGAAATCTATCATTTATAATACAACTCAATGTAAGAGAAGGAACAAAAGACATTTTTACAATTGATAACAATTCTAATTCCTGTAAATTTAATCAGAGGCATATACATTCACCTCAGGGAGCAGAGTTAAGTAGGCAAAACATTCAAACTTATAAGTCAAATTTTAGAAAGTTCATTACAATTACAGAAGTGTTCCAGGCACAAGAGGTCACTTAGATTTTGGCCCACATATTGTTTTAACAATTAGTCACCAAAAGTAAGTGATCTACATAAAAAAGCCTTAAACCACAGTTCCTACAGACCCATGAATTGGAAATGAAGGAGAAGGAATTCTGTACCTAAAATATGCTTTTTAATTTTAAACAATTTTATACAATGTAGTGATAGCTTCTCAAAATGCAACTTAAATTACAAAGTTACATTTAATTGGACATTATGATTCATATCATATTGACTGAAGTTCAAGGAAACTTAAATATAAAGCCAAATTTTAAGTGATATTCCTTAACTCCCATTTGCATTGATTTTGACTTCTATATTAAAAATCTTGGCCAGGAAGGAGGCACGATGGTGGGAGAATAGGGGTCATCCTTTCATCCGGTCCCCTAAATTTAGCTAGATAACTATCAAATCATACTGTAGCCAATGAATTCAACCTGAGATGTACAGAAAAAAATGGCTGGAATTCCACAAAGAGAAAAGTGATCACTTTTTGCAAGGTAAGGTATAGAAAAGAGAAATGGGGAGGATATATCAGTGGATAAAGAGTCCGGGGAGGGAGCTTTTGTAAGCGGGCTGGAGGAAAGTGATACAGCCCTGGAGCACAAATTTAGAACCTTTGAAATCTGCTTCTGTGAGATACTTCCCTGCTTGAGATGCTCAGTGGTGAAGCAGGGCAAATCTCAGGTGGGACAGTGCAGGGGCAAGGGTGGAGGGCAGGGAGGTGGAGGAGGGTTCTCAATATTCTCAGAGGAATAGAAAGAACAGAGATGCCTGAACCAGCAGAAATCCCAAGCACTGGAGCCAGGAAATGGTTAGGTCACTGAGCCTGGGAGAAGGCTCAGTTTGTTGTGTCATAAACCTTGAACCTCAGCAGGGCTGGAGGATTGCTCTCCCTGTTGGGTCCCTGCAAAGAACTAGAACACAGCAACCCCCTGGGAGAGGCAGATCATGTGAGCACTCAACCAGATGAACACTCTCCATGCCAGTGCCCTGCAACAGACAGAAACAGGGCAACCCTCCACTTCCTCTGGGAGGGGTAGAGCACAAGCAGTTTAGCACCACCTGGGATCTCTCAGCTCCAGGGCTAGAGATCTGGGTGTGGCCATTTTTTTTTTTTTTCCTTTCACCTTCAAAAGAGGCTCTGAAGGCCTCTAGGGAGCAAGGACTTCACATAGCAAACAGCTTACTCTGAGCCCAGCCACCTGGAAATGGGGGGGGGCATCTCCACCCAGGCTCAGATATCTGAGAATCAGCACAGCAGGTTCCTCCTCAAGAAGTCCAGCTGGAAGAACAGGAGAACAGAAACTTTATTAACCAACAGGAAAACATCAGGACTGGGAGAAAAAAGTATACAGAACTCGAGATTTCTCTCTTATGATTTATTTAGCTTTCAGATTAAGATTTCCCAATATTCTTTCTTTTTTTTCCCATCTCAACTAATTTATACTTTATTAACTCTTCATTAAGTTTTTCTCTTTTTTAACTTTCATATTTTACAAGTTCTAGATATATTCTCCATTTTTTTGGCTTCCTTTCATTGTAATTGATTTTATTTTTGTATATAAATATATATGATTTTTTTTAAATAACTTTGGAACTTAGTACCTTCTAACATACAGAGAAAAATACACTCAGAACTAAGTGGATCACCATTTTGGTCCACTCTGTGGACCAAATTATATTTTCTCTCTCCTTCGTACCACCTCCCCCCCTTTGTTGTTGCTTCCTCCTTTTTTTAAATTTGTTTTTTTCTTTTTCTTTAACTTTTTTCTTTTATTTTCTGGTCCCTGACCTCTTCCGGATTGTCTAGTGTGTATTTTGTTTGGGTCATGGTTCATACTTTTGACTCTGCTCACTTGTACACGCATTCCGCAGGGGACAAAATGACTAGAAGGAAGAATTCACCACAAAAGAAGAACCAGAGGTAATACTCTCTGCCACAGAGCTAATGGATATGGATTTAAGTAAAATGTCAGAGATAAAATTCAGTATTAAAATTATAAAATTATTAGTTGGGCTTGAAAAAATCTTGAAAGATGGTAAAGAACCTCTGAGTGCAGAAATGAGATCTAATCAGGCAGAAATTAGAAATAGCCTAACTGAGATGCAATTTAAACTGGATGCTCCAACAGCTAGGGTAAATGAGGCAGAATAGAGTGACAGTGACATAGAAGACAAGTTGATGGAAAGGAAGGAAACTGAGGAAAAGAGAGAAAAATAACTAAGAGCCCACAAGGAGAGGCTCTGTGAAATAAGTAATAGTTTGAAAGAAAAAGTATTACCCATATTATTAGAATTCCTGAGGATGGAGAGAGAGAAGACCAGAAGGTATATTTGAGCAAATCATAGCTGAAAACTTCCCTAATCTGAGGAAGGAAACAGGCATTCACATCCAAGAGATAGAGAGGACCCCTCCCCAAATCAACAAAAATGAACACCCCACCATATAACAAAGCTGGCAAATTTCAAAGATAAAGAGAAAATCCTGAAAGCTCAAGACAGATTCCTAACATATAAAGGAGAAATACTAGATTGACAACAGACCTATCCACAGAGACCTGGTAGGCCAGAAAGGGCAGGCATGATATGTTTAGGGTACTAAATGAGAAAAACATGCAGCCAAGAATACTTTATCCAGCAAACCTCTCACTCAGAATGGAAGAGAGAGATAAAGAGCTTCTGGAACAGACAAAAACTGAAAAAAACACCAGACTAGCCCTGCAAGAAATATTAAGAAGATCCTGGAAGCAAATAGGGAGCTCAAAGAAACATAGACAATCTACAGAAACAAGAACTGTATAAGTAATACAATGGCCCTACATTCACATTTTTCAATTGTTACTATGAATATGAATGGGCTAAATGCTCTAGTCAAAAGACACAGGGCATCAGACTGGATAAAAAAGCCAGACTAGGGGGGGGAGGAGCAAGATGGCGGAAGAGTAGGGTCCCCAAATCACCTGTCTCCACCAAACTACCTAGAAAACCTTCAAATTATCCTGAAAATCTATGAATTCGGCCTGAGATTTAAAGAGAGACCAGCTGGAATGCTACAGTGAGAAGAGTTCGCGCTTCTATCAAGGTAGGAAGACGGGGAAAAAGAAATAAAGGAACAAAGGCCTCCAAGGGGGAGGGGCCCGCGAGGAGCCGGGCTGAGGCCGGGGCGAGTGTCCCCAGGACAGGAGAGCCCCGTCCCGGAGGAGCAGGAGCTGCACCGACCTTCCCGGGCGGAAAGGGGCTCGCGGGGAGGTGGAGCAGGACCCAGGAGGGCGGGGATGCCCTCGGGCTCCCGGGGACACTAACAGACACCTGCGCCCCGGGAGAGTGCGCCGAGCTCCCTAAGGGCTGCAGCGCGCACGGGGGACCCGGCGGGACCCGGAGCAGCCAGAAGGGGCTCGGGCGGCGGCTCCGCGGAGGGGGCTGCGGGGCGGGAGCGCGAATCCAACAGCGCAGGCCCCGGAGCACAGGGCGCCGGGACACAGCCCAGGATCCGGCCTCCCCCCGGGACAGGCAGAGGCCAGGAGGGCCCAGGACAGCCAGGACGCTCCTGCCACGAGCTGAGCAGATCAGCGGCCCCGCCCCGGAGCCTCCAGGCCCTGCAGACGGAGAGCTCCGGAGCTACTGCGGGGGCTGACTCCAGGGCTGCAGAGCTGGCCCCGCCACTGGGGCTGTTCCTCCAGGGGCCTCACGGGGTAAACAACCCCCACTGAGCCCTGCACCAGGCAGGGGCAGAGCAGCTCCCCCAAGTGCTAACACCTGAAAATCAGCACAACAGGCCCCTCCCCCAGAACACCAGCTAGACGGACAACTTCCAGGAGAAGCCAAGGGACTTAAAGTACACAGAATCAGAAGATACTCCCCCGTGGTTCTTTTTTTTTTTGTTTTGTTTTGTTTTGTTTTGTTTTGTTTTGTTTTGCTTTTTGATTTGTTTCCTTCCCCCACCCCCTTTTTTTCTCCTTTCTTTTTCTTTCTCTTTTTCTTCTTTTTTTTTTCGTTTTTTCTTCCCTTTTGTTTCTCTTTCTCTTTTCTTTCCTTCTTTCTCTCCTCTCTTTTTCTCTTTTTCCCAATACAACTTGCTTTTGGCCACTCTGCACTGAGCAAAATGACTAGAAGGAAAACCTCACCTCAAAAGAAAGAATCAGAAACAGTCCTATCTCCCACAGAGTTACAAAATCTGGATTACAATTCAATGTCAGAAAGCCAATTCAGAAGCACTATTATACAGCTACTGGTGGCTCTAGAAAAAAGTATAAAGGACTCAAGAGACTTCATGACTGCAGAATTTAGAGCTAATCAGGCAGAAATTAAAAATCAATTGAATGAGATGCAATCCAAACTAGAAGTCCTAACGACAAGGGTTAACGAGGTGGAAGAACGAGTGAGTGACCTAGAAGACAAGTTGATAGCAAAGAGGGAAACTGAGGAAAAAAGAGACAAACAATTAAAAGACCATGAAGATAGATTAAGGGAAATAAACGACAGCCTGAGGAAGAAAAACCTACGTTTAATTGGGGTTCCCGAGGGCGCCGAAAGGGACAGAGGGCCAGAATATGTATTTGAACAAATTCTAGCTGAAAACTTTCCTAATCTGGGAAGGGAAACAGGCATTCAGATCCAGGAAATAGAGAGATCCCCCCCTAAAATCAATAAAAACCGTTCAACACCTCGACATTTAATTGTGAAGCTTGCAAATTCCAAAGATAAGGAGAAGATCCTTAAAGCAGCAAGAGACAAGAAATCCCTGACTTTTATGGGGAGGAGTATTAGGGTAACAGCAGACCTCTCCACAGAGACCTGGCAGGCCAGAAAGGGCTGGCAGGATATATTCAGGGTCCTAAATGAGAAGAACATGCAACCAAGAATCCTTTATCCATCAAGGCTCTCATTCAAAATGGAAGGAGAGATAAAGAGCTTCCAAGACAGGCAGCAACTAAAAGAATATGTGACCTCCAAACCAGCTCTGCAAGAAATTTTAAGGGGGACTCTTAAAATTCCCCTTTAAGAAGAAGTTCAGTGGAACAGTCCACAAAAACAAAGACTGAATAGATATCATGATGACACTAAACTCATATCTCTCAATAGTAACTCTGAATGTGAACGGGCTTAATGACCCCATCAAAAGGCGCAGGGTTTCAGACTGGATAAAAAAGCAGGACCCATCTATTTGCTGTCTACAAGAGACTCATTTTAGACAGAAGGACACCTACAGCCTGAAAATAAAAGGTTGGAGAACCATTTACCATTCGAATGGTCCTCAAAAGAAAGCAGGGGTAGTCATCCTTATATCAGATAAACTAAAATTTACCCCAAAGACTGTAGTGAGAGATGAAGAGGGACACTATATCATACTTAAAGGATCTATTCAACAAGAGGACTTAACAATCCTCAATATATATGCTCCGAATGTGGGAGCTGCCAAATATATAAATCAATTATTAACCAAAGTGAAGAAATACTTAGATAATAATACACTTATACTTGGTGACTTCAATCTAGCTCTTTCTATACTCGATAGTTCTTCTAAGCACAACATCTCCAAAGAAACGAGAGCTTTAAATGATACACTGGACCAGATGGATTTCACAGATATCTACAGAACTTTACATCCAAACTCAACTGAATACACATTCTTCTCAAGCGCACATGGAACTTTCTCCAGAATAGACCACATATTGGGTCACAAATCGGGTCTGAACCGATACCAAAAGATTCGGATTCTCCCCTGCATATTCTCGGACCATAATGCCTTGAAATTAGAACTAAATCACAACAAGAAGTTTGGAAGGAACTCAAACACGTGGAGGTTAAGGACCATCCTGCTAAAAGATAAAAGGGTCAACCAGGAAATTAAGGAAGAATTAAAAAGATTCATGGAAACTAATGAGAATGAAGATACAACCGTTCAAAATCTTTGGGATGCAGCAAAAGCAGTCCTAAGGGGGAAATACATCGCAATACAAGCATCCATTCAAAAACTGGAAAGAACTCAAATACAAAAGCTAACCTTACACATAAAGGAGCTAGAGAAAAAACAGCAAATAGATCCTATACCCAAGAGAAGAAGGGAGTTAATAAAGATTCGAGCAGAACTCAACGAAATCGAGACCAGAAGAACTGTGGAACAGATCAACAGAACCAGGAGTTGGTTCTTTGAAAGAATTAATAAGATAGATAAACCATTAGCCAGCCTCATTAAAAAGAAGAGAGAGAAGACTCAAATTAATAAAATCATGAATGAGAAAGGAGAGATCACTACCAACACCAAGGAAATACAAACGATTTTAAAAACATATTATGAACAGCTATACGCCAATAAATTAGGCAATCTAGAAGAAATGGACGCATTCCTGGAAAGCCACAAACTACCAAAACTGGAACAGGAAGAAATAGAAAATCTGAACAGGCCAATAACCAGGGAGGAAATTGAAGCAGTCATCAAAAACCTCCCAAGACACAAGAGTCCAGGGCCAGATGGCTTCCCAGGGGAATTCTATCAAACGTTTAAAGAAGAGACCATACCTATTCTCCTAAAGCTGTTTGGAAAGATAGAAAGAGATGGAGTACTTCCAAATTCATTCTATGAAGCCAGCATCACCTTAATTCCAAAGCCAGACAAAGACCCCGCCAAAAAGGAGAATTACAGACCAATATCCCTGATGAACATGGATGCAAAAATTCTCAACAAGATACTGGCCAATAGGATCCAACAGTACATTAAGAAAATTATTCACCATGACCAAGTAGGATTTATCCCTGGGACACAAGGCTGGTTCAACACCCGTAAAACAATCAATGTGATTCATCATATCAGCAAGAGAAAAACCAAGAACCATATGATCCTCTCATTGGATGCAGAGAAAGCATTTGACAAAATACAGCATCCATTCCTGATCAAAACTCTTCAGAGTGTAGGGATAGAGGGAACATTCCTCGACATCTTAAAAGCCATCTATGAAAAGCCCACAGCAAATATCATTCTCAATGGGGAAGCACTAGGAGCCTTTCCCCTAAGATCAGGAACAAGATAGGGATGTCCACTCTCACCACTGCTGTTCAACATAGTACTGGAAGTCCTAGCCTCAGCAATCAGACAACAAAAAGACATTAAAGGCATTCAAATTGGCAAAGAAGAAGTCAAACTCTCCCTCTTCACCGATGACATGATACTCTACATAGAAAACCCAAAAGTCTCCACCCCAAGATTGCTAGAACTCATACAGCAATTCGGTAGCGTGGCAGGATACAAAATCAATGCCCAGAAGTCAGTGGCATTTCTATACACTAACAATGAGACTGAAGAAAGAGAAATTAAGGAGTCAATCCCATTTACAATTGCACCCAAAAGCATAAGATACCTAGGAATAAACCTAACCAAAGATGTAAAGGATCTATACCCTCAAAACTATAGAACACTTCTGAAAGAAATGGAGGAAGACACAAAGAGATGGAAAAATATTCCATGCTCATGGATTGGCAGAATTAATATTGTGAAAATGTCAATGTTACCCAGGGCAATATACACGTTTAATGCAATCCCTATCAAAATACCATGGACTTTCTTCAGAGAGTTAGAACAAATTATTTTAAGATTTGTGTGGAATCAGAAAAGACCCCGAATAGCCAGGGGAATTTTAAAAAAGAAAACCATATCTGGGGGCATCACAATGCCAGATTTCAGGTTGTACTACAAAGCTGTGGTCATCAAGACAGTGTGGTACTGGCACAAAAACAGACACATAGATCAGTGGAACAGAATAGAGAATCCAGAAGTGGACCCTGAACTTTATGGGCAACTAATATTCGATAAAGGAGGAAAGACTATCCATTGGAAGAAAGACAGTCTCTTCAATAAATGGTGCTGGGAAAATTGGACATCCACATGCAGAGGAATGAAACTAGACCACTCTCTTTCACCATACACAAAGATAAACTCAAAATGGATGAAAGATCTAAATGTGAGACAAGATTCCATCAAAATCCTAGAGGAGAACGCAGGCAACACCCTTTTTGAACTCAGCCACAGTAACTTCTTGCAAGATACATCCACGAAGGCAAAAGAAACAAAAGCAAAAATGAACTATTGGGACTTCATCAAGATAAGAAGCTTTTGCACAGCAAAGGATACAGTCAACAAAACTCAAAGACAACCTACAGAATGGGAGAAGATATTTGCAAATGACATATCAGATAAAGGGCTAGTTTCCAAGATCTATAAAGAACTTATTAAACTCAACACCAAAGAAACAAACAATCCAATCATGAAATGGGCAAAAGACATGAAGAGAAATCTCACAGAGGAAGACATAGACATGGCCAACATGCATATGAGAAAATGCTCTGCATCACTTGCCATCAGGGAAATACAAATCAAAACTACAATGAGATACCACCTCACACCAGTGAGAATGGGGAAAATTAACAAGGCAGGAAACAACAAATGTTGGAGAGGATGCGGAGAAAAGGAAACCCTCTTACACTGTTGGTGGGAATGTGAACTGGTGCAGCCACTCTGGAAAACTGTGTGGAGGTTCCTCAAACAGTTAAAAATAGAGCTGCCCTACGACCCAGCAATTGCACTGCTGGGGATTTACCCCAAAGATACAAATGCAATGAAACGCCGGGACACCTGCACCCCGATGTTTCTAGCAGCAATGGCCACGATAGCCAAACTGTGGAAGGAGCCTCGGTGTCCAACGAAAGATGAATGGATAAAGAAGATGTGGTTTATGTACACAATGGAATATTACTCAGCTATTAGAAATGACAAATACCCACCATTTGCTTCAACGTGGATGGAACTGGAGGGTATTATGCTGAGTGAAGTAAGTCAGTCGGAGAAGGACAAACATTATATGTTCTCATTCATTTGGGGAATATAAATAATAGTGAAAGGGAATATAAAGGAAGGGAGAAGAAATGAGTGGGAAATATCAGAAAGGGAGACAGAACGTAAAGACTGCTAACTCTGGGAAACGAACTAGGGGTGGTAGAAGGGGAGGAGGGCGGGGGGTGGGAGTGAATGGGTGACAGGCACTGGGTGTTATTCTGTATGTTAGTAAATTGAACACCAATAAAAAATAAAAAAAAAATAAAAAAAAGCAAGACTATCCATATGCTGTCTATAAGATACTCAATTTAGACCTAAAGACACATTCATACTGAAAATTAGGGGGTGAAGAACTGCTTACCATGAAAATGGACCTCAAAAAAAAGTTGGGCTAGCAATCTTCATATCAGAAAAATTAGATTTTAAACCAAAGACTCTAGGAAGAGATGAAGAGGGACACTATATTATACTTAAAAGGTCTATCCAACAAAACCTAACAATTACAAATATTTATGCCTCTAATGTGGGAGCCACCAATTATATCAACCAATTAATAATAGCCAATCAAAGTAAAGAAACATATAGATAATAATACATTAATAGTAGGAGACTTCAATACTGTACTCTAAGCAAAGGACAGATATTCTAAGCAGAAGATCAATAAAGAAACAAGAGCTTAGAGTGACACACTGGATCAGATGGATATATATATATATATATATATATAGAGAGAGAGAGAGAGAGAGAGAGAGAACATTCCATCCTAATACAACAGAATACACATTTTTCTCAACTGTACATGGAACTTTCTCCAGAATAGAGCACATATTGGTTACAAAACAGTTTCAACCAATACCAAAAGATTGGGATTATTTCCTGCTTATTTTCAGACCACAGTGCTTTGAAATTGGAAGTCAATCACAACAAAAAATTTGGAAGGAACTCAAATTCTTGGAGGTTAAAGAGCATCCTACCAAAGAGTAAATGGGTCAACCAAGAAATTAGAGAAGATTTGAAAAGATTCATGCAAACTAATGAAAAACGAAGCACAAATGTTCTAAACCTCTGGAATTCAGCAAAGGCATACTTCTCTTGAGGGAAGTACATTTCAATACAAGTCTCTCTCAAAAAATTAGAAAAATCTCAAATATACAAACTAGCCATACACTTAAAGTAGCTGGAGAAAGAACAGCAATTAAAGCCTAAGCCAAGTAGGAGAAGAGGAATAATAAAATTAGAGCAGAACTCAATGAAATAGAGACCAGAAGAACAGTAGAACAGGTCAATGAAATTAGAAGACGTTTCTTTGAAAGAATCAACAAGATGGATAAACTCCTAGCCAGACTTATTAAAAGAAAAGAGAAAAGACTCAAATTAATAAAATCATGATAAAAAAATTAAAAATAATAAAATGAAACAAAAATTAAAAATTTAATAAATAAATAAATAAGATCATGAATGAAAGAAGAGAGATCACAACCAATATCAAGGAAATAAAAATGATTTTAAGAATTTATTATGAGCAACTATATGCCAACAAATCAGGCAATTTGGTAGAAATGGATGCAATCCTGTAAACTTAAAATTACCAAAACTGAAACAGGAAGAAATAGAAAACCTAAACAGACCAATAACCAGCAAGGAAATTGAAGCAGTCATCAAAAACATCCCAAGAAACAGGAGTCCAGGGGCTGATGGCTTTCTAGGGTCATTCAACTACACATTTAAGGAAGAAGTAATACTTATTCTACTGAAGCTATTTCAAAAATATAAATGGAAAGAAAACTTCCAAACTCTTTCTATGAGGCCAGCATTATCTTGATCCCCAAACCAGAAAAAAGGTCCCATCAAAAAGGAGAATTACAGACTCGTATCCCTGATAAACATGGATATCAACACACTCACCAAGATACTAGCCAATAGAATCCAACACTACATTAAGAGGTTTATTTGCCATTACCAAGTAGGACCTATCCCTGGGATGCAAGAGTGCTTCAACATCCGTAAATCAATGTGAGAGATCATGCTAATAAAAGAAAAGACAAGAACCATATGATCCCCTCAAATGATACAGAAAAAGCATTTGACAAAATACAGTATCCTTTCCTGGTTAAAACTCTTCAAAGTATAGGGATAGAGGGAACATACCTCAATATCATAAAAGCCATCCAGGAAAAGCCCAAGTAAATATAATTCTCAATGAGTAAAAAAAAACTGAGAGCTTTTCCCGTAAGGTCAGGAATAAGACAGGGATGTCCACTTTCACCACTATTGTTGAACACTGTACTAGAAATCCTAGGCTCAGCAGTCAACAACAACAAGAAATAATAAAAGGCATTAAAAATGGCAAAGAAGTCAAACTCTCTCTTCCCAGATGACATGATACTGTATATAGAAAACCCAAAAGACTACAAAATTGAAAGACCCCAAATTGCTAGAACTCATACAGCAATTCAGCAATGTGGCAGGATACAAAATCAATGCACAGAAATCAGTTGCATTTCTATACACTAACAAAGAGACTGAAGAGAGAGAAATTGCCAAATCGATCCCATTTACAATTGCACTAAAAAACCGTAAGATGCCTAGGAATAAATCTAACCAAAGAGGTAAAGGATCTGTACTCTAAGAACTAAACACTATTCTTTCCTGCAGGAAAGAATATCCAATGGAAAAAAAGATAACCTCTTCAACAAATGGTGTTGGGAAAATTGGACAACCACATGCAGAAGAATGAAATTAGACCATCCTTTTACTCCATACACAAAGATAAACTCAGAATGGATGAAAGATCTAAATGTGAGACAAGATTCCATCAAAATCCTAGAGGAGAACACAGACAACACCCTTTTTGAACTCATCCGCAGCAACTTCTTGTAAGACATGTCTATAGCGGCAAGGGACATAAAGGTAAAAATGAACTATTGGGACTTCATCAAGATAAAAGGCTTCTGCACAGCAAAAGAAGGAGGCAACAAAACTAAAAGGCAACCTACAGAATGGGAGAAATTATTTGGAAATGACATATCTGATAAAGGACTAGTTTCCAAGATCTATAAAGAACTCTTCAATCTCAACACCCCCCAAAAAACATCCAGTCAATAAGTGGGCAGAAGACATGAACAGTCATTTCTCCAAAGAAGACCTATAGATGGCCAACAGGTACACGAAAAAATGCTCCACATCACTTGCCCTTAGGGAAATACAAATCAAACAACAATGAGATACCACCTCACACCAGTGAGAATGGCTAAAATTAACAAGACAGAAAACAACAAATGTTGGAGAGGATGTGGAGAAAGAGGAACCCTCTTGCACTGTTGGTGGGAATGCAACCTGGTGCAGCCACTCTGGAAAACAGTGTGAAGGTTCCTCAAGAATTTAAAAACAGAGCTACTCTATGACCCAGCAATTGTACTACTGGGTATTTATCCCCAAGATACAGATGTAGTGAAAGGATGGGACACCTGCACCCCAATGTTCATAGCGACAATATCCACAATAGCCAAACTGTGGAAAGAACCAAGATATCCTTTGACAGATGAATGGATAAAGAAAGTGGTATATATACACAATGGAATATTACTCAGCGATGAGAAGGAATGAATAGCTACCATTTACATCAATCTTATCTAATAGTTGAAACTGGAGGGTATTATGCTGAATGAAATAACTCAATTGGAGAAAGACAATTATCATGAGGTTTCATTCAGATGGGGAAAATAAGACAATGGGAAGGGAGGGGAAGGAAGAGAAACTGAGGAGAAATTGAGTGGGAAAAATTAGAGAGGAAGACAAACCATCAGAAACTCATAATTTCTTGGAAACAAAGGGTTTCAGAAGGGGAGGTAAGTGGGTTAATAGGTATTGGGGATGGGGTATGTGATATGATGATCACTGAGTGATTCACTCTCTATATTGGCAAACTGAATATAAATAAATAAATAAATAAATAAATAAATAAATAAATAAATAAATAAATTTTTACAACTTAGGTAATTAAAATCTTAAGAGGTAATGTTTTGTTATGTCATTGATAGGTTACAATCAGTTGATTTAAGCACAATTATAATGAAGCTAAAGTCCCAGGGTGGGTTTACAATGGCAATTTCTCCTCTTGACTACCATCAGTCATCTTAGAGTCATTTGTTTCTGATTCTAAAGATGGCAAAATTCAGGAAAGAAAACATAATTCTATATCAGGCTATTTAACATCAATTTAATATCAAAATGATAAACACAATTCCAGCCAATTTCTGCATTTTTGAAGTACTTTTTTTTTTTTTTTTTTTTTTTTTTTTTTTGCCAAAGATCACACCAATAATGTTCTTGATCTCTGGGATGTAAAAAGATGCCTTGGGTAATGCCTTTATCCATTACATCTTTTTCAATGCCTTGAAAAAGAAGTAATATAGAAACATGCCTTTCCAGAGTGAGCAAAAAGAAATCACAGCTCTCAAGGATCTGTACTAAATGCAAATCTGGGATAAAACTGTAATGTCTTAAATGTCTAATGTGGGAGATGCTACGTAAAAGCATGAATCTCTGAGTATATGGCTAATAAGATGTGCAGTATCAACATAATTTTAAAGTGATCCATCTGTGATGAAAAAGAACCCCAGCCTGAAGCTAGAAATATGATTTTATACTCAGGAGAAAATGATCCCTGACTCCAATGGCTGTCATGATCTCTGTCAGGACTCCAAGAATGGGTAATCCAGCCATATACATCTTTTTTTGACTATAAAATTACCCCCAAATCCCTACTTACTCTCCTTAACTGATGATGTGCATGGAGCAATGCAAGTGACATGCCATTGTTAAACTAGGTTCACCCTGGTTTCCACGTGAAAATCTTGTCTCCAAGCAGGAGACATCTTTAAGTCTCAAAGAGAGAAATCCAAATATTTCCTCACTTGTGAAATAGGACCATTAATAACCCCTACTGGGATCATTTATTCTGTGTCCTTGAGAACTTTATTTTACCTTTTATGCACAGGAGAACTCTGCCTTGAAGGGTCCACACTGAGGAGGGGAAAACCTATTAGCTCTTCTCAGGGCAAAGTTTCTTAATCTGAAGGCGAGCTTCAGGCAGGCCACACTGCACCAAAATTACACGCAAAATATTCTAGTTTTATATTAAGTCCTTTAAACTCCTGGGGATCAAATTTAAAGAGTTAGTGACTCTGAAAAGATTAATAACATCTGGTTTAGAGATCAACTGCTGTATAAGATAAGAAGTTTCTGAAGGGAGAAATAGAGAAACAATATTTGAAATAACACTAGATTTTTCTTCAGTTAGCTTATTTCCATGAAAATATTATAGGTCCTACAATATTTTAAAGAACTGTGTACATTGCAAAATTATGTGAACTTCTACTAATAAGTTTTGCCATAAAATTATGGAAACCCTACTTCTACCACACACATGTTCACACATACGTTTCCCCCAAGTTTATTTACTGCATTTGTCTAATTCTGCCGTTGTTCTAAAATGAATTCTGTGGTAGCTTTTGATAGCATGGTAACTGAGAACACTATGGCCATCAAAGAGGTAGAAAGTCATGATATTATTCAGATCTGGCCAGGTTAGGACACAGAATTCAAAGAATTCACTAAGTTGATGAGAATCTTATCTAATCTTTCTGGAGAGAAATGTCTGACTGCACATGTCAAAAGGCCCATGTTCTTTCCTCCCTTCCCTGGCAAAATAAAGCAACAAAACATACTCTTGTTCTTCTGGAAACATTATTTTGGGACTCAGTAAAGTTCTGAATCTGAATAAAAGCATTCAGATGCCGAACAATGTTATATACGATTCTTTCCAGGAGGAATACATGTGATATGGATGGTGCTCCAGTGGCTAGTCGAAAAGTCTACAGCAACTATATATAAAGCTTTGGAGCAATGTAAAATTTGGTTTAGCACACTGATGATGCAATATAGTGAAAATGAGATATCTTTCAAATCTTTCCTAGTCCTGTAATAAAGTGATGGGTTAAATAGTTAAAAAGTCACAAACGTCTTCAATGTTCCATTATCTCTCCTATGGAGATCCAAGAAGGCCCTCTATTTGGGGAAAAGGTCTTTGACTTAGCTTGTACCAGATGAGGCATCAACATAAAGCCCTCAGAAGAAACCTAATAATAGCAGTCATTGAGATTTATCACTAAGCAAAAGAATCAAAAACAGGACAAGAGGGACAGGGCAAGAATTCTGAGCGGTGAGAAAAGCACCATGAAGCAAAATGTGATTAACATAGATTAACATGTGAATCTCAGGCAATGAGCTATAACAGGCCAAGAGGTCTGTGGCTTATCCTATGCTGGTTCCTGACCAGTATTAGGCTCCTAGGAATAAGGGTGTTAGGCTGGGCCAAACATTATCAATGTTCAATAAATTCAGATGACTCTATCATATATCGTCAATGAGTATCACCATGTATCATGAATAGCTCCAGCAAGTTATCAAAATACATGCTTTATTTCACTTATCTCATGAACTCTGTGGGTGGCAAACTCTCCATATCAATTTTGGTTAACACGATGAACTTCCATCCAACATTTAGGCACTCGTAAACTCCAGTGGATCTTAATTTTTAATACAATAACTTGTATAAGAGCAAGCATTCAGAAACAAAGGTTCTTACATTTGATGACTCTTTACAATATGTAAGAAAGTGTTTCCTGAACACTGGGGATGAATTGACTTATTAAGAACAATTGTTTAACATGTACTTGGCAGACAGGAATCAATTCACATTCTTTTTTGCATCAGCCCAAAGTCTAATTTTTGTTTAGCCTATTTTAAACATTCAAGATAATAATATATTTTAAAGGTATTTCAAAATCACGAGGAAGTATACACCAAGTGCTTGAGAGGTAAACTGTGCCATATATCATACCTTAACTATGCCAAGGCTGAGTGATTTTAATTTGTTCACTTAGTAAGCTCTTTGGAATTTCAAATGTATTTTAAACAAGCTGGTGATTGAGAATATACATTTTATTACTGTGATTAAATATGACACTTTCATCTATTGCAGGTTGGGCCAGTCCCAGCTTCATAGCTCATATGTGAGAAATGAAATAATTTAATATACATTCTATGTGCCCTGCACAATTTTTCTATATCTCATTGAAATTCTGTCATAATTTATCATTATTTAAAGACCATATAGTAGTGATAGTCTATGAGATGTCTTCAAAGAAAAATAAAAAATGTACTTAATAGCATGTATCCATCCTTGGAGAACTCCATATCTTTTTGATTCAAGAAAGGAATACATAAATTTATGGAATGAACTAAAAATTCCATAATTTAAATCATTTGTTACATCATGCGGAATGAAACCCAAAAGTTATTACATCGGTCACAAATCATTGGTGTATATTTTATGTGGTCTGTCAATATGTTGGTATTAAATCTTTATGTAAGGAGGAATTGAAGAGGTAGAAATTAAAAGAGAGTCAAACATTGTTTGTTACTCTGCAAGTGCCTTTGACATTATGAAAGGTATATTCCTTTATACTTCATCCCCAAATAGCTGCTATCCACCTCTATCCCACATTCTGAAAACAATCATCAAATTGCTCAGGATGATCCAGATTTTAATGCCTTATCATTTCCATTTTTTTTTAAGATTTTATTTATTTATGACAGAGAGAGAAAGAGAGGCAGAGACACAGGCAGAGGGAGAAGCAGGCTCCATGCAGGGAGCCTGACATGGGACTCGATTCTGGGTCTCCAGGATCAGGCCCTGGGGCTGAAGGCAGCGCTAAACTGCTGAGCCACCCGGGCTGACCCACTTCCATGTTTTAAAAGCAAAATCCAATTTCATTCATTTGTTAAATTTTCTAGCACTAATAATTCAAATAATGCATAATACTAGAAAAAGAATAATTCATTTTTTAGTTATAGGAAGTGAGATTATCTCACTTGAGATACATTTTTAAACTATTGAAAGAAATACTTCAGAATTTTTAAAAAAGCAGACATTTTATGAAAAATAAAAGTTATCAAGGGCCCCTGGGTGGCTCAGTCAGTTAATCATCTGCCTTTAACTCAGGTCATGATCCTGGGGTCCAGGGATAGAGTCCCCAGTCAGGCTTCCTCCTCAGTGAGGAGTCTGCTTCTCTCTCCCTCACCCCTTCCCTCTGCTCTCTCTCTCTCTCTCTCTCTCAAATAAGTAAATAAAAACTTTAAAAGTCATCAAATCTTGAAATGCATTAAGAATTTCTGGTAATAGGGATCCCTGGGTGGCGCAGCGGTTTGGCGCCTGCCTTTGGCCCAGGGCGCGATCCTGGAGCCTTGGGATCGAATCCCACATCAGGCTCCCGGTGCATGGAAACTGCTTCTCCCTCTGCCTGTGTCTTTGCCTCTCTCTCTCTCTCTCTCTCTCTATCATAAATAAAAAAATTAAAAAAAAATTAAAAAAAGGATTTCTGGTAATACACAATAAAATCTTTAAAAGTCATCAAATCTTGAAATGCATTAAGAATTTCTGGTAATATACTTTGTGTTCTATAATGAACTATACAATGTACAGTAACTTAATAAAAGAACATTTTGACTTCAGTGTTTATCTAAATGTTTAAAACTGTAATTTACTTTTGCACAAGAATAGTATTACTGATAAAATGATTTGTTAAAAAAAAATATTTCATTTATTTATTTATTTGAGAGAGAGACAGAGCCAACATGCACGTGAGCGAGGTGGAGGGGCAGAAGGAGAGGGAGAAGCACATTCCTCACTCAGCAGGGAGCCACGGCTGGACTCTATCCCAGGACCCCCGGATTATGACCTGAGCTAAAGGCAGAAGCTTAACTGATTGAGCTGCTAAGGTGTTGTTTTGTTAAAGGCAAAAGAAAGTAACTTCTTAATGAGATTCAGTTTAATAGAACTATACAAATAGTAGAGGAAAATCATTGTCTATATCTAACACAAATGTCTGAATAAATGTGATGTGCAGGGTTAGCAATAAATGCTGCTGAGTGTACAAACTTGTACATGTGTGAATCCCATTTTCTCTCTTATCTACTCTTGCAAAAGTAAAACCTGTATTTCCCATCAGAGTACTTCCCCTACTTTTGCCCAGATCTTTTCCCTTATCTCATTCTCAAAGTCTTCATGACTTTGTTAATCCCATCTCCCCATACCATCATCAAACTCTTTCTAGATTATCCATATCAGCATTGAACTGTGATCTACTATCCCACTTGAAAACAGCATCTAAGAATAAACCAAACTAAACAAAACAATGCTTCCCTTGACCCAGCATCAGGCCTCCATCCTCCCCGACCAACTACAGCTGCATTTGTTACTCAGTCCATTACTCACTAGATCCTGCCTCTACTATGATCAATAACAAAAGACTTATCCAAGTAAGTGAACATTTGTCTATCTTCATCTAACTCAGCCTTCCAGACACCATGACAAAGTGGCAAAGTAATCTCTTTTTCCTTGAAAATTTTGTGTAGGGGTTGGGCTTGGAGAGGAAGGGGAGAATCATTTATACTACCGTTCCCGATTTTTCCACTTACTTCTCTGGATTTGCCTTGCTGTCTGTTGCTCATTCCTTTTTCCACATGTATGGATTCCCCAGGGTACATCTTGAGTCCGCTTCTTTTGTCTCTGAATATTCTAACCTATGATGATAATCATAAATTCCAGCATATGAAAGATCAACTCTATTGATGTCATGCTAGTTAATTTTTTTTTCCACCCCAGGATATTAACACCCCAGATTTTTTCCTTGCATGTCCCCATTATCTCTCCAAAACAATCAACCCATCAGTGATCTTTTCAATCTTATGTACAAACTATGATTCATTCATCATCTTTTACTTATCCTACATGCCGAACTTTAGCCCACACCACCATCTTCTTTGGCTAGACCCCTACTAACAGCATATAAACTTATTTCCTCACCTCTGTTTATTTTATATTTCAATCCATTTTTTGACCAGCTGCAAAACCCACCTTAAAATGGAAAGTTCATGATATTTCTCTGAAAAGTAAGTGTTTCAACAACTTCCCACTGCAGTTAGAATCATATCATATTACTTACTTTGGTCTGAATTTTACTGTGTAATTGGGTTCCTCTCTATTTTTTCCATCCTTATCTCTGACTACTGTCACCTTTTCTTCACTGCACTTTAGGCACTCTAATGTTCTTTGAGTTCTTAGAATAAGCCAAGTTCTTTCTGTGTCAAGACATTTGTACGTGGAGTGGACCATGCCTAGAATGTTCTCCATTTCATTTTCAAATAGTATCTTCTAATTGATTTTTTTATAGCTTGAATTTTAACACTTTAAATTTGTCATAACCACCTTCTATAAAATATCAATCTGTTTACCCTGCAAATATTTTCCATTTAGGTCCTCCTTGTTTTTGAATACATAATTAATATTAAATTATTATTTATAATGATGTCATTTGATTACCCATTTTACATTTTCATCACCCACTTTTTTGTACTTCTGTCTTTTGGTTGAAGAAATTAATGGATTATATTGACATCTGCAACCCAATAAATTAGTAGATGTGGCTATCTTAATTTTAATTTTTAAATGGCTTTAATAACCAGAATAGCTTGGCCACTGCTAAGTTGTTTTGGGAACATAGAAGTGCAAATATTTGAACCACCTAGTGAACATTTGTTGTTTTGGGAGGCTCATTTTCTCCAAGGCAGTATTTAAAATGAGCATTCGGGTTCTGGAACAGATATACATAGTTATAGATAATTGTAGCACCCTCTAAATTAAACCATACTTTATTAATAATGCCATTTTTCTTTGGCATAGATATTCAGCTTATTATATAAATCTGCAGTACTAAAATCACTAGAGATTTGTGCAAGAAAAAAAAATGGACAATGAACAAACATTTCATCAAATGAAAAGTCTTTATAAAATTTTCTTATAAATAAAGCTGTTAATATATCTTTTAACAGAAGTAGCACTGTGGAAAAAGCAAGAGACTTTACAACTAAATGGTAACACAGATTTCATCATCTATAAATATAGAGATATTATCTTCCTCATAAAATTGACATGAGGATTAAATAAGATGTAAAACTCAATACTAATATTTGATGCACAGTGGATTCTAATGTGTTATTTTTATATTACTTGAATGTATCATAAAATCTCAGTACTAATTACAAGAAAGGCAAATATAATAAAGAAAATTTATAATTATGAAACATTTAAATAAGCAGCTTTATCATTTTCAACTTCACATATTAGTAAAAATGGACTCAGAATGTGCTATATGCATATATGAAATTTTAAATTGTGAATTAGTGATCTTCCATTATCAGCTTAATAAATAATTTAGTGTATTACCTAGTAAAGATTCTTAGAGTGCTCAATTTAATAAATATTCATTTTGATTTATAGTTTGTGGTTATTTGAAAATAACTTAAATATTTAAGGCTGTCTTTTCCCCATTGTATATTCTTGCCTCCTTAGATTAATTGACAACATAAGCATAGGTTTCTTCCTGAGCTCTCTATTCTGTTCTATTGATTTATGTGTCTATTTTTGTGTCAGTACCATACAATTTTGATCACTACTGCTTTGTAATATATCTTGAAATATTGAATTGTGATGCCTCCAGCTTTGTTCTTTCTCAGGATTGCTTTGGCTACTTGAGGTCTTGTATGGTTCCTTACAAATTTTCATACAATTTGTTATAGTTTTGTGAAAAATGCCATTAATAATTTGATAGGAATTCCATTGAATCTGTAGATTGCTTTGAGTAGTATGAATAAGATTTTAAAAGGATCTCTAAGCTGCCTTGTTAAGAATATAGGAGATGAGGGAAGGTCAAATAGAATTAGGTAGGTCATTTATAAGGTTTTGCTATAATCCATAGGAGATAGATCTGTTGTTTAGAACATGAGTTAACAATGGAGCTGAATAAAAGTGGTCAGGTTCTGAATATATTTTATCTTAGAGCCAACAGATTGCAACAGGATTTTCTGATGCTGGCACGTTTTGTATTTTAGAGTGAATGATATCAGTGTATCAAGAGTATTACCAAGGCTTTGGTTCTGAGTAACTGGAAGGCTAGATTTACAATAAATGAGTTGGGATGGGAAAAGATGCAGATGAAGAACATTTACGATGTTGTTTGAAAGTGAGAGGAATTCTTGATAAGGTTGAGATGTTATACTTGATTTTTAGTTGATAAACATTCTTATAATTGAGACCAATAATTCAGGATAATAATAGTTAACATTTATGTAGCACTTATTACATGGTAGATGTTGATTTAAGTTCATTACTTTTCAATGAATCCCCATCCATATTACTCAAAATTTATTTTCATAAGGATGTTTATATAGACAATTTTTTATCCAGAGCCATCAAGGCCAGAGGCTTTTTTGATTTCAGGAATTACTAGGTTGTAAAAAAGTAGTATAGTGTATATGCAATCAATTTACAATACCTTTCAGTTGGACCTAGGGTACTATTCCTTAATTGACCATATGATTATCTCTTCAGAAAAACATAAATATTCACAGTAGGAGGGATCAGTAAGACTATAATTAGCCTGCTACCTGTTGAGGTCTGGCATTCCACCAAACAAGTTCAAGTCAATCAGATTTTACTACCAGATGAGTTGTTTAAAACATATTTTCAGATTTTCAGAATTGGGCAGCCCTGGTGGCTCAGCGGTTTAGCGCTGCCTTCAAAGTCCGGGGCAAGAGACCCGGGATCGAGTCCCACATCTGGCTCACTGCATGGAGCCTGCTTCTCCCTCTGCCTGTGTCTCTGTTTCTGTCTCTCTGTCTCTCATGAATAAATAAATAAAATCTTAAAAAAAAAAAAAGATTTTCAGAATTTATTGTTTCAGATAAAATTTGAGATAAAGCTCTGCAGACTTATATTAAGTGTGTAATTCTGTAAATCCTAAAAATAAAACACAAAGTTGATGCTGACAAGTCACCCTTCTATATGGGTGAACTCGTCCTTTGGATTACAGCTCAAAGGAGATAATTTCCATAGGACCCATATAAACTTCTTCAATATTTAATTCATATCTAGTATTTTGTGACATGTGCTTTGATGCATATTTTAAACTATTAGTTATAAAGCTCTTACTAAAAAATTAAATCTTGTTTGAATCTATGACAAGTACTGTTCCAATGCCTGTTGTATTCTTTATTTTTGGTTAAGAGAAATAATAGCTTGTTATCATTAAGAAAAGATAAATGGGGAATAATGTATAAGGTATATGCAAGAACTACTCACAAATTAAAGTGGTCATTATAAATTATTTCCAAAGCATTTGTCTATGCCCATAATAATTAAAAACACCCTAGAATAGAATGGCAAAATGAATAACCTTAAGTGTTACATCAAATAAATGTGTCTAGTCACTTCAAAGAATACAGGTAATTGCCATAAAACGTTAAACACCGGGGATCCCTGGGTGGCGCAGCGGTTTGGCGCCTGCCTTTGGCCCAGGGCGCGATCCTGGAAACCCGGGATCGAATCCCACGTCAGGCTCCCGGTGCATGGAGCCTGCTTCTCCCTCTGCCTGTGTCTCTACCTCTCTCTCTCTCTCTCTCTCTCTCTCTGTGACTATCATAAATAAAAAATTTAAAAAAAAAAAAAAAAAACGTTAAACACCACAAGATATTTTTAAATGTTTTTAAAAAATGTTTTTTAAAAATGTTTTTAAAAAAACATGTCAATATTTATCTATCAAGTACACTGAATTCTCAAGTAAATTGAATAATGTACTCTTTTTAAGAGTAGACTTAATTTTTTAGAGTAATTTTAGGGTTATAACAAGACATCAGAAAGTTACAGAGTTGCCATATCCCACCCCCCCCAGTCTTTCTTTGCCTCACCCTACTCTTCTGTCAACATCTTTCACCAATGTGGTACATCTGTTGTGAGCAATAAACCTAGGTTGACATATTATTATTCTGCAAAACCCATAGTTTTCACTATGATTCATTCTTGGTGTTGTGCATTCTATACATTTTCCCAAATATATGATGACATATATCTACCATTATAGCATTTTATGGAATACTTTCATTGCCCTAAAATTCCTCTAGGTCCACTCCTCTTCAATACATTAAAATTGTGCTGGAAATGTTGCATAGAAAAATTTAGTTTTTTTCCTAAGGATTCCCAACAAGGTTTATATTTCATGTAAAAGACCTCCTTCAGTTATGTATTTTTTCTTCTTTCCAGATACACAGGCATTATCCACCTCTGCAGCATGAATGTAGGAGAAACCAGAAATAGTCAAATGATATAAAACAGAAAAATAAGGAGAATATTATCAAGGGATAGCAGTAACCATCATTTTATCAATTCATTCATTTTGCATCTAATAAATGTATTTTTACTGTCTAGTTTATGCCAAGCACTCTTAAGGGTACTGCAAAATGTGAACATATAGGTAAAATTCCTTTGCTTAGGGAAAAAGAAAGACAGTAGATAAATACTAGGCAAAATAAGTTGAAGTATCGTGGTGATTTTTTTTTTTTGTAGTAGTAAATATTACAACAAGAAACAAAGCAATGTAGGGGGAAAAACTCGGTGGGAGATCTCATAGGGTAGTGGCTGGGAAGGGCCTCTCAGAGCCTATGCTGCTCTATGAAAACGGATCCAGATCAAGTGGGGGAATGAGTCACACCATGGTCTAAGAAAGAATGTTCCAGGTAGAAGGTAAAAAGATTACTAAGTCTCCTGGGTAGCTTTGAGCTAAAGAGTATAAAGAAGACAATGTTTCTTCAGTAAAGTAAGTGGTCAGAGATGGGATGCAAAGTAAGAGAAAGACGCCAAATAATATTGGGCTCTTATACTATTAAGAGCTTAGTTTGTTGTTTTGTTTTATTTTTATTTTTTTTCTACTGAGTGTAATGGGAACTTATTAGGGTTTTGAGTAGGCCTATAACAAACTTTAACCAACACTTTCTAAAATATCATTGGATTGTACAGAGAGAATGGGCAAGAGTGAAAACTGACAGATGAATCCGTATGCTATTGCAATAGTCTTGGTAAGAAATGGCAGTTTCTTAGACCATAGTGTTTCTCCTTCATTCTTTTAATATGGATGAATGTACTGATTTGTTTTCAGAAGTCAATGTATGTCTTGTATTCCTAGAAAAAAAAAATAACTGTAGGCATAGTGTATCAGACTATTGTACATCATTGGATTTGATATGCTGCTATATTAGTATATACTATATTAATATCATATTAGGTCATACATTAATATATTCATCAATGATAATGTAAGGTATTATGCCATGGGTTTCAGTAGTGTAGTGATTTTTTTCCCATTTAGTATTAAGGTAGTTTTGGTGTTATGCAATGAATTATTATAGCACTCCTCTTCCTTTCTGAAAAAGATAATATAGCTTTGGTATCATTTCTTCATTAAAAGTTTAACAAAATCTACCAGTATAGCTATATGAACATAATGTTTTGATTGTGAAGGGATTTTATATTATGATCTAATTTATGATATGATATAATTTATTTAATTTCTGTCGGTCAACCCATTACCTGTTCATTCTAGAGTCAATTTTGATATCTGTATTCATTTTCTCTGGCTGTTGTAATATATTCTCATAAATTTAGTGGCATCAAACAACACATTTTTATCTCACAGTTCAATGGATCAGAAATTCAGGTGTAGAATGGTTCAGTTTGGTCATCTGTTTAATGTGTCCCAAGGCTAAAATCAAGATGTCCTTTTGAGAGGCTCAAAGGGTAAATCCACATCCAGGCTCATTTAAGATGTTAGCCAAATTTGGTTCCCTGCAAATGTAGAGCTGAGCTGTTCCCAGTTGCCAGTCAAATGGAGTCTGCTCACATTCCTTCTCATGCTCTCCATGTGATCCCTCTCCAACAACAAAGAGGGGTCCCTCTCATCCTTCAAAACTCTTGGAACCCCTCTTGTGCCCTATCTCTTTAAACCCAGCCTGAGAATATTCTCTGCTTTTAAGGGCTCATATGATTAGATTTCAGCAAGATAAACCGGTAGCTCTCCTTGTTTTATGGTTCAGTATATTATTTACAAAGTCCTTTTAGGCCATGTAACAACAGATTCACAGATTCCCAGGATTAGTGCATAGATGTATTTGGGGGTCAGTTCTGCCCATCACGGGAGCTTTCAAAGAGTTTATCCATTTTATCTAAGTCATATTGAATCAGCTTGCAAAAACTGTTTATAATATTTCTTTATTATTGCTTTAATGTCTTTAAGATAGGTACGGATACCCTCCTTTTATTCTTAATGTTGGAAGTTTGTGAGATTTTTGTCTTGATTCATCCAGCCAGAGGTTTACTCAATCATATTTATCTTTGTAAAAAAAAAAAAATCTTTTGGTTTTCTTGATTTCCTCTATTTTTGCACATTTTCAATTTCATTATTTCTGCTCTTATACTTAATATATGATTCTTTCTACACATTTAACTTTATAATTTTTTTTTTTTAGTTTCTTAAAGCAATGTCTTCAATCTTTGATTTGGTTAATAATGCTATTAATGGCTTCTATATCCCCACTGACTTTTGTGGTCTATTCATTCTAGCAGTTACTAAGAGAGGCAAGTTGAAGTTTGTAACTATAAATGTCAATTTGTCTATTTCCGTAAGTTTTTGTATCAAGCATTTTAATGCTCTGTTAATAAGTTTTGTGGAATTGTGATATAATAAGAAATACATATTTTTCTCTCATCACCGGCTCCTAGATAGAGCTCCTGAACCATTGCAATTTCCTAAGCTGTAGTGTCCTAAGAGTATTTTGTTATATTTGACTTTTGACTTGCCCCTGGCATAGATCTCCTAAAACTTTTGTAATTTCCTAAGTGATAGGAGTACTAGGAGTATTCTTTCTTCTAACACTTGGTCTTTGACTCCAGTTCCTATCACAGAACTTCTAAATCCCTTGGAATTTTCTGGGTGATAGGAGCACCTTTGTTCTAATGAAACAGCTCTTGGCGAACTCTGTATTAGCTTCAGAGTGGGGATTGGTCACCAGAAAGACAAGACTATCAATAGATACTTGGATCTTTCAGTCCCACTCTCCCATCATTCAGGGAGGGAAGAAGGGCTGAAGATGAAGTTAATAATCAATCATGCAGCCTCCATAAAAATCCCTAAAGTAGGGGGTTTGGAGGACTTCTGTGTTCCTGAACACATCCATGTATTGAGAGGGTGACACACCCTAACTCCACAGGCCCAGAAGTTGCTGTCTTGGAACTCTTTTAGTCCTTGCCCTATGTATCTTTCCATCTGGCTGTCCACCTCCATCCTTTATAATATCTTTTATTGTATAATAGACTGGTAAACATATATTTCCCTGAGTTTTGTGAACTGTTCTTGAAAATTATAAAAGCAAGGAGGAGACTGTGAGAAA
This sequence comes from Canis lupus dingo, assembly GCF_003254725.2. Lineage (NCBI taxonomy): Eukaryota > Metazoa > Chordata > Mammalia > Carnivora > Canidae > Canis > Canis lupus. The sequence continues at coordinate 50,814,516 of NC_064255.1, read as the reverse complement.
CCTGATTTATAGCTGGTCGGTTATAAATAGAGGTGACAACCTGGGACTTGAAGTAGAGGTAGTCTTGTAGGACTGAACACTTTAATTTGTATAGGATCTGATGCTAACTCCAGGTAGATAGTTCCAGAATTGGGTTGAATTGGAGGATACCCAGATGGAGTCTGGAGACTTGGAGAACTGCTTGGTGTGGACAAAATCCCACCACACACTTGGTGTCAGAAGTAAAATGTTCTGACAGTATTGAGAGAGACAGAGTTTTTCCTTTCCTTTCATGCAGAGAAGTCTTTTTTCCAGGTTTGTAGACATTTGAGGTATTGTATGTTTTTGATAGATTGTTTTCTTCTCATTATGAAATGTTTTCTTTATCCCTATGATATTCCTCTTTTTGGAGTTTATTTTTCTGATATTAAAATAATCACTGTAATTATCTCATGCTTAGCTGTATCTTTTATATATCTTTATATATAGTTATAATTTTTCTCATTGTAAAAAAACTTAACTTCTTTACATATTTATATTTAAAATAAGTTTTTAATAGGCAGAAACTGGTATAATCTGTCTTTTAATTGGATAAGATTTTAATGTTCTGTGTTTCATAGAAAACCGTAATATTTTTCCTTAAAAATCAGATACTTTGTGACATTTTTAAACACTCAGAGATCTATTATTAATGTTAAAAAGATATATTCTCAGGAATTCTTCTAAGATTATCAAGTATAACAAAAACAAAGTTGTGAGCTGGTGAAAATGGCCAGATTTGTTTAAAAAGTTAATTGCACTATGAAAAACCACTGTTTTATATTATGGGTGAGATGAGAGAAAATATTTTTTCTATCATTCACTCTACTTTTTTATATCTTTACTTATAAATTACAGTTACATGCTCTCATTTATGTCCTTGTTTGATGTCTGTCTCCCCACTGGAGAGTGTACATCACAAAGCAGGATATATTCTCTTTTATTAATTCCTTTATACACAGCACCTACCACAGTGCTTTAAACATTGTAGATGACCAATGCATAATTGTTTAATAAATGAATGGCTAGTATTAGGCTTGCACTTGCTAATCTCTTAGGTAATAGTGATACATAACATGGAAGAGTTTGAAGTGTGTAAATATTATGACAAAAGTAAAAGGATGGATTCTCCAGAGAAAAATAAAATGTCATTTGTCAAAAACTATCAACAGACAGCTGAACTCTGATACAGTCCTGTTAAAGGAAAGAAATGGGAGAGAAACTAATTAGTGAGCTCTAGAACATACTCCATACTCTCTGCTTTGGCAAAGGTGAAACTACATGGACCCCACCTCTTCTAGGAAGGTTTTGTCCCTCCCTTCCTGTAATTTCATTCATTAGGTATTTGATTATCTCAGCCCTTTGAAGCCTTAAGATGTTTTATAATTTGGTAGATTTTCCAGTTTGTTCTTGTTAGATTGGGACTACATTCTCTTGCCACTTTATATATTCTCAAAAAGAACCCTCTCTATTCTTGGCTATTGAGTATTTTCCTTAATACATAGAAAATCAAGCTCTATTTAAAATAATGATTTTTTTTTCAGTTGCCTATCCTCCAAGTGTTCTGTATTGAAATTCCTCCAACCCCAGAATATCTCTAATAAAATGTTGAGATGGAAAATAAGATCATCTTTATTTCTAAAAGCAAAGTCCATAGATATTGCCTAACATTGACTAAAGAGAAAAGGATACTATTAGAATTATGGATTTCACCTTCAGAAGAATTCAAATCCCAAATAAGCAAAAGTGGTTGTTGCAGGGAAGTTCACCAGAATTTTGGACTCTCTTTGATTTTTTAATTTATGCTTTTCAGTAGTGCTTAAAAAAAACATTGTTTATGTATTATTGTTAACATTAAAATATTTTTATAAACATACTACCTGTAAAAATTAGGGTAGGTTTGGTTGCTGAGTCAAAATGGTGGTAAGTAAGCAAAAGTGATTCTAGCTATTTAATATTGGTGTTCACCTACAATGCAATTCATGCTAGCTCATAATCTTGCCACATATAAGGTGGACCAGGAAGCTAAACTGGATGGGGAAGAACTCTAAACATCAGAATGGCAGTTAGGAGTGAAGCTAAACAAAATCTTGAGGTTTACAAGAGTATGAGACAGACTCTGAGTGCAGAGCTAAAGTCTGGTTAGCAAAGACAAGATAGATTGAGATCAATAATCATGAAATAGAGCTAATTAGGCTATTCAGTCAAAAGCCAGAGAAACCTTCAGAGGAACAAGGACTTAGGATATGACATGTTACTATACCTCTCCCCTCTGTCTCTAATATGATACTGCAAAATCTGTCTGCATAATAAAGGTTCTGGGCACAAATATTTTAACACACATTAGAGGGAAGAAATTCTTGCTGTCAATTTGGTATTTCAGATTACTTGGCCAATTCTGAAAAACATGAGCTTTTTAACATTTGTGTAAAATATGCTCACAATGTTCATGCTCTTTTTTCTTTCAAATCTATATTGAAAATTGTTACCATGAGTCTGTTGTTATTGATTGAAGTTGTGAGACAATAAGGTCTGGTGTGTACTATTTTGTATTATAAGTAGTTATGCTGGATCAACTGACCTAAAATAATTAAGAATAATGAACCTTAATGATGACTTCTTTCATCAACAATTTTAAAAGATACTATAAGATGAGAGAGGTAATTATTGTTTCAGCCTTGCAAAGCACCGACAAAAATAAATCCATGACACATATCTACTTTTTAATAGATCAGAAATAAGTATAACCTCTATATAAATACTTCATTTTGATTACCTACACGTTTATTTAAGGGAAAGAACTATCAAATAACAAACACTAGGTACAGTAGATACTGCATGAAGTTAAAATAACTAGGCTAAATAATGTGTTAGACAACAATTTCATTTATAATACTTTAGAATAGACTAGAAACATTAATTCATAAATGATGTACACTAATTTGAGAGCTCTGGCAGGGTAAGCAAATGATTAGAAATCATATGTGGTATTATGAAACGAGAACTTAAGCATGCAGTATTTGTGTTCCAATAAAGTATAAGCAGAATCTAGTTTTATAATGTGTGTGTTTGTAATTGTAATAAAAGCAATTTGTTTAGGACACAAGACCCCACATAAATTGATTGTAACCCGGGGACCAAAATTTTATGATTTGCTTGAATTATTATTCTATAGTTAGTATTGATGGCTTAAATGAATCATTGAATCATGAAATGTAGGGCTGGAAGCCATTTCAAAGTCACCTTTTCCAACAGTGCAGAAGCAATCGAAACAAATGGAGTCTATCAGATGGCTATCTGTCTTGTCATTAAAAATTTCCCTTAAGAGAAATTTACTGATCTCCCTGAGTACATGGCTCTGAGGTTTGATTGGCCTGACTACCCTGAAACTAAGCCTGCTTTTTGACTAAAAATTTTAATAATGTTAAAAATATTTTAAAAGCCTCTTGGAAAGCATGTCTCTCTTACTCCTTTATATTCAGCATAATGCTGAAAATGAAAATAAGAGCAGAGCACAGAGAATTTTTAGAGCAGTGAAAATAGTCCACATGATATTGTAATGATAGATACATGCCATTACACTTTTGTCCAAACTCATAGAATGTACAACACCAACAGTGAACCCTAAGGTAAACTACAGACTTTGAGTGATTATGAATGTCAGTGTAGGCTCATCAATTTTAACAAATGTACCATTCTGGTGGGGGATGCTCAGAGGTGGGAGGCTGTGCGTGTGTGAAGGCAGAGGATGTATGGGAAACCTCTCTACCTTTCTCCTGATTTTGCTTTGAACTTGAACCACTCTAAAAAAAAAATAAATAAATCCCAGAAGAGAACACAGGCAGCAACCTTTTTGAACTTGGCTGCAGCAATTTCTTACTAGACATGTCTCCAAAGACAAGAGAAACAAAAGTAAAAATGAACTACTGGGACTTCATCAACATAAACAGCTTTTACACAGCAAAGGAAACAGTTAAGAAAACTAAAAGGCAACCAACAGAATGAGAGAAGACATTTGCAAATGTTTTATCAGATGAAGGGCTAGTATCCAAGATCTAAAAGAACTTATTAAACTCAACACTCAAAAAACAAAAAAAATCCAGTCAAGGAATGGGTAAAAGACATGAACAGACATTTCTTCAAAGAAGACATACAAATGGCCAACAGACACAAGAAAACATGCTCCACATCACCTGACATCAGGGAAATACAAATCAAAACCACAATGAGATACCACCTAATACTAGTCAGAATGGCTAAAATTAACAACTCAGGAAATAACAGATGTTAATGATGATATGAAGAGGAACCCTCTTACACTGGTGGTGGAAATGCACTGGTGCAGCCACTCTGGAAAACAGTATAGAGGTTCCTCAAAAAGCTAAAAATAGAGCTACCCTATGACCCAGCAATTGCACTACTAAATATTTATCCAAAGCATACAAACATAAAGATTCAAAGGGGCACATGCACCCCAATGTTTATAGCAGCAATGTCCACAATAGCCAAACTATGGGAAGAGCCCAAATGTCCATCAGCAGATGAATGGATAAAGAATATGTGGTATTTATGTACAATGGAATATTACTCAGCCATCAAAAATGAAATCATTCCATCTGCATCAATGTGGATGGAACTAGTGGATATTATGGTAAGCAAAATAGGCCAGTCAGAGAAAGAAAAATACCATATGATTTCACTCAAATGTAGAGTTTAAGAAACAAAATAGATGAGCATAAAGGAAAGGAAGGAAAAATAAAATAAGATGAAAATAGAGAAGGAGGCATAAGAGATGCTGAGCTTTAGAAAACAAACAGGGTTGTGGAGTGGAGGTGGGTGGAGGGATAGTGTAATTGGGTGATGGACATTAAGGAGGGCACTTGATGTAATGAGCACTGGGTGTTACATGTGACTGATGAATCACTAAATCCTACTCTGAAACTAATTTAAAAAAGAATAACAAAAAAAATTAAAACAAAGAAGAAAATACAAAAAGAGTGAAAAGCTAAAAAAAATAAAATCTTTTTTTAAAAAAAGACTTTTTTGGGACGCCTGGGTAGCTCAGTGGTTGAGCATCTTATAAGCATCTTATAAGCATCTTATAAGCATCTTATAAGCATCTCTCTCTCTCTCTCTCTCTCTCTCTGTCTCTCAGGAATAAATAAATAAAATCTTTTTTAAAAAAGACTCTTTTTGAATATTATCTTCACTCATATTTTATGCCCTCTACTCAATTCTGTCTCCTTTGTCTTATACTGTATCTCTCTCCAGTTCCTTTCAGTCACTCTTTCTCCTCTGGCCTGTCTATAGTCAAGTTTTTACACTCTTTAAAACAACTTTTCCTTAACTTGAGATAACCTCTAAGAGGTATAGACCCATCTATGCTTTTTGAGTTCTTCATACCATTATTTTCTAACTTGTGCTAGAGATCATATATTACATTCATTTCCTCTACTTTTTAATATCCAATATAATTCTTAACCCTTCCTATTTGATCATTATTTATTCATTCATTAATTCAACAATCATTTCTGAATTTCTGTTATGTACCAAAACCCCAATGGTGGTTAGCAGAGTGACAAGACAGTCTCAGGGTGGAAGGTAGAAAAAGCAGGTTTAGTTTTGCAGAGGACATTCCATGATTCTACTAAAATTTCTCCTTTAGAGGTCATTGATAATAGTGTAATTGTCACATCTAGCAGCCTTGACTCAGTGCACATCTGACTTAGTCTTTCTGGAATGTATGACCTAACTGACTCTTTCTTAACAATTTTTCCCATTTTAGTTTCCATGAGTGTAAATCTCTCAGGAAATGCAGGAAATATATTGGCCCACTCCAAGAATGAGACAAAAATAAAATAAGTGATAGAAAACTGTTTTGTTTTGTTTTTTGTTTGCTTTTTTTTAAAGATTTTATTTATTTATTCATGAGAGACACACACACACAGAGAGGCACAGATACAGGCAGAGGGAAAAGAAGGCTCCACACAGGGAACCCAATGTGGGACTCAATCTCGGGACTCCAGATCATGCCCTGGGCCGAAGGCCAGGGCCAAACTGTTGAGCCACCAGGGTCCCTGAAAATTTTTTGATTTAATTCCCCTAGCTATGCTGCTTTTGATGTGTAGATTCTGGCAAAAAAAAAAAAAAAATCAGATATTTTCTCTACCTCCTAACGTAACTATGCTGCTCAGACAAGTTTGCTGCTTGAATTTCAAATTATCTCCTTTATCCTTCTAGAATAGTCCACAGTGTCACCTAGCTTTTTTTTCATTCTCTCATTAAAAAAAAAAAAAAAAAAAAAAGATTTATTTATTTATTTATTTATTTATTTATTTATTTATTTATTTTAGGGAGAGAGAGGGAGAACACACACATGAGCAGGAGGAAGAAAGAGAGAGGGAAGGAGAATCTCAAGCAGACTCTTCACTAAGCACAAAGCCCAGTTCAGGGCATGGGACCCCCAAGATTATGGCCTGATCCTGAACCAAGGGTCAGATGGTTAACCAATCGCCACCCAGGCACCCTGTCACTCTCACATCTTATGAATCTCTATGACACATTGCCACAATATTTTTTGAGTAGTACATCAATGATTATGGCCTGTACTTGCTCAAAGTTATTATACTTTCCCAGTACCAAGAATTGGTTACTCAGTATATATCCTTTTTCCCTCTCTGATTCAATAGTGTACATTTTTCACCTCTCCCCACACCTTAGATAAGCAGAGGAATTGTTTGTTCGCTTGCACAAACACAGACACGGACACATAAACACACAAGAAAAAAAGCTCATGAAGAGAAGGACTTACTCTTCTTGTTCACTGCTATATCCTCAGAACATAGCACTATACTTGCCACATATTAAGTGATTAATAAATATATTTTTGATGCATGCAAACATAAATGGATGAATGGTTGATGTTACTGTATCTTTCCTCTCGGGACTTTGAGTAAAGTTGGTATTTTGAAAGAATGCTATCTACGCAACCCTTAGGATACCACTGTGCACTCTTGATGCTACTCATATGTAGGTGCAAACTAGAAGCAGAGCTTTCATTTAAATCTTCCTTTTGCTGAAGAGAGAATTAAGCTCAAGATTAATCGGACAACATTTCCAATATTTCATCCAAAGCCATCGATAGGTTTTGCTTCTACGTTAGATGTTTTCCCTCTGCTTTTCTGTCAAATATTAGTTGCTATTCCTTTGGTATTTTAAGATCTAACTCACATGCTGCTTCACTCATCCTGTCTTCTTCCATCAGTCTGGTAGAATTTTGGTTTTGCCTGTGTTATAGAGAAATGATATCTGGCTGGAATTGCATAAGATGCTGTTTTTCCGAGCTTCATCTCTTATTGCATGTGTTACTATTTTTTTTAAAAAAAGGTTTTTTAAGTCTTATATTCTTTATCTGCAAAATTGTAGTATTTCCATTTCTATGCAACAGTGAATGCAGGTCTTCTTGGTTGACTGCATATGGGGGGCCGTGTGCAGGGGATTGAGATGTGCCATGTGGTTGCCAGATCATTGTCAGAAAATATTTCTTCAAATTCTCTTCTGCCACAAGCTGTGAGAAATAGTGTTGATAATGACTTGCCCGAACTAATGCAAGTCCTATTGCATTGAATGCAAAAATTCGTGCAGATACATTTGGACACAGAGGTCTTTCTGTAGGCATCTGCCCTAATCCCCGGGAGTGTAGCCTTTTTGTTAAGAATACATCAATGACAAAATAGAAGCAGTGTCTTAACAATCGAAATCATGTCAAAGATGTATTTGAAATGAGTTTTTCTATTACCAAATTGGATGCTGACATTAAAACTTCAGAAGAATCAAAGGTGACTGTAAGAAAAGTTGAACAAATTCTCTTATCACATTTATACTCTAGAGGCTATTGTAGGAGGTATCTTTCCACGACTTCATATAATGTCTCACATATAACCACAGAATAAATTTCTTTCTAGCCTACATTTGAAGAACAGGCTGTGGATTCAGCACCTTTTTTTTTAAGGACATTATGCACATCACTGAAGGTGCTTCTAAAACGGGAAGACAGCTCTGAACTCTTCGCTGCACGTTCAGTGTGTCAGTTTTATGTCTAGTTTAGGTGTTTGGGCAGGTGTATGCATATGTGTGTGTGTTAGTATTATAATTGTAGAGTTCATGGTTGCTGACATGACTTAAGGCTCTATAGCTGAAATGATACTTGACCGTGAACAATATGTGATTGATATATATATGTATATATGTATATATATGCATACACATAAAATATGAATATTATCAGTGAATGATGAAGTGAAGTTGTTATTTTATAGTTGGATTCGTTATCCAAAAATATTTTCGTTGTAACTCATAAATTAACATGCATCCCACTCTGAAAAAAATAAGTGGGATGATTTACAGATACTCCTTTGCAGCTCAGATTTGCAAAGAGAAACAGAGAAGAAAGCAAAAAAGTATGAATAATGGAAACAGGCAAGAGGTGAAATTGTAAAAGCAGAGAATATGCTCTCACATCTATTTTTTAATGTTCACTTTAAGATTTATTTTATTTATTTCTATAAACTCTGCACATGTCCCCAAAGACTACAATTTATTTCTCTAAATTTTCATGGTATGGTGGTTAACCAAGTTAAAACCTGAGGATTGATGAAGCAATTGGAAGCCTCGGGCATTTGTGCTCAAAAATTTAACTGTAATAAAACTTCTACATCAGAGCAATACAAACATAATGCTGCTCACCTGTGTCTACTTAATTCCTCATGCATCTTCCCAAGTGATTCTTTGAGACAAAAAAATTAAAGAGGCCATGGAGTTTCTATTGTCTGTGTGTGCACATACACGTATATGTGTGTGCTTCTTTCTATGTATGTATATAGTTACGTGATAATGTGCGTATATCTATCTATGTAGATATAATTTGAAGCATCTATATGTATATATTTTTTCAAGAATCTGACATGAAAGATTTTTTTAACTATATTTAATTTTTCTGGAAGGTTCTTCTTACTTTATCTACCACGGTACTTCATATATATGCAGACTCAGCTGGCAAATAATTTTATTTTTTTTTCCACTGTGAATAAATGTAAAAAAATCTAAACATTTAAAGAGTACATAAGAACTACTTTTTTTTTTTTTTTGCTAAGTTATTTTAAGTCAGATTAGGAACCTTATAAGCACTTGATTGTGATTCCTGATACAGAAAAAAGCTTGTTTAGAGAACAGTGTTCATTCTCTTTTAAAGGCCCCACATCATCATTCCCAACAATTTCTTAAGAAGATTTGACTCAATGGAAGGAAGGAAGGAAGGAAGGAAGGAAGGAAGGAAGGAAGGAAGGAGGGAAGGAAGAACACATCAAAGGCTGGGTATCGGAGAAAGGGAGGAGGAAGAGGAAAGAGGAAAACTGAAATAACCAATAACTTGCCATGTACAAAGAACCACATTTTGTTTTAATTATTTTGGAAACGTATTTTTATTTTTAGTTAAAAATGACATCTATAATTGTAAGCTGCTTTTATTTTCATTTGTTTTTTTCATGCAGGTTACTTTCCTCAAACATAGAAGAGTTACAGCTCAGTATTGCACTGTATACATAAAATTTTAATATAGACTTATTCTCAGATATTATGCTTACATCTCTGTTGAAATCTCTGGTTATGCACAGAGGATATTTTTCTAGATTAGCATTAAAGAATGCACATCTTCTAAACTTTTGATAAGCATTTGGATATAACGCTGTAGAACAATCATCCCTATTTGCCTTCTCAACAACAGTACAGGAAATTGTCCACTTTCCAAACAGTTGTAAAGGTGGGGGATTTTAAGAATGATGATAATAAAATGATTATTATGTAATGTAATAATATTTATATGAAAAATAATGCAATAATAATTATCACTATTACATTACAAGACACTCATATCCAATTTTTATTTTCATAGGCTTTGTGGATCACTTGAATCACATTACTTATAAAATTCTTTTCATGTTCTTTCTCAATTTTTTTTCTATAACATGCTTCAGTTTATCTATGTTGTGTCAGTACAATTTAAATATCATGGGCATGTATTATTTCCATGTTACATATATCATAAATATTCTTCTCATTCTGTCCTTGTGATGTAGGAAAGATGTTGGGGCTTGAGCCAACAACCAAGAAAGAATTCTTGAGACGTCTTTGTTGCAAAAGGGTGATTTTATTAAAGCATGGGACAGGACGTGTGGGCAGAAGTTGCTGCACAGGGGTCATGAGGAGTGACCCATTACAGACTTTCAAGTTCGGAGGGGGGTTAGGGGATAATGTAAGTCTCTAAGGAATTTTGGAAGCAAGGTTACCAGAGCCTTGAGGGGACTAGCTATTGTTAGGAAAGGGTAAAACCCTAGTCATAAGACCCTTCTGACGTGTATCGGTGGGCTATATGCTTATGGGATGATTACTATCATATAACTTGGGGGGGTAGAGATAAAGGAAGTTTCCAAAGGAATTTTTATATGTTAAAGCAGATTTACAGGATCCTGGGGAGTCAGAATAATGTTCAGCTAAGATTGCCTTTTGCCCTTAGCAAAGTATTAGCATCGAGGCAGCTAAGCTCCTAGAGGAACTCTGTCTGTTTCAAGAACTTGTCAGTGGGCTGTGGGCAGTAAAGAAACTTAATTTTTTTTTCTTGCCTCTGCTTCTCATATTACTAAGACTGTACTAATAATATTTTGTTTTCTTTTGCATCTTTGGTCCTTGATATCTGATTTGGAAAAGTCATCTTCAATCAAGATAAATATCCATCCACAATATCTTCAGGTTTTGAAAAAGTTTAAATGTTTTTACATTTAATTCTTTAATCCATCTGGAATTTTGTAACTTAAGATCAACTATAATACTTTCATTTAACCTCCCTCAAAGAAGTAATCACTCTGCACCATTTATTTGTTTGTTTATTTGTTTATTTTTATTTATTTATTTATTTATTTTTGAGAGAAAGAGGACAGGAGGAGGGGCAGGGGGAGAGGAAGGAAGATAATTCTCAAGCCGACTTCCCTCTGAGTATGAAGCCCAATATGGTTCAATCACAGGACCCTGAGATCATGACTTGAACTGAAATCAAGAATCGGATGCTCAACAGACTGAACCACCCAGGTGCCCCTGCCCTGCACCATTTATTAACTGATCCATCTTTTCTTTAACATGTAGAAACTAACTGTATATTTATAGTAAATGCATACAAATATATACACACATATATTTTATTTCTAAGTTTTCTAATTGATCCCATGGATCTGTTCTTCTACTTTGGTACCAATGTCATATTTTGGTTTTCATTATTGAGACTTAATAATTGGTTTGTTAAATATAGTGGTAATGGAAATTGTTTTCAATTCTGAATTATTGTTGTGCTTAATTATGTAGATTTAATACTTTTAAACTGTCTTGTGTTCATTACTAGAATAAAACATACTAAGTAATAATGTATTATCATTTCAATGGAGCACTCTATTTTCTGATATTTTTAGGTAAGATTTTTCATCTATTAGACCTAATGTTTTAGGAGTGTGTATTGGAGTACCAACTTTATAATATTCTGATATTAGGATTATTTTTACTTCATCCCAATCATGTGATTGCTTCTCATTGTCATAGTATCAGTATTTAAGCTTGCATTTATAAAGATAGCTATTTTGGTCTAATTGTCTCAATAGGCCTTGAAGTTCCTCTATTTTGGTTCTGCTAGTTTCCATCCCATGTTCAGGAATGGTTCTTCAAAACAACCTTCACTGGGGTGGCTGTGTCATGAAAGATTATAGCCACACTATGGCAATATAAAGGAAATTGTTTTGTGTTTCTGCAGAGATGGAGCTTTCTGAATAAATTTTGCTAAAATCTGGGACCCTGAGCTAAAAGCAAGTATTGGGAGGTTAATATTCACCTATACATATACACAGAGAGATCTCCAGAGACAATTACCTAACTCCTGAGATATATGTTTGTATTTCGAAGGGAAATCATGCCCAGGACCCTGGAGAGCTATATCCAGAAACAATTGGGTATATCTGGCCTTTAGAGAGATGTATTCACATCCCATATTATTAGAGCAAGAATGTAGGATTCTTTCATCCTGTCCCCAAGGACCAGAAGTTTTTGCTCTTCCCTTTGGCAGAGAAGACAGGCAGCTGCCTCCTTCTCCTTAATAGAAGCAGAGAAAATCCTCTTTACTTCCTCCCTCACCTCTGCAGTATTTGGCCACACATGCGCTGGATTTCTTTCCACCTGATTGTCATCTCAGGGCTAAAACTGGGGCAAAGAGGGCCAGTGTAGTTCCTCTCATATAAATATTAATAACTAATATTTCTGATCCAGAACACTCATATGGGTATTCTGAATAAAATTAATACAAATAAATACTTAAAACCCAATATTCTTTCTCTGTGCCTAGAAATCTAGAACCGAGACTGTGAGTGCCTTTCCTTGCTTCCTTCCTGTAAACAGGCCTTGACTAGAAGAATAGAAAGTAAGAACTGTGCAGAGAGTGGTATAGAAATGATCAGGGATGTGATTTCTATCAACAATTTAACAAATACTGGTGTGATAGAGTCATGCTAAGCAGTAAGTGCCAATAAGTTCTCCAGTATCTTGCAGGAAACATTGAGAAGGAAACAAAGGACACAAAGAGAGGTGGGAATTAAGTCAGGCTTATTCTTGGCAGGAATGAAAAAGCCTTTCTATATGTAACAAACATTTATGTTATCTTTCTCAGGATCATACATTGTTTTGGCCGCTAGATGTGCAAAGACAAATTTGAATGTCTGTTCTTTAGACATTCATTGTTTATTGAAAGAGTCAAAAAGTAACCTTTAAGTGCTGTGATGAGAGTACAGAGATGAACAAAGAAAATAAATGTTTGGAAAGCAAAATTGTCAAGGCTTGGTGTCAGCTAGAATGAAGGGAGTAGAGAAAAGAAGAGTTTATATCTTCCGGTTTAGAGGATTAGATGAATGGTGATGCCACTTGAAAGAAAAATCTAGAAGTAATTGAATCTAGGTTTAAAGCTCAGAAGAGAGGTCAGGGCTGGTGGTATGGATTTTTCCAGCATCAACATGTAGATAACCATTCCCCAAAAAGTATATTTTCCCCTGAGCCTTTTCTTCCACACCCATGGCAAATATCAAAGGCCTCAAATGTTGCTACTAATCAGGAACACAGACTATAAATCTTAGTCTTAGCCCCCTAGATAGCACTATAAAATTATTAAACTTGACAGATGAGATCAAACTAATTCTTTTTTCCCTTTCAAGCTAAATGAACAATCTTAATAACTATAGAGCAAATATAAATAGGGAAAATATCAGAGGAGCTAAGGCAAAATTTAATGCATAGCAAAATTAAAGAGGTGTGGGGTAAAAGAGAAGTACAATAGACCAAAATAAATGAAAGCAGTTTAAAATATACTAGAGTCCTATTGTTACAGTATGAATCATTATATACTGTAGTCAAATTCGTATCACTCAATCCCAGGATTATGAGAAAAAAGAAATGAAAGGGGTGTCAGTCCTGTTGTGTGACTGTAGTCTTTTAATAAGGTTACATTCTATTTAAAAAACAATTTAGATGATGCCTTGCATCTTGGAAAAATTCAAAAGCTAGCTTTGCCAGCAAAAGAGGTTGTGTTTATGGAGCACTCTGGAAGTAATAATGCATCGGTTGGATTCCCCAGCTAAACAGAACCAGCAAATCTCCATCAATATCTGCATCTGGGCCTATATCTGTAGCTCTAAAATACAGAGATTCATTTCAAGAAATTGGCTCATGTGACTGTGGAGACCGGCAAGTTCAAAACTTGTAGGACAGGTCAGCAGGCTGGAAACTCTCAGGCGAGAGCTGATGTTTCAAACATGAGGCAAAATTTCTCTTCTCTTAAGGAAACTTCCATTTTTACTGTTCAGGCCTTCCCACCAAGTGGATGAGGCCCACCTATGTTATCAAGGTGATTTCTTGAAGTCAGCTGATGGTAGATGCTAACCACATCTACAACATATTTCCGCAGCAACTTGTACTAGTATTGGCTTGAGTGGCAGGCAGCCTAACCTAGCCAAGTTGACACATGAAACTACCAGGGCAAATACTGTTTCTTACAATACAGAGAAATCCTCACTCATTTCAATGGTCTTAATGTGTTATCATTTTGTTACCATTTTGTTTTCTTATAAACATGATATGGCACTGATATAGGGCACTGGTATTCAAGAATGCTTCTGATAGGTTGCTGATGCCAGTCTTTTGTTCTCTGGGTTAAAACAGGGGCCCAGAAACTTCTAGTGTGTCACCTACAACTATATCCCTAAGTTCAATTAAGATCTGGTGGGAACTGTCATTATATGGTTCAGATGCATGGCCCAGGGCAGGCCAAATACAGCTCCCAGATGAACAGAGGATCAATCCCCTCCTTCCTGTTGAACTGGAGCTTTGGGGCAGTTGGTAAAAGTCAAAGGTAAAAAACAGTTTGCTTTCCCAAAGCCCCTCAAGCAGTATCTGGGGAGGGGAAATGGAAGAGCTGAAACAGTGCCATGACTGGACTCAGACACACAAACATTTGAAATAATATTAGTCTTTTCTAATGCTTCACACATTTAATCTGAGGTTTCTGTATCCTGATGGTGGCTTAATTAAATATAAATGCTGATTTATTTCTCAGGTTGGAAAACACTCTGTTGAAACTGAGCCTAAGTAGTACAAAGTGTTTCTAAAATGCTATAGCATTTATCTGGGTTAAAGATTTTTAAATGTTTTAACAGTGAGAGGAATATCGGAAGGAGGGTCGGAGAAAGAAAGGGAAAGAGAAAAAATGGGAGAAATAAATGCAGAAATGAAAGCTATATATTTCCATTTAGTTGATTTTGTTCAATTAGGTTTATGATTTTCAAAACTATAATCAAATATCAAATATTATGTGCTATTGCACAATGCTTAAATTAATAAGAGGGGAAAACTTTATTTCATCATGTTGATTGAACATTTTAAGTTAATTTTTAAAAGAATTCCCTTCTCATGATTTAAGGAAACCATGAAGTAGTGTATATTAACTAAGAATAGTAAAAGAAATAGACCAGGTTAGGTAATAAGGAGGAAAAAGAATAAAAATAGAAAACTGAGACACTAATCACAATAATAATTATAACAAATACTTTAATTATGTTAGAATAATGATAATATCTAAGTGTAATTGGCATATTTTATATCAAGGTAAAAGTGATTTAAATTTTTCCATATATCTTTATCACACCACAGAACCCTTGTAAAGGTAAATTCTTCTGTAAAGAAGTTCGACCACCTAAATGTTTGATACAAACAACACAAAATCTCAAACAAACAGAACGTGCCATTGAGAACTGCTTCATTACAAATACTGCATTCGATTTAGAAAACAGTATGAAGTGTCTATGAGTTACTGTTTTACTTCATCTATATGCTATTTTAAAACATTTGAACATATATAACAAAATATTCAGAATATACATCCAGAAGGATGTTATAAATAGTTGCTGAGGATTTTGATAATAAGTAAACCAACTGTGGTTTTCTAAAGACTTTATTTGAGAGAAAGAGAGAGAGAGAGAGAGAGAGAGAGAGGAGAGCACAGAGATAAAATCAGAGGGAGAAAGAGACTCCCCATTGTGCAAGAGCCTGACCCAGGACCCAGGATCATGACCTGAGCCAAAGGCAGAAGCTTAACTGACTGAGCCACCCAGACACTCCCAATTGTGTCTTATCAAACCAAAACAAACAGCAGTCATAAAAAATATATATGTATATATATATATATATATATGTATATAATTTCTAGTTGCTTTTACAAATCAATTATTTTAAATAGATTTCAATTAACACTTCTTTGAGGATTATACAAAATTCACTCTTTAATAACCTTGAAAAGAGAACACTTGCATTTTGTACTAAAGATATATTCTTGAAGAAATGCTTGTAATTCAAAATTTATGTTTTTCAGGCAGCCCAGGTGGCTCAGCGGTTTAGTGCTGTCTTCAGCCCAGGGTGTGATCCTGGAGACCTGGGATCAAGTTCCACGTAGGGCCCCCTGCATGGAGCCTGCTTCTCCCTTTGCCTTGTGTCTCTGCTTCTCTCTCTCTCTCTCTCTCTCTCTCTGTATCTCTAATGCATAAATAAATAAATTTTTTCTAAAAGTTATGTTTTTCAAAACTTCTTTTTTAGGTAAAGGGGATTAAGAGTACGCTTACCACGATGAGCACTGAGTAATGTATAGAACTGTGAATCATTATACTGGAAACCTGAACCTAATGTAACATTATGTGTTAATTATACTGAAATTAAAAAAAAAAAAAAGAACAGAGGGAGAAAACCATTATTTTTCTCCATAGGAATAAATATAAAATATGGGAAAGACATTCTCAGAGCACTCAAATCTACATATTTTTTTGTGCTGATAACGGCATGGATCTTGCAGCCAATCACTGGCATTCTCCCATCATCCTTGCCTGCTTACATACTGGTTTTCTTTTTTCTTTTGAAAGATTTTATTTATTAGAGTGCACATGAGCAGAGGAAGGGCAGGTGGGGGAGAAAGAGGACCTAAAGCAGACTACAGAGTGTGAAGCCTAATGCGGGGCTTGATCTCAGGACTCTGAGATCATGACCTGAACTGAAATCAAGATTCTTAACTGACTGAGCCACTCAGGTGTCCTTCTTCATGGTTTTAAAATTATAAGCACTTCTGCTTTAGGATCCTTTAAAAATATTTCCTGCATTACATTAATAGTTTCTAGAGTGCACAATTCTAAATTAACAGCAGAATTGTCACATTATTTACTTGGTATTTTTTTATTTATCTTTTTTTTTATTTTTTTTTATTTTTTGGTATTTTTTTTAATTGTAGTTTTTTGTCACATCCAATTTCTGGTTCACAATTAACAAATTTAGGTATGATTTTCAGCAGTGATACTAATAATACTAAACAATGAATGTGTGGATAACATTGTTACTGGATATGAACATATTTTAAATGATAAACTTATGTAAAAATAAAAGAACAGCACAGTAGTCATCCAAAATCATTCACAGAAAAATCCAGTGCAAGCAAGCAACAATATTTTAGCCAAGACACTTATGTCATAGGTTTCTCAGCTCAAGCGGCCAAGGTAAAGCAAAGTGCTTTTTCCTGCCAACTTTGAAGTCCTTACATTCTTGATAATTTTTCTTATACTTTGCATTTCATACATGTTTCTATGTGCATAAATTTTTATTAATACTTTACTACACCATAGGGGATCACCATATACATTGTCCTAATTTTACTTTTTAAAGATTTTATTTATTTGTTTGACAGAGAGAGAGGGGGAGAGAGAGCAAGCACAAGCAGGGGGAGCAGCAGGCAGAGGGAGAGGGAGAAGCAGGTCCTGGCTGAGCAGGGAGCCCAATGGGGGGCTTGATCCCAAGACTCTGGGATCAGATCCAGAGCTGAAAGCAGATGCTTAACTGACTGAGCAACCCAGGCACCCCTATATTATCCTAATTTTAGATCTAGTTCTTACAGATCTAAATTTTATATCTAGTTTTTCATGAAGTTAAAGTTGCTGAGAATAACCAAGGTGATGCTGTGCCTGCACGTGTGTTGTACATCCTATATGTTCTCTCTCTATATATATGTAATATATATTTTATACATGATAGCTTATTCACACATTAACCTCGTAGGGTTGCACATAAACATATATGAATAGGTAAAAATTATTAGACATAAAGTTAATGTTGCCTTTTTTTTTTTTTTACTTTTGTGGGCAAGGACCGTTTTGTCTTATAGGAATATATTATCAGTACAGTGCTTTGCACAAAAGAAATGTCTCAGTAAAAAAAAAAAAAAAAAAAAAGAAAGAAAGAAATGTCTCGGTTGAGGTTACCCCCAAAAGTAGATTTTTAGACAAGGGTTGAGTATTTGTCATTTTGGAGAAAAGGCTGACAGTGTCTTGGGGAGGTGACATGGGGATCAGAAAGCAAACAATAAGGGGTATATTGTTAAATGAACTTCTGTGTTCATTGGGCGTAGCTCAAATCCAGAAAGCTCTGGGAAACAGTGTGAAACATGTTTCAGAAGTAGCATGGCCAGAGTGAAGGAGCTAGGATATTTATTCACTCACTCCTACCTTTCTGTTATCAGTTACAAGGTAGGCTTCGGTTGAGGCACGTTAATTTCTCAGACATTCCCAGTCTACCAGGCTCATGGGTAAGGTAGGGTCCAGCAGGCTGAGGGCAGCTCTTCCCTAAAGTGAGAAGTTGTGCTCATGTATAGAAATGTAAAGATGAATTCAGGGATATGGGCCAAGTGCAGACTGAATCCATACAATGGATAATCAAAAAACACTTAATAAAATAAAATAAATGAAGCAAGGGAAGTAATTGTTCAGTATTAAATGGCTAGTGCCAGAAAATAAAAACTTTTTTTAATTTAAATTTTTTAAGCATTGGGAAAAAAGTTTTCTTAGGTAATGATCTCTGTTCATTCCCATTTACTAAAAACCAATTTTTAAAAACATTTATTCCTTTCCAAATTCTCATTTATACATTTCCTCAAGTAATATTTATGTATTAATATTCAGATTTTAATACATTATGAATTTTTAATGCCTAAATCTTACCCCCTAAAGTAAACATTATTTCTCTTCTCCTCTTCCAAGGCCTTATATCTTTGAAACTAAACTGTGAGCTTGTGTTTAGGTAACATAGGGGTTAAATACTCAGGCTTTGGATTCAGACACATGGGTTCCTGCTCTGTCATTTAGATGTTATGTGGCTTAAGACACGTTACTTAATTTCTCTTATCCAACATTTGTCCCTCAGAAAGATGAAGACAGCAATACTTACCCTCAGGATTGGTTTAAGGATTAAGTAAAATGATATGTAAAGTGTGCAGTACCTAAAATATGGTAAACATTTATCAAATGGTACTCTAGCCAGATTAAGCTGAGTGACATGGGTGGTAAACATGTAAAATCATGGATGATCTCCAAAATTTCAGAATAACATGATTTATGCATGTGAGAGGAGTTTTACATGCTAATAACTGCATATTTCTGGAAGGCCCCTCTCCCTTGCTAAGACTGGGTTATTATATCTCTCCTACTGAATATGTAGAAAACCCAAGAAGCCCCTAACTGACAATTGGCTCAGGGTTCTCCAGATCACATCTCTTGAAAAGTGACTGACTGGATTCCAGAAAACATGAGACCTACAGTGCCTTGTAAAATAGAATTCCTTAATGAGCCTGGTACTGGGTAAAAGCGTATTCATCATTCCCTGTTTCAAGCAGGCTCAACAAGCTGTAGTCACATAGCCTATGCATTTTAGACATAAATAGGATCACCTATATAGACTTTGTTTCACCTTATTTACTAATCTCCCCAAATGGGTGTGAACTCCAAGTCTACCTCACGATGTCCCCTAGATCTACTATGGGCGATTGCTTAAACTCTTGATGGCCTAGTTTCCCATCTACAAAAATAATTATAACTCATTTGACTGTTACTTTGATGATTAAAGCAGTACATGTAAGTAAACTACTTAGAAAAATAGCCTGACTTAAAGTAATGTTTTAAAATATATTTTATTTTAAACTATTATTATTAGTAGCAGTAGTAGTATTTCATACTAAATTTCCAAATCATCAATGGCCTATGACTCGGGAATCTTTGATACTTGATGTGCCATTCATATATGCTAGCTCCTTAGATTAAATTTCGGTTGCACTATATCCCAAAAAAGGTAATATACAGTTTATTAGCTCTTAAGACCAAAAATTTTTGTCCATAAAACATTGGCTTCCTCTATTAATAGGCTTGACCTAGGCTTCACTTTGGTTATGATTCTGTTGTAATCTCTCTAAGGTTTATCCCCCATGGCTTACTTTGTAAAAATACATGTTTTTTTGTTCCACTCCAAATAAGTCACCTATCTGTCATGGGTTTCTGCCAAGATTGACCTATGGAAAACCCCAGCAATTGACTCGTTGGTCTCCAAAGTACATGTTTCCTAGTGAAATTAAATTATGGAAACATTGAGCAACCAACACACAGAAAGTACTGTGTTGCAGATAGGGCCATCAAAATTAAAAATCATAAAATAGCCATTCCTCGACTTTCTCCCGCTGGTACTTCGGAGCTGTGAATTCTCAGAGCAGCCTCCACAAATCTTTCTTGTAGCATCTAACACTGGATATTGCAATACTTCGCATGGAATAAGAAGCAGGTATCTTTTTCTTAGAAAGCATAATGTCATTTTTTCAATGCAACTTAGGTAAGGCACAGGATTTATATAGCTTAGTTCTTTTTTTTTTATAGCTTAGTTCTTTTATAAAGTTCAATAGAATGTTAATAGCCACAAAGTATTGAAATCTAGGATTTAGATTTCATTATAATGGGACCAAATGGCATGCAGGAAACCCCAAGAGTCCTGTTCAGCTGTGCAATGCCTGGCATATCTTGTGGGTGGTTTCCAGGAACTTGTGTATAATAGAAAAGTAAGAAAGAATACAGAAGATAGCAGAATGATAGGCATATTGAAATTCTTCTAAAGGTTTTAAAAATATTCAAATCTTCTTTGCTAAGAACCTTTTGAAATCATTGCCACAGATCTGAAACAAATTAAAATCAAAGCTTATCTATACTCTTATATTTTTCTAATTTCAAGTTGATAGATAAGTACTACAAAGTACTATAAAAATATTAGGATAAGCCTTCAATATTGCAAGGATCCCAGTTTGGCTAATAGGAAATGAGTATTTCAAAATTAAAAATTTCAAGATCTGGAGTAGAAGCTGAGAAATCTAAATAAAACTTTAAGGAAAATTTCCTATAGGAATTGTAAAGCATCAATATAAAATACACCATCATTTATTTGTGAGACATAACTTTGATCAATATATCTTTCTGGGAATAAATATGTGCAGAGATTGTATAAGATTATGGAATTAAAAGCTAGTGCTACTAGAAGGAATCTGTCTGTATGTCTACCAAGAAGAAACCAAGGAATCCCCAGACCCAATTAATTTTAGATTTTCTGTGGAGACCTCTTTTCTTAGTAGTTCTAGATCAGCCTTGTCCAATAAAAACGTGAACCAGAAATGAAAGGTACACATGCTGGCTTGATATGGCCACTTGCATAATGCATAGCATAGCAAACCAAACACCTCTCGAACTTACATGTATACACACACACACACACACACAAGTGCGTATACACAATCCTGTTCCTCCATTGGTGTTTAACATCATGATAAATGATTGTGTGTCTCCAGATTCAGTCTCCACTCCTTACCACTCCTTGTTTGGCTCTGCCAGTGGTTGACACCCCTGGGAATGAGCAGGAAGCAGTAGGGGACAATCAGTGGGTCTATTGCCCCTCCCCACTCTCTCCTGGGGAGATTGCGATTTGATAGTGGCTGAAATTTTCAACCGAAGAATCATAGTTCCTTCTTGCCCATCTCATAATTAGAGCTCTTGCCAGGTTTAATAGCACCACAATCTTTCCTCACCCTTCAGGGAGGTAACACTGACTTTCTGTGGTGCTAGTTTCTGGATGCTTTTGCCATCTCCCGGTGGATTCTTTTACTTTGCCCAAATCCCTGTAAGTCCTTTATTACTTTCTCTGCAATTAAATCTGAATGTAGCATCTGTTTCTCATTGGGACCCTAATTGATATAATGCTATAATAATTTACTTACTATTACTTATGCCATAAAATTAACATCGTTTTTTACTCATATCTGCCAAATTAGCAGGCTATTTAGCTATTAATTGCTTCCTCCTATTACTTTCCATATTTTCATCTTGGACTCCATCACTTTCTAACATAATTTGTCAAAATCTCCTTTTGGCTTCTTGCTTTAACTAAAAATTGGAATTTCTTCCCCAAGATACCACATTTCTTACATCTGCTTTTTATTCTCATGCTTATACTATATGTCTGGAAAGCCCATATTCTTATTTTCCAATTACCAATTTATTCACCATTCTTTGATTTATTCTTCTAGCTTTCATTCAACAGATATTTCTTGAGCACTAATTACATATCAGGCAAATTTTAAGAAAAAGGAAAAATCAAGAACCAGTTACGTAAAATTTTGTGTCCTTGTGGTGCTAATATACTGCTAGGGGGACAGACAATTAACAAGGTAAGTAAACGTTATATACATTATGTTAAAGAGTGACATGGCCTCTTACACAGCATTTCTCTTCAGCAATCAGGCATGAACATCCTCTTTTGAGGCTTATGTCACCTGAGTAATTGTGCAAGAATTGCTGAGTGACAGGCTTACCCCATTACTCTCCATGACAGTTGCAGCTCTGGACTCAACAGCCCTCATCTGTCTACTCCAACTATTATTCTTAGTAACATCTACATTAATGTGTGGAAACTGATGCACACTGCACCTTCCGAGTTCTTTGACCTTCTTTAAAGCTTCATTCTAGTTCAGTCACTCTGACAACCAAACTTCATGAGTATAGTTAGTATGTCATAGTAACACAGATTCCATTTCTGAAATACATTAATATAACCTAACACCCTCTTACTGAAACTATCATCATTCTAGTACACCAGCAGCCCTATTTGCACTATATCTACTGTTAGATATAAATAAAACTTTAGAACTTCTGTTTTCTTATGGGCCATTGGCCACATACAGCTTTTTCTTCTTTCTCCATCTAGCATGAGCTGCAAGGTTTCCTTTGCAGACCCGTTAGCTGACACTTTCAATTTTATCAATCTCAGAACCTCACTGTAAACTTCTATACCTTATGAATCCAGACTAAGTGGGTTTTTTTTTTTGCCTCTATTAACACACACACACCCACACACACACACACGAAAGAACACATACACAACAGGAACAACAGGCCTGCATTTTTGCAAATCACAATGTTCCCTATTTGTTTTTCTAGGTCTTTTTATTGACACATGAAATATTTGAAACAGCTTTTATTCAGGTCCCATAACTTACATAATCATCCTTGCTCACTGCTGATGAGGAGTCTCTACCTAAAAGAGCTGAAGCTAATATGCATAAACTGTCTTATTTCCAGCCTGTAGACCTGTGTGGCTCACGCTCATGTTTACTTTCTTGTCATCTGTCTCTGAGAAATAGATGGTTCCATTTGGCTACTTCATTATTGTCCATTCCTTGTCTTCTCCTTCAAATCTTTCTTTTTCTTCAATTACTCGTTCTCTCTTTACTTTCTTACATTTTTACTTTTTTAAGATTTTATTTATTTATTTGAGAAAGAGAGAGAGAGAGCGAGAGAGCTCTCAAGCAATGGGGAGGGGCAGGGGGAAAAGCAGACTCCCCACTGAGCAGGGAGCCTGAAGTAGGACTCTGGGACCTCAATTCCAGGACCCTGGGATCACGACCTGAGCCAAAGACAGATGCTTAACTGACTCAGCCGCCCCAGCACCCTTTCTACTAACTTTTTAATAGATGTTGTGCTCGGTATATAACAGGGCCCAAGGTTGTTACATTACAATGCAAACATATCATGAACATATAAATAAATCAAACAAGAAAAGTAAGTAAATAACTGCTTATGTCTCCTCTTCCACCTCATATTTCTGGAATTCACCACTAACTCAATGAAAGAAGAGAAGAGTTTGAGGAGCCAATCCAAGGCTACTGTAATCAGAACTCTTCTCTTTCTGCATTTATAAACTAACAGAACTAGTTATCTTGGAGTCCATATACCTATCACATTTGGGTACTATCAGATCAATCTTAATTACTAGATATTTATTTTTAAAAGGCTGGATATATTTTCAAAATTAAATGCTGTGTCTTGTGTCCAAAACTGCCTAATGGTATGCTTGTGATTATGTGTTTAGACTTGATAAGGAGTGGTATTCAATGCCTGTGATTGAAGATGACATCAAGACAGCTTTGATTTGCCTTGGAAGAATTTATCAGTCTGAGAGAATACTCCAAAGCATCTAGGAACAAAATACTTATTTCCAGTGACTGATAGATGAAACAATGGGTGATAGGAATTACCTAGAGGCACTAGTTTACTTAAAACTTCTCATTGTAGTTGACATGACCTTGGAAGGATATGAACACTGGCTCCTCAGGGTATTTAATCAACTAGGAAATAGGAGCTTACAATTGTGCCTTGGCAAATGTCAATTCACCATACCTCTCTGATAAATTTCACATTTAGTGTCACAAGAGCAGGTAAGAAGTTCCTGAAAATATCTCTGCCATGATCAATTTATCATATCTATCTATCTATCTATCTATCTATCTATATATATATATATATATATATATACCTACACATATTTTGAGGATTTGGCAGAAACTACAGAAGTTTGTGATTTATACAAGAACTTCACCTCCATGCAATGACTTAAGTAATCAGATAAGAATTGGAAAACACATAAGGCAGGTGGAAATATAGAAAAGTACTTTTATGATGACAAAGTAAGATGTGAAGAAATAGAAACAGATGGATCAATCTTAAAAAATAAAAAATAAGACACTTTTTGTAGTAAAGAATGCTGTGGTAAAGAGCAAGACCTCTGAAAGGCATGCAAATAATAGCATAGAGACTGGAAGAAGATTTAGAGACAAGGAAAAGTATCGGAATCCTCCCCCCAAGAAGCCTGTGTGCCTACAGGAAACATTAGAACTTTATGAAACATTACATTCATACAAACTTGTAAAATGAGGATGTATAGAATGAAGAGATGGGGCTGTGTCTTCTCCAATATCAGTCTGTCATGGAGCTAACAGGATGTTAGTGTCACTACATCAAGAATAATAGTTTTCTCAGAGATTCCTCTATTGCTAAACAGTGAAGCCAGCTGATGCCACCAGATCAAAGATTGCTATAGAGCATAATGTCATGGCAAGAAACATTTGATAATGTGACACGTTAAAATAAAAAAAAAGGTTAGAATTTTATTGCATATTTATGCTATCAACAAACCTTTGATTATTTAGGCATGTGGTCCCACTATGCCTTCAGAACAATGCTGAACAGAGAAAATGGACCAGAAAACCTTAAACCCTACAATGGTAGACGGAATAATGCCCCCTCCCACAAAGATGTTCAGAGCCTAATTCCCAGAACCTATGAATAAGTTGCCTTACATGGCAACAGAGACTCCATCAGTATGATTAAAATGATGATGCTGAGATGGGGGAAGTTATCCTGGATTATTTAGGAAGGGCTAATGTAATCACAAGGAATTTTATAAGGGAAAGAGGGAGGCAAGAGAGACATAGTCAGAAAACCATGACAACAGAATTAGTTGGAGTGATGTGCTTTGAAGATGATGGAAGGACCACAGCCCAAGGAAACATTAGGAAAATAAGTTCTAAATTCTACATGATCCGATAATTCCACTATTGGGTGTTTACTCAAGGAAAACAAAATCAATAATTTAAAAGGACATTTGCACCCCTATATTAATTGCAGTATTATTTACAATAGCTGAGATGTGGAAGCTACCCAAGTGTCCATTGCTAGATGAATGGATAAAGAAGATGTGAGATCACACACACACACACACACACACACACACAGAGGAATATTACTCATCTATAAAAAAAGATGAGATCTTGCCATTTTCAACAATATGGACAGACCCAGAGGGTAACATGCTAAGTGAAATAAGTCAGACTGAGAAAGACAAATGCCATATGATTTCACTTATATGTGGAATCTAAAAAAAAAAAAATCAAAGCAAATGAATAAACAAACAAACAAAAGGGAGAACCAGAACTATAAATAAAAAGAGAAAACTGATGGTTGCCAGAAAGAAAAAGAATGGAAGGGGGAGAGCAAAATGGGTAAAGGGGACTGGAAAACAAACCAGGGCTTCCAGTTATGGAATGAAAAAATCATGAGAGTAAAATATATAGCATAGGAAATATAGTCAATGGTATTATAGTAATGTTGTATAGGGACAGATGGTAGCTACAGTTGTGGTGAGCAGAACATAATATATAAATTTGTCGAATCATTACATTGTACACCTGAAAGTAATGTAACATTGTGTGTCAACTGTACTAAAATAAAAACAAAAAGAGAAAAGAAGAAAATAAGATAAAAAAGATTTTCTCCTGGAAACTCTGGAAGGAATGCAGTCTTGCCAAAACTTGGATATCGACCCACACATAAGATTAATTTCAGACCTCTGACCTCCAGAACAGTGAGACAATAAATTTCTGTTGTTTTAAGCCACTAAATTGGTAGAAAATTGCTACAGCAGGAATATGAAAATAATAAACCGCTCAAAAGAAATATATAGTCTGTATCTTATGCAGACGAATTGTTCAATAATTAAACCCAAATATCAAGAGTATTATAGAGTTTTGAAAATACCAGTGGAAGTCCAGAAAAGGGGCATTGGACTTTTATTGGTGGTTTATGGAACACTTTCTAAATAAGATTATTGTTAATTATGAATTATGAGGAGGAAGTAACCAGTATTCTTAGCCAATATCACTTCTGTTCTTTGATCATGCCATTCCCAGTGCTTTCTAAAATGTGAATCTGATCATATTATCCCCACATTTAAATCCTTCAGGGGGGTCCCAGGTTAGAATTCTGATACCTTTAAAAACAACAACAACAACAACAACAACAGGGGATCCCTGGGTTGCTCAGTGGTTTAACACCTGCCTTCGGCCCAGGGCATGATCCTGGAGTCCAGGAATCGAGTCCCACATCAGGCTCCCTGCATGGAGCCTGCTTCTCCCTCTGCCTGTGTCTCTGCCTCTGTGTGTGTGTGTGTGTGTGTGTGTGTGTGTGATGAATAAATAAATAAAAATAAATTAAAAAATAATAAAAAACAACAATTTTCCCTTAATACTTCTCTCTAATCTATCATTTTACAATAAACAGCAGGGAGAAAGAACAACAATCAAACAGGCAGCACCTGCAATCTTTGCTTGGAAGTCTTCTTTGCTATATAACCAATGCCACAACTTACCTAAATAAGTAACTGTAGATATTTTCCCAAGTTCTCTGCCACTAGGCAAGAACTCACTTTCTCCCACTTCCAATAACATGTTCCTTCTGAACCCTCACAGTCAGTGTGCTTAAAGTCCAGACTTCCACTAACAGTGCCTTCAAGGCAATTGAGGCTTCTTTACTGTGCCTCTCAAAACCTTCACCCACTAGCAAGCTCCAAAACCACACCTACATTTTTAGGTATTTGTTATATAGAAGCACCTCGCTTCTAGTACTAAAATTGATAATCAGTATTCTATTTACATAACAAATTTACTCAACTATAGTAGCTAAAAGCTACTCACAACTGTTATCACATAGATTCTGTGTGGCATAGTCTTACAGAGCTCAGCTGCATCTGCCACCAAGGATCTCATGAGGGCTACAGCCAAACTGTATTTCCTTCTGGGGGCTGGGACTGGAGAAGAATCTGCTTTCAGATTCACTTAGATTGTTGGCAGAGGTCATTTCCTTGTGGCTGCATGACTGGAGGCCCCAGCGTTTTGCTGGATGTGGGCTGGAGGTTGGGCTCATGTTCTAGAGACAGCCAACAGTTCCATGCCCTGTGGCATGGTGGATACTCAAGATGGTGGCCACTTACTTTTCCAAGCCAACCAGGAGAATTTCATGCTCCAGTCTGCTAAAATTAAGACTTAAATAATGTAATGTAATCTCAGGGGGAACATTCCATCAGCTTTCCTATATTTTATTGTCTAGAAGCTACAGATCTTGCCCATACCCAATGTGTGTTGCTCACACCACACATTGATACCAGAAGATGAGAAATCTTAGGGTTTTTCCATCATTGATAAATTCAATTTCTTCTATATAGAAATGCACACATAAATAACATATCCCAGGACTGACTCTCCCTCAAGGGACAAGGAAGTAATTTTCCATCTATTAATTACCAAAAATATTGTTTAAATTAACAGAGTCCTCAATATCATCATTTATTTTTTAAAGGTTTTTTTATTTATATATCCATGATAGAGAGAGAGAGAGAAGCAGAGACACAGGCATTGGGAGAAGCAGGCTCCATGCCGGAGCCCGACATGGGACTTGGTCCCAGGACTCCAGGATCATGCCCTGGCCCAAAGGCAGGCGCTAGACCTCTGAGCTACCTAGGGATCCCCCATTTATATTTTTATATTAAATTAGTATGTATTCTTTCATGGCAGGGTGGTGGAAATAGCTTGGATTATAAAATAAAAGCTTCTGAGGCACCTGGGTGGCTCAGTTGGTTAAGTATTTGCCTTAAGCTCAGGTCATGATTCAAGAGTCCACTCAGCTCCCTGCTCAGCAGGGAGTCTGCTAGTCTGCTTCTCCCTCTGCCTCCCCGCCACTACTCATGTCTTTCTCTCTCAAATAAATAAATTAAATTAAATAAAGTAAAAGCTTCCAAGACTATTACATATGTTACTGACTTGTCTATAGCTCCTTTTATAGATTCTGAGTCAATCCTTTTTAACTTTCTGAGCCTAAGTTTATTAGTCGAGTCAGGATGTCGACAATGTCATGAAAAACCATGTATGTATGTGTGTGTGTGTGTGTATATATATATATATCAGCATGTATATTTATAATGTATATAAATTGAGGCAAACACATATCTTTTGTAAACTTTAAAGTTCTATGCATATGTGGTTTGGATAATATTGATAATCACAGTACTAATTACAAAGTAAGACCTGTGAATGTCATCTCAGTGGTTAGTCTTTGGGAATTCCAAAAAGATAAACTAGACAAGTGTTTTGTTTCATTGCATTTTTATTATCATTACTTTTGCCTTATTACTTTTCAAAAAGATTCTTGCCATGATCATCTGTTTTCCACAAACCTATTTCATCTACACATAATGCCTCCTCCGAGGCTTTTGCCCAACATTCTTTAGTTTTTCCTCATTTCATCACAAACATACAGTAATATTAATGCCCCATATTCTTTGTAAATAGTAGTTTACTTTGGAACTAGTTACAAGAGACTTAAATAAAACTGAGCTTTTCTTTATCAGTGTTCCTGTTCAACTTTATTTTCCACCTTTATGTGTTTGACTTAATCATT
Source organism: Canis lupus dingo (assembly GCF_003254725.2). Taxonomy (NCBI): domain Eukaryota; kingdom Metazoa; phylum Chordata; class Mammalia; order Carnivora; family Canidae; genus Canis; species Canis lupus. Next base: position 50,785,411 of record NC_064255.1, on the reverse strand, counting down.
AATTATATTCTTTATCTTTTACCTCTTCAGTTCAAGCATTTGAACTGAACACTTGGGTGTTAAGATCCCTAGGAGTACTTAGGATACAGTGCTGTATGTTTTTTCTGTCTTTGCCTTTTCCTTATTTGACTCTATGTTAATTGAAGTGATGATAATAATTATGTATATGCAAATTTAGTAATATATGTAACTTATTTTTATTTACAGAGTGCTATATTTGAAAGAATTACCACAGCTAAAATTATTCCAGATGACACTGAGCCAGATTTTTATTGTCACGCAGCATAAACCAGTTGGTTTATAACGGTTGAAAGTTTAGCCTCCTGAGAAAAATGAAACTTTTTAAGAACATAAAAAAATAAAATTTAGGAAAGGGAAGTGTTTTAACCACATTAATGACTTTCCAAAAGGAATATCGAAAGTAATTTTAAAACTTCATTTATAGCCGTGAATGCTTTATTTTTTTAAAAATCTGTGAATTTCTTATTTTCTTATTTAATTATAATATATAGTCAATTTCCTCTGAAAATCTTATTTTTGGCCTTTCTAAAGACATAATGTTATTCCAGTGGTAAGTAAAAATTCTCGTCATTTATTTAACATTCTAATTTTGCTATTTAGCATCATATTTAGCAAGCAAATCTACCTTAAAACACAAATTTATATAAATAGTGGAACTGACATTGCTTTCTTCCTTTATATTTATTTTCGGGCTTTAAAGAGACCAAAGAAAAATGTAGACCTTTGATACCCTTCCATGTAAATCATTCACTTCTGTGAAGTCTACCAAGGAGCAAAGACAAGATAAAGAACTGGTAAACATTCAGATTCTGAACTTTATATATTCTCAAATACTTACTTATTAAGGTAAGTATTTTTTAAAGATTATTTGACAAATGTTTTTAAATTACATTGCCCTTGTACAGTACCATAATGATGATTGATGACTTTTGGCCCTCTTCAAGTGCAGGAGAGTTCTCCACATTAAAGCTTTAATCTTAATGTTTCAAATACTTTCACAAAGCTTTTTCTCTGGGTTAACATTAATGAGACACCTGCTACCTTAAAGCAGCTAGAAAGTCAGTTCATCTGTAAGACAAGAAATAAATCAGACAATTGGGCAGCTACAAATGAAATGGTAGGCTCAAAATACAATTAGTAGCAGTAAGCTAATTATTCTGCTTATAGTGTTTCTCACTATTTAATAGCAGATATTTATTCCACAGGGATTATCAGCTTATTGTTCCACTGATAATTAATAATTTTAGAATTTTTTTTTGTCAGTTGAGTATATTTGATTGTAGAATATATCAAGCAATGAGTCAGTAAATATGTATTTCTTCAATAAATATTTAAGGGGATACAAAGTATCTCCACACAAGTTATGGGGCCAACCAATAAGATCGGAGGTAAAGATGAATAGTCCCATCCATGTTCTTAAAGGATGTGTCACATAGTTTTGAAAATTTCTACACGTAATTGTAATACAAACCAAAATACAGTAAGTGGTAAAAAGATATAAAGAAAACATTATGGTGATTCAAAATGGAAAAAACAAACATTTTTTTTGCCCAAGAGTGATTAGACAAACGTCAAGGAAGGTGGCTTTTGGTGATGCCTTGCACAGTAGCAATTTTGTTCTTTTAGATAAATGTACATGAAATCAGTGTCTGTGCAAAACAGAAACGTTACAGCATGCAAAACCTTTGAATACCTTCAATGTGCCAAATGTTTTAGGCCCTTAGTTGGTTTTCTATTGCAGCATAAGAAATTATCACAAACCTAATGTCCTAAAGCATTACAAGTGTCTTGAGGTCAAAAGCCTAGCTTGGCTCTCTGAATTTTTTTTTTTTTAAGATATCTGAAGTCAAAGTGATGACTGGGCTGGGCTCTTACAGGCTCTGAGATGAATCTTCTAAGCTCACTCTGAACGTTGGCAAAATCTAGTTTCTTCTGGTTGTAGATCACAAGAGCTGTTCCCTTGTTGCCTTTCAGCTGTCTGCTCCTATAGGCCCTACACACACTCCTTCTCATGTGGCCCCTCCAAGTTCAAAGCAGCATGTTTGAGCTCTTGCCCTGTTTCCTACCTTTGAGATTCCTTCGGCCATATCTGTCTTCCACTTCTGCTATCAGCCAGAGAAAATTATCTGTTTAAGGACCCATGTGATTAATTTAAGCCCATCTGGATAACTTCCTCTCTTTTAGGAGCAGTCGTGCCATATAACATAACATAATCATCACCTTCGCCAGTGCTAGGGATTAGAACTTGTTTGATTCCAAAGTTCAGGTTCAAAATTCCACTACATATAAAATTAGTGGTGTTCAGAGTTGTGAAGATAATGTAAATATCATATGTATCCAAGTTAGAAGCATTGTTTTTTTTTAAGATTTTATTTATTAATGAAAGACACAGAGACAGAGGCAGAGACATTAGGCAGAGGGAGAAGTAGGCTCCCCACGGGGGGCTTGATGTGAGAACGATCCCAGGACCCCAGGATCAGACCTGAGCTGAAGGCAGATGCTCAACCACTGAATCACTTGGGTACCCCTAGAAACATTGGATTTATCAAGTAGACAGCTTCAAAAGAAAATTGGGATTCTGAGATATTTCTACAATTAGAAGTCTCTGATGATGACACCCTCAAGAAACTGCATTTCCAGAAGGAAGAACATCAAGCAGGCTAAAAAAATGGGCTCTTCACCTTTTTTATCTGCATGGGTACTTATAACATGAGCGTGATACTGCAAGACCAAGTTGACCACAATTTCAGGACTCCTAATAAAAAGAATAGCCCCAGAAAATATCCAGCCAGACTCTTTTATTAATATGGGTGATTCCAACGTGCACTTGGTACTACAGGGTCCAGCTAGTCCCACATCAAAAAGAATAAAATACTGAAGACTAAACGTAATCAAGAAAGTAAAAGACTTGTACAATGAAACTACAAAATGTTACTGAAAGAAGTTAGAGAAGACACAAACAAATGGAGAAACATTCTTTGCTCACAGTTTGAAAGACTTAATATTGTTAAGATGTCAGTACTGCCGAAAACAATCTACAAATACAATGTAATCCCCATAAAATTCCCAAAGGTGTTTTTGCAAAAATAGAATGGAAAACTCCATCCTAAGTTTCATGGAATCTCAAGGGACCCCAAATAGCCAAAACAATCTTTAAAAAGAACAAAGTTGAATGTCTCATACTTCCTGAGGTCAATACTTAGTACAAAACCACAGTAATCAAACGGTAGTTAATGCCATAAAGATAGACATATTGACCAATAGAAAAGAATGAAAAGCCAAGAAATACACCCTCATTATATGGTCAAATGATTTTCAACAGGGACGCCCAGACAATTCAGTGGAAAAGGTGGTCTCTTCAATAAGAGAGGTTGGTACAACTGGATATCTATATGCAAAAGAATGAAATAGTCTTACCTTACTATATACAAAAATTAACCCCATGTTGATCAAATACTTAAATATTAGACCTAAAACTATAAAACTCTTATATAAAAAAAACAGGAACAGAGTTTCAGTTTTGTCAGATAAAAAGAGTTCTGGAGATCGGTGACACAACAGCGTGAATATAGTTAACACTACCAAATTGCACTTAATATATGGTTTTAAGATGATAAATTGGGCAGCCCAGGTGGCCCAGCGGCTTAGCACCGCCTTCGGCCCAGGGTGTGATCCTGGAGACCCGGGATCAACTCCCACATCGGGCTCCCTGCATGGAGCCTGCTTCTCCCTCTGCCTCTGTCTCTGTCTCTCTCTCTCTTTCTGTATCTCTCATGAATAAATAAATTTTAAAAATCTTTAAAAAATTTTTAAAAATAAGATGATAAATTTTTTGTTCTGTGTACTTTACTATAATTGAAAAATATATATGATTGTAAAAAAAGTTCCTGATAAGTTTTAAATAAATTTTATCTACTGTTATGCTATTATTTAAGGAAATCTTAGGAACATGTACAGACACATAAGCACACGCACATACACACACACACACAATGCATGAAGTATAAAAATGGAGTCAGGGAGAAATCTACTCTTGGTTTAAAGGAGGAACTAGATAATTTTGAGGTAAAGTCAAAGTTGAATTGATTCAATATTGCTGTCAATAGGCTCTTTATCAGTTAATATACTGTTTGTCCATCATCCAAATGATTACCCACACAATATCAAACACCTGCATATTTGGAAACATGATACGGACTTTAGTTTTCCTCATTCCCCTTGGATTTCTCTCTTCTAAAGAGAGAAAAATTGGAAATGTTGGGTTGGGATATAGAAGGCATGTATTTTTCATGTTTTCATTAAACACCTCTGTTATTGTTAGAGTTACAGTGAATATTAACTTTTTAAAAAAATCCATCACAAAATGTGGTGCCTGGATGGCTTGGTTGGTTAAGTATCTGAGTCTTGATTTCAGTTCAGGTCATGATGTCAGGGGTTGTGAGATCGACCCCCACACTGGCTTCAAGATCAGTATGGAGTCAACTAGGGATTCTATCTGTCTTCCTCTACTCCTCCCTCTGCTCGTGCTTGCTCTCTTTCTAAAGAAATAAAATCTTTAACAAAAATTAAATAAATAAATAAATAAATCTTTCACAGTCTATGAAAGAAAACTCTTAGTCAAAATATCCTTTTATCAACACTATATTTTATTTTATAACAATGTGTTTTCTGGAAGAAAACTTTATCTTTAATGTTATTGCAGTAATCCCTCAACAAGACTTTGCAAGTGTAAGTCTTACCTAATTTTTATGTTTTGGGCTATTTCCCTACAAATGCAGTGTGTCTGTTACTATTGTGGTGATCTTCAACAATGTATTAAATTTAAAATTGAAGAAAGCTCAAATGTTCAAGTAATGCAGAAGTTCCAAGAGTAATAACAATTTTTCTGACTTTCATTTTAGCTGGATTAAAGGGTCCTGGAAATATAGTCACTAATAATGATGATAATATTTTATATTTATGTATCACTTTAAACTTTGCAGAGTCACTCATTTATTTTCAGTGTATGCATACAATGATGCTTGAGGCTTTTGTCATCAGGGACATCTTTCTGATGAAAACTTGATGATAAGACGGGTAAGTTGCCCAAAGTCAAAGCTCATGTGTAGCAGTGTTAAGAAGAAACTCAGAGGCACTTCAATCTAATTTTAGTTTCTTTTTCTTGCTTCTGTCATATTTCAAAACTACATAGATGACCACTGGTTGGGTTCTTGTAGCAAACTAATTTGCCTGTCTTTGCTTGATATTCTCTGTGTCCCAGAAAAGGAAAGTTGCTCTTTCTTCTGACAAGGTGGCATGCTGCCATTACAACATCCTTTAATAAATAAACACATCTATTCAATGTCACAACAAATTAGAAAGTACTTATTTCTGTTCAGTGAGCCAGATGAAATCAATAATCACCAGGGAGTTGCTACTATAATTCATTAGAGCCATTTGCTGGGCCTCAGTAATCAGCTCAGAAAATGGAGCCAAAGTCTGGGCTCACTGGGGAGAGAAAGTTAGGATCAAATGTCTCAGCTCAAGCGAAAATAGTATTCAATAATCATTGAGTTTCAGCCTTTTACACTTCAAAGTGCTGCATTTCCGTCTCAATAATGGAAGAAATGGTTTCAGAATCACCTGCTAATTTTGAGAATGTACCCAGCATTTTAAAAAACTTGAAAATGACATTAGCTGAAAGAAATAATGGCAATGAATTTTCTAGATGTACTCTGATACTCTGGTCTTTTCCAGTCCCCTAAGTCCGGAACTCCTTGGTCACAACTCAGCAGCTCCTCCTGGTTGATTTCACTGCTTACTACTTTCATTTCCATTCTTGAAGGCTCCTTTTCTCTTCTGCCTCAATATTGGAGGCTTCAAAGTGATCTTGTCTTCTCTATATCTAAATCTATTTCCCTAGTGATATTCAGTTTCACAGTTTGAAATAATATTCGAATGGCCAGCAATCCTGAATTTATAAGTCTTTCCTAGATTGTTTGCTGAACTCCTCACTCAGATACCCAATTTGACATGACAATTGGCAACTCCATTTGGATTTCTTTTTTGTTTCTTAAGATTGTATTTAGTTACTCGAGACAGAGAGAGAGTGCGTGAGTGTGGGCACATGCAAGCCAGTGGGAGGATGAATGGAGGGAGAGGAGCAGAGGGAGAGTGAGAAGCAGACTCCCTGCTGAGCAGTGAGCTCCCCTGGGGGCTCCATCCCAGGACCCTGTGGGGTTCCATCCCAGCAGCTTGACATCATGACCTGAGCCTAACCAACTGAGCCACCCAGTCCCCATCCATTTGTATTTCTCAAAAAACATTTCAAAAGCAGCATGACCATAACTGACTCCTCATTTCCCTCCTAAATCTGCTTTGCTCAACCTATCTCAGTTGATAGCAACCCATCCTTCAGTTGACCAGTCTTCGAACTTTGATGTCACAGTGCATTTTCCTCTTTCTCTTGGACCAGACCTCTATCTCAGGAAACTGTGGACTTTGTCTTCAAATACATGCAGAATGTACCTCTTCTTATTGGCTTCATTACTACTTCCACTTAAAGTTAATATCATCTTACCCAAACTAAGGTAAGAGCCACCTGAAAATTCTCCCTGCATCAAATGTATGCTTCTCCTCTCAGTTTTATTCTCAAAACGGCAGAAAGCATAATTCTTTGACATTATAAATCCCATAATATGACTAATCTATTTAAAATCTTGCAACGGTTTACACAGAATGAAAACAAAAGTCCTGAAAATGGCTTTCAAAGGCCTACAGAATTTGGCTAATATTTACCTTATTACTCACTCACTTCACTCCACATGTTGGCCTCAAGCAGCCCCAGGAACACAGCAGGCCTACTACAGGTGTAGAGAGCATTTGCACCGAATGCTCCCCCTGCCTGCAATGCCCTTTTTCCTAATACCTAGATGGCCATCTCCTGCAAACACTTCAAGCCTTTGTTCAGTTTCCATTTACTCAGTGACTCTTTTTAAAATAAGAACCTGTACCTTTGGCCAACTCCAGCTTTCAAGTTCCTTTTTCCCTATAGCTTTTACTATCTTTTAATCTAATACAATGCATTTTATTGCTATGATTATTATATGCTGTTTTGTGTTGTTACAATGTAAGTTCCATGAGGGACTGAATCATTGCTTTCCTCATTGTTGTACAGCAACATCTAAAGTGTCTGATGGATAACAGACACTTGGCAATGGCTGAAATATTTTTTCTCAAGAAGTTTATCTCTTTCGACTGACACAATAACTGTCTTTCCAGATATCCTATAAATTATACACATATATGTATGTGTATTTTTATATATTCCTTATATCTAATATTTTAAAATAGTTTTCTGTGTCATTAACAAGTAAAATTGCCCTATGATTAATGCATATAGTTGTTTACAGAAACAAGTTTGTATAACACTCATCTTAAACCATTCATAACATAAATCATGAGTTATGTTTAATTAAAATTATATGATAATATACATATATATACATATATATACAGAAAAGTGCTGCAAAAAATAGAGAATTGGAAATGAAGAGACGTAATAATATTATTAAATAAAATAAAATATTAAAATAAAACTAGCTTCTTAAAATTATTTACATTAGGGGAATGGCACAAAATTTCATATTTAATTATTATTCTAACATTTTATTTTTCAACTCAAATATTTTTTCCATTTCAGATAAATTATGGACAGAAAAGGTATGAAGTTCTGCTTGAACAGCATGTTTATTCAGAAAAAAATTATTATTTCTGAACTAATTTTATGAAAAGGAACAACTGATTAACTATATCTTTAAGTTTTCAACCTGATTCAGAATGTTTTAATTTCTAGTTCCTTTTTATTACTTTCTTACTTGTTTGCTACAGTTGAGATTGGTTATATTCCATGCTCCATGGTATCTAGATAGGGTAAAAGAGTTGTTGGTTTGTCAGAGAAATTGTAAGTTATCTATTGATGCATTAAATTTGTCCCAAATTTAACAGTTTAAAACAACAGACATTTATTTTTTCTTGGTTTCTCTGGGCCAGCAATCTGAGAGTGATTTAGCTGAGTGGTTCTGGCTCTAAGTCTCTTACAGAACTAAGTTAAGCTGTAGGCTAGGATTGCAGTCTCTTCTGAACACTTGATTGGAGCAGGATATGCTTTCATACTCACTAGCATGATTGTAGGCAGACCTCTGTTCTTCACTGGCTGTCAACCAGAGACTTCAATACCTCACCACAAGGGCCTCTCCATTTGCTACCTGAGTGCTGTCAAGACATGATATCTGGTTTTCCCAAAGTAAGTAAGTGATCTGAGACAAGGAGTGTGGGAAGAACACCCATGATTTATTTTTATGTCTGTTTTATAATCTAATCTCAGCAGTGACATGTTATCAACTCTGCCATATTCTTTTCATCAGAAGAATATTATTAGATCAAATCCACACTCCAGCAGAGAATATTAGATGAAGATAATATCAAAGGACAGGGACCACTGAGGGCAATCTTAGAAGCTGCCTACCATAGTCCAATCCTAGTCTCTATTGTCCTTCAATATGCAAAATACAAACATCCCTTTCAAAGGGCCCCACAAAAGTCTCATTACAGAATTTACCCCAACTCTAGAATCTTATCATCTAAATCACATTCAGGTGTGGAAGAGATGCTGGGTTTAATTATTTAATTATGGCTCCTCAATATAGATACTCTCATTCTATAGACCAATGAAACTAAAGGGACAAGATATCCATCCTCATACACTGAACATGCAATGGTAGAAAAGGCACATCATAATTCCTGTGTACATTTCTGTTCAAAAAGAGCAAACACATAAAGTACAAATGAATCTGAAATTTGCAATTCTGAAATTCAATTGTACATATGGAAGTTTCTTGATTATGTCTGAAGGTCCAAGAATAATTTGCTCCAAAATCAGAAGAGACTGTACTGATCCACTTGTTGAGGACTGCTAAGCCTCCAAAGAGCAACTCTATCTACCATTGACAATTCAAACACTAATGAATATGGTGAATCATATGTTTCTAGCAGCAGAGCAGTAGTAGAGGAATTGCTGCTTCCTGCTCACTGGGTTCAATCAGCATAATATTATCAATATAATAGAGCTCTGTGATGTCCTGTGGATTGAAAGGCAATCAATGTCATTGTGGATGACATTATGACACAAGACTTTTGGTATGAGGAATACGATCTTCACAAAATGTTCACATCCAAGTCTCAGAAACTTGTGAATATGTTAACTTATGTGAAAAAAAAAAAAGAGAGCAATATTGAAAATGTAATAGATATTGAGATGGGGGAGATTAGCCAGGTGGGCTCAATGTAATCACAAGAGTCCTTCCCAGAGGGAGTCAGGAAGGTTAAAGTTAGAGAAAGGGTTGTGAGAATGGAAGCAGTTATGTTCATGTTCTACACCTCAGAAGCAATTCGTATGGCAAAATGAACTTCGCAGATGTAACAAAATTAACAAACTGGCAATGGTGGAGCTATCCTGGATTACCTCCGGGGGTCCAAATAATCAAAAGGATCTTCATAAAGGGGACTTGGGAGGAGTCAGATTTAAAGAAAAAAACAGACATGATGATGGGAGCAGAAATTGGAGTGGCCCACTTTGAGTGAAGGAAGGAGTCACAGGGAAAGGAATACAGGCAACCATTAGAAGCTGAAAAGGTAAGGAAAGAGATTGATCCCCCAGAGTTTCCAGAAGGAACAAGCCCTGCCAACATCTTGACTTTCGTCCATGGAAATTGATTTTAAGATATCTGATCTCCCAGAAGTATGAAAGAATAAATTTTGTTGTCTTAAGCCACTAAATTAATGGTAATTTGTTACAGCAGCAATAGAAAATTGATACAAAATGTAGAGAAAAAAGAACTTGTAAAATCAATAACTACATATTAGGTGCCATGGAATGAATGTATTTATTTGCACTTGCACCAAAATCTAATCTGGTACAGCAGCTACAATGGGAGTAACTGAGTAAGTTTATAAAAAAAACTACTATCATTTTCTAAGATTCATTTATCTTTTACACAGGCCAAATTGGTGAGTTGAAGGGGAATGTGGTAGTATTAACTGAAAAAACTCTTAGCACATAATGAGTCTGTTCAAACCCCTGCACTGAGACTTGACCAAAGTCTAGTATGACTTCTAGTAGCTTCAGACTGTGTTCCTAGGATGAGGCTTAAAATTTCTGCCTAGGAGTACCTGAGTGGCTCAGTTGGTTAAGCATCTGCCTTCAGCTCAGGTCGGGATCCCAGGGTCCTGGAATCAAGCCCCACATTGGGCTCTCTGCTCAGGGGACAGCTTGCGTCTCCCTCTCCCACTGCCCCTCCCCCACTCATATCCTCTCCCTCCCCCCCTCTTTCTCACTCTCACTCTCACTTTATATCAAATAAATAAATAAAATCTTTAAAAAAATTCCTGTCTATAAAAGGTAAATGCTGCCAGGAGAAGCGTTGGAGGGCTTGCAATTATAAATCCTTTCTCTACCCCTTTGTGATGTTAATCTTCTACCACCCAGAACCCTTACCTCAAGGATCTGAAAGTTCTCTCTTTGTAATGCAAAGATTCAGCGAGATAACTCTCATTCTCATCTCCCAGTTCCTATGAAGGGGAAGGGCCTAAATTCTAGAGGCAACTTGTTCTAACTCCCACAACTACCCCCTGCCTGTAATAAAAATACAAGATGCTTGTTACACCTCTGGATAAGTGCAATTAGCATACACAGATGACCTACTCATGTGGATCGAACCTTCCTTTTATGTCCTTCATGGTCTTTCCTTTAGCTTTTCCCAGCATTTAAAAAGTTGCCCACTTCCTGTTTCTGTGAAGTTGAGGTCAGTCTACAATGAGTTCTCTACTGCAGTAGTTGCCACTAAATAAAATCTGGCTTTACCACCGTTAATTACTGTCCAGCTTTGTTTCTCTTTGATGATAGTAATAGTAATCACACCTCTGCCATTTCCAAATCCTTGATGGTATCACCAATGTTCAGTCTGTCCAGAAATGAAATATAGTTTTTGTTTTGGTTTATTGCATTCATATGTAGAGGCAGTTCTAGTGGCTTCTGTTTTGCAGTTCCTATCACAATAACTTCACAGGCTAGGGAAGCGATGAAGAGATTCTACTGGTATTAACTATGTCTATTTCAATTATGTATCTAGAACTGGGGAAATAACCACAGAATGGGTTCAGGCACTTGTTGGGAACACTGTAGGATTAACTAGAGCCAAACTCCCTGGGGACCTGACATTAGCCTCTACACTGACCACAGGACTACACTGGTCATTGGGTCTCTAGGACTTAGTTTCATTTCTTTTCAAGTATTTTTGTAATCCCAAAGATGTTTGATTGTGCTTTCTTCCTTAATTCAGTTATCCTGGAGAATGGCTGCAGTTGTCTTTAGGAAAGGCAGAAAGAGAAATTAATAGTATAAAATATTAGTTTAAGAGTCCTTCCTCAAGATGACCTGGCATTCTGGGGCAGCCCAGGTGGCTCAGCGATTTAGCGCTGCCTTTAGCCCAGGGCCTGATCCTGGAGTCCCAGGATCAAGTCCCACTTCAGGCTCCCTGCATGGAGCTGGCTTCTCCCTCTGCCTCTCTCTCTCTCTCTCTCTGTCTGTCATGAATAAATAAATAAAATTTTTAATAAAAAAAATATGACCTGGCATTCTGTTTATTCAAGAGGCTTGAGCTCTGTGAAATGGTTCAAGCATGAGAATTGAACAAGTGAGAGGCAATGGTTCTTTGTTTTGGTTATTCAAGTCAGACTTTTATTCACTTCCTATTTATACAGATCAAGTAAAACATCAGGGTTTTTCTTTTATGATTTTTTATGATTTTTTTAAAGATTTATTTGAGACAGAGAGAGCACAAGCAGGGGGAGGGGCAGAAGAGGAGGGAGAGGGACAAGCAGACTCCCCACTGAGCAGGGACCCTGACATAGGACATGATCCCAGATGCTGAGATCATGACCTGAGCTGAAGCCAGACACTTAACCAAATGAGCAACCCAGGTGCCCCAACACTTTAGTTTTCTGCCCATCTCTTTCATTCTGGCAGTACCATAGATCAACTAGCCAATGCAAATATCTCTACAGGTCAGAATATTGCTGATTATTGCTTTTGCTCCACTGTGTATAACAACTATAGGCATCTTGTCTTTGGCAATTAAGTTCTGCCACTTAGACCCTGTGACCTGGGATCCTATTATCCCATTTACATTTAGGGATCCCAGTTCTATGGTAACATTTCTCACTATAATTTCTGATACTCAGAGATGATTGACCAAAGAGCTCTTCAAGTTTGCTAAGGCATCTCTCACAGTTCTTTTAGTTGTGGTAAAGGGCATGTCCTCTGGATTTTCATGGGGGTGGATTGGCTAGTCTTCTGTGATAGGCATTCAGCTCTCTAGCATTCTGAATCTCTATGTTTTTGGATAACTTGAGCTATAGTATGCCAAAGAAGCTCTGGCATCTTGACTTCATTAGAGTATGTCATCTTTGGATACTCATTTCAGTCAGCCAATTAAACTATTAGAGTCATTATTAGCCTCTCAAACTAAAACACTTAATTTGGAGTCCAATTTAATATTCCTTCAATTCACATTTTCCAAGGCTTCAGGTAATACATATGGGCAAATCTGTGCAATTATTTTGGTGTGCATCACACTTCCTCATGGGTCACACTTCATACCTCAGATTCTTTGGGGCCTCATGGAACTTGAATCTTGCTATGTATCTACACACAAAGACAGGTGGTAGGAAAAGGCCCTGAAGAGAAATCTGCAGCATTTTGCAAGGCAAATGACACACAAGAACAAATCATACTTTCTTCATGAAAGGGCAGGTTAGTTTTTTTTAGGCAAAGCTCACTCTACAGAATACACAGCTTTCAAGGTTCAGTAGAATCTGTCTATATTTTCCTATCCCAAGTTTTATTATTGCATTCCTTCCCCATTATTGCACCAGCTTTATTTAAGAAGACCCTAAGTGAGTGGGAATTAATTTTGCATTATTCTTTAGCCATCTACATGATTAGACATTGAGCATGGTTTTCAGAAATCTTAGCCCTGCAGATATGAGAGATAAGGGTTTCTTTCATGGCATTCATCAAAGCTTTCGGGTTCCTTGAGCTAAGAATTTAAAGTCTTCAGTTTATCATTTTCTTTCCCTAAATTCTCCAGTGCAGTTAGAAGCAACCAATCAATCCCATTATCCTCTTTTCCTTTATACATATATGTTTATGGTAATGAACACTTTCTTGCCTTGCTTCTTATAGGCAATTGATTATAGGTATCTATAGGTGATCATTTAAGTAATCACTTGCCATGCAATTCTAGTACCCCCTTCACCACTGGGAACAAGAACATTAATGACTTTAAAGCTAATAAGATCAGAGAATCAGTTTCCAAAAATCTCAAAATCATTAAGAAAATCCATCCTTAAAATTCGGTTCTTTGAGGTAGATTGATCGATTATCCCAGTTTGCTCAGAACTTTTCTAATGATGGCACTGAGGTTCTCATATCCCAGAAAACTCCTTACTCCCAGAAAACAAAGGAGTAGGTCACTCAGCAGCCAGTCTTCATTCCAAATTCTGTGTTCAAGGTTTACTCAGAGATGTTTATCTGAAGCTTTCCTTCTGCCCTCTAAAACTCACATAGGCATCTCAGATCCCACCGTAAGTAGAAAGGGAATTCTGGGAAATGAGTTCAGCCTCACCACATTGACAGATTTCAATGCAAAACCACCACAATATCATTAAATACCATATCCTCCCTACTTTTAGGGAAAATTGTTTGTGATTTCTGCTTTTTGAACTGTTACTACCTAAGAATGAAACAATATCCATCCCATGTATCTAGAACTTCATGTGGAAGATTTTTTTTTTTATCATAGTGCTTCTTCACATAAGTGTATACATTTGGAATTGAGTCTAATACGTAGCCTTAAAAATATTATCTGTGGTTATTTTAGTCACAAGCATAGAAATCCAGTTCTACCTATTTGTTAAGCTATGTAAAATGCGATTTCTCTCAATGAACCCTACATTTTCAATGAATTTCACAAACCTCATATGTGCTTTGTTCGATTGAAATATTTTTGGTAGCATGGGGAGATTTTTGTATCCAAGGGGGTTGTGATACTAAAAGGGCAGCCACATTGATAAAGAATTCTAGGAAAGAGCTGAGATTGTAAATACATGAAGCAACCAGGCAATCAACAGCAACAATAACAACAAATCAGGAAAGGAACTTCAGAGATTCTCAGGCTCTGAAATCAGAATTTTACAGTGCTGCTATGTAGATATCCCAGGTCCAAAAAAGACTATAAATCATGTGAAAAATATTTTTTCTTTTTGTTTGTATTTAATTTCCTTAACACTACAATCTCTTTATTAAGATAATTTTCAACTGAGGTGATTTCAGAGAATTTCTACATGCCTTTTTCATTCCAAAAAGAAATATGTAATGAAATTCTCAATACCATTAGGTCTAAGTGTTTCTATTTGTTCTGCTGTTATCAAGAAATACTCAGTCTTAAATTCAGGTCATCCAGTACCCACCCTTCTTGGGGAGGGACATAACAAAAAAGATATTCTTTGTCTGGAACACACTGGGATGTGCTCAGGAAAAGTAACACAAATTTGAAAGAAACTCTGAATCTTGAGTCCAGAAATTAAAACACTGTGTAGTTTCAGCATTGTTCAGGCCAGATATAAGGTCATCTGAGACAGGAAATAAAATTATGAATCGTAAATTCAAAACATGTGTAAACCAATGTCCCAAACCTTCGACTATATAAAGACAATGCAGAAAGAGGAGGGTTAATTCAGAAAGTTATTCCTTCAGTGATAGGATTGAAAAAACTATCCAGCTATTTCCCACATTCTAATACTCCAGTACATTTGTTAACAGAAATCAATAAAATGTCATTAAAATACAACCCAGGGACTCCTGGGTGGCTCAGTGGTTGAGCATCTGCCTTTGGCTCAGGTCGTGATCATGGGGTCCTGGGATCAAGTCCCACTTCAGGGTCCCCCCCGGCAAGGAGACTGCTTCTCCCTCTGCCTATGTCTCTGCCTATGTCTCTGGCTCTCCCTGTGTCTCTCATGAATAAATAAAATCTTTAAAAAAAAATAAAATGCAACCCATACTAGATACTAGTTGAAGTGATTTGTTTACCTGTTCTATGTGTTGGGACAGTTTAGTAAATATTATTTGGGCTGAAAGCATGTGGAATCCAAAATGTTTTCATTATACTATCCATTTATTTTTTAATTCTTAATTATAGAAGTTATAGCAATTGTCATTTAAAGAAATAGTATTTTTAAAGATTACCTCTGCTTTTTGCCAAATTAAATAAAAACTATATGTAGAGAACTCCAACCTCACTTTTCTGAAGTACTTAATATGCACTAATTTGCATATATGGTCCTGTGTTGCCACATGTTTTCTTCATGTATATCTCAATTAAATGGATTTAAAATATGTTGAAAAAACAAAATTTAAAATATTATACTTAAAAGCATAGTTATTTAAAGTGTTATACGAAAGTACTGTCATGATTTTTTTTTTTTTTTGGTAATTGTACAAATGGAATGGAATCACTAAAGCTTTTTGTGATTATTTGAAAATCTGTGCTCTTAGATTTAATATGGTAAAACAGTATATATAAAATTTGTTGAATTAAAACAACTATATCAAAGTACTTTAGATTAGTTCACTGTGTCATTTAAATTACATAAATTTCTTAAGATAGTTTTGTACTCATGTCAATACATTCACTAAAAGAAATTTGGTTCCACAGATAATGAGAGGTTCAATTTCAGCCTTGCCTTTTCTCAAATTCTCAAATTCAATTTTTCAGAATGGCCTGAATTAATGAGTCGTTTTTATGATAAAACTCTGAAAGAAACATTAAAATGATGAATGTATCACAAACTTAGGAAAGAGCTGGTGTCGTAAAAAGAACTTAACACTTCTAATAATAAATAATTCTCTCAACTGCTGAATTTTCAGTTCAATACCTTCTCAGGAAGATGTCAGAATGAAGCATTAAGGGTTGCTTGACTCCATCAGAATGGGAATAGAGTGGCAATCTTGAGGAGAAAGCAACTAGAGGAATCAATAAAGCTCCCCAGGATGGCTCCACAGAGAGTGAAATGGAATTAGTAGTATGAGCGCTTGTGATGGACTAGATATTTTCAACATATTTTTCCATTTCGTTCCCACAACAAAGCTAGATATGATTCTCCTTAACGTAGGGGCAAGAAAAATATGGCTTAAAAAGCTTATATGAGTTAAAATAAATGACAAATATGATTTGGTAAGCCAAGATTAAAAGTGAAATCTGGTGGAACCAGAGGCTCAGTGTGGTCCACGGAGAAGCAGCATCAGTACCACCCAGAAGCTTGTTGAAACAGCCACCTTGGCCTCATCTTAGATGTACTGAATCACAGTCTGTAGGGATGACACCCAAAATTGGTTTTAACCAGCTTCCCAGGTGCTTCTAATGTATACAATAATTTCAGAGAGTACTGCCCTATACCACACAGGTGACTTGGAATTGAGCTTCATTTATCATATTTACAACTACATGTCCTTGTACAAACCACTGAACTCTATATATCATTTTATCATCTTTTTAAAAGGTGAAAAAAATATCCTCTATGCTTTTCTCATAAGACCTTTAAAAAAGAATACATATCCTACAAAGCATTATAAAATATACATGCTGAAATGTATTATTATCATCAATCATAATTAGTACAATTATTCTCTGTCACAAGCATGAAATATTTGTAGTTAAAACTCCTTAAAGAAGCTGACCCCTCCCCATCTTATTTCCTTTGTCAAGAGTTCTTAGAGTTGCCCTTGAGCACAACAGTAACTGATGACCTTGTCAACATAATAATTATATCATTTGAGGGTCTGCTTTCCCAACATGAGCAACAAGCAATGAGCTTCCTTAGGTTATTAAGATCAAAATTAAAATGTAACTGGTTTTCGTTTTTGTTTTTGTATTTTTTTTTTAGGAGAACAAGATTGGGATTTGAGCAAATCCTGCTTCTAAAGAAAGGACAGTGCTGAGTTACAATTGTAATTCATCATTCATATCTTAATTTAACAGCAGGTTTGAGCCAGCTTTGGAGACTAAACATCAAGCATTCAGAAGCGTGATCTGTCAGAAATGAGATAACCTTGTAGAAATAGGAGTTTGTGCTTTGTTTCACAAGGGTTAAGTCCCTCCCTATTTCTCTTTCAGCATACTGGGAGTTTGTGGGTGGGTGTGGGTGCAGACAAGGGTATGAATAATGCATAAACAAGTTATGTTTTTAGAAACTTCTAAATGAGGATAATTCTGAAATCGAGACAGTTACAATTTCTGAAGACTGTCTATATCTTCTTTCTGTTTTTCTTAAATCCAGAATTTTGTATTAATCCCTCCTCCATGCCAACATTCCTCAAATTAGTAAACCTAGTTTTCTCATCTCTTATTTTTATTTTAAATACGATTACTACAAACTCTCTGGAAAATATCTTCAAATGTGCAATTAAAGACAAAGTACACACATGCAGGCCCACACATTTTATGCCTTCCTCAAAATAACCTAGAATCAAGCATCTTAAACTTTTGGGGGGATAATACTGTTCATATATTGATCATGCTGGGATCTATCTGTCTCTTTGTCTCTCTGTGTGTTTCTCTCTCTTTTTCTATCTCTGTCTGTCTCTAACAGACACACAGGGACAGAGAGAAAGAGAGAGGTTTGGAAGAGTTTATACCTTGAGGACCATTTGTGAAGCTGCTGTTGAAAGGCTAGTCTGGTCTCAGTTATTCTTGAGAGGGAGCATCTTGCAACTGTTAAGGGCCAACTTTGAAACCAATTACCTTGTAATTCTGTTCCATTACTTAGCTACTTTGTTAACTTTGGACAAGTTACTTTCTCTCTGACTTCAGTTTCCTATCTATGAAATGGGGTTAACAAAAGTGCTTACCTCCAAAGATAAGTATTAAATTAAATACATATTCAAGTATTAAATTAGTAAGTATTAAAAGAAGTTGAAGTTCCCTTACTTAAAAGGGTCATCTTTCTTAAGTTCATCAGATCAATTTTTGAATCGACTCTTAAGTGGCAACTTTGCTGTTAAATACTTCTAGAGGATATGCTTTGCAAATGTGAGAAGCAACTAGAATCTAGAAGAGTCAACTCAGCCTCCATACCCTCTAAGAGCACCTATTATTTTTTCCTTAAAAAAGCACATGCTACTACAAAAAGAAGACTTTCATGAAGTAACAACATAGTTTTTGTGATGTGAGGTATTTGTAAGAGAGGACACTAATAAGATAAAACCAAACAAAGAACCGGTGTTAGACAAAGAGTTGATAAATATCAGATTCTATTGAGGAAACAACGGTAGCCTAAAGTAAGACAACCATAAATTGTTACTAAATCAAAGATACTAAAAGCTGAGTGTGTGTGTGTATGTGTGTCTGAGTGTGTTTTGTGTGTGACTATTGGGAAAATGAGGATTCTAAAAACTCATTATGAACAACATACAGTAATTTGAGGATATAATAATGAGTATATTACATGAAGAAAAGAATGAGCAAGAACATGAGGAAATATTGAGTGAATTCAAGGAATAAAGAAAAAGAAGCAGACTGAATTAAAGGTGTATATTTCTAATATCATTTATACTATGCATGGATTCACAAAAATCAATATTATCCCTAATAAAAAACCAAACATTTGGAGATTTAAAAAATCATATTGAAAGGTACACTTCTAATAAGAGTTTAGATTACTATAAACTCTCTGGAAAATATCTTAAAATGTGCAATTAAAGTCTAAAATATGAGTACATCTTATGCTCTCAATTCTACATCAAGAAACCTATTTTAAAATAGTATTCACCAATAAAATATATATATATATCTGAGAAGGTTTATTGCAAGTTATTTGCAAATGTAAAATAATAAAACAATATATGAGCAATGATTAAGTAATCATTAAATTAATTCTTTGGCATCATTAAAATAAAAGCAATTCAACATTAAGTTATAAAATACCTTTTAATAACTTAATAAATGCATATAAATGTAATGTTAAGTGAAATGTATATAAGAAATAATATAAAATTATATCTGCAATTTCTACTATACAGTTTTATCTGTTTGTAAGCAGAAGTATATATACGAGTCAAAGTGAATAAACAAAAATGTTCTCAGTGATGATTACAGATGATATTTTTTCCTAGTTACCACTTTTCTGATATACAGATATTACCTCTTTAATGACAAATAAACAATTCAACACCAGACTTATATATACTCCAAAGAATGTATGTGTGGGATTATATTAGGAGGAAAAATCAGCATATCAAAACCTTAACCAATTTGTCTAACCACAAAGTTAATCATAATTATCTAAATATTGATTTTTAAAATTTATTTATTTATTTATTTAGGGCACAAGAAGAGGGAGAGGAAAAGATCTCAAACAGAATCCAGGCTGGGCACAGAGCCCAACTCACAGGATTTGATCTCACAACCCTGAGATCATGACCTGAGCTGAAATCAAGAGTCAGATGCTTGGGTGCCTGGGTGGCTCAGAGGCTGAGCATTTGCCTTTGGCTGAGGTCATAATCCCGGGGTCCTGGGATCAGTCCCACATCGAGCTCCCAGCAGGGAGCTCCCTCTGCCTATGTCTCTGCCTCTCTCCGTGTGTCTCTCATGAATCAGTAAATAAAATCTTAAAAAAAAACATAAAAAAAGAGTAAAACGCTTAACCAACTCAATCATCTATGTGCCCCTGAACTTTTATTTTTAAATTAATTATAAACCTGTTTAAAAATATGGAAAATATTTGAAAATATTTGAAAATTTTGCATATTCCAAAAATATACATATAATTCACTCTTTTGAAATATGACCAAATAATATTAAACTTTTATATATATATACAATAAATAAATTTCTATTAGAAACTATGTTAGTTATATAATAAAATTCCATTTTATAAAAAGGAAAATAATTACTCAAAATAATTGATTCTATCATACATGTGTATTCACATTCTTAATATCTCTGTATGTCTCTTATTTCTCCTTTCCTATTAAAAAGGATCTTAGAAATGTTATATTTATTTAATTAAATAATAATACAATATTCCTAATAATTGAAAAACTATTTTAATAATTGAAAAGCTATTCTTATTCTTATGAAATTTGGGCCCATTGTGATTTCTTTCTATGTCCCTTGAATGAGCAATACATATACTCCATGCTTCTAAGAATTTGAGTTAGTCTTTTATATGTAGCAACAGAATTGAATAAGTAGTTTGTGAATGTCCTTTAAAAAAGAAAAGAAAAAAGCAGTTGAGTGGGATGCTCTATTTGAACAAGACTCTTAGTTGTCAGTGGATCGTGAAGTACTGTGTCAATTACTTGCAAGATTCAGTATCACTGATAAGTTTCTACATTCCATGGTCAACGCCCTTAGACGAAAGAAGAGGTTATATTGACTGGATTTTCAAAAGACATTCTAGTCACTATGACATTCTAGTCACCATCTAGGACTAAAGAAAGAACAAGAATGTACTTCTTGACTTCCTTCTTAAGATGAGAATTTCCAGAGTAGAGTTGCCTCTTTGGTAAAGGCGAAGTTTTCCTGGAAGAGCAAAGGGGCAGACCTATCCTTGATTATGATGCCTGCAAACGTTCATCTCTCTGTTCCATTTATTCCTCTGAATTTTACAAGGTAAAAGTAAGTGAAATAAAATATTTTCAGTGAGGCACTTGCCTTGAAATCCTTGAAATAATACAGGCTGACATGAAAATGGGGATGGAATCATGCTTAGATAAAATTCTGGAGATTCATTTAAAGCATGCAATCTGGTTGGCAGAGAAGAAATACGAGATAAAGAGATGAAAAACAGCACAAGAGATAAGTTGAGGTCTTGAGCTTTAAAACCAAGTATGATAAAGTCAGTGGAATATTGCATTTAGGTTGCTCCTCCTCCTCCCCAACTGTATTGAAGGAGAGATTAATCCCTCAAAAAGAGCATTGCTAACACTTCAAAAATCCAATTTGTGAACAATGTTCAAGTGTCTGAGAGTACACATTTATAATCGTAACAACCTAGTCAGTCTAAACTTGGATGAACCTGTCATTCATTTTCAAATATCAGAGGATGTCATACCCTGAAGAGAAAATTAACATCAGAAAGAATGAACATTTTACGGAAAATTGAAGAAAGAACAATAAGAAATACAGATATTTTGTTCCCCTGACAATTAAGTTTAGTTGGCTGGCACTATAGCAAAATATTTTTGGTTTAATATTTTGGTTAGAAGATGTAATAATGACTTTTTGATGCTCTTTACTAAATACTTAAGTATATGCAGAAGGCCAGCTGCAAGGTAGATGAAAGTAGAGAAAAAGTCACAAAAGAAAAACTATAATGAGTGCATTTCGTATTTAAAGTATGGGTCTCACATACCAAAATCCATCTTCTCAAAATATAAACATAAAATACTTCATTGAATCTCACAGAACATTATAATTATTTTTTTCTTTTTTTTAAAAAAAATATATTTATTTATTTGAGAGAAATAAAGAGAGAGCATGATTGAGGGAAGGACAAGGAGAGAGACAGAGAGAGAGTCCCAAACAGACTCCATGCTGAGTGTGGAGCCTGACAAAGGGTTCAATCCCACAACTCTGAGATCATGACCTAAGCCGAAATCAAGAGTTGGATGCTTAGTTGACTAGGCTGCCCAGGGGCCCCTAAATAATTATTATTAATGTCACTAAATTTTAGTTTTCTCATCTGTAAAATGACAATAAGTTATCATAGTAATCAGTTTTTATATACCCCCTTACACAACCTTCTGTTTGATTGCTTATCCATAAGAACTTAAGAGACAGATGTTTAAAACTACATATCCTTTTTTTCTTTAAACTTGTTATACAATACCCTACATCACAACATCTCCCAAGAAATGCTATCAAACAGCTAAAATTTAGGAAAAAAATTAAATCATTTTCTTTGATTCAAAAAGCAAATAAAACACATTGAGAGGGGCACCTCATGGCTCAGTTGGTTAAGTGTCTGCCTTCGGCTCAGGTCATGATCCCAGTGTTCTGGAATCAAAACCCACATCAGCCTCCCTGATCAGTGAGGAGTTTGCTTATCCCTCTCCCTCCGCTCCTCTCTGTGCTCCATCTCTCTCTCTCTCTCTTACTCTCTCTCTCTCTCAAATAAATAAATTAAATATTAAAAAAAAACACATTGAGAAATTGTTTGACAATACTTTTCTGAAGCCTGTATTGGCAAATGTAGAAAAAGGCAATATTAAAGGAAAAAGCTTTGCCTGTGTTATGAATGGTTTATTTGAATTAAAAAGAAGTTTTAAAAAGCCAGACACAATGTCTTGTTGACATTTTAACATAAGGCACAAAGTGTTGTTGATCTTCCTGGATGATTTAACATGAGCATTCATTCTCCGTAAGGCTCATGGACATATGTCTTTAAATATTTTGACTGTATGATGAGAGGATTTAGAGTACACATTGAAATAATAAAACACTGTGATTAAAAAAAATACTCTTGAGTTAATAACTGGAGTTAGCTTAAGCGAAACTGAGGAATTTGTGAGACAATAGAAAGAAAGAACAATTCTTATTTCCAAGGAATTGGAACAAGGAACTAAAAAGCCAAAATGAATTTCCTCTCTATGAGCTCTGCTTTTCTCTAATATCTGCCTCACTTTTTAACACTAGAGACCATATTGTTCCCCACTCTCATGGTTAAGGATGGGCACCCCACAGTTTCTAAGTTTGCAATTTATAATTCTGACTCATAGAGAGAGACTCAACAGCGTCTGTAATCCCAACCCAGACTTCTCAAGAGACAGAATATGATTGGCCCAGCACGAGGCAGCAGCTTAGCTCGTCTGATTAGTTGTGGCCAAAATGACACTGTCACATAGTACAACAATAGCACTTAATCCCTGGGGGTTAGGGAGGCAATTCTCAGAAAATAAGAGGTCATTGTGAAATGGCCAAATGCCATCGAATGTAACAACATCATCTAGGATTATTCTTGAGTCTGAATACCCAGTTAGGTTGGCCTGTACCAGCTACTTTCCAGAAACTGGCGTCCTAGCTAAATGATTTCCTATGTATGATTCCTCTTCAAAATGTGCCCCTTGACCAGGCTACCCATAGTGACCTCACTTTTCCCCACAGTCCAATAACTGCTTGAAAACCTTTTGCCATTCTTCATTGAGTTATACTGAGTAAAGGCAAATTGAAAAATGAAACTAAATTTTCTTGTTGATAGTTCTGTTTTTGCCGTTTGTTAAACACGGTTTATAGATGCTTATTAAACAATGCTATTCATCTTTCACAGATAGGATTCCAGTTATGTGTGAAGCATAACAAAAGACCACATGATTGGGTTTGCCTAGGAAGTCCATTCAGCAAGAAATATAAAAGCAGTCAGGTCAGTTGTATGCCGTTATGTGGAGAAACCACTAAAAAAAAACAAAAAAACAAAAACAAAACAAAAAAAAACACAGACAAAAAATCAGCTGATTGGTGGACTGAATTTTTTTTCAACACTGAGCTGATGTAGAGAGGATGACAGAGTTAAAGTCAGAGCAGACCCTCATTAAAATTCTGGGGTGTCTATCACAATGATCCTACTTTAGCTTTCATGGTTCTGTCTATGCCTCTTAAAGTCCTTCCACTTTCTTTGTCCATTGTCTTTATTTTACCACCACCAGGAATAAAAGGATGTTGAGTTAAACTGTGTAGTCTGACAACTTGAGTCTTGTTCTGTCTCTGCAGTAAGTGAATGATCATACCTTACACGGCTTGCCCCTCTCTTCAATGGAAAATATAGACAATTAAGAAAGATAACCCCAAATCCACTGTAAGATATCAAAATCTGAGAAAATCTAGGATAATTATTACTTATGCTTTTAAACTAATATTTAAATGCAGCATTTGCATTTTGATAAGAATGAAGTTCAAGGGGATCCCTGGGTGGCTCAGTGGTTTAGCGCCTGTCTTCCACCCAGGGCCTGATCCTGGAGTCCCGGGATCAAGTCCCACATCGGGTTCCTTCCATTGAGCCTGCTTCTCCCTCTGCCTGTGTCTCTGCCTCTCTTTCTCTCTGTGTCTCTCATGAATAAATACATTAAATCTTAAAAAAAAAAAAAAATGAAGTTCGAGATTTCTCTGAGACCCAGGGGAGTTTGCTATGCATTTCTATAAACAGTCATGACTGCTTAAAATCTGCTTATATATTTCTATAAACAGTCATGACTGCTTAAAATCTGCTTATATATTTGACTCTAAAGGTGGCTGGCAACAGTTACAAAATTCCTTGGAAATATTTACATTTCCAAAGAAGAAGCTAGGGAAGAAACAATTAGCCAAAAGAGCTAAGCACTGTAAGTGAATGTGGTGTGGCCCACAGATAGAACACATATTTGGCCATAGGGATTGTTCCATCTCATATCTCCTTTTACATCAACCTGCAGAACTGGCATATAATGTTTCAAAGGGTTTACAAAATAAAATTCCTCACTCATAAAAGTTAGCTTTAGTATTATATAAAAGCAGTCTTAACGTATTAAGGTTTAACATTGACACTTCAGTCATATCTGCATTTGACTTGGCATTTTAATAAAAAAAAACATTGATCATATTTCTTCGCTACTCCAAAAATCATCTTTGGGGGATGAGTATGTTGAAATCCAAAACCAGATGAGTAATTATATGCGCATGATAACTACTTCTGCTCCTCTGCTCTTAGGACTCCAGAATTAAAAAATATGTTCTGATTTTTCTATATGAAAGCCGTGGCAGTGTATTTCTTCTTGGTACTAAATCTATGCTTTTTTGAAATGCTTTTTGAGATGATGATTCTGGGGCTGAATTCTGGAAACATTTCTGCTTGGATAACTTCATCAATAGTAAGCCTTTTCATGAAGGATAGATGAGGATCATTGTGAGGCTATCACAAAAGAAAACGCCTTTCTCTCCGGCCAAGTATAGTGAGTTACTGCTCTGTAGGTATGCCTGCTTGCAAGCCTGTGGGAGGCCCAGTGGTGCTTATCTTCATGGTCTTCCCAACCAGTTCTGGTTCACCCGTATGCTTCAGGAAGCTTTTTTGCCACGCTGTGGACTATTACCACAAACCAACTTTGACCTGCCCACAGTCCCTTGTGGATTTTTCTGCCTCCTAATGATTCACCCCCACAGTCCTCACCCATTCCTCTGTCAAATTTCTCTGCCTCTGGTGGACCATGTGTTTTGGTGGCAGACACACATTCTTCTACAAGTTTAGAATCTCAGCTTTGGGGTGGATGGAGGTGGGGCCAGAAGATGTTTCCCTAAGTTCTTAGTCTCTTCTTTGGCACTTTTTCTCAGCCCTAGAGGTACAGGTGCTTCCTGCCTTTGCTTTGGCTGAATTTCTAGAGTTCTAGGTTGCTACTCTTTTTTATTAGTTACCCTTTTTACTAGTTAAAAATGATTCACATTAAATTGCCCCTGTTTCAAT
Organism: Canis lupus dingo; assembly: GCF_003254725.2. NCBI lineage: Eukaryota > Metazoa > Chordata > Mammalia > Carnivora > Canidae > Canis > Canis lupus. The sequence continues at coordinate 50,759,806 of NC_064255.1, read as the reverse complement.
TGGTGATGTTCTTTTTGCTTCATAACTGATGGAAATGCATATTGATAATGTAAAAAGTCACACTGACGAGTTTCAGTTGTACCAATGGTGAATCTAATCTACAAGAAAATATCACTAGATCTCAAGATATGGTGTTAAAATACCAATCCAAGTGGGTGGGATTCATTTGTTTCAATATTTGTGTTTTAGGTTTAAAAAAACATTGCAGAGGGAAGGCAACAGTTGGACATGAAAGGTAAATCTATCCAGTAAACTACTGTGTACTCATTACTTTGATTCATTATAGAACATCTTGTACATATGTGTTTCCTAAATATTAGAAGCTTTGTGAGAAGATTTATGTGACTATAAAGAAGTTTCCCAACAATATTCATTTCCATTACTCTATATTTACCTCTGACAAATGAGAACAGTAACTGAAGCAGCTTAAAATAGTTAATGGGATACTGTTGCCATGTCAATAGAACTCTATCTCTCAGGAAAGTACCCTATATCCTATTAGGCACTGCTAAATCTTTCCTATTTGGGGTTTTAGTTATATTGCTTCCCATATTATCACTGTATTACAGAATTACCTTAGGTGACTTTAAAGCAGTGATATTGTCATATGAAGTGAAAAGCACTCCAAGCACTTGGAAAATATGCTTGGAGCTTGTCTGCTAAAACCCACCTTCCCTCCCCAAAGCAGAAGACACTCAAATCGCCTCTAACAAATCAGTAGAAATCCTAAAGTTATGACCTTCAGGATGAAGTTTTCTTCAGATTTCTCTTCTCCAAATATCAATCCAAATCCTACTGGCTCATTGTAGATGTTGACTAACCCATGATAACTCACTACTCTACCACCCATATCATAACTGAAACAAGAAAAGCTCTGAAGCTCCACCACAGATGTCTATGGTGTGCACTTACTTCAAGGTCAAATGGTGGAAATGGCGGCCTCGCAGCTCTCCATGTCCTTTCTAAGTAGTCGCCCTCCGAACTTTATAGATCTTGCTCCTGTGAGCTAATCATATCTGACTATACAACTCCTTCTTTGCCTTGTAGGTGCTCCAAATTTCCCTATTGTTGCTAAATAGTCATTAATCATAAGGACTTCTAAATTTATTATTTCCAACTTAAGCCTTGTCATTATTTTAACATAGCAATGTTCATAAAAATAATGTTTCCAAAGAATGCTGGCAAATGACTCTTTCTATATCCTTTTTTATTTTTTTTAAGATTTTATTTATTTATTCATGAAAGAGAGAGAGAGAGAGAATGAGAGAGAGAGAGAGAAAGGCAGAGACACAGGCAGAGGGAGAAGCAGGCTCCATGCAGGGAGCCTGACATGGGACTTGATCCCGGATCTCCAGGATCAGGCCCTGGGCCAAAGGCAGAGCTAAACTGCTGAGCCTCCTGGGCTGCCCAATCTTTCAAATCCTTATCACTCACCAAGACTCAAAACTATTTCATTTCCGAAACTGTTAACTTAAACATGCCATTCTCTGGCCACAATCTTGGCTGCCGTCTTCATTTTCTGTACTTAGATTTCACATAGACCACCACTATATGACACAAAAAATGCCAGCTTCCCTTTATTGCTTCTGTATCCAGCTTTAATTCCAAACAAAAAGACCCTAATTTCAATAACTATTTTGAAAATACTCACATCTCCTGAACCACTGCTTTCCCATTTCAACCCCATGGCAGATCTACATCCACTATGACCTCAATCAGAAGCTTTGTCTATGACTACAATCAGGTAGCAGGACATTTCTGGAGAAAAGTTGCATATCTGAGAAGTTTATAATAATTTGTGGTTTTTACTTCAATATTTCCCAGAGATATCACAATGTTTCTTCAGTAAGTTACCTCTCCTTAAACCTCTGACCTCTCTATATCACTTTGTACTCAGAATATTACTTTTCCTTTGCTGCACTGATAAAAATAGAGAAGTTTCTATCAGATGTGAGCTCTATCAATTTTCTCTCCAATAAACAGAACTATATGCACTATAAACATTCTCCTCTTGCTTTGACACTATAATGTAGGGAAAAATGCCTTCTCTTAAGTTTCATCTTTCCATCTCAGCTTTGGTCCCATATTCTTTGAAATTCTTAGGGTTATTTTGTTATAGATTATCTTTTCTGTCTGTCAGGGATATTTTCAATCCACTAGGTTCCTCCCAGTAGGATCAAAATATGATTTTTGTCAGTGGTTTTCATAATGTGACTCTGTAATGGTGCAGAGAGTTCTTTTACAGATGCCGATGCTTTGGTTCTATACCCAGAGGTTCTGATCAGTTGACCTGTAGTAGGTCTTGGACAACTTTTTTTCCCCTAGATGATGATTTTAATGTAAAAGATTGAAAAACATTGTTCTAATCTCTCATATAATTAAAATTCTTCATCCCAGGACCACCAATCTCTTCCAGATAACACTGTATTATTTTTTTTCCCTTCAAAGAGAAGTGTCTCAATGAGTAATTTATACTAATTGTATAAATGTCTTTTTTTTCATTATTGACATCAATACCCTTCACAAAATCTTTCCTTGCCAACCACAAAAATGGTTGCTATGTAACTAAATCCCATATATTCCTTCAATCTTTATTTTACTCAATTTCATAGCATTTTGCATATGTGATCATTTGATATTTTTGTAATACTCCTCTTAATTTTTGCTCCCCTCTAGTTCCATCTACCATTCTGGAAATAGCTTTTGAAACTCTTTTATCATTATTTCTTTTATATATAACCTTTACTTACTGGAGTTCATAATTCCCTGGGATTCTTCTGGTATAGAAGGTATTAACTTTGAAACAGTAAGTTTTGTATCCAGTATTCTTAAAGTGTGGACCGAAGCATCCATATATCCATCAACATAGGCTAGATCTGACTGAAGGTTTTAAAAACCTCATACCTTAAAATAGCAAAGGTTTATTATTACCCATTCATGCTTCATGATCATCAACAGAAGTTGGCAAGGAAGGAATCTCTGCTAATAGAAGTCATTCGAGGAATCAGGCTGGCAGATCAGCTACTACCTCAGATGTTGCCTATCTGCCAAATAAATAAATAAATAAATAATCCCAGCCCATAAGTGATAAATACCATTTCTTCAACTCAATGACCAGGACTAGTCCTATGTTCCTCCTAAGCACAAAAGGTAAAAACAAAATTTTTTAAATAATAAAAAAAATTCTACCATGGACCTGAAATCAGAACCGCATAGTAGTGAACAGCACTCAAAATTACCACCTAAGTAAAAAGACCTTGGTTACCCATAAAAGAGCTTCTGAACAAGACAATTTGGAAGACAGCCCCATATTCTATATGTGGTATGTAACAAGCAATCAAGAAATCTGTATGTACACTAAAATTAGAAACCACTCCCTATGGGTTCTATGGAAAAACTTCAAAGAGGCTGAAATACCATGCAAAAGTGTGTATCGGTACATAAGTCACATTAAAACTATATTATCAAAAGCAACACACTTTTGACAGTGAAATATACATGATTAATATTTCACCAGAACAGGGACACAAACCAAGACTATCCAAAGTAAACTGGGTGAGAAGGTCATGGGACATAGAGGCAGAAGATAAGAGATATTAAGGGATTTTCCCAAAGCCAGATGGCTTATTTGAATAAAAAACAAGATGAAACAGATTTGCTGGTTCTAGTGGTCTTTTCACTACTTCATTCTCGATACAAGATCCCTGCTTGTCTTCATTGTAAATGTAGAACTTCTCATATAGCATTTATACAGTTGGAATGACTAATGACCATTTTCAAAAATAATGGAGTATTTTCCTTATAAATTCCACACTGAGGACTTTGATTTGGGATTATTTTGGTCCTACTTACACTTTTAATTGCCGTATGTTTCTGAGTTGGACTTTGAAAATGTAAATTTCTAGAAGTTAGAAAAGACACTTTTCAGAATTTCTCCTAGCAACCGTAACTACCCTAATAATACAAAGGCTATACTAAAAATTCAGTTACCACAGTTTTGTTTCTAATGTGCCATATTTCTACTTCACATTAACATAAGTAAAATATTATTTCAACTGTACCTAAATTACAAGACAATGAAGGCTAACTCTTTCAGAAAATAATCTCAATTTTATAATCTTTATAACTTTTATAATCTTTATTACTCCTATAACCTGCTAGTACTTTTACTATTCTTTCTGGTGGATGTCCCTCAGTTGCTCACTTTATCTTAGTTATAATGATTCTTATTGTGTCTCTGTGTCAATTGAGTTCTTGATAAAGAAATAAGTTGCAAGAAAATAAATTACATAAAAAAGTTATTTTGATAAAGGATTGTGATGCCAAATATACAAAGAACTCTTAAAACATAACAGTAAGATCAAGCCATTTAGAAAATGGGCCAAAGGGCAGCCTGGGTGGCTCAGTGGTTTAGCACCACCTTCAGCCCAGGTCATGATCCTGGAGACCCGGGATCGGGTCCACGTGGGGCTCCCTGCATGGAGCCTGCTTCTCCCTCTGCCTGTGTCTCTGCCTCTCTCTCCTCTCTCTCTCTCTCTCTGTGTGTCTCATGAATAAATAAGTAAAATCTTAAAAAAAAGAAAGAAAATGGGCCAAAGACCTAAACAGACACCTCACTAAAAAAAGATACAAATGCAAATAATCATATGAATAAAATGTTCCACATCATATATCACTGAGACATGAAAATTAAGACAGCACTGCAAATCAAAACACATCTGTTGGGATGGTCAAAATCTGGAACACTGACAATGCTAAATGCTGATGGGGATATGGAGCATCAGAAACCCCTGTACACTGCTGGTAGCTATGCAAAATAGTACAGTTACTTCGGAAAACAATTTGATTTCTTACAAAACTAAATATGTTCTTACTATACTATCCATAATCATGCTCCTAGGTATTTACCCAAATGAGTTAAATACTTGTCCACATAATACTTGCACTTGGGTGTTCGTAGCAGCTTTATTTGTAATTGCCAAAATTTGGAAGGAACCAAGATAAAGTAAGTAAATGGGTAAATAAGCTAGTCAATCCAGACTAAGGATATTATTCAGTGCTTAAAAAAAAAGGAAGAAGAAGAAGAAAAGAAAGAAAAAGATAAATCAAAAAGAGCTATCAAACTGTGAAAAGACATGAAAGAATCTTAAATGAGTGTTACTAAGTAAAGAAAACCCAATCTAGACAGACTATATTGTATGATTCCAGCTATATAATATTCTGAGAAAGACAAAACTATGAAGACAGTAAAAAGATCAGTGATTTCCAGGAGTTAGGAGTATGGGATGGATGAATAGGAGAAGTACAGTGGATTTTAGGGTAGTAAAAATACTCTGTATGATACCAGAATATAAATACATGGCCATTCTACATTTGTCCAAACTCACAGAATGTCCAACACCAGGAGTGAGCCCTAATGTAAACTATGGACTGGGGTTATTATGATTTGCCAATGCAGAGTTCATCAGTTATAACCAATGTACACTCTGACTGGGAAGGTTGACAATGGGAGAGACTATGGCATGTGTGGGGTAAGAGGCATATGAGAAAACCTCCGTACCTTCCCCTCACTATTGCTGTGAATCTAAACCTACTCTAAAAAATAAAGTTTTAATAAAAAAGTTGTCAAGCGTTCTTTCTAGCTGTGTCCTAAGGTGAAACATTTATTATCACACATGAAACAAATACTAATAAATTTATTATGTAATATTCTTCCAAGTTTTCTGATATTTTTTAAATCACCCTAAAAGAATGAATATTCATAAAGAAAATGGAAATACACCCTCAATTTGTCAGTCTGTCACATGTGAAATGAGATTTCTGAAGCAGACAGAAAGATTATAGTTATTGAAGCATAAATGAATGTGACATCATCTATGCAAACTACAAATGACAGACACCTAGCCATTTTACTACTTATTATTTTACTGATCATCTTTGAAGAAATTCACATGATGCATGGGTTATATACAAAGTTAAGGAATAAAGCAATTTTATTAAATTTTTTTGACATCATGGAATGAAACCTCTTTACCACATTTAAATAAGCTTGCTTAGTATTTTAAAGTAAGAATAATAGGCTTTATTTTTTCAAATGGTTCATTATCCAGTCAAAGGTAGCTTCTTTGAAGTTGTTCCTTACTTTTAAAATTCTTTTCAATTATTTATAAATTTAACCTAAGGTCACTTATGTATGCATGCTAAATTTTATAGGAGTATAGGTAGTTTAATAGAATTGTCTTTAGAATACCTGTCTTACTCTCATCTCTGTCACCTCCCTCTTCTCCTCATGAAATATATATTTTCCATGTTTTCTGTCCTATTTAAATCTACATATATATATTATAATGTTCATTATTTTGCAAAAAAAAATGAAGTTCAATATACTTTTCTGCATCTTATATTTCTCACAACATAGCTTATAATACTTTGAAAGTAAACTGTTAGAGCTTAAACTAATTCTTCTTAATTAATGGCTGCATATTAACTCATAGCTAGATATGGCATAATTTGAAAAACCATCACAAAGAATAATAGGCTTGTAGAATAGTTCTACAAAAATGCTTCAGTAAATTTTTTTATATGTTTATTTTTATGTTCTAGTTCTTGAACTGAGAGATTTCTATAATTAGGTTTGTTAGGATGATAGATGATTTAAAATTTTAATATATTTTCCAGTTGGTTTTTCAAGGTATTTGTAATTTCACATTTGACATTATTCAACAAATGAGAGTACCATTTTCCCACTGTGCCAGATAGTAAAAATTGTTTGCTTCTTTTTATTGTTTTCCAGTCAAATGCATATAAAACTACCTCATATTACCGAAGTTGATATTTATCTTATTATTAGTGATTAAATTATTTTTTTAAGATTTTATTTTTTAAAAAATCTCTATTTGAGAGAGAAAGAAAGGAAGTGAGATCAGGCACAAGCGAGGGTAGGGGCAGAAGGAGAGGGAGAAGCTGACTTCCCGCTGAGCAGGGAGCCTGATAGGGGGCTCTTTCCCAGAATCCTGAGATCATGACCTGACCTGAAGGCAGATGCTTAATCAACTAAGCCACCCAGGTGCCCTGAAAGTATTTTTTCACTTGTTGGTTAGCCATTTGAATACGATCTCACAATTTTTTATTCAATATCTTGGCCCATTTATGTATTGAGTTGCTTGCCTTTTGCTTTTTGATTTGTAAGAGTTAAGAGCTCTTTGAGTAGACTAAGAATCTAGACTTACCATTGAGTATTTTCTGTATTGAATATATATAGATATATAATTTCTCCAAATGGGTATGCTTATATTCTTTTTCATGGCTTTTAGGATTCTATTTTTTTTTTAATTTTTAAAAATATTTTATTTATTTATTTATTTATTTATTTATTTATTTATTTATGAGAGAGAGAGAGCACACGAGTTGGGGAGGGAAGGGCAGAGGGAGAAGAAGAAGCAGACTCCCTGCTGAGTAGGGAGCCTGACATGGGGCTCAATCCTAGGACCCTGAGATCATGACTTGAGCTGAAGGCAGACTCTCTCTCTCTCTCTCTTTCTCTCTGTACATACATGTGGTTTTTTACATGTACATTTTTACCATTTGAAAAGTCTTTTTTTCTATACTATAAAAGTTCATTTTCTTGTAGATGTATTGTCACTTGGGCCAGAATACTAACAAATAACGCATGTTTCCTACCAAATTGAAATACCACTTTTCACGTAATACATTCTTATATTCTTACATACTGAGAGCTATCTCTGTATGTCATACTCTATGACCCTGTGCTATTCATCTATTCCAATGCCACTGCCACATTGATGTTATTATGGTGATGTTAATAGAGATAATATGATATTGACAATTTAGTACTCCCTTACTTCTTCCTAAAATTTTCTTTTTAGATATTATCAGGTATTAGTTTACTGTATGAACATTGAAGATAGTTTATCCAGGGGAGTAAGGAAATTATTTTGAAAATCCAAAAGTAACTGGAGAATTTATATATGTAATGTGCTGGATTCATAGCCAAGGACATATGTCTTGTCATATGTTAGACCTCTTTTATATATTTATTAAAATTTTTACTATGATTTTGATTAGAAATAATTATATTGTTATGTATTTCTTCTTAAAACATTTCTAATTCTTTTTTAATTTTTTACATATATATTTTTTTAGATAGTCACATACAGAGAGAGAGAGAGAGGCAGAGACACAGGCAGAGGGAGAAGCAGGCTCCATGCACCGGGAGCCCGATGTGGGATTCGATCTCGGGTCTCCAGGATCGCGCCCTGGGCCAAAGGCAGGCGCTAAACCGCTGCGCCACCCAGGGATCCCCAAAACATTTCTAATTTTTAAGAGTTAATGTGGAGTTGTAAATTGTATCTTTTTCCAATTTTTATTGCTGGAAGCATACTTCTAGCATAAATAATAATTGAATTTACATACTAATATTATATAAAAACAAATTATCAAGTTTTTTTTTGTTTGTTTTTGTTTTTTTTTGTTTTGTTTTTTTTTTTTTTTCTGGAAGCTTTCTGACTGGAACCTCTCAGGGTTCTCTAGGAACTCAATCATAAAAAATTCAATCAAAGTAAAAGGAGTAAATTCAATCAAATTTGTCTCTTCTTTTCCAATGTTTATTTTGCTTATTTAGTTTTCTTGTCCAACACATCGGTTAGAATCCCTAAGAGTATTAAAGAAACACAGGTGATAACTGGCATCCCTGGCTATTTCTTGTTTTAATTAAAGTGTTTAAGATTTCCACACTGGGATAATATTTTTATCAAGTAATTATAATTGACTTGTAATATTTATATAGTTGCCTTTTATTATGTATGTTTAGTAGCTTATCTATGATGATAACTAAATGTTATCAAATCTCTGTTCTGCATCTTACATGTTTATCTTTATGGTTTCTCCCCTTGTGTATTGATGTAATCAATTATATATACATATACACTTGTATTCAAACCACACTTTTGCTCCCAAAATTAAACCTTTTGGGCCATAGCATATTATTCTTGATAAATGGCTGAACTACAGTGCTAATATCTTATCAGAATTTTTGCATCTATTTTCACAAGTAATAAAAAACATATTTATAGGGCAAACAAAATACATCTAAACGATTTCTTGCTATACTGCATAAGTATATCTTGAACTAATTTACTGCAATAAATTATTTTGACTTTTTAGTTTTACCGAGACTGTGTTAACCAACAACATTTCAGCAATCACTGAGATAAAGAAATGTGAGATTCATTGATTCTGTACTTGGTCCTTAGCATATAACCCCAGGATCATTAAGCCACAGAAACCTAAATTCTCTAAATCTCAATAATAAAACATATCAAAAGTGTTAAATAAGCCAATGAAATCCATGTAATTATACATTATTTTATAGCTGACCTCAAGGGAAAAAAAAATCTTACCTCTGATGTGATTTCAAAGGTGCTGGGAAGTCACCCTATCTTCTAACATATATTCTCCCAGGATTTAGTGCCTGACACAGTAGAGAATACCTACCACCCTGTTCAAGTACGTGGCAGCTATCAGTTCTGATTGGACACTTACCATCCTCTATATGTTGTTAATATTTTGAATATCTCACCAGGTTATAAACATACATTTTATGAGAGTAAGTTTTAATAAAAAAAAAAATGAAGATGGCTTGAATACACTGGATATTTTTTAATATAAAAGAAGAATCATAGGGCCAGAAGGTAGATTAGAGAATTATGGAAAACAGAGGCCTGAGTAAATATAAAGTGATAGAGAATGTTCCTTAAGATTTGTTCTGTTCACATCTGCATTTTCTAGCCTACCTTTCCTATCCTGACACTAGAGAAGTATAGGAAAGACATCACGTATCTTAAACTATTCACTAAGGGAGATACTTCTGATGTTCCACAGAAGGAAGAATCCCAAGGCAAGGAAGGTCTTTATCCATGCCCATATGTAGATTATTAGGGTTTATTTCTCAGCTATAAGGTATATGTTATTCTTTTCCCATGGGAAAGACTGCTACCATTTACAATCTAAGATACTAATTTCTATCCAATTCTAAAATTAGCATATATATAGTCTGCAATTATAAACATATATATTATAATTGATTAAATTAAATGGATTTTAACTCTTTTATTATTTGATAGTGTCATAAGAATTTTAAAAGATAACTCCCATCAAGAAGTTGTCAGTCAGGGATGCCTACGTGGCTCAGTGTTTGACTCTGGAATTCCAAGATTGAGTCCCACTTTAGGCTCCCTGCATGGAGTCTGCTTCTCCCTTTGCCTATGACTCTGCCTCTCTCTGTGTCTCTCATGAATACATAAACAAAATATTTTAAAAAAGAAATTCCCAGTCATATTGAATTCACTTAGTATTCTAATACCAATGGCACTCTAAAGTAGAACCCAGAAACTCTACTATTCTTAGTTCTGAATTAAACATTGATTTTCCCTTCAGAAAAATAAGGTTGGTTGACTCTCAAAGATTGATACCAACAAGGAGTCTGGAGGAAGTCTTATACCTTCTTTCTTCAGATAAATATTTGAGACACTGCCAAGGAGATGGGAGTGTTAGCTTGAGCTTCCTTGTGTGTGTAAAATTCTGGAAGTATCTCAGATATAGGAAAAGTCCAGACAGAACACTTGGAGCCATCCAGAAACACTTTAGGTCAGAGTGATCAGACAGAATGGAAGACAAAACATGATACTGGTGAAATGGGGAAAAAAAAAATATAGCCATTTTTCCTATTCCTTTAATTTGGGCAAAACTGCCAAATGAAAATTATGGATCGTCTTCAATCAGCCATGCTTTAAGGCCACAGTTCCCCATAGGTTAATAGATTTTTTGACAACAAAAGAGAGGCCAGAATCGATTAGAGCACTTCATCATGTCAAGGCTTTTTTTTTGTTTTTTCAAAGAAGGAAGGATAATGATTTGTCAGTAGCCCAGCCATTCCTCATTAAGAGACTTTTTTATGAAGAGCCAGCTGTAGTCCCATCCCTAAGATGAAGGCTAGAAACTAACAACTTTGATATCAGAGAGGTCTGGGAGGTAATCGTTTCACTTATCAAAATGTCTGGTTTTTCACTTTGTAAAGTGAATTGCATGACTTGTCAGACATTCCACATAGTTTTTAGACAAATGTCAGTATTGATTTTATTCCTAGTACTATTATGTATGGAATCAGGAAAATAGACATAGTTTCAGGAGACAAATGAGTACTATAGGTGAGTAGAGTTTCAGACTTTGTTTCTTAACAGGAAGCTGGGTAAAAATACAGCCAAGAGACATTTCAAGGAGCTCTAATGAAATATAAGAAACTAGATATTTGAAATACTGACCAATATGCATGGTACATGAGACACAGAGCTGTGGTGCTTGACTATCTTCCAATTTATTGTTTTGTGTCCATCATCATCTTCACCTAATGGTAAATCTTACTGTGTATGATGGTTTTTGTGTATTTAATATTGAAACTGAAAGTAATAAAAAATTAAAAAAAATTTAAAGAAACTGAAAGTAAAAATTAGAGAATATTCATGGGACCTTGTAAGATTAGCAAGGTTACTATCCAGAATAGAGACAAAATTTTAGATTCAAGGCACTTAACTTGTTTTCCCCCCAGAAAAGAAAATAATACATAGAAACATATTAAGGAGGAGAAATCTATACATCTATATAGGAAACACTATCTTACCACTCTATTCTTTCCTTTTACCTGAACTAAACATAGAATCATTTTTACAGCTGAAACAGGTAACTTTTAATAAAATGGGTGAGCTCCAAAATGGAAATTATAAAAATGTAGATTATTTAGATTATCTTTTAGTTACAATGGATGTACTCTGAGAGTCCCCTTCATTATGGGCTGTGTCATGGCAGCCAGAACTTACATACTTGTATGAGGCTAGTGGCAAGATACCAAGTAGGGGAAAAAGCTTGAGAAATTTCTGAAGCCAAGATGCAGAACTCCCTGAAAATTGCATGAAGTAACTGACCAAGGTAAAGAAAGAGAAGGAGGATAGAAAAATATACTAGAGGAAGAATGATTTATAAAATAAAAAATATACTAGAGGAAGAATTATTTACAAAAGAAAGAAGGTAGCAGAAGAGTGGTAAAGTGGTGAGACATGTGAAAAGAAGAAATATGAGCAAAAGAAAATAAATCATTATTTGATTTGAAGTTGAGGACTGAATTTATTTTTAAAAAATATATGTTTTTTTAATTTATTCATGAGAGACACAGAGAGAGAAGCAGAGATGGGGCAGAGGGAGAAGCAGGCTCCCTGTGCAGAACCTGATGTGGGACTTGACCCCAGGATCCTGGGATCACGCCCTGAGCCAAAGGCAGATGCTCAACCGCTGAGCCACCCAGGTGCCTGAGGACTGAATTTAATATTCATAATTATTACCTCATAGAATTTGTCACTTGACGGTCAATATATTGTGGAAATATGATTTTTCAACTTTAGCATACTAGGGCCTTCATCCATCTACCAGAAAGAGATGAACATAAAACTCTTACCAATATGATAGTGGGAAGTGATTTCATGTCTAAAAGCTTTTCTAGAATGGTTTCTTTCTCTCCTTGCTTTGCCCTATCAGATTACTTTTCTAACTTCACTGTTTCATCTTTTCTTCTTCTTTTTTATAGATTTGTTTATTTATTTGAAAGATAGAGAGATCTTGATGGGAGGGGGAGAGCAAGAGGAAGAATCTCAGTAATCAGAATGCTCTGATTACTACCATGGGGCTCAGTCTCAGGACTGGGAGATGACAACCCTAAGATCATGACCTAAGCTGAAACCAAGAGACAGATGCTTAACTAACTGCACCTCTCATCTTTTCTTCTGTTCTTTCTCCTACTCCATAACAGCTATCAAACTACTGGCCTAGAATCGTATAATGCCAAATATGCCCAATTCCTCATCAATTTTGTACTGAGTTTAACTTTTGTTGAAATGTTTTTTGTTGAACTTTAGCTTATGATCCTAGACCATCAAAATGGCCTCATGATATATTAGTAAATTTGGTAAAAAACAAACAAAAAACCAACAAGTATCCTTTTCAAGCCCCCACAGGATTTCCACCAATAAAGATCTATAGACATTAATATGCTACATTCAAGCACTCAGGAAAACAATCCAAGGAGTTCATATGTTCTAATAAATATGCTTACAGGGATTAAAGATGAAAGGGAAGGAACCACAACAATACAAAATTGATAAAAGTCAAATACATTTTTTAAAAAGATAAAAGAGAAATAGCCAAATAGAAATTCTAGGAATAGAATGGAATCTATTGACATTAAAGATTCAATGACAGATAATGAAAAAGATTAAGTAGATGAAGAATGATTTTACTGACTACATAAAAAGCAGGGTTAAGGGTAAAAAGGGGATAAAATATGAAAAGGAAGATAAGAAACAGTGAGATTAAAAAAACCTAAATCACTTCTGATAGGAATTTCAGAAAAACTTTAATTCTGCATCTTATCATGAATGTTCCAAAACATTTCAAATAAATGATTTAATCATGTACATTTTAGGATGACAAATCAATACAATAATATTTGTTAATGAGAATTTAGAAGTACATATATCTTGGAATTAAAGAACCTCTTCTAAATAACTCACCCTTATAAATGCCTACTGGTGGTAAAAGTGATCACAAAGTTGTATATTATTTAGTATGAATCTTAGTAGATTTCAAAACTATAGAATATAATTAAACAATATTTAGAAAGTTGTAACATAAAATGCATCTTTTGAAACACTGACATTTTGAAAAAAATCAAGTCACTCTTCAATTAAGAAGCTAGAGGAATAAGAAGAAAAAACAAGATAATCCAGAAATAAAGCAGGAGAAAAGAAAAGGTTAATGAAATATTAAATATAGACTAGAAGGATGTCTCCTTGAAAAATCTAATAAAAGTGGCAAACTTCTATAAAGATAGATTAGGAAATGCATAAAGGGTATGGAAAAAATATTAGGAGACTTAAAAAGCCATCATTACAAGAGGTTATGAGCAAATAGATGATATAAATTTGACAACAAACAAAATGTATTGCTTTATTAAAAAATAACCTATAAAACCTAATATAAAAACTAGGAACATACTTTTTATAGGTATTAAATAATCAAATCAATATTTAAAATTCTCCCTCAAAATAAAGAATCAGATCTGGATGTATTTTTCAGCGAATCTTATCAAAACCTTAAGTAACAGATATTATAAATCTTGTTTAAACATGGCGATAGTAGAAAAAAATGAGTGTCCCTCCTTTCATCATATAGGGAAGGTATCTTTGATGCCAAAGCCAGGCATAAATTGTGCGAGGAAGTGAAATTATCATTTAATTTCACAAATGAGGGATGCCTAGGTAGCTCAGCAGTAGAGCATCCGCCCTTGGTCCAAGGTGTGATCCTGGCGTCCCGGGATCGAGTCCCATATTAGGCTCCCTGCAAGGAGCCTGCTTCTCTCTCTGCTTATGTCTCTGCCTTTCTCCCTCTGTGTGTCTCATGAATAAATAAATAAAAACTCAAAAAAATTCACAAAGGATCATAAATGAACATGCAGTACATAAAATATGAGCAAACTGATTATAATAAAGTTTATTAAATAATTATGTGTCATGATTAAGTTCAATCTGTTTAAGAAATACAAATATAGTTTATAATTAAATAAATATCAGGGCACCTGGGTTGAGCATCTGCCTTTTAGCTCAGGTTGGGATCCCAGACAGGGTCCTGGGATGGAGTACTACAGGGAGCCTACTTCTCCCTCTGCCTATGTCTCTGCCTCTCTCTTTGTATCTCTCATTAATAAATACATAAAATCTTTTTAAAATTTTATAATTAAATAAATATCAATAATATTGAATACATTAACATATTAAGGTTAAAATATAATTATAATGCAAAATACAAATAGTATTTTATTAAAATATCTTAGTAACTTTTTAATAGAAGTGAACAATCACAACCTGATAAAAAGATATATCAAAAGAGTGGGTGAAATGTGCTTAAAATAGAGGAATTAGGCAATTTCTCTCTCTCTTTTGAGAAATGTAATGCAGACATGTAGATGATGAAGTTAAAAAACAATAACAAATTTTGTTTGGAAAGGGAAACACAAAAGAACATTTTTTACTTTATGATCATAATTATCCTCACAAGAATTTTAAGCTACTTTGTAAAGAATATTTTTAATATGTGAGATCATACAATATCTCTATCCAAAATTCATTATGTCTCAAACATCCCAATTAGAAAGATTTGCTATTTTTAATATATACCATATACACCAGCAAAAGAAAAGCAAATAAAATTTTAAGAGGTCTGACATGGAATTTCAATAAAAGACAGAAGAACTTTCACAGAAAAGTATAAGATCCATATCAAATGACCTGTAAGAAGACCTAAATAAATATAGAAGTATATAAATTCTGTATAATTTTATTTAAATCCCAAAAAGATTTTTTCAGGGACTGACAAAGCTGATCTTAAAAATTATATGGAAATAGTGTATCATAAAAACAACAACAAATTTGTAAGAAGTGCTAGCTATGAGGACTCACTTTTCCAAATATCTAAGACACTATTGACCATATGACACCTATTCACAGAATTATTTTTATATGAAAGTACAGTATAGAACAGAGAGGCATCGCAGATAACAGTTACCTCTGACAGACTTTTCAATAAGGGATATTGGAACAACTGCCTATTGGAACAACTGCCTAGGGATAAAATCCCTAGGTCACGTCATATAAAAAATGAAAAGTATAAAGATATGAATGTGAACAAAATTACATAACTATTAAAATCAATATATGCAATAGTGCCAAAAACAAAATTTTAAGATATCAATTTTGATATATGTTTGACATATATTCACTTAGAACAATGCCTTTCTCATAAACTCTCTCAAAGAAAGTTAACTAGAGTTCTGTTGGATTCAATAGTTAGGTCATTACCTCACTAACTTAAGTATACCTTTCTACAATCTTTCTGACAAAAAAAAAATTATTTCTCCAGTATACGTGAGACTACTAACTAAAGTCCATTTCTTCCTCTTACAAGGGATACAGCTATGCTACATTTTTTTTTTATGCTACATTTTTTAACTTGTTTTGCATTTAGTTTCAGCCAGGTATGTAAGTTCTAACCAATGTTCTATGAACAGAAAATACATATGATTTTGAGTACTGGGTAATAAAAAGCCCCTATACTTGTGCCACTTAGAATGTTTTCCTCTTCTGACAATTATTTCAAGGGTGGATTTGCATGCCATGTTTAGAGGATAACAGAGCAGTTTTACTCTGTGCCCCAAATGAACATGCAAAGTCAATCTGCCCCAGCCTACAATATTAAATGAGAAAGAATTAGATTACTCTTAGAATAGTTAATATTTGGATTTGGATACTATATTAATTATGGTTCTTCGGAGAAGCAAAACCAACAGGATATATGTATCCTATTTATTGATTTACTATAAAAATTGGTTCATGCAATTATGGAGGTGAGGTCCCACACCTGCTGTCTGCAAGCAGGAGAACCAGAAAACTAGGTGGTGTCATTCTGTCCAAGTCTAAAGGCATGAAAACCAGAGAAACTGATGGTGTTAAAGACCCAAGAATGCAAGGTGTCAGGGTCATTGATATAAGTCTCCATTACAATCCAAAGGCAGAGAACTGGACATGCCAGTGTCAAGGGCAAGAGAAAATTGAGGTTCCTACTCAAGGAGAGCAAATTTCTTTCTTCTCTACCTTTTCGATTCAGGCCCTCAATGGATTGGACGATATCCACCTAAAATGGTAAGAGCAATCTTCTTTACTCAGCCTACAGTTTCAAATGCTAATCTCCTCTGGAAACACCCTCACAGACACACCCAGAAATAATGTTTTACTGGCTACCTTGGCATCACTTAGCCCAGTCAAGTTGGCACATAAAATTAACCATTATAGACACTATATTTTCTCGAAGTCTACATTATTCTAATACCACTTATTCCCTGAACAAAAACTTACAATAACTCCTAATCTGGGGATGCCTGAGTGGCTCAATAGTTGAGTATCTGCCTTCTGCTGGTGCATGATCCTGGTCTGGGGATTGAGTCCCACATTAGGCTCCCTGCGGAGCCTGCTTCTCCCTCTGCCTTTGTCTCTGCCTCTCTCTGTCTTTCACAAAAACATAAATAAAATCTTTAAAAAATAATAATTCCTAATTGGAAGTTACACTCCAAAATCAAAACATTTTTGTCCAATTCTGCCTACCACATTTTAAGCAAAACATGGACTACTGAGCATGCATTCAGATGAATAATCAGATAGATAATGGACTTAATATAAGATATTGAAGAGCTAAATACTATTCAACTTGAAAGTAAAGCAAGAGAGCTCATGACTCTTACTTGTTCACTCATTCAATTTACTGATTGCCTACACATCTATATTTTAATTCCTTGTGCTAGAATTGAAAAGATGATTTAAGCAATATATTTGTACCAAAAAGCAGATACCATTGTGAGTAGAATAAGATTGAATAAATGATTATGATAGATAATCTGAGCCATGCAGAGAACTACCACTTGGTAGAAGTAGTGAATAACACAGCCAAAGTTTGAGGTTTGAGGAATTTTTACATAGGTAATACTTAAGTTTATTCTTGTAAAATATATTGCAACTCAAGCTAAACCAGGCCCAGATGGGCCACTGAAACAGACAAAGTAATACATGAAAAGCATAAAACAGTGTTCTTCAAATATTTTTCAGTGCTGTCATATGGAAGAAAGCACAGAATTGTTTTTGCTTTGTTCAGAAATATCAGTAAGAGTGTTTTCTGTGAGATATTTAACAGAATGTGTAAAGCCAGTCATTTTCATGGTACTAAAACTGGACTTGGTAGTTGAACACAAAAGGGCTTAGGGAAAAGACAGAAAACACCAGGAGTGGTTTCCTAGATGACAGCAATGAAGTCAAGCAGAAAAGTGAGCTTGAACCTGGTTATTTATCAAAGAAGCCAGGCACATGGTAAGTGTGGAGACATACTTGTGGAACAAGAAATTGAAGAACTATTCATTTTAAGAGCAAGATCAAAGCAGATAAAGAAGCACTGCTCTAGATTAGCTCTGGACAGTGAGCACTAAGACTTGATTGGCTTTCAAGTACTGCCAGCTAGAGCTGGGCAAACAGTCTCATAAGTGCACTGTCTTAGAAAGTTTGGAAAAATCTTTTTTTAAATATTTTATTTATTCATGAGAGACACAGTGGAGAGAGAGAGAGACAGAGACAGAGACAGAGACATAGGCAGAGGGAGAAGCAGGCTCCATGCAGGGAGCCGGGTCTCCAAGGATCAGGCCCTGGGCTGAAGGCAGTGCTAAACCGCTGAGCCACCTGGGCACCCTAGATCTTTTGATAAAAGAAAAACTTTTAATTTTTTAAATGAGTTTTCTATTCTCTGCAATATATTCCTCCCTGAAATGGGTTTAATTTTACCCTTCAAAAAAGATATGCTGGAGTCCTTCTGTGGGTATTATTTTTTGTGACTTTATTTGGAAGGGCCTTTACAGGGTCATCAAGTTCAAATGAAGTCATAGAGTGAGCCCTAACCCAATCTGTCTGCTGGTATCCTTGTAACAAGTGGAAAGTTGGACACAAAGACACACACACACAGGGAGAATGCCATGGAAAGACGAAGACAGAGATTGGAGTGATGTATCTACAGGCTAAAAAGTGCCTAGGATTAACAATAAACAACCACAAGAAGCTAGAGGAGAGCCAGGGAACAGATTTTTCCCTCCTGGTCCTCAGAAGGAACCAACTTAGCCTCCATCTTTATTGAGACAACAAATTTCTGTTGTTTAAGCCATCTAGTTTATGGTACTTTGTTGTAGAAACTCCAGAAAACTAATATAATTATAATTTAGTGAGAATTTAACATTTGATATGTAACTTGTTAGGTACTTTCTCATCACGTTATTTGTTATAACTTTAAGGTATATTAAACATAGCAATTAGCACATATAAAATTTTCTAATTTAGAATTTTACATAAATGAAATCAAACTTTTCCCAATAATTTTGATATTTCTTTATCAATAGCTCATTTCTGTAACTCTTTCTTTACCTCTTTCTTGTTTTCTTTTTTTTTAATTTGTCAGATTTTGATATCACAGTCACAATAATCTCATAAAAAGAGTCAGTCAATCATCCCTTCTCTTCTATTTTCTAAAATGTTTTGAAAATTTATTTCTTAAATGTTTAATAAAATTCACCACCAAAACCCTCTGGACCTTGAATTTTTATTTTTGGAGATATTTTTTGGAACAAATTTAATTTCTTCAATAGATATAGAGCTATTTAAATTTGGGGGTGAGAAGGAGGTTGTGTGAATTTTGATAAATTGTATTTTTTAAGAAGTATGTCCATTCATATAAGTTGTCAAATTTGTTGGCATAAAGTTTTTCGTAATATTTGCTCATTACATTTTAATTCCTGCAGCAAGTATATGATAGCCCTATCTATATGATTTGTGTTCCCCCTTTTTCCTTAAGTAAGCTTTATAAGCATTTGTTTTATATTTCAATGTTTATTTTTTTGCATTTTAATTAATTGCCTATCAATCTTTGGTTCTTAATTAGAATGCTTAGACCATTAACTTTTAATATAATTATTGATACAGTTGAATATAGGTCTCATATTTTATTGCAATTTTCTGTTTGTCCCCTCTAATTTTGGTTGTTCCATTTTACCATTTATCCCTCCTTTTGGATAAGTTGATCCTTACATTTAATGTATCTGTTGACTTTTGTAGCCATATCACTTTGCATAATTTTTGTTACTCTAGAAATTAAAATATACATATTCAAATATTCAGTCTAAGAGTTAATGTTGCACTACTTCAACAAAATGTAGGAAGTCTGCCACCATATGTCTATTTATACCCTCACTAAGCTTGATCTTACAGTTGTTAAATCTATTATATATAACACGTTGAAAGCCCCACAGGAAATGTTATATTATTTGCTGTCAACTTGTATCCTTATTTTAAAGAAATTAAAACAAAAATATTCTACTATACATAGCTGGATTATTTATTATTTCTGGTCTTTCTTCACTCCTAAAGATCCAAGATTCTCTCTCGTATCATTTTCCTTCAGCCTGAAGAACTATCTTTAACATTTCTTGTAGAGTAAGTTTGCTGGTGGCAAGTGCTCTTATTTTCTCATTCATCTCAAAATCCATTTTTATTTCACCTTCATTCTCCTAATGCACTCAATTACTCCAAATTTTTCTTTCCTCTACAACTTGACTTTATGTTTACTTTTATCATAAAAACATAATTCTAAGATCTCAGGTAGTTACTTTTTGTATTTTGTTCGTATTTTGTTCAGAGTTGGTGGTAATCAGCAGAAAAGGCTAAAGAGACTTAAAACAGCCATACAAGATATGTATCTCTATATAAACTTATTTTTGTAAAGAGTGACATGGAAGTGCAGTGATGAAAGTGTAGGTTTCCAATATGGAAAAAAGCAGGCAGGGGCCATTCACAATGAAAATCCACGTGGAGAAAAATGAAACTTGTCACCTTAACCCACAGCATACATAATGAATGCTCTACATGGGTCATTTATTTACATTTAAATACACGTAAATACATTTACATTTAAATATATTTTTAGATATAACATGTTATCTTCATAGAGTATAAAAATATTTTTTTAAATGCAAAAAGTACTAACTATAAATGAGAAAAAACTAATAAATTGACATTATAACTAACAGATGTCTATCAAAAAATAGCAATTAATAAGTGAAAAGGTAATCCCCAGGGTGGGAAAATATATGAAATATAAATATATAACAAATGATTCATTGTCAATATATAAATAAATCTATCATTTATACCACACACACATACATGTATCTGTATATACATAAAGCACTCATATGTAATATATATTACATAATATATGATCTATATATTATCTGTGCATATGTCTATAAACAGATAATATGCAAAACTGTCCTACAAAATGTAGACAACTCAGAAAAATGATGAAAATACTTGAATACTTCAATAAATACTTAATAAATAAATCCTTAAATACTTCATAAAACATAATTTCCAATGAATAATAAGCATTAGAGAATGTATTGAACTTCATTAGTTATTAAGGCAATGCAAACCAAACAACATACACAATATACACACACAGAATGATACCACTTGTCATCCAGAAGAATACTTAACTGTATTAGTTAACTATGGTCATAATAATACTATGTAAGAAATAACCATATAATATCAGCATCATACAACAGTGAGCATTAGTTCAGGTTTCAGGCCAGCTATAGGCCAGCTAGTCTAAGATAGGTTCCATTGAGTAGCTCTGCTCTGCTCCTCATGTCTTTCATCCTTCTCCTAGGATCCACATGATTAACTTGGATATATATTTCTTGTGTGAATTACTGAAGCACAAGAGAGCAACCCAACCAGGCAATTATTTCTCATTACTGTACTCACATTGTAAAACTAATATTTCATTGACCAAAGCAATACATATTGCCAGGACTAGAATCTAATGGCAGGAATTTATGGTCTATTCATTGAAGTGAGGGAAATAATGTATCTTTATTAATCTAATCTACTGCAGTAATAACATCAAGTGATGGTGAGTATATGAATTATCTAGAACTCTCACAATGAAGGTGGAAGTGTAAATTGGTGTATCTACTTTGAATAACTATTTGATACTATCCGAAAAAAAAAGGGATAAGTTATATTTTTGACCCAGTAATTCTACTTAAGTTATATACCAAAAAATGTATTTATGTGTGTATGTATATATATATATATATATATATATATATTTATAAATGTTAATTTTAACTATATGTAATAGCTAAAGTATAATATGTATGTAAAATTCTGCATATTCATATTATGGAATAATGGAATACTATCAAACAATGAGAATAAATGAATGATTGCCTTATTGAACAACACAGATAAATCTTGGAACATTATATTGAACAAAAGAAACAAAATGCTGTTTATGAAATGCTTCTGTTTATATAAAGTTCAAATACAGGTAAGAATAATTCAGGATGTAAGAGGATAGGCTAATGATTACCTTTCAAAGAAAGATTTGACTGAAAGGAGGGGAATGAGAAGCTTCTTAGATACTAGTAAGGTTCTGTTTCTCCATCTAGGTGTTATTTTTTTTTAATGTTTTGCTTTATTTTGTTTGTTTTGTGTGTGTGTGTGTGTGTGTGAAAATTCATGAAACTGATCATTTAATCTTTATTGTTTTCTGTATGAATGTGTACTTCAAGAACCATTAAAATGAAAAAGAAAAGATTGATAAACACAAACTGGGATAAAAGTAAAAATAAAAGGAAGCTTTGGATGGTAATTTGGAGAAGCACAGAAGATAATGCAATGCTATTGGCAAAGTTCCAGTTAAGTTAGATTGTAGACTGATGGGTATTCATTTTACTGTATTTTTTTTCACTATATAAATATATGTATATTGACTATTTGCATACCAACTATTACACAGTAATTAAAAATCATGTGATTGCATAATATAATAAAAAAGAAAAAGAACCTTGTGACTGCACCAAGTAGGTTCTCAAAATAGTTATGAAATAAATAACTAAACAAGATTAATTCGTTTTATATGTTTGTATGATAATAAATCATATTATTATTGTATATTTCATTACATTAAAAATAATAATACACTTAATATTTTACAATGTTTTAATTTGCTTTACATTAAATTGTAAACATCCATTTTTCAGTTTTTTGTTGTTGCCACAAAAAGATACAGTCATATGAGTAGGTCATACTTCATTTATTAATCTACTGAAGAGAAAAAGCACAAACCATGATGCAATAAATTTAAACTCTTCTATATGGAAGCCTATATTGTCCCATTGATATGAATGTGTTTGTGATATTAATTTCTAAGGATGAGAGTGTGGCAAAGAACATATAATGCTTAGCAATTAATAAAACATCCTCCAAAATGATGTAGCAACTCAGTTCACATTCCACCAACAGTAAAAGATAGAGGCTTTCTTTCTCCCTGCCAACAATATAAGACAGACACATATAATTAACACTATTGTTGAAATGAAGAAAAAACTCCGTTTCATATTTTTTGGTAGAATGTGAACATATATTCTGATATAAAGAAATATAGATAAGTGGATAGACAAATAGACATGTACTTTTTAAACTCTATTTTAACTTTATTATAAGTGAAATTAATCATTTGTTTTGTAGTTCATTTTTTTTTGCTCTCATTTTATTTGGGGTGTTCCTTTTTACTGATGATTTATTGTTGTTCCTTTCATAATAAAAATTGGCATTTTCTCTCTTTTATTCACAGTACTAAATTTTTTAGTTTATCTTCTAGAATTTTCGTGATGATTTTATTTCAGTATAAGGCTCTCTTTTTGGAATATGTGTATTTGTTTCCACAATCTGAATGATTATCTAGTAGTTGCCTTTTTTCTTTAAAATTTTGATTCAGCCCAACTTATTTTTTCAATCCAGCTTCATTTTACTTTTCAAATGGCTAGCCATCTAATACAAGTACTGAATAAGACATTAATATAATCTCCACTAATTTAAAAGATGTATTAATACTTTAAATGTATATACTTTATATCCCAAAATCTTCATTTTAAGATAGTTTTAAATATATCATGATTATGCAATTCTTCTTTACTTTGTGCTTAGAAAAAATACAGCCATTTCACGTAAAAAAAATTGAACTTATCGTGAAAAGTATATAGTTGTACATCATCATATTCAATACATACTTCCATTTCCCCACCCTTTATTCTCCTGTATTTTGAAAGCCTTCACTTGAAAGTTTGGTGACAATATACAAACATCTAACGTTGAAAAGGAAATGATAGGCTCATAATGAATTTTGTAGGTGCTCAGGAAACATTTTTTTCAGCCTCATTATTAGGTTTACTTTTTTTTATTTGTAATATACCTATGGAGGAAATAAAGCCTCATCAGTAACATAGATATAGAATCTCTATTCTTACATATGCTTTTTCATCTGATACTGAAAAGCAGTCTTGAATTCATTTCAGAAATGTTTACAGCAAATCTAACTGACAATACATATTCACCAATGTAGAAATCACCTTGAAATCTTGTGTTCTTGCTATGTAAAAAATATTATTTTCTTCCTTTCGTGATAGTCAGTTTAGAAGAAGCTATATAATAGGAAACAGGGAAAGTAATGAAGATTATATAGTTTGTATCAGTAAATGGGTTGAAAATGTTTTTGATTGAAACTTTCTTTATAAATACTATTTGGGATTTCAATAAGGGCATATTGCAAATGTCACTCAGTACACTCAGCAAATGTTACCTTCTATCACTGAACACAACTCAGGCTCCAATGTGATTTGAGTAAAAAGGAATCATGAGGGAATAGCTCGTCAGTGACACTTTAGCTTTTCAGTCTTGATTGATTTCGATACTGAAATTGAGAACAATATTGCTGCATTTGTAAACAAAGTTTACTTCTAGTTTTATGTAGCTATTAAGGGTTTTCCTTTAACATTCAGGAAATTATTGCTTCTTCCACTGAAGTCTGTATTTCATTTTTATACCATAATAGATTTTAAAACTGAATAAGCCGCTCTGATATCCTAACTGTTCCTATGGGCATTAGTTGTATTTCCATGAAATCAACTTCTTCAAGAATCCTTTAGTAGGAAGTCCCTCTCCTTTTCCAAATCCATGTACTCTTAATACAACTGGTGACTGCCCCCATCATCAAAGATATGGATATAGGAAAATCTGGGAAAGCTTTCTTTTGCATTTGCTCTTTCACCCCATTACTGACTCTTAATAATAAAGGCTCATATCTAAAACAATCTGTACAATAACAGAGTTTTCCAATGACAAATTATATAAAAATATGTTGATTCAGTGATGAAACAAATCAAGTTATTCAAAGCCCTATTCTCTATAACCACTATAAACCAGATAAATGTCCACAGATTATTCTTATGTGTGATTCTTTTCATTCACATTCTGTTATCAAAATATTTAATTAGAGCAAATAAATTGTGATTATTTTCAAATTACACTAATAAATAACTCAGGACTTTTGGATTACTCTAGTTTCTAGTAAAGATTCAATAACCTAGGCCATTCTTAGGCAATCATTAAAATCAGCATCCTGATATTCATATATTGCAAGTGGTTGGGTAGTGGCCAAGGGATGCCACTCAAGAAACAAAATCAGAGAGCTTCATAATCTTATCGCAGAAAAATCTCTGAGCCTCCTATTCATATAATCAACCACCTTCATCCTACTTTTAATTATTACTGGCTGCTAGTTAAGGGTTGCTTTTAGCTCCTAAAGGCTGCTATGTAGTACTCACACATGGCCTTCCATTTTTAAAGTCAGTTAAGATGTACAGAACCTTTTTTTTTTTTTTGCATATTTCTGGCTTCCCATTCTGCTACTAGCTAGAGAAATACCTCTGCTTTTAATAGGTTAATGTAAATAAATTAAACCCACCTAGATGATTTCCTCTGAGTAACTCAATGTTGACTGGTTAGCAACCTTAACTATATCTGCAAAACCCATTTTGATATGAACATAGCATAATCATGGGCAAGAGGGTCTCCATATTTATCATCATTGGTATTAAGGAGAAACATCTTGGGTGATGATTTTAGAATTAGCCCACCACAGATATTGATCCCCCATCTCCTACTAGGCATAAAGAGGCGATGCTCTAATTCTACTGTCAGGAAAATGTCAATGAATCTAAACAGCTGGTCTTCAATCTCTGCCCAGCAGAAACGGATGGTGTTATTATTCACCTGCCAGGGTACTTTCGTGGAAGTCTAGCAAGGGAGCTGAACTGCCAACTACACTTAGTAAGGTAGTAAAGAGGTGGGCTAGTCAGCACTTCATGTACCCTGCCCTGGTACCAGCAGGACCTGGTGAGGAGCTGAGTCCCAACTCCCATCCAGCAGCAACAGGATAAAATGAGACTGTGAGGGAAGGCTACTCAGCACTCTGGTCTCTACCTACACTGGATCTCTGATAAATCAACATGGCCCATTGTGATAGTCCCTAAATGTTGAATAGATCATTTGGGATTTCTAGAGCTGACACTTTATCTTGTCTGTTTGTTTGTTTGCTTGTTTGTTTATTTGTAAGTGATTCTTTCCTTATCTTGTAAAAATTTTGTAAGGAGTAACTACAAATGTCTAATGAAATTTTAAAAGTCTGCACATAGTTTTTAATAGCATGCTACAGCAAATAAAACAGAAAGGACAAATATTGACATTGTAAATACCTGTGGATTCTACTACCAAAAAAAGATTTAAGTCACAAATCTTTAGTCTCAGGAAACAAATAAAATGACATTTACAGATATGTTCAGTAACTTGATAATCAGTCTTAAAATATCTCATTAGTAAACTCAGTTGGTCACCCCTCAGCTTAAAATAATGTCTTAAAAAATAAAATTGTGGGGGATCCCTGGGTGGCTTGGCAGTTTAGTGCCTGTCTTTGGCCCAGGGTGTAATCCTG
The DNA here is from genome assembly GCF_003254725.2 of Canis lupus dingo. NCBI lineage: Eukaryota > Metazoa > Chordata > Mammalia > Carnivora > Canidae > Canis > Canis lupus. The sequence continues at coordinate 50,733,208 of NC_064255.1, read as the reverse complement.
GAGTCCTGGGATCGAGTCCCATGTCGGGCTCCCTGCATGGAACCTGCTTCTGCCTCTGCCTGTGTCTCTGCCTCTCTCTCTCTCTCTCTCTGTGTCTCTCATGAATAAATAAATTCTTTAAAAAATAAATAAAATAAAATTGTCTTTAATAAAATCTTTAACATTTTGTATTTTATGCCAAGAAATGAAGAAATCTAGAGTAACTGGCAGATTTTTTTCTAAGTTAATAATTTGAGTAGGGTCCCTGGGTGGCGCAGCGGTTTAGCGCCTGCCCTTTGGCCCAGGGCGTGATCCTGGAGACCCAGGATCAAATCCCACATCGGGCTCCCGGTGCATGGAGCCTGCTTCTCCCTCTGCCTGTGTCTCTGCCTCTCTCTCTCTCTCTGTGTGACTATCATAAATAAATTAAAAATTAAAAAAAATAATTTGAGTAAACCACACCAATATGATACGAATAGAAGTAAATATATTCAGGAATGTTAAAATCCTTTGAGAGATTTGAATATCCACCACCACCCTCTACCACCAACATAAATCAATGAAAAGAAAAGTTAAAGATTTCATGATGCATTCTGTTATCTATATATGATGGCTGCATTTTCAGTTTATTTACTGGGTGAACATAGCAGTGTCCTCAAATTTTATGAATGAGGAGAAAACTACAGCCTAGAAAAGATCAATGCTTCAATATCAGTTGACCTGAAACAAAGACAGGGGTACAGTATAATAGCATGAATATTTCTTTATTTTACTACGAACTAAATTATTCAGTTAGACACAGTTAAAAATAGAAGCTAGCCATAAGTTACTGTAGTGAAGAAGAATATACTTTTTTCCCCACTTTCTGATCAAATTATGTATATGGAATAATAACTTTCTAATTTTAATCCTATAAGAATAATGTACTTAGATTTAGAGGATATTTCAGCATTAGTCTTTTCATATTTATGTAGAGGGTCAGAATGCCTAATAACCCATAAATATAATATTAAACTAGATAGTTTTTTTTTACATGTTGTAGTTTATTGATACTGTATTATGACATCTAACACTTTCAAGATTATAGGCTGTAAATCAGTCCCAGATTAACTAAATTAAATCTTCTTATAGATTACTGAGTATGTAAATTCAGCTATCATCTGAACGAATGGTCTAGAAAGGCACAGATAGAAAACACCTGAGAGAGAAGGCTGTAAGGACAAAGCATGTAAAAAAATCATATAAGCTGTCAGCATCTAGAAAAATTGTTCACTGTTTTTGACAAGCAGGTCAATGGTGAATACTCACCTTTTGCCTTTTGGACTTAAAAATATATATAGTCAGCAAGTTGGCAGTTCTTAGTCACTATGTAATTCAATGAGGAACCAGGAGAAATACAGTTTCTTGTCTTTTACATTGTGCTTTACAATTTCAGAATATCTCAAAACACTTGAGCTTGACCTTCATATTCTCATTGTTACAGGACCAAAAAAAAAAAAAAAGTGAAATAAACAAAACCAAGCTTTCGTTGCCTCTTAAAATAACAATTTCATAGTGATTTAGCAGAGAAAAAATACTCAGAAATTAAATTTATTTTATTCAAATATAGCTCCATTTTTCTCCACATAAAAATGCCTACTTCTTTGTAACTTATTTGAGATATTACCCAAATGTTTAACATAGTAAGCAGAAAAGCCCCTCATATTGCCAGCTGCAGTAATAAAAACAAGCTAGAAAGTCAATACTCTGACTTTGTTAAAATCTCTATATGTATTTATTTCCAAAATAATAACCGCAGAGGACAGGAGGGGTAAACTGAGAGGAAATCATCTCTAGATGTGCTGTATAATATGGTAGCGATGAGCTATTGAGCAATTGTCATATTATTAGTCCAAAATGAGTTATGCTTAAATGGAAATACATAGTAGATTTTGAAGACTTGGTTTGGAAAAGAGAGTATAAATTTCATTAATAATGTTATAGTAATTAAATGTTGAAGTTATATTTTGAACATATTGAATTAAATATTTTATTAAAATTCATTTCACTTTATATCAGGTAACTACAAAATTTAAAACTGCATATGTGGCTTTTGTTTCTGGCTCATGTTATATTTCTGTTGGACCATGCTGGTCTATAGAAAACTCATAGTTCTTCTAATTACAAGTTTCTTTAACAGGTTTACTCTAAAACCATCTTCCCAATCACCATAATCCTAGGAAAAAAATATGGAGGCAGAATGTAATGTTTCTTTATTGCATTTTTGCTCTCCTACTTTTTTTTTTTTTTAATTTTACCTGTTTATTTATCTGTTTCCCATTGTGAACTCCCAAGGGTGGAACACTTCTCTTTGAATTTCTTTTCTTGTTTTAAGAATTTATTTATTTATTTGAAAGCAAGAGACAGAGAGAGAACAAGCAGGGGGAATGGCAGACAGAAGGAGAGGAGAAGCAGACTCCCCACTGAGCAAGGGAGCCGGATGCTGGGATACAGTGCCCTATCCCGGGACTCCTAGATCACTACCTGAGCCTAAGGCAGATGCTCAACCAACTGAGCCACCCAGGTGCCCTCTCTTTGCATTTCTAAGAAGTAAGATTACATTTGCACACAAAAGTTACAAAATAAATACATGTTGAATCAATGTCTCCAACTCCCAATTTCTATTTTATTTTATTTGGAATGTTATGTATTTATTTATTTCCTTATTTGTGTATGCCTGTCTCTCCTCACTAGAAAGTAAGCTCCTGGGCAACCCGGGTGGCTCAGCGGTTAAGCATCTGGCTTCGGCCCAGGGCGTGATCCTGAAGTCCTGGGATCGAGTCCCACATTGGGCTCCCTGCATGGAGCCTGCTTCTCCCTCTGCCTGTGTCTCTGCCTCTCTCTCCCTCTCTCTTTTTCTGTGTCTCATGAATAAATAAATAAAATCTTTAAAAAAAAAAGAAAAGAAAGTAAGCTCCCTAAAGTCAAGGACTTGGTTTGCTCTAATTAATTGCTATTATATGACTCTAGAGTCTAGAATACTGCCTGACACAAAGGATGCTCAAAAGTGTCTGTTGAAGAAGTGAAAGTAAATGGTTTGAAAAGAGCTAGACAGAGTGAAGAGTCAGTTCCAGCTGGGAAGGCAAATATCTTCCTTTTCCTTTCTATATACATAATGAGATTTTATTTTCCAAATCATCCTAGTTAAGAAGATAGCCTACTAGCTTTTCTTTCTTGATGGCAGAAATCTTTTTTTTTTTTTTTTTTTTTTTTTCTGTTCCAATCATCTGCTCTTATATGGAACATTATCTCATACTTGTCTGTTTTCAGGGTCAGGTTATAAATGCCAATTAAGGCAAAGCACTTTTACAGGAAATTGCCACACTGTTGTTTTCATGTGAATAAAGTTGTCCCAACTATGCCCTACTTCTGTTTTGTGTAAGGCCAGCCTTCAGTCCCTCGAACAAGGAGAATGTCTTTTAATGAATATCTGTAATTATCAAACAATATATTCTTGAATGAATTATTGAAGTTTTTCACAAAATATCAATGGTATACTTAGGGTGATTGGGAGAAAGGGAAAGGGTGTTAGCATAGCAGTCATCAATAAATACAAGTGGGCTAAAATAAATAACATGTATTAATTTTCTAAATATAAGCTAATATACCTTCTTATGCGTGTTTGATATTGAGTCTCACATCTATGGATAAAGAGAATATTGATTTTCATTACATCATAGACTTCTTGAAAAAAAGATAAAAATTAGTTTTTTAGAAAAACAGCCAGGGTAAATAAAAAAGGCAAAGCAAAAAACTATGGACTATGACAATTTCTTTATTTTAGAAAATAAAACTTCTTTGAAGTCCTAAAACCTTCATGTTACCTATCAAAGAAAGACAGATATGTTCACCAATCACTTTTAAAAAATGACAATCTCAGGCAGAAGAATCAACCTTAACATATAAGACCATGAATATTTCTAGGAAGAGTGTCAGATGCTAAGGATCAACTCTTTATTCAATTCTGAATTGTCACTGTGACAACTAATGTGACTTATTCAAAATGCAATGCTTTACAATTCAATAGTGATATTACTAAAATATATTACAAAAAATGAAAATAATCCTATGATGCATGTAGCTATTTAATTTATATATACATTATCCATATAGAGAGAGCTCAACCCTCTGCAGTAAAATTGACTTCTCAACTTTCCTGATTTCCCAAAGATTATTCCCTACAATTCAAATACTAAAAAAAAAAAAAAAAAAAAAAATACTATAGAATTTTCAAGGCCCTAAATTAGATAAGCTCCCACATTCTAGTCCATACCAAGGAAGTTTAAGAATTATTAGATGGCAAAAGCTATAGGTAAAATTTTCCTACTAAAATAATAATAAGAGCGAGTTTTCCAATGGCAGTTGAAATGATTTCACCAATAATTATACTGTCCAGATGAATGGCACACAGATAGTAAACTCATGGAAGAAAATGATTGATTATTCAAGGGAAGGAATTTCTGTCCAGCAAGTTCTTATAACTAGAGCCAATATGGCATGCACCTTCCTGCATAGATCTTTCCTAACTGCTGCCACTTAGCTGATAAGAGTGCACTGTGGTAAAAAGAGCTCCATATTTCTCTTCTACTCCTAACTCTGGCACTAATTAGTTTGTGAACATGAGCAAAAAACCTTACCAATATGCATTTCTCATCTCTTATCTGAAAAATTATTGGGACAGAATAAAAACTCACTAATGTTAATTTTTAGATGTAAGAATCTATGGCAAACAAACAAAAATAAATAAAACAAAAGGAAAGAAAACAGAACAAAAAATGGAAAACCCCTTTTTTTACCACAGATATTTACAAAGTTAATTTAAGAGCTTTCATGAGTATTTTACAGGATATATACTCAACAATAAGTTAGAGAATGTCATTTGTTTATTTGATTGGTTATTTTCTGGCATGACTCTTTAATCTTGCTTATTATAGAAATGATCATACTCATTTAATAATGTTAGTAGTTTTTATCTGATTAAAAATTAAAATAAAATTGTAGATTAAAAATGTAGCAGTTATATGAGCAGCTCGACACAACAAATTTGGTAACCTAGATGAAATAGACCAATCCCTTGAACTACACAAGCTGCCAAAATTCACAGAATAGGTCATCTGAACAGGCCTATGTCTATTGAAGAAATTGAGTCAATAATTAATAACTTCCCAAAACAAATAGCATCAGGCCCACATAGGGTCACTGGTGAATTCTACTAAACATTTAAGAAAGAAATTATACCAATTCTCTATAATGTCTTTCAGAGAATAGAAGCAGGGGAACAATTCCTAACTCATTTTGTGAGACAAGAATCACACTATTAAAAACTCCTAAAATATGACAAAAAAACCTAGATAAGTTTGTGTATAGTGATGATTTTTTAGATGCAACAAAAAAAGGCACGACCCATGAAAGAAACAATTGAAAAGCTGAACTTCATTAAAATTAAAAACTTCTGCTCTGTGAAAGACAGTGTCAAGACAATGAGAATATGAGCCTCAGCCTCAGTCAAAAGACACACCAGATAAAGGACTGTTACCCAAAATATACAAAGAACTATTAAAATTCAACAATAAGAAACAAAAAATCCAATTAGAAAATGAGCCAAAGACCTTAACAAATGATTCACCAAATATGTACAGATGGCAAATAAGTATATGAAAAGATACATAGAATAATTTCTCATCAAGACAATGAAAACTAAAACAACAACAAAATGCCACTACACATCTATTCTAATAGCCAAAATCTGAAACTGACAACACTAAATGCTGGTGAGGACGTGGAGCAACTGTAACTCATTCACTTTTAACAGGCATACAAAATGATACCACCAGTTGGGAAGACAATTTAATGTGTTTTTTTTTTTTTTTTTTTTTTTAATGAAGTTAGACACACTCTAACCATATGATCCAGCAATTGAGCTCTGTGGTATTGACCCAAAAGAACTGATAATTTAGGTCTACACAAAAGTTTGCACATGAATGTTTACAGCAGCTTTATTTGTCATTGCTAAAACGTAGGAACAACTAAGATGTCCTTTAGCAGGTGAATGGATAAATTGTGGTACATCCAGACCACAGAATAGTATTCATTGCTAAAGAGAAATGGGTTATCGGCCATGAAAAGTCATGGAGAAACTTTGCATGCATATTACTAATCAAAAGAAACCAATCTGAAAAAGCTGCATACTTTGTAATTCCAACTATATGACATTATATAAAAAGTAAAACTAGAATGACAGTGTTTTCATTGTCAGTGATCCGTGGTTCCCAGGAATTGGGAGTAGTAATAGGGGTGAATAGTCAAAACACAGGGGTATTTAGAGCAGTTAAAATATTCTGTATAATACTATAATGGTAGATACATATTATTACACGTTTGTCCAAACACATACAATGTACAACACCAAGAGCGAAATTTCATGGAAACTATAGACTTGAAATGATTATGATGTGTCAGTGTAGATAGACCAATTGTAACAACTGACACTCTAATTGGGAGATGTTGATATTGAGGGGGGCTGTGCATGTGTGGGCAGAAAGTAGATGGGGAATCTCTACATCTTCCCTCAATTTTTCTGTGAAATGGAAACTTCACTAAAAATCCCTTTAAAAGAGGAGTGTAGTTATTTATTTTGCATATATAAAGATATATTTTATTAATTAACTTCAAAGTCAAGGTGGTAAGAAATCTTGATTAAAACACTCAGCTGTGAGAAACAGTACTGTTAAAAATTGAATCAGCAACAATGGAACATTTGCCTTTGCTCAAAGGATCTGAACAATTGGGGTCACTTTGACCTACTGAAGTAGCCTCAATTTCCAACCTCAGTTTTTCAGATAAAAGTAATTTTGGAGGTTCACTTTCTTGATTTTTTTTAAATTATTATTTTCACAGCATTCCTCACTTATCTTAACTTTGTAGTTGCTGAAGAAACAGAACCCAAAGTCTTACTATTAGTGCTGCTGGTAATCAGACTATACAGAATTTTAATATTCTAAAAGAATATTTCCAAGTAGATGTGGGCAAGGCCACATAATTTGAGCAATTATTTCCTTACCAGTGACTTCCTTAGCTCTGCTTTGTTTCTCCTGCCTCCTGGATAAGACTACAGTGATAAACAATTCAGAGCTGTTTCATGTTTCTCTAATTGCTCCTTAGAAACAGCTGTTAGGAGCAGCCCAGGTGGCTCAGCGGTTTAGTGCCGCCTTCAGCCCAGGGCATGATCCTGGAGTCCTGGGATCGAGTCCCATGTTGGGCTTCCTGCATGGAGCCTGCTTCTCCCTCTGCCTATGTACTTGCCTCTCTCTCTCTCTGTGTCTCTCATGAATAAATAAATAATAAATAATCTTTAAAAAAGGAAACAGTTATTAGGTACAAACAAGCCCTATTAAAAGCCCATCCTTTTTATTTATCTGGCCATTGTTCCCCATTGAAAGTGCTTTTCCTTGCTGCAGAAATTTAATAATTTAATAATCCTAACTTTGACTGCAGGTGCATTCTTGGTGGTATTTACCAGATAGGCTTTCTGTCTATCTTAAGAGGGTGGTAGACATTTGTTGATTGCCTCTTAAGTTCCAATTCTCTTTCCTCCATCAACATTTTTTTATCTTCCCTTTCTTGGCTACAGGGCTTGAGTGGGGTTGATTGCCTGAAACAAACGTCCCTAGCCAATAAAAATTGATTCAACTCAATGGAAATAAGTAATCTCCAAGATCTGAAGAGATAGCAAGAGATACGTTCTATTTTATCCTGGATTGGGAAATGTAAAAATGTATGGTCTGAACATGCTTTAGTGATGTTTCTATCCTAATAGGAGAATCTAGAATTCTAGTGTAAAAATTGACACCATTATAAGCTCAGTGAAGCTACAGACATGAAGTCCTAGAGGGTCTAATATTGTTTACTTCTGAACTTTTTAAGGTAAGTAAGCCAATAAAATCCTTTTTTAAACTAGTTGAGGTATATTTTTTTTTCTTTAAATGTACTTGAAAACCTCCAAACTCATATAATTATAAATGTAATCTGACCTCGGCCAGAGAATATGATGAAAATTCAAAAGAGATGTCAAGGGGCAGCCCAGGTGGCTCAGCTGTTTAGTGCCGCCTTCAGCCCAGTGCGTGATCCTGGAGACCCAGGATCGAGTCCCACGTCAGACTCCCTGCATGGAGCCTGCTTCTTTCTCTGCTTGTGTCTCTGCCTCTCTCTCTCTCTCTCTGTGTCTCTCTCTGTCTCTGTGTGTGTGTGTGTCTAATGAATAAATAAAATCTTAAAAAAAGAGAGATGTCAATTTTGATGACTCCATGAACCATGGTTAAATAAAACAAATTAAAGACTAGTCTGCCCGTATTTACCTTAGCCCATCCACAAGGCAAAGAAGACATAGTAATTTGGGAATTGTGTGTTTGATTGTATTCATCAATAACAGCAGAACCAGCTCTTGTCCTCTTCATGAGGCCAGGGTCTGACTCAGAATAAAATGAAAAATGTTAGCCCTGAGGGTTAAAGACTTGAGATTGTTTGCTTACTTTGGAAAAGAGAACTCTTAATAATTGTTTTTCAGTGTTGGGAGACTCTAAATGGTGAGAGCAACTACTAACTATGCTCTACCACCAAAGAAGAAAATATTTGAAAATTTTGTTAATGCTCTACTTTGAAGATGAGAAAGTGAGCTTCTGAGACTTACGTGGTCACTCATAGACTATATCTCATGAAACAAAACTGATAGTAAAAATAATAAGTACATTTTATGGTTTAGCCATTCTGTTTCAGGCCACATACACAGTTTATCTAATTTAATGAAGTATAACTATCATAATTTTGATTATACAGATGAGAAACTGAGGTACTGAGAGCAATTTACCCAATAGCACTGAAGTCATAAAAGTCAAACCTGGGAATTGAACCCATATCTCTCACCCTCCAGGGAACATATACCTACCTATAAACTATAGTACATAACTAGGATCCAAATGCTATGATTCCCCATCCAGAGATTATAAACATCTCTAAAGATGGGATCAAAGTATCAGCTTGTTTCTCAAATAAGTTATGGACACACAACCAATAGAAACATGAAATCTTTCTTAGATGATTAATTCTATAAATAATATTGTTTTACTAGTTATGTCTTGTCTTTTTCTACTTATATGTGTGAATGAGGGAGCTGGGAGTCCTTTAGTCAATAATGAATATCCACTACTTATTCTTCTTTTAGGCACTAATATTTATAATACAATTTTTTTTATGAAACCTATACTTTAGTGGGTGAAACAAACACTGTCAAGTAAAACAACAAATATATAATATTCAAAGTTATTCAAAGAAAGTAATCTGGGAATGGGGATAAAAAATGACGAGGCAGAGATGGCAATGCTATTTTGTTAGGATGACAAAGGAAGGCAAATGAAAATATAAAAACTGAGGAAAACCTTAAGTGAAACAAAGGAAAAAGTCATATAAAAATCTAAAATGTAAGAAGAGTACTTCAATTTAAGAGAATAAGGACAAAGTCCTTCAGGCGAGTATCAGTTGACAATTTGAAGGGACAGTATTGGTCCAGTGGTTAAGTAAAGGTAAGCGATATGGAGAGGTAGAAGATGAGGTGGAAAAAGTTGATAATTCATAATGTTGCATAATGGCAATTCAGGTCATATGGCTTTGTAGGACATGTTAAAATATTTAGATTTTTTTGGAGTTTTGTGGAAAGAGACTAGAGTTTCAGTTAAGTGTGATAATAAATTTTAAATCTAATCATTAATCTTAAAAAGATGAGTTGGCATTATAATTATTGCAATAGAAAATGGGATCTGCAGTGTAAAAAATTTAAATATTGTAATATTTTCTTAAAGGACAGCTGCCATTTTCTGACACATTCTACCCTTATTCTTTAAGCACTATTATATTATCACATTAGTTTTTGGTTATATAAGAAATATAAAATGGTATAAACTTTTCTACTGAAAAAAGTCGAACCCGAAAATAAGATTATTTTTAGGAAATCACAGAAAGTTTCACTGCCAAAGAGACGTTTGAGAAAGTTATATGCAGTTCAAAGCAAGAATCTATAAATATAAAGACAGCCTCTCTTGGCTGGAGTGTTCACAACAGTAGATATAATGTAGTTTTAACTTTTTGCATTCAATAGACATAATCCATTAATCCCAATGAAATATAATTTTTTCCTCTGGGTTTTGGTAGTTCTAAGCAAAATCTTCTTTAAGGTAACAGAATTTAATCTGCTATTTTGTGGCCTTATTATACTGCTTCAGGAGCTTGGACTTGAAGTCAACTGATATGGCAAGTATCAAAAGAACTCATTTCTAACACCAGAAAAAAATTTCTTCTATCCTTATCCAGACTGTATCATGATGCTGTCTCCAATTAATATATGTATCATCTAGCTCCCAGTATATTTTAGAGAACCATAGCCATACCCAGCCTTCTACACTCATAACATTTTTAAGAATTGATTATAGGTTAGGGAAAAAACTAAAACCATATATCTGTGTATTAAATATGCATATTTGTTGTACAAACTTGAAATGACTTCTGTTCTGGAAAAGATGAAATAACTTGAGAGTAAATCTCCAGCTAACTTAACTATAAAATATGGTTAAAATATAAAAACAGTGTTTGAAGGCATCGTATTTTAAACACAGTAAGCAGTATTTGGGAAATAAAGATTCTGAAGGAAAAGAAATATATTGATGTGGATGCTAACTTTCCTCTCATTCCCAGGCTTGACATTTGATTATTTACTGAATGTTCAGAGGCAAAGAGCAAAAACATACAGCAGTGGTCTAGAGTTTGTAGCAATCTCTTTGGGCTGAAGAGACAAAAATTGACACCAAGGTTTAACAACAACAACACAAAGTTTTAACTCTATGGGTCAAGGTGCAGAGAAAGAGAAACCAAAGATTTTAGCAACTTTATCATACTGGGTTGATGAAAATTGGAGTTTAGAAGCTTTCAAGTATGAGGGGGCTGAGTAAATATGCCAAACTTTCACTTCAGCCTTAGAAGTGATATCTGCTAGGAAAAAGGCAAATTGGAAAATTACCAGCATTACCTGGGCAGGTGATATGCCCATGCTTTATTTACTAGAAGAAAAATAAATTCCTTCTGGGGGAAGATACCCTCATGCAGACTTTTTTATTTTTCATATACAATGTTCAGCATATAAAGTAAAACTTATACATCATATAAGGAAACAAAATTAAAATGTCAAAAATTTTAAAAATGGACAAGTAGAAAAAAACAGATATTTAATTTTTTAAATCCCAAGGATTAGCATGTTTATTAAAAGAAAATTTAAAAATTAAGAATTTCACAAAACCCAGGAATAAATAAAAATAGCAAAAGGTTAATCCTCAAACTAAAAAATGCAATAGTTCACACTAATGTTACAACAGGTAGGTTTAACACGGCAGAAGGAAAACAAATTGAAATTAGAATACACATCAGTAACATTAATAGAGATTGAAGCAAAGCAAGAGAAGAAGATGAAAAAAGAGAAAAGGGAAAGGATGGAAAGATATGTGTATTTGAATTTGCATGAAAAGATAAAGGTAATAATGAGCAAAAGTAAAACTTGAGATAGTACTGCCCAAGAATTACCCAAAACTGATGAAATGTATTGTGATAATCCACCTTCAAGATGACTCCTGATATCCATGCCCTTGTGTTGAGTGTTGGCTGGATTTAGAGACTCCCTTCTAACTAATAAAATGAAACAGAATTAATGGTTGCTGACTCTAAGACTAGACCATAAGAGGATGTGTGGGATCTTATTTTCTCTCTCTCTCTCTCTCTCTCTCTCTCTCTGTCATTCATTTTGGGAGGAGGAGTCCGCTGCATGAAGAGGCCTACAAAAAAAGCAGGAAATTAAAGCCTCTGCCTCCTTCCATGGTCGTGAGCCTGGATGTGGATCCTTCAACTCTTAGACAGCTGCTACCCAATTGACAGTTTAACTGTAATCTCATAAGACAATCTGAACAGATCCACCCATCAAAGCAACCCCTAGGATTCTGATTTTCTGAAACTTCATGAGAAGATAAATGCTTGTTTTAAGTAACTGAATTTTTGGGTGATTTGTTATTAAGCAATGTATAATTAATACAATAGTATGGTCTAAAAAATGAAGCTGGTAGTATGACTACAAAATCCTTTGTTAAGACCTTAGAAAGAGCAAAAGTGGTACCTGCAAGTATTGTTCAGTCAGACAAAAGACTCTTAAAAGATTTTAGAGAGTACAGTTCACAGATTCTCTCAATTTAAAAAAAAATGGGCTTCTAAGAATTATAAGGACATTATTCCTTAAGAGAAATATAAGTTAGAAAAGGGCTTAGTCAAAAAAAAAATCTACTGGCACTTTTTTGTCAAACGGTGTGGACACAAATAAGATTCATGGGAGATCTACAAAGTCTGAAGATTTCCATATTCAGCAAGGTGCCAGCTTGAACTGAAAGAAACAGAAGCAGTACAAAATGAAATAGTCCTTTAGTCATCCAAAATTCTACTTGCAGGAAGTAGATGGAGGAAATTGTGCCGTGGCAAACACATACTAACTTTCATGAAAAGGAAATATGGCTCAGAAGGTGGATCAAGAAACAGAGAGTAGATTCAAGAAACATGAATTGTCATTGCCAGGTGTAGTAGAAGTGAGTTATAACTTCCAACGTAATTCCTGCTTTCTATTTTGCCACCTATTTAAATAAATTGACTTAACTAACCCAAAAATTGTTTTCTCCTGATATTCAAGACATTTTATCTTTCAAGAACCTAAGTCCTCATGGAGTTTTATAGCCAATAGGAAACTTAAAGACCTGCTATTTTTTTTTTTAGTTCTTTATTTAAATTTAATTTAGTTAACATATCCCATATTATTAATTTCAGGGATAGAATTTAGTGATTCATCCGTTTCATATAGCACCCAGTCAGTGCTCATTTCATCAAGTGTCCTTGTTAATGCCCATCACCCAATTACCTCATTCCTCCCATGAACCTCCTTTCCAGGAACCCTCAGTTTATTTCCAAGAGTTCAGCATCTTTTATGGTTTGCCACCCTCTCTACTTTCATATTATTTTATTTTTTCCTACCTTTCCCTATGTTTATCTGTTTTGTTTCTTATATTCCACATATAAATGAAATCATATGGTATTTGTCTTTGACTTATTTCACTTAGCATTATTAATTCTATCCTCATCATTGCAAATGGCAAGATTTTGTTCTTTTTGATGGTATATATACAAACCATATCTTATTTATCCATTCACCTATGATGGACATCTGGGGTCTTTCCATATCATGGACATCACTGCTATAAATGGTGGGATGTGCCCCTTTGATCTCTATGTTTGTATCCTTTGGATAAATATCTACTAGTGCAATTGCTGGATCATAGGGCATTTCTATTTTTAACTTTTTGAGGAATGTCCATACTGTTTTCCACAGTGGCTAAGACAGTTTCCATTCCTAACAACAGGGTAAGAGGGTTCCTCTTTCTCCACATCATTGCTAACATCTGTTGTTTCCTGAGGTGTCAAATTTAGACATGTGTGAGGTGGTATCTCATTGTGCTTTTGATTTGTATTTCCTTAGTGCTGACTGATGTTGAGCATTTTTTCATGTGTCTGTTAGTCATTTATATGTCTTTTTTTTTCTTTTTCTTTTTTTTTTTTTTTGAGAAATGCCTGTTCATGTCTTCTGCCCATTTCTTGACTGGATGTTTTGGGTTTGGGGTTTTGAGTTTGATAAGTTCTTTTATATTTTGGACACTAGCTCTTTATCTGATAAGACATTTACAAATATCTCCTCCCATTCTGTAGTTTATCTGTTAGTTTTGTCAACTATTTCCTTTGTGTGCAAAAGCTTTTTATCTTAGTAAAGTATCTTAGACTTTACTAAGATAGTTCATTCTTTTTTGTTTTTATTTTCCTTGCCTTTAGAGAAAAGTCTAGCAAGAAGTTGCTGTGGCTGAGGTCAAAAACTGCTGCCTATTTTCTCCCCTAGGATTTTGATGGATTCCTGTCTCACATTTAAGTCTTTCAACCATTTTGAGTCTACTTTTGTATTTGGTGAATTTCTACTCTTGTAGATTAAGGACCTCTTGTCTGAGTTGCTTTTAGGATTTTTTCTGTATCTTTGAAATTTGCAAGCTTCACTATCATATGTTGAGATGTTGACACATTTTTATTAATTTTGAGGGGCATTCTCTGTGCCTCCTGAACTTGAATGCCTGCTTCCTTCCTCAGATGAGGGAAATTCTCAACTATAATTTATTCAAATAAACTTTCTGCCCCTCTCTTCAACTCCTCATTTTCTGGGACTAATATTATTTGGAAATTATTTCACTTTATGGAATTGCTGAATTCTCTCAGTCTCCCTTCATGATTCAATAGTTCTCTTTCTCTCTTCTTTTCAGCTTCCTGTTTTCCATCATTTTATCTTCTATATTACTGACTCTTCTGCCTTGTTCATCTTCATTTTTATAGCCTCCATTCGGGAGTGCATTTTGGTAATAGCATTTTTAAGTTTGGCCTGACTAGATTTTAATTCTATATCTATTCGTTAGTGTTTTCTATGTTTTTTTCAAGACCAGCTAGTATCTTTTTAATTATTGTTTTTAAATTTAGTTCAGATACTTTATTTATATCCATGTTGATTAAATCCCTGGTAGTGAGTACCACCACCTCCAGTTCTTTCTTTCGGTTGGATTTCTCTATCTCATCATTTTGTGTGTGTGTGTGGGGGGGGACAGAAGAAAGAAAGAAAAAAAACATAACAATGACAACAGAAAAAAAAAGTCAGGAAAAAAATAAAAACACAACAAAGAACTAGATATTGGGTGTGTTTTTGGTTTGCTTGTTAAGAGAAATTAGATCTCAAAATAAGGAAGAAAGGGGCAGTCCGGGTGGCTCCACAGTTTAGCACCGCCTTCAGCCCAGGGCCTGATCCTGGAGACCCAGGATCAAGTCCCACATCAGGATCTCTGCATGGAGCCTGCTTCTCCCTCTGACTGTGTCTCTGCCCCTCTCTGTCATGAATAAATAAAATCTTTAAAAAAAAAATATATATATATATATACAAAAGTATATATATAAAATATAAATATATATATACAAAAGTAAAATGAAATAAAATACAATGAAAGGAAACAAAATAATATGTACATAAATAATGTATTTGTAAAATATCTTTAAAAGAGTAAAAAAGAATTTAAAAATAAGAAAATAACAAAAAATAAGTTATTATTTTTAATTCTTTAAGAATTAAAAAGACATCAAATTCTACATACTGTTTTCCTCAAGAGCTGAAGCTTTTCCAGCCTTCTATGATCTGTAAACTTGGTGCAAGCCAGTTCATGCTGGTCTTCTGGAGGAGGGGCCTGTTGAACTGATTCTTAGGTTCACTTGCCCTCTTGCAAATATACTTTTTTTGCCAGGAGGACGGGCTCACTGAAGTGGCTCTGGATTCACTATGTAGTGCTGTTCTGCTTCCTAAAGGCATTAAGCACCCATGGGCAGTATAAAAATGGTGGCACCTACTATCCAGCCCCAGAGCTGAAATTTCATGCCCCCTCCACTCTTCAGTGAGTCCTCAGAGAAAAGCAGCCAATCACTCTTATCTCCCTGGTTTCCATCCAAACTCTGTGTTCACCTGGCCTGTGAATGAGCATTTTATCTCAGGCACGTGACTGAGTTTCAAAACTCCAAATTTCATGGACTCCTTGTTCCTTCTAGAGGAGGGAGGGGGTTCTTGCTAAACTTCTGCCTGTTGCTAGACTCCTGCTAGGAAAACAGTTGCACAACCAGCCAGTGGTTCACAATTTATGGCAATACAGAGCAGAAAGCCAGCACCTAGGCTTTGCTGGCCTCCCCCACTCCTATGCTTGGGAACTCTGCCGCACTCAGGTATCCCCATTCTTCTGGTGACCCTGGGGATCCTGAGACCACACTGTCCCACCTGGAATTCTACCCCACTTTGTCACCTGAGTACCTTTAAGCCAGGGATGTCCCCACTATAGAAGACTTCTAGAAGTTCTGATTCTGCCCTCCACTGCTTATAATACTTTGCACTAGCCTCCTCAAGCCAGCTCCCTCCCTGCTGTCATATCCTCTGATATATTGCACCAAATTTATGTCTCCTGCACCCCCTACATTCCAAAAGATGATTGCTTTTCTACTTGTAGAATCGCAGCATCTCTTTTCTCAGATCTTCGACTGATTTCACAGGTGTTCAGAATGATTTGACAACCATTTGGGTGAATTCAAGGGACCAGACAGTCTTAGGATCCCCTTCTCCTCTGCCCTCTTAACTTCCCTAAAGATCTCCTAATCTAACATTTGTCTAAAATTTAACAGCTGTGTACCCATAGAATCAGGATTAGGACTCAGTTCAATGTTGTCAGTATAAATGTCAGTAAAAATCCAAGAGCTGGCCTTCTGACTTCACTATGGGCACATTTTTTAACCTAATGTACAATTTCATTAAACCCTATTAAATATTTTTCTAAATTATATGAAGAGATTAGAGGTTTACTATATGTATTACATTAAAAAAATTTAAAAGACTTAAAGGAGTTGTATTATATCAGACAAATTATTATTTAAGATTAGACGATACAAAAATGTATGGATGCATACAAGTGATTGCCAACATTTTGAAACACCAAAACTGAAATGAATGGGCAATTCAGTAAAGAATATGAGGAAAATACTTTATATGCTTCAATTTGTGAAGAAATAACTTGTCAATTACATGTTTGCAGAAATGTCCATGTGACTTTTCAATAACATAATTAATGAGATAGATTCATCCTTCTCTGATCAGGATTTAGAAGCAGGCATGGCATCACTTTCGATGTATGCTGTTTGTCAGCACAGCCTGGCCAAGAGACTTGTACCTTCTTCCCTCAGAACACTGGCTCTGAGAATTCTGAGCAGCCAAGTAAGAACTCTCCTGAGGCCATCATATTGAGGACACCATGAGAGAAGACCACATGGAGAAACCAAAAGAAGCCCTGAGACTACATAAAAAGAGATATCCCAGGTGTTTCAGCCCCCAGTTGTTTGAGTTATCCCTACTGATACCCTGTACATTGTGGAGCATGGGCAAGTCTTTCTCTGTGTCCTTGCCTAAGGATCCACAAAATATAAAAATAATAACAAATGGATGTTAGTTTAAGTCACTCAGTTTGGTGATAATTTGTGTTATAATACAGAACCAGACACTGACCATGATAAAACCTGGAACCAGATATTAATGAAAAATCAAGAGTCTATATAGGGTATTTTCTTAATAATACTATCCTGCCTCCAAATGAAAGTATATATAACCAGTAAATATCATCCTAAAGTTTGTGATTAGGCCATTATTTCAGTAGCTTTATTTGGAAAGCAAGGGTAAATTAGCAAAACTTACTACAAATAGGAAAATTGAAAGATCCTTAGGAATCTAGACATCCTCCCACCTGTGTAGGTTGGTTATTACAAGAGATAAGATAAGCATTTTAAAATGTCTGGCCAAACTGCATATTCATCAGAGATAATGATAGCTATTTATCTAAATTACCTTTGATGAGAAGCCATTCAGCCAACAAATATATTTACTGAACATGTATAGTATAATAGATAGGATACCAATAGGTATTGGAGAAAAAAAGATAAGACGAAGCCTAGATTACCTGATCTCATGGAATGTATATTCTAGTTGGGTAGAAAGACAAAAAAAACAAATAAAAGACAAAGAAAATATTTTTAGGGCAAATAAGAACCAAGAAATAAATAAACCAGAAAGTTAGAGATCACGGTGGAAAAGTCTACTTTATTTTTTTTAAGATCTAGTTTATTTATTTGAGAGAGAGAGGAGAGAGAGAGAGAGAGAGAGAGAGCACACGAGCAGAGGAAGAGGGAAAGGGAGAGGGAAAGGAAGAAGCAGGCTCCTTGTTGAGCAGGAAGCCTGATACTGGGCTCAATCCCAGTTCCCCAGGACCATGACCAGAGCAGAAGGCAGACACATGATTGACTGAGCCACCCAGGTGCCCTGAAAAGTCTACTTTAGCTAAAGTAGTCAGGGAGACTCTCTTGGAACACAAATGATGTAAGAGGAGACAAAAATGAAATTGAGACAATCAGATGAAGAGGAAATTGTGGCCACATTTATAGTGGGAACAGGGTCCAACATATACATTTTCACCAAAATGAAAATAATTTTACATCTTCTAGCAACTGAAAAATGACCAATGGTATTAGGAAAGGAGATAGATGTAACTGTGAAGTTTAGTGATTCAGCAGAGGTGGATTATACTCAACTGTACAGACAAGAATGTTCAATTTTATTCTAAAAACTTTGGAGAACTATTCAAACTTATAAGCAGTGAAACAATATGATCCAACTTACACTTTTAAAAGATCACTATCAGCAGCACTTGGGTGGCTCAGTCAGTTAAGTGTCTGATTCTTGATTTTGGTTCAAGTCATGATCTCAGGGTTGTGAGATCAAGCCCTGCATCAGACTCTGTGCTGGGCATGGAGCCTGCTTAAGATTCTTTCTCTTCTTCTCCCTCTTCCTTTTCCTCTTCTCATTCTTTCTTTCTTTCTTTCTTTCTTTCTTTCTTTCTTTCTTTCTTTCTTTCTTTCTTTTTTCTTTCTTCTTTCTTTCTTTCTTTCTTTTCTTTCTTTCTTTCTTTCTTTCTTTCTTTCTTTCTTTCTTTCTTCTTTCTTTCTTTCTTTCTTCTTTCTTTCCTTTCTTTCTTTCTTCTCCTCTTTCTCTCTCTCTCTAAAAAAAAACAAAAACAAAACACTTTTACTCCCACGTAGAGAAGAATTGAAGCAAATTGACAAGAGGTAACTATAGCAATTTAGATAATAGTTAACAATAGTCCAGGATAAATCACATAGTAACATAGTAAAGGAATCTAAAAATTGGCGCATTTCCAAAAATATTATCAGTGTATAATTCAAAGTTGTCATCTTCATAATAAATATATTTCAGAGATCTAATCAATAGGACTTACTGTTGAAAGGATGGGGGCAAGGAAGCAATTGCTAATATAAACAGATTATTATAAATATAGTTATATATAAATTATATTTTAGCTATATGAATATAATTATTACCATTAATAAAAAGGGATTCCCTCTGAATTCCTGGCTTCGAGTGGGTGGTAGTAGTATATACTGAAATGAGAAAGAAAAAAGTAGAGGAAGGTTTCAAAAAGATATCAAGAGCTAGAGATGCTGTCTAAGAGATAGCTATTTGTGAGATATGAAATTAGAAACAGAATCAAGGAGCTGCCTGTGCAAAGAAGATAAAACTTTTGAGTCATCATCATGGAGTGACACTGGAATTCTTTGGAATTAGTGAGATTACTGAAAGTAATGAGAAAAAAAAAATCTTTAAAAGACCCAAAACCAAATCCCGAGGATTTCAACAACTAAAGATTCAGATTAGGAGGATGAGCTGGAAAAGAAAATGGGATAAGTAGTAGAAGAAAATCCAAAAGAGAAGGATTTTGTGGAAACCAAGAAAGGAGAGTACTTCAAGAAGGAGAAAGGTATTCATAGAGTCCTGCAGTAGAAATGTCATTGACAACCTTAGCAAGACAAGATGCAGAGGAACACTGAGGGGCAGAACTACCCCTACTACTAACACATTTGATAACTACCTTCTTCAATGAGAAAAGGTAACTCAGGAGATGAGGCCATGGAAAATCTTTGTGAAAACATATCATCTACAAAGTCTGTTAATAAATGAGGCCAGACAGGTGATTAAGAGTACACTTATCAAAAATAACAACATGGGATGGCTCAGTTGGTTAAGTATTGGACTCTTGATTTCAGCTCAGGTCATGATCTCAGGGTTGTGAGGTGGAGCTCTGAGTTGGGCTCCGTCCTCAGTGGGGAATCTGTTTGTCTCTCTCTCTCTCCCTCTGCCCCCCCCCCTTGCTTGTGCTCCCTAAAAATAAATAAATAAACAAATAAATCTTAAAAAATAAAACAACAACAAAGAGTACATTTATCATGATGAACACTATGTATAGAATTGTTGCATCACTATACTGTATGCCTGAAACTAATATAACACTGTATGTTAACTATACTGGAATTAAAATTTTAAAAATAAAAAATAAATTAAGAATAAATAAATAAATGAGGTCAGATAATTGCTGCTATCACCGAAATGAAGCTGCAGTCCCAAGAACAAACAGAAGCTATCAGAATGTTTTATGTTTGTGGAGATGGATTATCAACTGGAGAAGAAGAAATTCTCTAGGGAGGCAATAAAAGCTAAGACTAAAGGAGTCAACCTTTTGAAAAAGAGATTGGATCCAGAGAAATGCAAGCATGGAATGCTTTTGAAATGAAAAGTAACACTTTATGTTGTAGTAGGAGAAAAGAAAGAAGTGTGGGCTAAATTTGTAGATTTGGTGGTGGAATGTGGAAGGAAATGGCTCTTGATGGCTTCTCATTTTTCAGTGAATTAAAACATGAATATTTAGCTCAGACTAAGGATGAAGAAGGTTAGGAGATGGAAGAAGGTATATCTTAGAGCATAATATGAGCCCCAAAGAAATCATTATTAGAGCTGGGCAGTTTTGAGGACCTGTTTAAAATGGATAATATGAATTATTCAGGGTCAGCTGAGCAGCTATTTGCTGAAGTACAAACCTGGAGAAAATAAATGGATATTGGTATTTAAATCATTCGTGTCTTCAGGTGAGTTCTATTAATATAAAATAAAAGAGATTTGGTCGGCTTTACAAAGAAATAATGATAATGACAGAGTGTGAATTATAGGCTAGACAAGGAAAAATGAACACCAAGAGGTCTGATTAATAATGATAAAGTGGTATAATACATGGATTAGAAATCTTGATGAAATCAAAGAATCATTGTAGTAGAGGTACTTCAATAAGTAAATTGGAAAATAGGATATAATGAAAAAGAGACATTTTTATACTGAGATTTCAGACACAGATCAAGTGTAATAACCTAAGCAAATGTATGTATAATATAAACTTATAAAAACCTAGAAGAGAACTAAAAAAGAACATGCCATGTAAGATTTAGTTATATTAAGTTTCCGATTAAGTACTACTTTCACAATTATTCTATAAATTTCAACAGAATATCTGGTTAGAACTGCTAACTTAAGAGATAGGTGCTAAATTCATATGTAAAGAGCATGTGCCTGTAACCTGATGGCATGAGGATGTAAGTTAGGATCCCTCAATATAGTTATGCTCCATGAGCTGAATATAATAAGTGGAAAAGATCTCAACTATAATTATAATTTTAGAAGAGTTTATTTTTTTCCACAAAGAAGGAGATACTTGTGGGTTTCTTTTTGAAATTTAAGTAACACATCTGATAACTAACATGTATCATCTGGAAAAAAAAATGTGTTACGAAAAATGTCTGAGTTTTGTTGACTTTTTTAGGTATATGAGGAAAAGCGAACTTAGACATGCCTTTACTTCATTGTTCAAAAGTAACGTGAAATGTGCCTCAGAGGAAACAGAGCATATACTCATAGCAGGTGCAAGTCTTGCTCCATAAATGCAAATAATCTAGAAATGTATTTTTCCTTATAATTCTATATAATTTTCAGGTCCACCACTGAGAGAGTGGAAAGGAAAAAACGATCCAAGTCAATTTAATTTCTCTCCCCTATTCCCTGGGATTGTGTGCAGCTTCTAGTATTTTGCATAATGGCAAGGATTTCATAGTTAATATCTGGTCCTATATGACTTCAGTCTCAGTTGACAACCACTGAAAAAGTCATCATCCCATCAGAGTGTCTTTCATTTGTCCATTCCAGTGTCTCCACTTTATTTCATGTTAAAATTTGAATAGCCTCTTTACTTTCATCTTCATTCCTTGCTGTCATTCACTTTACTGCCTCCACACCATACCAGAACATGACAGTATTTCCATGGATGTCACATGACATCTTGGTCAATGTCACTCTATAGTTCATATAATCATTCAGCTACACCCATGTTATACTGGTGCAAGTGAGAACCAAGTAAGCTCATTTCTAGATACATCACACATATATTCCATGAATGGGGCCTTGCTACTCTTCTGTGGTCTACTAAGAAACAGAAGCGCTTATCTTTTTTTCTTTCCTTAGATTAGATAATTCTCATTGCCTCATTGGTTTTCTACTGTTCCACTCCACTTGCAGCTCATCCTACTTGAGGCTCAAACTCTTTTACAAAAGTGGCCCTACCACATATAAACTCTCCCTGTTTCAATTTTGATAAGTTTTGCCTTCCATTCTGATTTAGTCTAAGGATGACCTGGTTTTTATACTGTAGATATTCTCTCCATATTTATTTCCTAAGATATGAATTCTATTTCCCTCCAATGGCTAAAATTTTTAAACACAAAGGCAGTACTTGACCACTCAGTACTCTTAGCCATATTACCCTTCTCTGAGTGGGCAAAGGATCTCATCATGCAAGAAAACACAGGGAGAAATTACAGATTAATATTTTGAAATTGTGCATTGCTATGCGCTAATGATACAGAATTAATAACATCTTTTCAAATGAGATTCAAACAATTTGAAAATTTTGTGAAGAATTGTTAGAAGTCTATAAAAATAAACTGCAGATGCTGCTTTTGAAGGGAAGGTTATAAGAGTAGGGGAATACAGATTAATAGAAAACAAGAATAGATGTGCTATGACACTGTGCCAATTTTAATTAAATAATTACTGAGACCAGGGCAAAAATACAGCTAAGTATATTAGGTTATCTGTTCTATATCTAATAGATAATTAATAATATTGTGTCTTTGTGTTATATTATAAGCTAAATTAAGCTATCATGCTGTTTAGAGAAAATAAGAAAGGTTAGCTTTGATCATATCATAAGACTTTGGTCTAAAGTCCTATGGGGTGCTTTAATATGAAAGCAATATACTAGTATGGGAGCCGTAGTAATGAAATATTGATGGTCACATCATCAAGTGATTAACATGTATGATAATTAATGAGGAAATAAGAAAATATGCGTTTAGATGGTCAAATGCATAGACTTAGATTTAAAGCACATTATTATAATATCCCTGTGTATGTCAAACTCAATCATGACATGTGTTAAAATAAAATCCCCAGAAAGTCTAATCCCTACTTTTTTCGACATTTATTTTTTTTCCTTTTTTTCTAAGACAAAGTCTTTTCAACCTAGAGACTTACTGAATGTTGTTCTGTTTTGAACACTTCCCTCTATCTGTATTTTTTTCCTATGAAGTTCACACCTAATCATTATTCTAACTTTAGCTCAATTATTACCTCTTTTAGAAAATCTTCGTGTTCTGCCAAAGGAGAGTTCAGACCTTGTTAACACTGTTCTCCTAAGAGTAATGTCTTAAGACATCATAAAATATAGTATTTAAAGATCTTTTTAAATTTGTTTATTTAGAGAAAGAGAGAGCATGGGAGGAGAGGCAAAGGGAGAAAGAGAGAGAATCCCAAGCACACTCCCTGCTGAGCACAGAGCCCAGTGCAGGCCCTGATCTCAGGACCCTGAAATCATGACCTGCGCTGAAATCAAGTCAGATGCTTAACCAACTGAGCCACCAATTCATCCCATGAAATGTGGTATTTAATTATGTTTTTCCCTCTTCCTAGACCAGAAGTCTTAAGAAGACTTAGACAATATGCAAGAGAAACTCTGACATATTTCTATTTCTTATGTTTTCAGGATCTAATGCATGGCAGTTTTTAGTCACCTCTTAATAAGATAAATCAGACCTTATAACTTATCTGGTTAGAATCCTCTTTTGGCTGACTGCTACAGTTGGAATAAAATTCAAAATGCCATTTCTAAGCTTCAAGGACTTATAAGATTCTGCTGACATCTTGAACCCCATCTTTTATCACTATACCACCAGTTATTATACTATGATCTAACTATCTTTGTAGTCTCCTTTCTAGCATCTTTGTACTAGCTATTTATCCTGCCTTGATTATTGTGACCTTATAATTCTCCTGTGGTTGACTCCCTCAGCTCCTCGGAGAAAAGTTTATCATTCCAACATAAGTGCCAGGTTCTACTCTTTGTGGTCAATTACTAAACCATTACATTGGTTTATTTTTTTCGTACTACTTATAAATGGCCATTGTTTTGAGTATTTTCATGCCTATTTTCTATTTACTTCCACTATTAGAAACCCTACAAAACATTGTTATTTTTCTTTAGTCAATTATCTTTTAAAGAGATATTAAAGTAATAAGGAAAAAGTCTTCATGTTTTCAGATGCAACTGTCATTTTTTCTGTGCTTCATTCTTTTGTATAGATTCAGACTTTGATTTGTCATTACTTTTCCTCTGCCCTTCCTTTAACATTTCTTACAGTATAGTTTTACTGGTGATTAAATATTCTAGTGCTTTTGTATCTAAAAAAAAATACTTATTACTATTATGTTCTTTGGAAGGTATTTTTGCTGGGTATAGAATTCAGTGTTGACAGTTTCTCCCATTAATTTCAAGGTGTTACTTTCTGCATGCATCCTCAATGGAGCAATGTCACTCTCAAGAAAGTGAACATTGATTGTGGAGGAGAGGGCAAAAACTATATTATAATGGCTTGTGTTCTTCAAAAGAGCTACAATACATACAGCATAGATTAGTATTGAACATTTACCTGTATTTATATCTGTATATATTAAATACACATACAGTATATCTGTGATATTGAGATTTTTATCAGGCAGGAGTGATTAGGAAAAAAAGTATTTTACAAGTCTTCTGGGTGAGGGTGATAATGAAAACAAGGTTGAAGAATACTTCTCTATTGTCTTCTCACTTATGCTGTTTTGGTGAGAAATCTGTTAATAATTTCTATAAAGTTTTCTCTTCTTCATATAATGCTTCAGAACAATATGATTATGCTAATACTTGGGGGTTTTCTACATATATCTTTGAGATTTGTTGAAATTCTTAAATATGAATTTATTATTTTCATAAAATTGGAAAAATTCCAGTCATTATTACTTCAAATATTTTCTACCCTTCCCCTCCTTTGAAGAACCCGGGGACACGCTTTCTCTATCTAATTTTGGATAGTGCCTATATCTTTTCAAGTTCACTGATCTTTTCTTCTGCAATATATAATCTTCCATTCATATCATGTATGACAAACATATATATGTGTGCATGTGTGTGTGCATGCATGCATGCATATGAGTAAAAAGAACAGAAACATAAAAATTACTCTTCTTAATAATGTTAATATTCAAAGTCAGAAATTAATATATCACTTCATATAGGCCAAGAATTCCATGGCTGACTCTAATGTAGAAGGCTATATTTAAGAATGATGATTTAACTCATGACTTGGTTATATACCTTGATTATTGAGCCATATTAAAAGGAGATCCTACATTTTATTTTAAGGTGGGTTTAAAATACTATGAGAATAGTGAGGCCATCTTATTTGAAACAATTTTTTCTTATTTGAAAAGCACACCTATATAAGCAAATGATTGAAAGGTGATTTTGTTCGAAATTTTAAAATAAATAAATAATAAATAAACAAATGAATAAATAAATAAATAAATAAATAAATAAATAAATAAAACAGATGACCAAGATCTATTTGAGTGGAATAATGGAAACCAAAGCCAAGTTATAAAAATTGGAGAATGAGGATAAGAAAGTTGTATCAATAATCCCTGACTAAAGAAATGCAATCACAAATGGGAACTTCCTATCATTTATAACAAAGAGGGAATTGACGAGATACATGTCATTTGTCTGATTTAGAAAGTTCCACTAAATATATGAATCTATACATATAGTTCATTGAAAGCAAAACAGATGATATCCTGAGAGTAATTATAATTTTAAAGGTAGCAAATTTTCTCATGCACATTTCTGTCACATTTCCACCTTGCTACTATTCTGCATTGTGACCTCAAAGTGCCACTACCAGGTGATTTGTCTCCATGGTGAAATAAAATAAAGATACTCCAATGTACACTTGACATTTCCCTTAGACCAGAGGTTTTTAAAGCATTTTTTTCCTGTATGGAAGCACTTTTATTGAAAAATATATTTTATTATCAATAATTTTGGTGTTGATGTAATTACATTTACATTATGTTCATGGCACTAAAAGCAGTATAATGTCAGCACTCTAAATGTGTCTGACCACCTTTTTTTCTATGATAAGAGGAAGGAACTTATTTAAAATATTTATTGAATATTTCATATCCAAGTAAGGAAAAAATGGAACCATGAAGATCTCCTTAAAATTGTAGGTTTTTGCTTTGCTAGAAAGTAATTGCTAGCTCCATTCTTTTCTAACCTACATATAAATAATTTCCTGTTGGTGGAATTCTAAATAAATAAACACACGCTGGATCAATCATTGCACAGATGGCATTGATTTTTGACCAAAGTTTTACTAAGTAAAAAAGAGGGTAACAATGGACCAAAATAAACTAATTAGACCAAAAGTCTGCCAATTTCTTTATCAGGATATTAGACTAAGAGCCTTATAAAAGAAGAAGTTGGTGTGAATTTTAAGGGGATAGTTAATGGTTCTGCATTTTGAACTAATTAATATTATTTGAACATGAAATAGACTATACTCTAGAAACAACCTCTGTTATTATCATTCATTTCATGTTTTTCTTTGAGAAGATATATTTGCTTGGGATGCAAACTGAGGACTGAAGGTATACTCTTTCATCCACTTCTTTTGGGGAAATTGTTTTTATAGTAATTCGTGTTGGTCTAATAAAATGACCTGGATTAGCATTACTGTTTTTAGGTGAGATTCTTGAGATTGGATTTCCAGGCTATTTAGCACTGAATAATTTCCAGCTATAGTTCTAATCTGTTTAGACTTGTGAAGTCTTAAATTACCATCTAGGTATAAATGAGCAAACATTTCATTAAAAAATGAAGAGTTTTATGACAATACCTTTCCTTGGAAAATGGAGCCACCTGAGCTTTTCTAATAGCTGGTGACATCCATTAGTGGTTTTCTCTGAAATTGAAAACATTTTCCATCTGTTCATACACACTCATTACAAAGTAGTTAAGAGCCTGTGGGATCACAAAGGCACATTTTGGCAAATTACAAAATATCAAAATGAGTTATTGAAGAGGCAGCAATGACTATATAATAAGCTTCT
This sequence comes from Canis lupus dingo, assembly GCF_003254725.2. Classification (NCBI taxonomy): domain Eukaryota; kingdom Metazoa; phylum Chordata; class Mammalia; order Carnivora; family Canidae; genus Canis; species Canis lupus. The sequence continues at coordinate 50,706,027 of NC_064255.1, read as the reverse complement.
CAAACTTGCAATTGTCTGCTTTTGTGTAAGAAAAGACATCTGTATGCTAAAATGTAGTTTACCTTTTTTTTTTTTAATACTGGGGACTCTTCCACTTGATGCTATTCATTTCTGTGTGTATGAACCCAAATTCTTTTATTCTATGGGAATTTGTGTAATTTTGTGAATTTTAAAAATAAAGACTTTCTTTTTCAGTCTTTAGGGAAGTGCTATTTAATGGATTCTCTTCAGAGGAATGAACTGATGCAATATATTTAAATAAAGGCAGGAAAGTATTCAGGTGCACACCGAGAAGAAAATCTTGACTGTCAGTCTACTAAATAATGGAAAAATAAAAAAAATCAAGGGTGCAAGTAATAGAGGCTTTTCATCTGCTTACCTTCAGAAAGAGACAACATGGACATCTCTGCTGGACACTAAAGATGTCTCTTGCCAAATGGATGGAGAAAGTTCCAGATGATCTTTGGCAAATGTTTCAGTGATCTCTTTTTCTGCCCTAATAATGACATATAAGCTATGCACAAGTTGTTTATTTTTCACCTGGAAGTTGAGATCTAAAGGAATATGATATGTTTCAGCTAAAGTTCAACCTAAGGTGCAGAACAAATCATCGCAATAACACACTCTTTGAGACAAGAGAGGTTAGGTCTTAAATGGTGACAGTATGAGAACTGAAAATGAAGCAGTGACAAAAAGAAAAATTGGCTTCAAAAAAGATCTTATTTCATTTGAGTTTTCCTCAAGACTTATCTGCAACTATCTACAGAGTTGTAAAATCATAGATATTTTTAAAAATATGTACATAATAATATTTATATTGTATAGAATGATTAAAATTTGATAAATTGTTATTTCAGATTTAATCTTTTAATCAATTTTGTCAATGTAACTTACTTGCATGAAATAACTCTATACTGAGAGTCTATATTCATTTTATTCTTGTTTCTCAAGAACTGAAAAGCAAACAAAGGAGAAATGGAGAGAGAGAGAGAGAGAGAGAGAGAGAGAGAGAGGAAAAGTAGGGAGAAAGGAAGAGAAGGAGGGGGAATAAAGCAAGTACTTAAGCTGATGCATGAAATTATAATACTATTATCTCTAGCATTCACTACTTAACATCATGCCTCACCAATTTTTCAGATGTCTCTAGAGATACAAATCAAAGTGAAACTAAAAGAAGAATCACAAAGCATTCTCTTGGCTATTCTGGGTCTTTTCTGATTCCACACAAATCTTAAAATAATTTGTTCTAACTCTCTGAAGAAAGTCCATGGTATTTTGATAGGGATTGCATTAAACGTGTAAATTGCCCTGGGTAACATTGACATTTTCACAATATTAATTCTGCCAATCCATGAGCATGGAATATTTTTCCATCTCTTTGTGTCTTCCTCAATTTCTTTCAGAAGTGTTCTATAGCTTTTAGGGTATAGATCCTTTACCTCTTTGGTTAGGTTTACTCTTAGGTATCTTATGCTTTTGGGTGCAATTGTAAATGGGATTGATTCCTTAATTTCTCTTTCTTCAGTCTCATTGTTAGTGCATAGAAATGCCACTGATTTCTGGGCATTGATTTTGTATCCTGCCACACTGCCAAATTGCTGTATGAGTTCTAGCAATCTTGAGGTGGAGTCTTTTGGGTTTTCTATGTAGAGTATCATGTCATCGGCGAAGAGGGAGAGTATGACTTCTTCTTTGCCAATTTGAATGCCTTTAATGTCTTTTTGTTGTCTGATTGCTGAGGCTAGGACTTCCAGTACTATGTTGAATAGCTGTGGTGAGAGTGGACATCCCTGTCCTGTTCCTGATCTTAGGGGAAAGGCTCCCAGTGCTTCCCCATTGAGAATGATATTTGCTGTGGGCTTTTCGTAGATGGCTTTTAAGATATTGAGGAATGTTCCCTCCATCCCTACACTCTGAAGAGTTTTGATCAGGAATGGATGCTGTATTTTGTGAAATGCTTTCTCTGCATCTATTGAGAGGATCATATGGTTCTTGGTTTTTCTCTTGCTGATATGATGAATCACATTGATTTTTTTATGAGTGTTGAACCAGCCCTGTGTCCCAGGAATAAATCCTACTTGGTCATGGTGAATAATTTTCTTAATATACTGTTATATCCTATTGGCTAGTATCTTGTTGTGAATTTTTGCATCCATGTTAATCAGGAATATTGGTCTATAATTCTCCTTTTTGGTGGGGTCTTTGTCTGCATTCTCAATAGCACTTCTCTGTGTTTGGTAGTCTTGGGTAATATGATTGTTTCAAACACAAGCCGTATTCATTATAAAAATCAAAGATTAATTTTTCACTTCTACATTTTAACTTTTGTTTGCTAGCCAATAATATTTTAGTGCCCTCCAATATAGAATTAATTCAAATTCTTGTTAAAGAGGCAATAATTCTCCTATCTCCAAAACATTCCTGAAGAAAACAGAAAGGTAAAACAAAACAAAACAAAAACAAAACAAAACAAAAGAAAAACACCTTAGTTTATAAATACATAAGAATTCTCATCAAAAAATAGTTGGAAGTTTTGATGCATAACAGGAGTGCTGGCTCATGAAAGTATAAATGTTTTCTTGTTTCTTTCAAGATGCTTTTCCTTTTCTATATTAAACATTTGATATTTTCTCCTGTTTTATATACCTGTTCACTCCTAAAGCAGCATCTAATATATTTTTCTACAGCCCTGTCATGCCACTCTGCACTATTAACAAAAAGAAAGTAAAAGAGAAGCCAGCTGCTTGATCACTCATTAGATCGCATTACACAGTCAGTCTAATCTGAACAGTACATTCTTGGAATGAGGCTCCTTCCTCATTTATTTGAAAAGCACTGTGTGGCATATTTGCTCTCCATACAACTGTGAATAGGAAGAAATATTTTCTGATGAAATGTGCTTTGAATATTTTCAGGAAGATTAACCTTTGAAAATTGAGGATGTTTGCACTGAAACATAATAAAATCATTAAACACAGGTAAGACTGCCTCTAGGCTGAAAAGGAGATTTCAGCCCCAAATTCAATGCTGAACAGAACTCTGGTCCAGTTTGTGGTAAATGCCTTATGAATTTTTGTAATATTAATTTCAACTCTTATCTTATGGAAGATAGCTCGTTCTTACTCAAGATGGGTAATACCAAGTGCTATAAATTTGTATTTGGAGGCCATATTCTTTTGCATATTGTACATTAGATTTGACTTCAAATTGAATTCAGTAGTAAAGTTGCAAAAATGAGTATAATCATATAAATTCTGCCTTTATCAGCTGTGATGACAAATGCAGTCTATGTGCCAAAGGCTTAAATGAAATTGAGTTGAGCTTGATGGGAGTCAGGCAGGGGCCTAACAAGAATAAAGTAGCAAGACCAAAAGAAATTCCAACCACTTTTAAATCTACATTCTATTCACTACTTGTTTGATTTTCATCAGCATGTGCTAGTGAATTCTGAGCATATTTGCTGCAGACAGATGCTAGTGTTGTTTTAGCTTATTGGAACAAGGAACAGCAGGAGGTATGGATTAAGAGGAGCTATTGAAAAACAGGGCTGAATGAGTTTTTAGGAGGCTAAAGACGCATATTATAGATGTAGTGTTTTTGAGGATGACTTTAAATCTGTAGGATTGCTGTATACATGACAACATTATTAAACAACAGAGGGTAAGTATTAGAAATAATTAAAGCAAATGACTCACTTTAACAGAATACACCTGAGCCAAAAATATCTGATCTTAAATACACTTTTGTTGATGCTGTGTAAATGTATATTAAAATTATGTTATTTTTCTATGATGAAGTAGGTTCCCTTAAATCAAACCCAGATAGCTGCAGCATTTTCTACTGAAACACCCAAGCTTTACTTTCAATATTCTTCAAGTCATAGTGAGCATATTCCTGAAGTGTAGAGAAACAGACTTATTGTACAAACAGCTTTAATTAAGCATCCGTAGTAAATATTTACTGCTCATGGTGTATACTTGTGAAGATAAAGTACAAAATGCTTTGAATTTGCAGTTAAAAGGCCAGGTTTCAATTCCAAGATTCATTACTTATTTACTGTTGATGGGAACTCAGAGAAGTAAATTAAACTCTTCAAATTGAAATTTAGCCATTGGGATCCCTGGGTGGCGCAGCGGTTTAGCGCCTGCCTTTGGCCCAGGGCGCGATCCTGGAGACCCGGGATCGAATCCCACGTCGGGCTCCCAGTGCATGGAGCCTGCTTCTCCCTCTGCCTCTCTCTCTCTGTGACTATCATGAATAAATAAATAAAATCTTTAAAAAAAAAAAAATGAAATTTAGCCATTATAATAATTATCACATATAGTGGTTGTGAAAATGATAGTACCACCAATTACTGTTTGTCACTAATAATGATTGTATTCAAGAAATTATGAACATCACCTTATAAAATAAATATATTTGTGATTGAAGATAGATTTGCTTATCTGAATTTTTTTCTTAAATTAGATAAATAATAAAGTGTTATTAATAAGGAAAATTTTAAAAACCTATCGTTTGTGTGACATAGAAAAAAATAGAATTTAGGCATGATCTTTGACAGGCAATGGAAAGCATACGGTCACTTTAAGGATAGCAGACAGCTATCGTGTAGCAGTAACATCAGGATGATGAAAGTTATTGATGAAATGGAAGGAAAACATCAACCATGAAGGAAGAGAAACATATTCTTGTCTATTAAAAGAACAAAAGTGACCAGTAGTGACAAATTTTAAAAATGGCCAAAATAGAAGACCCACAAATTTTGAAAATCATTTCTGTGTTTATACTCATAATGAAACAGAGACATCATAGCTACCTCAAAAAAAATTTTCTAATAATTTTATTGCATTTTCTCTTTTTTTTAAGATTTTATTTATCTGTTCATGACAGACACAGAGAGAGGCAGAGACATAGACAGAAGGAGAAGCAGGCTCCCTGCAGGGAGCGCAATGGGGGACTCAATCCCAGACCCCAGGTGATGCTCTGAGCTGAAGGCAGACACTCAACCACTGAGCCACCCAGGTGCCCATGGTGCATTTTTTTATCAGTAATAACAATAATTATAAATATTAATACATAGTGAATAAATGCAGACACTAATTAAATAAAAACTCCCAGGCTTTGGAAGCTTACTTGCATATACTCATTCCTTTAACCAACAAATGTACTGCATACCAACTCTATGCAATGTAATATCAGCTGACATAATGATAGAGACAAAAAAAGTTATCAAAAAGTAAGTTAGTTAACAAATGGCATACTAATTCTCCTATTGTTAATATCAAATATTTTTTAAAGATTTTATTTATTCATTCGTGAGAGAAACAGAGAGAGAAAGAGAGAGAAGCAGAGACACAGGCAGAAGGAGAAGCAGGCTCCATGCAGGAAGCCGATGCGGGCCTTGATCCTGAACTCCAGGATCACACCCTGAGCCAAAGGCTGGCGCCAAACCACTGAGCCATCCAGGGTTCCCAATATCAAGTATTTTTGAAAAAAGGTAAATTCATTACATGGTTTACAGAAGGCCCTGGGCCCACATACCTAAAGGCCTGAAGAGTTGTTTATAAAAGGAAATAGACTATATTAGACTTTGGAACATGAAAAAAGTAATTTTGGAGGAATTTTAGGTGTCTCTTGGCCATTGCTAACCAAATGTAGAATTGTCTATCTGCTGCTTTTAAAAACAATATTTTAAATATGTCTAGTTAACAAAACAAATTTTATATTAGTGAATAAAAGTATCAAATATTGAGATATAATAATTTAAGGAGGAAAACAAAGATTTTGGGTTCAGCAAACTTGATTCCGTTCTTGATTTTACCATTGTTAAAAAAAATTATCCTGACACTTGTTAAAATGGTAAGAAAGATTATTCTAGACTATTGTGGTAGGCATCAACATTGGCAATAGGGAAGAGCAACGGAGCTCAACTCCGATTATAATAAAGAAAAGGAAATATAGCCAAGGAGCAGCCTGAAAGAGGTGTTTGGAGGGGGAAGAAAAATTAACAAGAGGAGATATCAAACATCAGGGGAATTCTTGCTAAAGTGATTTAGGCTTTGTGCTGAAGTCAGACCAATGATTTATACATCAAAGCAAAGGAATGAAGAATTTGATCAGCTACTAAGAGTGGAGGATTGTCTCTAAACTGGCTTAGCAAGACTCTTGCTAAAACTAGATTATTCAGGCCCTAAACAGGACAGGGACCATGGTCCATGCCAACAGAAGAGGACTCTGAGGAGCTTGAGTAGAGTTTGATCAAGGAGAGTCTTTGTCACCGCTAATCAGTTGTGTGACCTTGATAATTTACCAAAACTTTTTTTTTTTTAATTTATTCATGAGAGACATAGAGAGAGAGGCAAAGACATAGGCACAGGGAGAAGCAGGCTCCCTATGAGGAGCCTGATGCAGGACTCGATTTCAGAATCCCAGGATCACGACCTGAGCCAAAGCCAGACCCTCAACCACTGAGCCACCCAGGTGCCCGTACCAAAACTTTTTCAGCCTCAAATTCCATAGCAGCAAAACCAGGGCAATATCAATCATGAAGTTGTTATAAGGCCAAAGGTGCTATGCGTCAGCATGCTGGTCTGGATAAACATACAGCTTTCACACACTTGGATTCCTTAGGTTTTGAGGCTGGATTTGAATCAAGAGAAGTGAGATTCTTCTGAACAAGGGCCCTTTTTTCCACAAGAATTTCAATAAAACATTTTCTGCTCCTTAGCTTTTGCATTTACAGTAGTTAATATTTTCTCAGATAGAAACCCAGCACAATATTTTAAGCTCCAGAGGCTGAGTAGAGTTCCCAGGTGCCCAGAGGTAAAGGCAACACTGGGTTTCCTACTGAATGAGGAAAGATAACAAGATTATATTAGCAGAAAATTTTTTTTCTACCTGCTTCAGGCATTATATTTCATCTCATCTTCTGAGTATGTAAATGACTTGAAACATTCGATGATGATGAAGGAAATACAATGTTAGGGAACAAGCAGAACTTGTCCTACCTGACCAATATCAAGGCCTAATAAAGTGGTAGTAAAAGAGAAAGGTGGTATGTACAGTCCTTGTGTTTCACCTCCTGGTCACTGTTCATAGCGACTCTCATTAGAGTCCTCTTCTTCAATAGAGAGGAATTAGTGTTAAAGAACACTAAATATGTGTGTGTGTGCTTTTATCCGGATGTCATCTATTATATTTTAAAATGTCACTTGTTCTCATTACAGAGGCTGAGCGGGATGTTTTGAAGCTGATTTTACAGAGCATAAAATGAGAGCAATTAAGTCTCAAGGTAGTCTGTTTTTTAAGGGCAAAAGTCTACACTATTGTCTCTTCAAAGTAATATTTTACTCTATATTACTTTATTCTTACACAGTAATAGACAAAAAATAAATTTTATTCAAATGGGCACATCTATCATTTAAAAAAATTTATGACATTTTGCAAATGAGGGAGCATATAAATGAGTTTATCCATAAGAAAGCAAAACTTTGGGAATGCTGTTTTCCTTAACTTTATATATCTAAATTGTTCTCATCTAAACCAATTTTTGCCATATGAACAACTGCTTGTCAAGTGATGGCTTTTTATGAGTTTGAATGTCATTTTTAATCTGCAAGGTATTTTTATCTAAAAATAGAGAAATCTATAATGCAAGTTTTCAGCAAAAAATCTCAACATTCTCTGTCAGGTTAGGAAAGAGGAAAATTCTAATAAGCAGAAAAATCTTAACAGTCCCTTCTGGATTCCATTTTTTAGGTTCAGCAAAAATGCTACTTCTTCTAAATTTCCGTGGTGCTACTCAGAGTTTAACTACTTTTTTTTTCAAATATTGATTCTCTTTTTCTTGAAATATTTATGAGAGACAATAGCATGAGAACATTAGTACTTATTGAATATTTACCATGTTCTAGTCACAGTATTTGGTGTTTTGCTTATGGCATTCATTTGTCCCCAAACTCTCTATATGATAGGTAATATTTTTATCTTTTAGATGTGAAGATTTCAGGCTACTGAAGATAAGAAACTTACCCAAGGCTGCACAGCAACCAGGTGGCAAAGCCAAGATGTTAACTCATAGGGGGTCACTCTTGAGCTCTCTCCCTCCATTATGTAAAACCTGAAACCTTTACAGTCATAACTCTACCACGGATCCAGCTTTGGCTTACCAAATATTAACTACCTGAAAAAACAACTTACAGCTTTACCTTGAAAAGCTTTTGTTCTGTTTTGTTATTATTTTTGTTTTGTTTTCTGGAGGGGTTAATTATTAAGTGAAACAAGTAAATTGCTTCAGGCAGAAAAGAAAAAGAAACTGATACCTTGTTCCCAGGATCAAAATAAAAGCCCACACTCTCCCTTTGTTGAAACGTTTCAGTCCAGTTTTTTAGCTTAAAAACAAAAGAATAATAAATGTCTTGGATAAAATTCTAACCTAAGGTGTTCATTCTGGCCTAAATGGGACTTTGGGTCTTAGCTGTGCCTTGAGAAAGGGATCTGAAATTTCTGATGAATGGTTATATTATCTGCAATGATGCCCAGTTAGCAGATTATTGATGATTTCCAAAGAAAACAATTGCAGAACAGAGAAAGAAATGCCTCCAAAAAAATGATTTATACCACCTGCACATAGCAGTGTATACAACACATGTTCCATAAAAGACTAAGGCTCAAATGTATGTTCCATGAGGGAGTGTTTGCTTTAGTCAATTCTATATCCCTAGCATTTCAGTGCTTTCCAGTAATCATTTCTATAATAAATGATTTATTATGCAGTTGCAACAGCTGTTTAAGGATGGAAGTGCTGGGAGAGAGAAAGGGCACTACATTTTGTTTCCAGTCTCAATAGTCAATTGTATGGTAATGAGATTTTATTCTAAAATTTTATTTTAATAATCTTACAAACAATGAAATTAAAGTCATCATAATTTGTGTAAATCAGTCCATTAGGGATATATTGGCATTTAGGTTTTGTGGGCTCTGTGCTGGAGGCACTCCAAAATGGATCTGAGAGTTAGTGGCATGACACACTAGAAGATCTCAAGTTCAAGGATCATATCCTACTCACCATTGTATTTCTAGCCCCTTCCACCTTGATTGGGCACAGTTTGAAATACAAAATTTCAGTTCAGAAAAAATGGAGGTCAGTGAAGAGAGGTCTGAGTTTCACAACAAGCCTTGACAGAAAAACACCTCCTGTCCCAGTTCCTGGGAGAACATGATATAAACTTCTTACGGAAAAAAATAAAAAATAAAAAAGTAAGCCTGAAAGAGCAAGGTTACCCTGTGAGACCAAAAGAACATGAATCAGATAGGCTTTCCAACAGCACTAAAAATGAAGACAGTTCTTTCTATTTGGGGCTGGAAAATTTTTACTAATAGCTATTATAGAAGGCCTATTATGTGCCAGGTACTCTGTATCCATTAATTTTAATCTACCAGCAACCTTCCAAGGTCACATCTCCTTTTTTTTTCATAAGAAGAAACTAAAACCCAGTAGGCCAAGCAACTTGCCCACAGCCACACAGAGATAGGATTAGAAATCTCTGCCTGTCTGGTTTTAATACCTTTGTGCTTTACATTACACCTTGATGCCTGTAAAATATGTAACACTTAGTGAAAGCAATCCTAGCTTATTGATTGCCTTGGATACTGGAGGGCATCTGCCCACTGCTGAAAGGGATCTTAAAGCCTGAGGACTACATAGATTTTTTTTTTTTTACATTGCCCTTTCATTCAATAAATACTTTTGGGGGCATTCTAGACTTATTCTGTGATAGGCATACTTCCTTAAATAAGTTGCCCTTGATATTGAGACAGAAAAAGAGACCAGAAGGCATTCTGGCAACTACTTGTGAAGACTGGTGGAAGTGGAACTCCAATGGAAAAATTTTTTTTTTTTTTTTAAAGAAAGGAATTTAAGGCTTCATTGATTTAAATTGGGTACTTGATTTTTTTTTCCTTAGGTCTGAGTTAGCCTGTGGCAATCAAAGGCTACATTAAATAGAGTCATCAGCTCTCTTTTCTTGATTCCCTTTTTCTGACTCTACAAATTCTATTGCATAAATCTCACTGAGGGAAATATGAAAAACCTCTAGGCTTTGAAAAAATGCCATTCAAGTATGCAATAAAGCATGCAATAAAGACCGGTTGTAGATGTGATGGTTTGAAACACTACCAATGATGCATTAACTCAAGCATGAGGAATGGTATAAAAGAAAAACAAGCATGTTGAGTTTTGAAATCTATTTTTAAAAAGCACTGAAATCTAGTTGATTAGTTCCTACAGTAAGAGTTAAAATAATTCAGGATTTTATTCTACTGTTTTCTAGATGACTGAAAATTTGTCTTACATTTTACTTCTGTACCTAATTTAGCTTCCTTTCTCCCAAAGACACCTAAGTAATGTGCAGGCATGTAAAAAATAAGCATATATCTTTATATAGCCATATGATTTAAGAAAATAAATTATTTAATAAAAATTACATGTAGCTTCATTCTTCTTCCAAAAAATAGCTCACTAATTTGTAATAATAACAAAATATAGGAGAAACAGAAATTAATTCCTTATAGCTGCTTGACTTCTTATCAGAAACAAAATTCAAATGTAAGCTATCTTAAAATATTGGTGCAATTACATAGTAACCCTCCGAAATTGGGTGAGACTTGAATTTTCAGTTTATCTGTGAGCTACTATAATCTAGTCCATTATTTCCAGTGTTACTTTAGACCACAAATAATCTTAACCATTAGGAAGATAAGTGAAGGAGTCCATTATGCATAAATCACTTGGAATGTTCAGAGTTCACTGGGAATGCACTGGCATAAACTGTGTCTTATAGTACTTTCCAACTAGAAAAGATCCTCAGAGGAGAATCTCACTCATAAAGTTTTACTGTAAAGATTGGCTTTGGGAATAAACTTTTAGTTGTCACCTTTTAGTTGTCTCATTGGCTATGAGACACTCCCTTGAGGCTTTCTATGTCCTATATATCACAATCATATTAAACTGTTCCGTGAAATGAACAAAGTGCAGTCATACTCATATGAGATGTATAAAGATTAGCAATAGACTCATAACCTTTGTTTTCCAAATACAGAAGGATACCTATCAAAAATATATTCAATTTGTTTTACAGAAAACAGGTAAATGGCAAAGTTGGTTGAAACAGCATTTTGAGGGACACCTGGGTGGCTCGGTTGGTTAAGCATCTGCCATCAGCTCAGGTCATGATCCCAGAGTCCTGGGACTGAGTGAGCCCCACATCAAGCTCCGTGCTCAGTAGGGAGCCTGCTTCTCCCCCTGCCTGCACTTCTCCTTGCTTGCTCTCTCTCTTCTCTCTCTCTCTCTCTCTACCAAATAAGTAAATAAAATCATAAAAAAAAAAAAAGAAACACTATTTTGAGAAACTAGGTATTTTGGGAAACTGGAAAACTAGGTTAGATTCAGAATTAGTCAATACCTACAGAGAATTAAAATAAAGCATTTTAAATTATTTTCTTATTGTAGAGAAATTATAGAGAAATTATTTGAAACTGTGGAACAAAATCTAGGCCTCTAATCAATAATAAACAGTCAGGTAAACAAAGTACACTCAGTACTTTGAGTACTGTATTCTCAGGCAAACAGTAAGGTACGTTCCTCACTTAGAGCAGGAGTTGCTGATAATCATCAGCTCTGAGAAACTTGCTCCCAGCTTTATAAAAGAGAGGTATGAAATACCAATGTGGCAGAAAATTTGAATGAAATTCCAAAGTAGCCATTATTGTGCTGCCCCAATCTCAGTGACTTACCTTACACACTGACAGTTTTTTAAAAAAGCTAAAGGTAAATAAACCAATCTATATCAGGAATTTGTCACAAAAGATCTATTTAAAGATCTTTTGATCTTAATATTTAAGAATATTTAAAGAAACCATGGTATTCACCCAAATGATCCAGAAGTCCTAAAAGTAATTCTGTATCATATGCTAGTTAATTTTGTTGAGTACTTAAGTATGACATAACAAGCGACTTTCAAATGAGGGAACATCTTATTAGATGTCTTCAAAAAGTATATTTGGAATGAGGAAATGTTTAAAATATCTGCTATTGAAAACAACTAGGGAGATTTGAATATGAAACATGAAACAATGTATATCATTTAAAAATTGGCTTATAAAGATAAGTAGAAATTTCAGTTAAAGATAATGAGAAACAATCAATGCAGAGAGATTTAAGTACAGCTCTAAGAAAGTGTAGGGTTTCACTAGTGTCTTTATGTAGCTCATGTAGTGCTAAACAATCATCAGTTTTGTGATAAAGTACACTTGTTCTAGGATTACAGGAAGGCACATTTATCTTTTAGTTCCAAGGACACTACACAGGTGCAGATTCATTCATTTTAACCTGATGACCAAATGACATTTTGCTAATATCTGTTCATATTCTGTTTGTAACTCTTTTAAAAAAGCACCTATGTCTGTGTGTGGCAGGCAGGGGCAGGAGGGGGAGTTGTTTCTATTCCAAAACTTTTGAAATTCCAAAATGGAAAATTTGAGAGTTTGCCAATGCAACAAAAAAATTATCTAAATCTGGATGTAATAAGAAAACTATTAATACTAAAACTATTAATAATATCAAAATAGTCCTACCAAAAAGTAGGACTATCTTCAACAATAAGCCAAATTTATCTTATGAGTACTATTGTTCATGATGCACAACCTGACAGCTTCAATGAGAGATCTGGTTTTATTTTCATTCTCTATTATTTTAAATGTTTTTCCCCCAATAAAGTTTTCTTCTCATATCATCTACATATACACTTCTCCTTTTTGGAAATCTGGGGAATTTAGGAACATTAATTGATTTGGTCAGCGAATACATTAGAGAAATAAACCACCACATTCAAATAAAGAATTCCTGAAAGTAAGAACATATTCGAGGGTTGGGTACAATTTTCCTATAGACTTGAAGTTTTCCTTTGCACAATTAAAATGTCTTTTGGTAAGGTAATTAATCATACACAAAGACCCATAAAAAAAAAAAAAAACCTCCAAAGGCATTATATGTGATTATTTAGACTTTTTCAGAGAAAGTTGAAAAGTGATATATAGTAATATTCGAATATAAAAAAGGTATTACATAAATCAGATCATGTATAGCTGTTCTTTTCCATCAATAAATGCAATTTTCCTACAAGGCACTCAGAATGAATAGAAAATAAGAATGCTTTCCCTTATAAATAGTAAGCAAAGAGAAAGTTTAGCTCATTTATTTATTTACCTATTTATCGTGTGTCTAGATAGGATCTCAACTTGCCAGAACATGAAAACCTTATGATAAACCTTCTAAAAAAAAATCTAAATTTCTTAGTGAATCCTAATATCAGGGCGTACATATTTTGAGAATGTTCCTCAATGATCCTGCCAGGCAGCCAGGAATGATAATCATTGGTGCAGTGTGTGCTTGGCATTGGCATAGTAGGACTTCATTTTGTTGCAAGAATACAGACTATGTAAAATATAATCTTGCCTTCAGGAAGCTCATTGTGTAGTGGGAGAGATAACCATGTGAGAAAGGCAGCAGGAAAAGAGCTAGGTATAAGTAAAAATACAGTGGTCACACAGAGGTGAGAATGATTAATTCTGTCCAAGTCTGTTAGAAAAGAGTTCCTAGAAAGGAATCTAGAAAATAATGAGTAGGGTTTTTTCTAGGCAATAGTAAATTGGTAGCAAATATCATACGCCAGGCAATATCTTAAAGGCTTTTCACATATTAATTCTACTGATCCTATACAATAATCTATAATAATCCATGGTATAGATCATATTCTTTCTCTTTTTCATTTTTTTTTTCTTTCTCGTATTTAAAAAAAGCTAGGCACAGAGAATTGAGTCACAGATCACACAACTCAACAGTTTGGGATAAGGATTGTGTGACTGCAGTACTATGCTCTCACCTCCATTGTACTCTGCTTTCAAAGGTGAGGAAGGGAAATACAAACAAAGGTAATGAAATGCACAAAAAAAGTTTCAGGTACCATAAGCATAGACATACCCTTTTTTTAAATCTTAAAGGCATAGTTAAAAAAAAAAAAAAAACACTATTTACAATGACTCAAGACCACTAGAATTTACACCTAATTAAAGGTCAGAGAGGATGCACCATATAATTCATCATTAGACCCCTCTTAGCTATCTTTAATTCAAATGATGGTAACAGAAGGGACTAACTACACAAAAATAAGTTGTTAGCTCTGGAATTCTAGTAGGTCTGTTCCTAATACTCTGAATCTCGCGGAGCTGCTTCAAAGTTCTAACAGGGTTCAAATACTTACCTGTTTTGTTCATTTAGCATTTGTCACTGTTGACTATGTCCTCCTTCTTGAAATATTTTTTTAGTCTTTTATACATCTATCTCACTTCTTCTTCCCATCTCACTGACAATTTTCCTTTGTCAGCTCTCAGAATGTTGAAGTGTCTCATCGATTTTGGCCCTTTGCTTCTGTGTAATCCTATCCAGTATCATGACTGCAAATACTTTCCATCTATGCCTGACTTCAAAATATCTATTTTCTAGTCCAAAACTTTCTCTGAGCTCCAAACTTCTAGATCTATTTAACTACTCGATATATACACTTGCCTAAAACAAAATTTTTTGTTTTCTTTCACTCAACCTATTCCTTTTCAAGGATCATACATCTTAGTAAATATCAGAACCCAGTTGTTCAGACCAAAATTCAAGGCATCTTCATTATTTTTTTTCCTTCTCATGTGTCTTATGTCTAAACACTCAGCAAAATGTATGGAATCAACCTCTTAAATGTGTTCAGCAGCTAGCTACGTATCTCTCTTTATCCTTATTTTGAATGAACCATCATCATTACTTTCTAGAACACCTAAATTTCCTTAGAACCAATTTTTCTGCTATCAGATTCGGTCTTTAATTCTCTCTCTCTCTCTTCTTTCTTTCTCCATCTCTATCTCTATCTCTTTCTCCCTCTCACAACCCCCTCCCATCTTCCCTGTTTATCTTTCTCCACACACCCCTTTGCATCAGTCTCCAGAGTGACAAATTTAAAGCATGACATTGATCATTCTACTACTCTGATTAGAACTCTTCAAAAGCATCTCATTGAAGAAAATATAATCCAGTTTTTTATTACGTTTTATATTCTGTCTTCAACTTATATCCTGCTTTCCTTCTGTAGAGGATATCACTACTTTACCCAGCTCTCTTCAGATCCCTTTTAATATTTCTATGCCCTAAGAGCACTTCCTTAATAAATTGTTTGCTCGTTAATTCTCTTCTCAAGATCTGTTTCTAGAGAATGAGATCTAAAGATGTCTTGTTCTCATGCTCCATCTGTAAGGACTTTTCTTTGTCCTTTCAATAATCAAGGTCATTTCCACCTCTAGAGATATTACACATAATCTTCCTTCGCCCTGGAATATGTTTTCTCCAGGTCTTTGCATGGTCCCTTATGATTCAGATCTTAGTTCAATGGCATTTTCATAATAAAGACTTCCTAACTAAGTCTGGTCCAGGTACATCTTTATCAATTACCTATTTTATTATCTTAATAGCATTAATAGAGTTCATGTTTATTTTATTCACTGTATCCCAGAAATTATAATGCTTGTAAGAACATTAAAAGCACTCGATGAGAATGTTGTTGAATAAATACTGAATGAGGGATTTCTCTTGTAGATAGTTTCTCTCTGCAAAAAAAAAACTAGCATTATGTAATTTGGAAAAATCCATTTCACATACAGTGTCATGTTTGGAATGTGTGCCAAATATGAACCTGCAATTAGGTAATTCCTTGAAATGCATTTCTTGATCTTTATCCTCCAACTACTGGGGAATCATGTTAGATAGTTGACTACTAAATGACATTATGCCCAATATTATATGAGCAACATTTTCAGATGGCTCATTCAGTGAGTAGTAAATTCATTTACATGCTTGTTTAGGATGGAAGATTAACATAAAGAATGAAATAGGAGAAGTAATAAACATCTTAAGACATGAGCATGTTTTGGTCATGAAGAATTTGATGCTAATACAGTACTTTCAAGTAAAGACTATATAAAGCTGGAAATATGGGTTTGAGATTTGCTTAAAAGATTTGGGGTACATATAAGAACAAATTTTAAAATATTTGCAGAATGGACTCCATGAGAGGCTGACTCTGACAGTGAATATTTGTAGGAAATACACTTGATGAACACTTTTAGGAGGACAGGTGGAAGAAAGAATTAGGAAAGAGGTTGAGCTACAATACAATCCCAATGTTGACTCCAATGGGGACCTTTAGAGCTGAGATTGTCCTTCAGAGTTACTTCAAGATAGAGCAAGTAGAAGCCTTTACTCCTACATTTATCAATCATTGGATTCTGGTTGCCCTGGAAGGAGGTGTGGCCACATCCAGGCAGCTCTTTAGCTGATACAGTCTGCAAAGTGGGAAGACATCTGAAAAAAAAAAAAAAAAAAAAATCCAGCAGCATTCCCAATAGATGACACAATAAGCCCTTCATTCCTGAAAGAAGATCTGAGTCCCACATCACAGCACCAAAACTTTCATTTTTAAGTAACACAGATAGTGCATAATTTTCTTAGGTGAATTACTTAGGCAGTTGAAGTTGAACTGCATATTACAATATACTCAAATGAATGGAGTTCCTGCTTTTTGGTTTCATCAAAGGAATCTTTTATGTAGATTAAAATAGACTAATTGTGGAATATTCTAGCAACTTTTCAATAATATACTAACCTATGCAACAAAATACTAATTGTCATGTATAACTTCATGTTAGAAGTCTATTCTCAACAAGTTTGACCCTGTTGCTCTCTGGAAGACAGTTTATTATTTTCTGACCATGAGAATATTGGAGTCTGAGATTTTTGGCTTCTAAGAAGGGATTGTCAAACGTGTTTCAAGAGAAGCACATACCTAAATAAAGTGAGTGACATTTATACTGCTCTGGAGAGAGCTACTCAGTCACCCTGACAATTAATCATGAAGTAAAAGGAAGTAGACACTTTTAAAGAGAGAATAAGAGGGAATAAATGAAACAGTTCAAGAAGATTGATATCCCCTCATCTATGAGGTAAGCAGTTCTTCTTATTTCTTGCTTCATGTAAAGTTAAAATATTTAACAGAGCATACATGTGATTCTTAATTGTTTATTATATTTCCTAGTTATACCCACCCAATAGAATAATTTGGTCTCCTAGTACCTATCTGTGAAAGGTTTTAGAGTCCTTGTCAGTATTCACTGATTTGGAGAAATTGGATCCAGCTTCTTAGTCATATCTGGTCATACTCTCTTTGCCTTCCATCATTTTTCATTTGGTTGAAATTTGTTCTTTACCCCTTAGAAACCATCTTACCATTATTTGTTCTCTAAAGCACATACAGAAATTTACCTCTTTCTCAAAGCTTTGCAGCACTGCTCTAATCTTCTTTAATCTTATCATGAAAATTAATAACATAGATTATGCAATGTATTATTACTAATAGTATTTTTTAAAGATTTTATTTATTTATTCATGAGATACAGAGAGAGAAAGATTGGCAGAGACATAGGCAGAGAGAGAAGCAGGTTCCATGCAGGGAGCCCGATGCAGGACTCGATCCTGGGGCTCCAGGATCATGCCCTGGGTGGAAGGCAGGCACTCAACCACTGAGCCACTCAGGTGTCCCTAATAGTATTCCTTGTCATGTATGTTCAGTCAAATAGGTGATGGGCACTAAGGAGGGCACTAAGGAGGCACCAAAGGATGAGCACTGGGTGTTTTACATAAGTGATGAATGACTAAATTCTACATCTGAAACTAATAATACACTGTATATCAACTAGAATTTAAATACAAATTTAGAGAAGGAAAAAATCAATTATATATTAGGACATGTCTCCTAACTAGATTATATACTCAGTGACAGAAAACTCATGTCCTATATAGTGCCGAGAATGATGAAGACAGTAAGCTCTATAACTGGTTGATAATGATATGATTCACTGAGGCATTGAAGCAAGTTGTCTAAATAGAAATAATGAGTTTACTTGAATGTCAAGAACTAATAGGAAAAACTAGTGTGTTGTAAATATGCTGCTTTTTCAGCTTCTTCTACTACAAAATTTAATCAAAGTCATTTCTGGGTAAATCTTCCAAGTTGCTGTGTTCAATTTTTATTTTTATTTTTTTCACCAATAGCATCTAGCTGGAAAAAAAAAAAAAACATTTTAATTCTGGAGGAAAAAATGGGAAACTTGAACTTTATATAAATAATAGCAAAAAATTAGAATAAAAAATGTTTTTGTTGTAAGCTGTATCTTTGAATCATCTCATTATATTTCTCCCTACAGGCAGAAATCCCCAGGTGTTTGCTTAAACAAATATGAAATGAAAGGAAAGGCAAATTCAATTATTTCCACTCAGCAACTGAAATTAACATGATGGAAATGTTCAGGAACAGGTATAATTAGAAACAACAGATGTGTTTTTATATATTGAGCTGCCATGTTGTAATCACAGAAATAATCACAATGTCTAAGAAAGTCATATCATTTTAGATCATTAAAATTATATATATATATATATATATATATATATCCCCATTGATGTTAATGTAGAAAGAGCAATAAAATATAGGCATTTCAGTAAATGGAGTTTTTCTCCTAGTGATGTTATTTTAAAAATATAGATTTTTTTTCTTACAAAATTATCTTGCTTCCCACCACACTATACTATGAACATTCCTTTCACTATGATATGTAGAAATAAGTTTCACAAAGGTCAGTCATTACAAAATGATGCTGCCTTCTAGCAGGTTGGGTACCCATGGGTTTGGGAAGGGAGAGCTACCATTCCCTTTGCTAAACTGAATAATAAATTATTTTGAACGTTTTAATAAAAATAGTAGCTAATCAAGAACGTCAAGCCCTAACCAATAATAATAAGGCTAGCAGCAATGATACAGATTGTATAATGCATTTGATTGTGTATTTCAAATCAAGTTTGAGATAAAAAGGAAACATAAGAAATATAATATATAAGAATTAATGATTATGGTATCTTAAATGTTTGACATTTATGGCATAGTTTATATGATGTTTTTTAAATCAACACATTTCCCACCTGAGATATTATATCTCCGTGTCTCATATATTTCTATCTCAAATGGCTTCTCCCGAAAGATCTTTCTTTCTCTTTAGGAGACTGACAACAACTAATATTCTAACAAAATAAATTGTCAACAGAGTCAAACAAAACTTGCTAGTAATGATAATGACAATGAAAGCTAAATAAATGCTATTTCCTCCAAGCAGTGCAAGAAAATGCTAATTTTGCCTTGACGACTTCTAAAATACTTAAGAAAATCCTTATCCCTCTAATGTTTTGTGGTATATATCCCCTACCAAGTTGGTTAATAGGTACTAGATAATAAGATTTCTTCTTCAGTGCTGCTAGGATCCAGGATTGAAGAGCATGTACTGTTAGTAAGATAACTTCAAACTATCTTTTGAACTATATTCAGAAATGTACACCTTGTCCACATTCATCTTTTACTTACATGGTCTATTATAGTCAACCTTCTGTCAGTAAAAAGTATTTTCATTCAACTTCTATTAAAAGTCTATATATGTACTTACAAATCCCTGTATCCAGAAATGTAACGTAAGAAATGTAATTTTCAAGTTTTAAATCTAAACTGTTATTATTTTACAAACTTTGATTTTAGAGCAGTTTTAGATTTCCAGAAATTTGCAGAGATATCACAAAAGTTCCCATATTTTCCATACTCAGCTCCCCCTCTTGTCAACATCTTACTTTAGTATGGTGCATTGGTCACAAGTAATAAATATTGATATGTTAATATTAACTAACGTCCATATGTTACTCATCTCTTTAGTTTGTACAGAATATTCTTTTTCTATTTCAAGACTCCATGCAGGATATCATAGAATATTTTGTCATTATGTCTCCTGAGGCTCCTTTTGACTGGCATTTTCTCAGGCTTGCCTTGTTTTTATGATTTTAACACTTTCTAAGAGTATTTTTCACAAAATTAAAAGGAGTATTATCAGGTATTTTGCAGAATGCCCATCAATTGAGATTTTTATGATGTTTTTCTCGTAATTAGACCTAGTGTTTTGTTTGCAGAACAAAAACCACAAAGGTCAAATGTCATCCTCATTACTTCACATCAAGAGTAACACACCCTCAATGTAACTTACCACTGTGAATGTTAAACTTGATCATCTGCGCCAAGAAAGAATTTGTCAAATTCTTTCACTGTAAAGTTGCTATTTTCTCCTCTTTTCTTTGCTGTTTTCTTTGAAAGGTAGTCCTTACATGCAGCCCAACCTTAAGTAGTGAAGAGTCATAGTCCTTGAGGGTGAATTTTCTGCATAAATTATTTGGAATTCTTCCACCCAGAACACCTGTTTGTTCTTCTCCATTTGTCTATTCATTCAATCATTTATTCATGTCAATATGGACTCATGGATGTTTATTTCATACTTTGGGTTATGATCAATACTCCTTTTGTTGTTCCTGAAATTGTTCCTTATTTGGCAAATGAAAGTACTTTCCTTTAATGCCTATGTCCTGATATAACCTCTATATCGTTTGTGTTTTTAATTTTATTTTTTTTGTGGTACTTTAATCCAGGCACTATGTATAAGATGCCCTAGGCTTATCTTGTACATTCCTTGCCCCACTATTTAATCAGCCATTTCTCTAAAGACTCCTAATTCCTTTTAGTGGGAAACGAAGATCTGGGTACTCGGTGTGCTACTGAAGTGTTGTTGCTTCTAGATGCCCTCTAGATGCCTTCTAGATGCCCTCAGCTGACTGAGAGAGGATATACATATATGTATACCTTAACCCATGTATGTACACTTATCCATAGTGATTTCTTTATGTAACCATTTGCATTTATAGAAAGGTAAACATGAGTTCATATTGTTGTCTAGAGCTGCATCCTTGATGGAATGGCCTGTTCTAGCCTCCTCTCCTTGCTGGTCTGTAACCTTCCACTTCAACAGTGAGAAATCTGGTTCCTACCATCTGACATCCAATTACTTCATTCTTTAATTCCAGGACACAAGTATAGTGGTTTCAGTATTGTAAGTCTGTACCTCCACATGAAACAAGTTTATCAACTACAGTACAGTGCCAGATATACAATGTTATACTTCCCTTTGTTTTTAGTCTTATAGATCCCATTCATTTCCAAAGTTACATCGATTAGCAGCTTTCTCCTCCCAACCCTAATTTGAAGTTGTTTCTTACATTACTTTGCCACAATCTGCATTCTATCGTAGGACCCATGCCCTCCTAATTTTTTTTAAAACTTACATACAATAGGATTCACTCCAAGCTGTGAAGTTCTGTGCGTACATAGGTACATGATAGTGCTATATATTCAGTTATACTATCACACAGAGCAGTTTTACTGCCCCTAAAATTCCACTCTGTTTCACCTATTTAACCTTTCCCCCTTCTAAATTTTTGACAACCATTGATCTATTTACCTTCTTTATAGTTTTGCCTTTTCCAGGATGTCGTATAAATAGAATCACACAGTTTGTAGCATTTCCATACTGGCTCCTTTCACTTAACAATATGCATTTAAAATTCATCCATCTCTTTGCATGGCTTGTTAGCTCATTCCTTATTTTTTTTAAAAGATTTATTTATTTATTTGTTCATGATAGACATAGAGAGAGAGGCAGAGACACAGGCAGATGGAGAAGCAGGCTCCATGCCGGGAGCCCGAGTGAGACTCGATCCCGGGACTCCAGGATCGCGCCCTGAGCCAAAGGCGGGCACCAAACCGCTGAGCCACCCAGTGATCCCCAGCTCATTCCTTTTTAAACTGGATAATATTCCATTGTGTGGACATATCACAGTTTGTTTATAAATTCACCTACTGAATGGTATCTTAGTTGCTTCCAATTTGGGGTGATTATGAATGAAGATGATATGATCATTTGCATATCAGTTTTGTGTGTACATAATTTAAAATAAGTTGGGTAAACGGGCAGGAATACAACTGCTGGATTGTATGGTAAGGTTCTGTTTAGCTCCTAAAAAACTGCCAAATTGTCCTCCAAAGTGATAGTACTATTGTACACACTCACCAACAATGAATGAGAGTCCCTGTTGCTCTACTTCTTCTCTAGTAATTGGTATTGTCAGTTTATTGGATTTTGGCCATTCTACTGAAAGATGACACATGAGCAGAAGCTAACATTGAGAAGGATGGAAAGAGTTGCGCTGAATTTCCAGAAACTACTCAGTCTTATTATTTCTCCACTTTTAGACCATGTATATTGGGAACTTAGATTGAGAAAAAGGTTTGTGTCTTAGTGTTATAAATCTTGCTTTAAACCATTTTTGCATATTCTTTTCTTTTTTTTTAAGATTTTATTCATTTATTCATGAGACACACACACACACACACACACACACAGACAGGCAGAGGGAGAAGCAGGCTTCAGGCAGGGAGCCCGATGTGGAACTCCATCCCAGGACTCCAGGATCATGCCCTGGGCTGAAGGCAGGCGCTAAACCACTGAGCCACCCAGGGATCCCTGCATATTCTTTTCATAAGAGAAAGTATCACTGCAGTTTTCTTCTGTGCAAACTCTAGACACTTGCCATGTTACTCTAGCATCCTGTGTCCCTATCAGGGGTCTTCCATTTATCTCCCTAGAATCCCTAATTGCAATCCCCTAATCCCCTTTTCATTTTTTCAGAGAAGATTGGTTTTCTCTTTGATCTGCCATTAAACTTCCAAGCCGTACTCAGGAGGGCTTATTTCCCAAACCAAACAAATCCATTAAAGAGAATTCTTGTCCAGAGACTTCTCTTCTAGAAATCTGTGACTAACCTTTTATTTAATAATTTTGCTTTGTTTTGTTTCCTACTACATGCATTATCACATGGATTGCCCTAAAGAACATCTATTCAACCACTCAACTGCATGGCAGTCTTGGTCCATCCTGGGACTCTTTAGTCTAAAGTGAAAATAATTTTTTCTTGACTGAGAATGGGAAACTTAGAGACTCAAATGTCTCCTTTGGTGAAAGAAAGGAGAACTGGGTGATCCAAAGAAGGTAGGAATGGAATTTGGAATTGGTTACATTTATAAATAAAGACTGGCCATGATTATTGGCTAAACATTAGAGCTTCCTAAGAAGTATCAATGTGGCTCTGAATTTTCAGGAGATAAGTACTTTGGGAAGCAGCTAGAATAAGAAATGGGCCTCCACAGTGACTCTGGTTCTGAAAATCTGTTGTCACAGTCCTGCCCAACCTTGTTCCCCTTGAGGTTTCCATGGAGAGATCTCAGACCTCCTTGTAGGACATTACTATGGTAACATAGTTGATTAAAATGTCAATTTGAGTGATTTTTAAATGGCTAATTTTCAAGGCCACCATGGAATATCCTTTATCTTTAAAGTGTTGTACATAGTTTGAGTAATTAAGAGATTATAGACTTCATAACTAGATTTGTCTACTATGTTTTAAAACCATAAAATAGATATTTGATAAGTAGTATTCAGTTAAATTAAAAGCAAACGTGATTCCTCCCCATTCTTATTTGCATTTTAGTAACACTTTGCCTATGCTTTTCTTTTGATTAGCATCCCCTTCTTTTTACTCTTCTTTGACCCAGTTTTGAATGTATAAATACTCTCTACTTATAGGATATATGGTTATCTATGATCATATTAACAGGAAGAAAAATCATAGAGCATTCTATTTTCCTCAGCAATAATTCTTATTTAGTGGTAAAGTGACAACTTATAAATGAGAAAATTTCAAGTAGGGTAAGTTCATAGAAACTTTGTTTTTCGTTTGTTAATCATTCAATTCTGTCATCCTGTCACCACTAAAATTTTTCATCTTTAGAACCTAATTACCAAGGTCAATTTCTAACAATTCCTTTATTCTGTAACTATGAAAAAAAATGCACCATTTGAGTAGAAGCTCTGATTAAAAATGAAACAGTCAAATAAATTGAACAGGTGACATTCTTTTCAAGGTTTATAATTCATTTTTATTAGTAGAAATTGTGTTTCATATAATTAATCGGAAGTTTTTACCAGACTCAGAAAGAGATTCAAGCAGGAGTTTGTTACTTATAACACAGAAGAAATATTTATATTTGGCTAGGATTAATAACTTCTAAATTCTGAATTTAACTGCCATTGTGTATTCAAAATCCTAAGTTAAAGAATAAATTAGAGCTGTTGTGAAATTTTGCAGAAATTCAGGCTTTCAGAGTGACTTATTTTCCATCTCTCCTTCATTTTCAACTAAAAAATATTTTATATTCACTCATATAAACTCATATAAACACATAAAGTAAACTTAAGTTTACTTAAGGTGTAATTACAAACTCTCAGTTTTCTTTAAATGCTTGACAGGTGTCATCTGAATTATAAGCAAGGTTCATTTTCATGCCATGTAAGAACATTTTTGTTCATAAAGAGCTGTAAGCTTCTCCAAACCCTGGAAGTAAAATATGCTTATTGATACATTATAGCATATTTCCTTTTTTTTTATTTTTTAAATCTTGAAAATGAGATAAGGCATAGGGTTTTTTTTTTTCTTATATTAGAACTTACTCATTTTTATTAAAGTGTAACTGACACAGCATTATACTAGTTTCAGGTATACAATATAGTGATTCGGTATTTGTATATATTGCAAAATGATTATAGTAAGAAGATAAGCTTATTAGAAAGCTAATAGTTTTCATCACCATACAAAAATTTTCTTTCTTGTGATGAAAATGTTCAAGATTCACTCTCTTAGCTACTTTCAAATATGTAATAATACTATTAACTATTGTCACCATCCTATACATTACATCACCTGACTTCTCAATTTTATGACTTAAAATTTGTACCTTCTCATCCTCTTCACTGATTTCACCCATTCCTCCAACCCATTACCTCAGGCTACCACACCCCATTTTCTGTATCTAAACTCAAGTTTGTTTGTTTGTTTGTTTTGATCTGTTCAGTTTGTTTTGTTTTTAGATTCCACATATAAGTGAGATCATATAATATTTATTTTCCTATATGATTTATTTCACTGACCTTAATGTCATCAAGATCCATCCATGTTGTCACAAATAGCAAGACTGAATTCTTTTTATGGCTGAATAATATTCCATTGGACATATTTACCTCATTTTCTTTATCCATTAATCATTTAATGGACACTTGGGTTGTTTCCATGTCTTGGCTATTGTAATTAACACCACAGTGGACATGGAGGTATGTATATATATATATATATATATATATATATTTCAAATTGGTGTTCCATTTTCTTCAGATAAACATTCAGAACTGGAATTGCTGGACCATATGGTAGTCCTATTTTTAACTTTTTGAGGAACTTCCATGCTGTTTCCATGTAACTATATCAATTTATACGTGGGTTAGGATTTCAACATGAATTTGGGGGAGACAAAGACTCATCTTTAAGACAAGCATTCTGGTATTGGAAACCTTTATTTTGGTGGAAGGGAGAGAGGGCACACAAATGTAGGAAATATGGAGAGGCAGCCTCTGAGATTATCCTAATTTACAAAATAATATTTTCATAAACAATGTAGCCTTATGTTACAGAAGAAAAAGATAAATTTGTTACTATACAAAACATGATAGTCCATGAAACACTATGTCAACTGTAAAATATGTCATTGTTCAATTTGATAAGCAACCATGTAAAAACTCAGAAATTTAGCAAAATGTTAGCAAATTAGCAAAACAAAGAAATAACAGTACCATATTATTATAAGATACACTGATAAAACTTCAAATTGTGTCTAATTAGTCCATTCTTTCTGATGCTAGCAGCCAAGGAATACAAGAAAAAATTGGCCAGGTTACTGAGATAAAAAATGAAGTTTATCTGACTTTGTGTTAAGGACAGAAATGATCCCATCAGATTAAGTCATTCTGATATTGGCTCTGTCCTGCTTTCAAATAAGCACAACCAGTATTTCCCTCAGCATTAATTTTCAACAATTAACTGGTTTCATCAGGAATTTCAGGAAGTAGGGGACCTAGATAATGTGATTGACCTATTTTTTGGCTAAAAGACTGATTGTTATATAACAAGGTCAGTAGATTCTAAGCCAATCTATATCTTAAGCCTGATCATACCTCACTACCTACTCTTACTCTCTGCTTGAGAGTTAGACACTGTAAGTCACGTCACTCAATTCCAGTAAGAGTTTTCTCTCATGTTGTTTCCTTTGTTTAGAGTGCTTTCCTTCCTTACCTGCCTTTCCTGGGCTAAGTCCTACTCATTTAAGTTGCTACCAATCATTGGCAGAATAATGGCCTCCCAAATGTATCCAAAGCTTAACCCTGGAATCTGTGACTATATTAAATTGCATGGTAATGAGAATATTGCAGAGGAAAATATGGCTTATAGCTGGCCTTGACATGGGAAGATGATCCTGGGTTATCTATATGGATGGGTTCAATGTAATCACAGGGGGAAAAAAAACAAAAAAGGAGTCAGAAGAGAAAGAAGGATAAGGATGGCAGCATGAGACCAGTGTGACAACCACAGCTGCTGCCTTTAAATTGGAGGAAGACAGGCACAAACTAGAGAACATGGTGACCTCTAGAAGCAGGAAAAGTCAAGGAAGCAAATTCTTCCCCTAGAAGGAGTGCATACAGAAATCTTGATTTTAGCACATTGAGACCCATTTTGGGCATTTGATTCCCAGAAATAAAAGATAATAAATTTGTATTATTTTAAACTAGTAAGTTTGACAATAATAATACAACATTTTTCTTAAATAGCCTTAAATGGTACCTTTTAAATTGAGCAAATATTGTTTAGTAGTATGTGTTACCTGAGAATGTATGCTCAGTGAAGACAGGGATTATGTATATTATATCCTAGTAGTATTTTCAATACTTAGCATAGAACTTGACTCAATAAGTGCTTGATAAATATGTATCAGGTAAGATGGATTTTTATGGATTTTTTAAAGATTTTATTTATTTATTTATTTATTTATTTATTTATCTATCTATCTATCTATCTAAGAGATTGCAAGAGTGAGAGAGCACAAACAGGAGGAGCAGCAGGAGAAGCCAGCTCCCCGCCAAGCAGGGAGCCAGATATGAGGCTCACTACCAGGACCCTGGGATTATAACCTGCACCAAAGGCAGATGTTTAACCAACTGTGCCACCCATGCACCCGAAGTGCATTTTTATTTTTTATTTTATTTTTTTAAGATTTTATTTATTTATTCATGAGAGACACATACACAGAGAGAGAGAGAGAGACAGAGAGATAGAGACACAGGGAGAGGGAGAAGCAGGCTCCCACAGGCGACCTGATGTGGGACTCAATCCCCAAACTGGGATCACACCCAGTGTGAGCCAAAGGCAGATGTTCAACCGCTGAGCCATCCAGGCATCCCTCAAAGATGTATTTTTAAATGAGAAACTGACTAAGGTTTGCTCTTCTGTGGCTAAGGACTAATAATAATAAAAAAAAATGTTGATTTCCTTATTTAAACGCTTTGAGAAAAGGATCCCAGGAAAGTGAGAATAGTTTGCCAGAGAAGCAAAAATACTTTGCCCAGGAGAATACCATTAGTACTAGGACTCCTCCTTAACTTCCTTGTAAATATTTCTTCTCTCTTTTGAAGGTACAGTATCTATTGTCCCTCAATCTGAATTCTAATTCATATGAATTTACCTGAATCAAGCTTTTACTTTTAGGAGTTTTCAAATAGTCCTAAATATAGTTAGGGCCCTAATCCAACAGAACTGGAATCAGATAAATTCAAATTCTATTAGTTAATCTGATAGAAAAGGAAGAAACACCTGAGATCTCTTTTCCCATGCATGCACAGAAGAAAGGCCATGTGAGGACACAGAAAGAAGGCAGCCATCGATAAGCCAGGAAAAGGTCTTACCAGGAACCAACCAACCCTGATGGTATCTTTATCTTGGACTTTTGGCCTACAAAATTATGAAAAAATAAATTTAATTTCTGTTGTTTAAGCCATTCAAATATGTGTGTGTGTGTGTTCTTGAATATATGTATAGAATAGTTATTTATAAATCTGTTGTTGGTATAATAAAATAATTTAATATTTCATAATATTTAATATCAGTATTGCTTTCTGATAGATAGTTGCATGTTCAAGAATACATAGTTAAATAGTACAACATGAGGAAAAAGAACTTACTTCTTTCCTTATGCTTAAACACAAAAAGGAGGGGCCCCTGGGTAGCTCAGTGGGTTAAGCCTCTGCCTTCTGTTGAGGTCATGATCCCCGAGGTCCTTGAATCCAGCTCCTTGTTGGGCTCCCTGCTTAGCGGGGAGCCTGCTTTTCCCTCTCCCTCCTCCTACTCGATCTCACATTCTCTCTCTCTCTCACTGTCTCTCAAATAAATAAAATCTTTAAAAGACCAAAGAAAAGAAAAAAGGAATTAGGTGTCTGGGAATGATTCAAAACACTAATACTTCAAGTTACAGAAGGATATTTAGGAAGTATCCAGTCATTTTAAAAAAAATTATCAAATGCCATAAATCATGATTCTATGAAGCCCTGTCATAGTTCAGGTTGCCAACAGACTGACAACTCTACATGAAGAATTGGTTCCAAACTTTCTGAACATAACCAAATTCCTAGGAAATATGAGTAAATATCAAGAGAAGTGGCTGCTTTGTTGGCAGATTTACTGGGACATCAACCAAATCAATTCAGCAAAGGAGGCTTAAAATTACTTCCAGCAAGTAATCCTTGCATCTGTTTCTTAGGAAGCTATATTCTGTTATTTTTGCTTATTGAAATTATTTTCAGTCTGTGGGCTTCAATAAATTGTGTTGATTCCAAATAAAGTTTTCAATATATTTATTACTAACCTCTACACTATAATGACCACTAGCCAATTTACCAACACCTGTTAGTTTTTTTAATGTAAAAAGAAGAGTACAGAAACATTAATTGCACAATTAATAGCCTTGTATTCTTCTTGATATTTTCATTAGATATTTAAATAAAAAATGTATTAATATGCAAAAATACCTTTGTTAATCAGGCCAGATACTAAAAGGACAATAAGAAAATATGTTCTGTTATACTACTTAGGTGTATTAATTTAATAAACATGTTTGAGCATTTATTATATATTCTTCTACTGGAGTCCTAGAGGAACTTATAAACAAACAAATCTATTTGATACAATGGAGTAGTAGCCACAATAAATGAATACAAATACAAGTCCATCAAAACACATAAAAGAAAAATAATTCCCCAGGGAGGGGAGCACTTTAAATAAGGGGAATTGAGCTAAATCTTAAAGATAATGTATAAAAGAGCCTACTGTCTGTTTGAGTATGACAGAGAAAATATATTTACTTGTAGTGTTTGTTACAAAGTAAGTACAAGATCCAAAAGTCTAAAGTTTTGTTTTTTTTTTTTTTTTTTTTTTTTTACAGATTTTATTTATTTGAGAGAGAGACAGAGATAGCAAGAGAGAGCACTAGTTAGGAAGAGAGGAAGAAGCAGGCTTCTAGCAGAGTAGGATTCCAGGATCAAGACCTGAGCAGAAGACAGATACTTAATCGACTGAGATGCCCAGGTGCCCCCTAAAGATTTTTCAGTAACAGAAGCACGTCTACTGTATAAATAGGATAGTACTTTACTACTATAGTGCTTGCAAACCACTGGAGTAGGACCTGAAGGACTTCATATGTGTGATTTATGCCATGGGGCCTGGGCCAAGTTTGCCATCATCTGGTGATAGACTTCCTAGGCTAGGGGAACAAGCTTTGGGCACAGATGGACTTTCAGGCCATCATGAGCTGTTGGAGCTATGTACTGTGAAGAGGTCATGGCTGAGGAACTATCCCACTGGGAGTAGTACACCTAACCAAGGTGGAGCTCTAAAGGGCTGCCCAAAGGTCCTGATTCCCTGCTCCCCCACTTTGTGGAGGTGACCTCTTCCCACTCCAAAGTTCCCTCTGTGGCTTGCCTTCTTGGGGCAGCCACTGATGCCACCACACCTGCCCTTTGCCTGCCTTAACCAAGTGATCTTCCTGAAACCCTGAATGGCATTTCCCTCTCTCCCTCCCAAACTTATCTCTCCTTGGCTGCAGACCCCAGGCACCTACTCTCTAGACATCATCCCAAAGCCTCCACCATGCCCTAGCGTGCTGACATGGCAAGGTAAGCAGCAGCCTGCCCACTTGCCTACTGACCCAGGGCTCTGCTGGTCATGGTGCCCCTGGCTTCCTATCTTACTGGCTTCAGGTTGGAAACGCTCATACACCCTGCTCCTCTTTTCCCAATCTGTATTCATATCCACTCTGACCCTGTCCCTGCTGATAGATTCCTGTTCACAGGGTACCAACTGAAGAAAAGAAAATGATCCATCCATACATATTAGTATATATAAATATATATATAATATATATTAGTATATATAATATATATTAGTATATATAATATATGTATAATTTTACATGTCTATATAAAATGAGTAAATTTTACATTTTTAAGCAAGAAGTTTTTCTGCTAAAGTGCACATGGTTTATAATGAGATTAGTTTGTAGTGACTTCTACTACTAGTTAGGATGTAGAAATTAAACTTGTAAGAGACCATTACTCCCACCATAAACACTGTGAACAAGCCAAATAAACCACAAAATCTTCAGGTTGTTTCTGGTTTTGGTGGAGGTGGTGGCAGTGTTTTTTGATTGTTTGCTTTCCTTTGCTTTATTTTCTTACCGTATTAAGAAAGCTAATGTGTAGCAGGCAGCCTTTGAGATAGTAGTCACTATGATGCCTTTGTTATTGATTTTCTCTGAGTGCACATCAGGTCCTTTCTGACTGCAAGACAGTAGCCCTGTGAATGCTATGCATGGGTTAAGGAAGCTAACAAGGGTCCCTTTAGCTACTCCAGACCTTCACTGGGTACTTTGGAGACGCACTCCAAGGCTGAAGAGTGAAAGGACAGTTGGAGATTTTCCAATGCCCAAGAAGCTTGGGACAGGGCAGAAGAAAAACCCAGCCAACTATCAAACAAAAAATATCCCCAGAGAAAAAAGGCTGGCATCCAGGCTGTAAAGAAAAGAGAGACCACTCACATTTGGGAAAACTGGAGGTAGTTTTGTAAAATACAAAGGGATTGCTAGAATCTCTCTAGCACTCAGAGAGCAAGCATTGCTGAAGGAAAATCTAGACTGTGTCCTCAAAATATTTGAAGATGATAGTGAACCAACTAAGTTTGTAACCAAGCCCACATACAATTCAACCACAGACTCAATCTCCACTCACAACAAACACTAATGGCCTTGTAGAAGGTAAGGTTTCCGCTTTTCTTGGGATAAGTATTATTTACTTTAGTCTCTATTTTTGTATACAATGAGTGTCATATAACCAAAAGTTTTGAGAAATTTGAAAGAGCAGATATATGTGATCCATAACCAAAAGTGTAAAAAAAAAAAAAAAAAAAAAAAAGCAAGCCCACAGGTGGCCAAATATTGAAATTAAAGAAAGACATTATTTTTTTGTAATAGGTACATTAAAGAATCTAATAGAAAAATGAATCACATATATAAGGAGTTAGTGACTTTCCAAAAGAAAATGTAAGGAAAAAGGAAAAAATGAAAATGCTAAAAATAAAAAGTATGTATAATATTAATCTTAAAGCTGACTTGACACAAAGAAAAAAAAATGAGTAAAGATGAAACAGGCCAAAAGGAGTTTTCAAATGGAAACACACACGAAAAACAAAAAAACAAAACAAAACAAAAAACACCTAAAAAGTTCAAACAACATATCTGAGATCTGCAGTATAATATCAAATGGCCAGGCAGCCCGGGTGGCTCAGAGGTTTAGCACTGCCTTCAGCCCAGGGTGTGATCCTGGGGACCCGGGATCGAGTCCCACATAGGGCTCCCTGTATGGAGCCTGCTTCTCCCTCTGCCTTGTGTCTCTGCCTCTCTTTCTCAGTGTCTCTCATGCATGAATAAATAAAATCTTAATAATAATAATAATAATAATAATAATAATATCAAATGACCTAAGATGAAAGATTCTGTGGCTTATCTGATTTGAAATTGGATCTCAAGAAGGAAGGGAAAAGAATAGGTGAGAGAAATGATATGGAGGGATAATGGCCAAAAAATTTCCTAAAATTAATGAAAGGCTTCAATCTCAAAACCTAAAAGATTCAGTGAAACGCAAAGGAAAATACAAAGAAAACACCAAGGCACACAATAGTCAAACTGCTGAAAAACCTAAGAAAGAAAAAAATTTTTTAAAGCATCCAGAGGAAAATGCCTATTTTATATAGAGGAATACCCAGTAGGAATTTTGAC
Organism: Canis lupus dingo; assembly: GCF_003254725.2. Classification (NCBI taxonomy): domain Eukaryota; kingdom Metazoa; phylum Chordata; class Mammalia; order Carnivora; family Canidae; genus Canis; species Canis lupus. The sequence continues at coordinate 50,673,640 of NC_064255.1, read as the reverse complement.
TGACTTCTCGGCTGAAACAACAGACTTCAGAAGACAATTGAATGATTACCTTTAAAGTCCCGCAAAAAAATTAGGCTGTTAAAATATTGCTTCTTTATAATTAGATTGTTAAATCACTGCTTTATTTTCTGAGGATTTTTCTTACCTAAAATAATAGATATTTTACAGTGCAGGGAAATCTTGAAGTTGGACCTGACAATAAGAAGAAATTCATGGAAAATGAGTATGATTATCATGGTAATCTCTATGTTGTCCTTGAACCTGTGAACTTAGACGAGGCACTTAAGAGTATCCTGAAGAATTGAGAGAGGTCAGGAAAAAATCCAAAAGCCCAGGTAAAAAAGTAAAAGACAAAAATTAATAGTTTGGGGGAATCTCCCTCACAACCAGGCAATGGCATCAGTAATTAAACATAAAGACTCAAGAACCTCTGTATCTGTATGTGCCTATGGGTATTCTGCTTTATAGAACTATGATGAGTTAATTCAAGTGCCCTTTACCTTCTGAATTAGGTCATTAATTAAACAAAACAAACAAAAATAATATTTTCCCAGTGTCTGTAGAAGTCTATTCAATAATCAACATGGCTTTAATCAAAACATTTAGTAGTTGAATCTTAAAAGACTACTGCTCCATTTGGACATCTTTGTTTTCTAATTTACTTATTACTCTAGTATCATTTAAGGTAAATATTTTAGAATCCTCTATTACTTATCTTTACTGAGAAAATAGTAAGTGGCACAGATTCCCTCCATCACTCTCCCCCCTTCAAGGGAGTATCTTTTGCAGTTGTCTTGACCCTTTCCATTATACATTAGACATGAATGAGGGAGACAATGTCTCTTTTTAGAGGTTGAAATTATCTTCAAACTTTGAAGCAATTTGATATAACCTTTTGAGTATAAGAGATGAGTTTTTACATGTTGAAGGGATAAAATCTTTTGGGGCAAGGAATGTGAAATATTTTTGTCAGGGTACAGATGTTGGTAAGCAGTCCCCCAAACTGGCTGTCATATATTTCTTCCCTCTTATATGCTCATGCCACTCTCTAAGCAAGTGATAGAATTTATTTTGCTGTTACTAATATTTTCCATTCTCCTGAAGCTCTGGTATGTCTCCGCATGACACTTCTTTCTTTAGTTTTTTTTTAGTCATTATGGATTATTTACACTAATATTGATTATTTAAAAGACTGTATTAAAATATGACTTGTCTTTGTTACTGAGGTGTTTGCAACTTCTTTAAATTTTGTACCTGTTGTGAATACATCATTTGCCTTACCCTAGTTCTGTATGTGTGAGACTGTAGAGAGTGGTCAAAACACAACAAACCTACTAGAATATAAGCTCTATAAAGACAGTTTCAAATATGTTTTGTATATTACCTTATCTGTGATGCCAAAAATAAGGGCTAATACATGGAATGTACTGGATAAATTTTTGTCTAATAGAAGTGTCTTAAGATTAGCTATTTTTTTCCAATTGAAATGAACAATTGTTGAGATTTTTTAAGTAAAGAGGTGATGTGATCCAACCACAAATGACATTCCTTATGGAAATGAGGTTTCACAGAACCTTAGTTTTTTTTGTTTTTTGTTTTTTTTTGTTTTTTTTTCTGGAAAAGGGATGAAGGGGAGTGAACCTCTTATTCTTCTGGGATCACTGGTGTTCTTACAGCTTCTCTATGGCAGTTCCTAATCTTTCTCTCTTCCCTGAACTAAGAATTCCCTACATGTTACCTTAAATAATTCTTTATCTTAAATTATCCTGATCCTTCATCTTGTAAATCCCTGGAAGGTGCTACTTGCTGACATTTGAAAAACAAACACACCACTAGGCTATTAACATTCCTTTTTCTAGTGTCATTTTTACAAGACTCCATTTTTAAAAGACTCTGTAAAAGGAATGCATGTGCCTAATTATTAGTAACAAATGTGTGTATTTAGCAAATTGAAAATGCAGTAATTTCTTAGACTTCCAAATGCTAATGAATTAATGAAAAAAATCCAAAGCTGAATTCCTTACTGCTCTTTCTGTACATTTTATAGAATTCTATTATAGAGTGTGAATCAATTGAGAAAGCAATTCAAGTCAGAAATGCTAGCTTATTCATAGGAACATTATTAAATCAATTAACTTACTAATGGCATATGCCAGTTCATTTTAGGAAAGGCTCAGTAGCAATAAAATTAAAGTACAGTCATAAATTTTTCTTTGTTCCAGGTATTGCAGGAAGAAAAATACTAAAAATGTTTTCAACTTTGTCTTTAACATTAATCAGATTGTGATAAGAAGCTCAGAAACAAGTTATGCTATCAAATGGGAAATCTATTCTGAAGCATTTCCCATTAAGTGAAAATTATTTTTATGTAACCTTTTTTAATTGCTGAAAGTGCAATTACCTTCACACATTTACTCTCTGTTTAGGGACAAAATGAAATAAATCCACACTGCTACATTTTACCTCATGTTTCTTTGGACTGATTTTTCTGCACCAGTTTATCTCCAGTACTGTAATAGTCCTAGTTACTGTCTCTTAGGAAGACGGAACATAGTAGACAATCTTTGAGAGAAGTGAGATAAGAACAAATAACCAAACCCTCAGATGTGTTTACTTAAGATGTAATGAATCTGCCCTATGCTGGGTAGAAAATGTGAAAGATTTAAGAAATAGCTAACGCACAGTCTTCTCTTAGAAAAAACTGGCATTTTTTTTTTCTGATGAATCAGAGCAATATGTTAAAATCATTAGAAAATAATATGCATTCTTGTTATAAAAAAAACTAAAGTAGAGCTCATCATGGACCATTAGAAATAAGGTAATTTCAAATGTTCACAAAATAACAAAAAGAGAGAAAGAATAAAACCAATTGGCAAATGATAAGAAAAATGGAGATTGCATGAAAGGATGTTATATTTGGATTATATTTAGATAAACTTCTTTTTAAGTGTAGAAAGAAATCAAAGGTGTAGCTTTTTTTAAAAAAAAGAAAATTAACCAAGTATTTTTTAAAAATTGTCTTTCTATCCATCTTAACGAAAGTGTTGTCAGTGACATTGAAACAAAATTAAGAATAAGCACGAACATATCTCAATTCAAAAAATAGCTTGCATATATAATTTCTTACCATGCTGGCAATAGAAATAAGCTTAAATAAAATGTGAAATTTGTGCTTCATACTGAAAAAAAGAAAAAGTGATCATTTTCCAGCTCTCTTGTTGATTGTGTAGATGGCACTAGAAGTTAATAATATGTCTAAGATGAAATTTTCACATTTCAAATTACTGTTAAATCTTATTTTCAATGGGCTTCTATTTCAAAAGGTGTTTTTAATGTTTGTAGGATCATAAGAAAAACCACTGGGTCAATTTCGTCTGTTATATGTCTATGATTTATTTCCTTTTCCCAGAGTTTTGTTGTCTCACGTGTGGGCTGCTACATTCTAGCGATATATATTTTGTGCTAATTAGACTTGTAGAAAATGCCCCTGATCCAAATGCTATTCCAGATGATGTTACAATTTATTAAATTGGTGTCACCGAAATGTTTGAAACAGTGCTAAATTATAAAATATCCTGGTCCTCTAACTTTAATATTCTGGACGATCAAGCTTGGGAGGTTTTGAATGTCGTTGTTTGAGATATTCCAAATTATTTGAAATGCTTCAGATGAGAGGTATAATAGCTTTGCAGCACTCATGTTCCCATGGCAATCTGTGAGAAAACCAAGCCTTACTCTTTCTGTTAAAGCTAATTTAGCCCTTTGAATTAAAGAGCTATGTCCAACCTTCTAGCAACGGAGATGTCAGGAAACATGAACTTTGGAACTCTGTATCAGGATATGATTTTAAGAGGAAAAAGTTGATAAAATACCATTTGTGTAATTTATTTGATCTCCCATAACCATTCTGCGACAAGGGCATGCAAAAATGTCAAGACTAGAAATTTCAGTGTTTATTGTCTGCTGCAAGCCCAGGGAGGACTATATACCAAAATGATGAAATACTTTCCTAAGAAATCCAAGCACATTTCTCCCTAGTCTCAGAAGTTACATAATGCATTTCTTTGTTATAACTCAAGTGCTCAAATTAAATGTATGTTACTCAAGAAGCAGTGGTCTTTCTCAAAATTCTGAAAATTGGTAATATCCTCTAATGTGGCATATACTATTTCTACCATTAGATAAGATTATATCCCCTCCAAGACAAATTTCAGGGTATTTCTAGTCATGCTTTTTTTAAAAAAATTATTAACTTATACAGGCAGCATTCATTAAGAACTAAGCAAACCTCAAGCTTTGTGCTAGATTCTGGGGAAGATGGAAAGGTATAATACAATATTGTCCATGATTCTGAGAACTCAGTTAACTGGATGGAGAGAGAGACAGATGTGCAAACAGCACTGGTCCTACTGTATGTAAAGTCAATACTGAAATATTATGTGGTACAAAGTAGAGATAAGTTTTACATGCTTTGTGAATGCCAAAGAAAGAATGGTTAATTCTGTTAGATGGAGTAATAGTAATAGTAATAGTAATAGTAATAGTAATAGTAATAGTAATCTACCTAAAGGTAGAAGAATATTTGAGCTGGAAGTTGGGAGATGAACAGGATTTTATGAATCAGAAAAGGGATGACCATCATAGTCAGCTGTATCTATATACACATAAAGAATGAGCCTTGTTGGTGTATAAAAGATTATCAGTGATGATAAAGTTGAGACCGTATTTGAAGGAAACTGTTGAGACTGAAAACTGAAAAAGCAGGCAGGACAAAGAAAGAACACATATACTTAGTTAAGGGGTTTGCTATTCATTTGATTAATGGTGACTGCACGGAGGTTTTAAGCAGAAAAATTATATGGCAAAAAATCTGTGTTTTTGACAAATTCTCAAAATACCATAGAGGAAAACTGACATAGGAAGAGATGGCTTGCAAAGAGGGCAGATAAAATATGGCCTGAGAAATATATAAGTTCCTGAACATTAATGCAATAAAGATAAAGATAAGAACATGGATTCAAATGTTTGTTGGGAAACTGAAGGGAGTATAACCCTGGAAACAAAGAAAGAATTTGTAAGTACAGGAAATTTAGAAAATGGGGGAGAGAAAGGATAGTGAGATTAATTTGGGATAACTTAAGCTGGAAATGTCTTAGAGAAATATAAAAGTTATCCAGTAGACCAGAAGTCAGCTAATATTTTCTGTAAAGGACAAATAGTAAATATTTTTGGTTTTGTGGGCCATATATACTCTTTTATTCTGTCATGAAAGCAGTCATTAATAATAAGTATATGAATGGGTGTGTGATTGTGTTCCAATAAAATTTATTTACAAAAACAGGCCCTTTGGTAATTTTTCACTGAACCCTACTGAAAACTGTTAAAAATATGTAACTTATGCAAAAATGTCATTGATATAAGTTGGGTTTCCTGGAAGCAAATGCTAAGAAGGGGGTGCTTGTAGAGGATTTATTGAGGAAGGCACTGTAGAATGACAAATGTGAAGAAGTAAGGAATGCAAGCTTGGGTGGAAGTAGATCTTCAACTTGTGCTGTGCTGATAAACAGAAAAAAAAAATCATTGATTTGTACCATTTGCTAATTTTTATGGTGTATCTAATCCTTTCAAACCACCATGATAAATTCACTGAATGCAGAATTGGGCGTGAAGCACACAACTGGCCCTCGGGAGCCATTTGGAACTGGTTCTAGTACACCTTTGAACTGAACTGTAATGTAGTTGCAACAGAAGCCTCAGCAGATCCTAGAGTCTGGAGCTCAGACTCTGCAGTTACACCAAATTGAAGCGAGAAGATGAGGTCTTTAAACCACTACTGTCATTGAATATGAGCTGCCTGAGGAAAAGGCAAAAGAGATCCCTTTGGCTAAGGACGATTCATGGAGAAGAGTTAGCTGTGAAGCTCAAGGATGGAGTGTCTCAACAATGAAGATTACCTGTAATGAATACCATAATACCCGAAGATTGCCAGATAGTATGAATACCTTTGTGCAAAATTATATTGTATTCAAGTATTTCAAACAATACTTAGCTTCAAAAACAATAGCAAGTATAGCAGCAACTGTTTCTGTCATAAATCTACCATTTCACAGAATATTTTCCAAAAATTTTCATTGATTATCTTATTAGCCAAATTATTTATTAGATAAAACGGGACATGAATAGATGAATCAATTTCTACACCACTTGGTACTGACAATGATAAGGTCAAATTAGCAATCACAATTAGCATAGCTTCCCTCCTTTGCTTAATTCAGTATGTTTCTTCTCATTAAGAATCCACCTTAACCATAGTAGGAGCTCTGCAGACAGACTAGCATTTGAAAATGTCCACATCTTATTTTCTGGCTTTGACAAAGTATCTTAACCTCTTGAGACCTGTTTTCCAAATTTATACGCTGAAAATACCATCTGTTTTGCTAATGTTTGATTGGATATTATATATAATCTATATATTTTAAAACTTTGTCCATCATCATTTTCCATGTGCTCAGTTCATGAATTCTATCACTTCCTCTAGCTACTGCCTTATTTTTGTCCCTTCTTTCACAGCCAATCTTCTAGAAACTGGTGTCTCACCAATGCTTCTTAAACTTTACTCTGTCGGGCAATCTTCTGGATATCTTGTTAAAATGCAGATTCTGATGCAGTAGCTGTGGATTCTGATGCAGTAGCTGTGTGGGGCTGAGATTCTACATTTCTAACAAGCTCCTAAGACAGGATGATACCATTGGTCCACAGATCACTGGTGGAATTTGTAAGAGTTACTCCTACGGAACTAAATGCCACTTCATCCCCAGGACTCTACAGCAGCTAATGAAACCATGACCAGTTGGTTTTACTGCAATTTAGGAGATTTTACCTTATCCCTATGAAACCATAAAAATGTATCTCATTTCTTTCCTTTTATCCTTTAATGTGCTTAATCTTTTCATCCTTTAACACTAAATTTAGACTCAACACCTCTGAGAAATATTCCACTCATAGGAACATGGTGCATGTTGTAAAATTAAAAGAAGAAACAAAAAGAATCCTATCCTTTTAAACCAGAAAACAATATATAATTCTATCTCTATTAAAGCATGATTTCTTTCTTTAATTTTTCAAGAAAAAATGTGAATAATGATAGTTAGCAAGTGCAATGTCAAGAAAGTTTAAAACATAGAGATGTTCTATTATCTGAGCAGGTAGGAGCCAGTGATGATCTGGAAAAAAGAGTGTTGGGGGGTGGGGAGTATCCTTACACCATACCAACCAGGATAGTTACTCTTTTTCTTTTCACACACACACACACATACACACACACACACACACACACACAAAGTCAGCTCATATAAGAATATGAGTAACACAAAGCCCAAACTAAATAAGATGAGTAGAACAGTTATTTAAGTATTCAACATAAAGAAAGAATTTGAGGTAAATGTCAAAGTGAAGTTTTCAAGGGGGCTTTGAGTTAGTAGGAGGAAACTAAAAGTAGACTGAGTTTATGACCTAATTAGACAAGAATGCAGGATCTTGATGGAACTGAAGTGATCATATGCAACAGGAATAGAAACAGCCTAGCTACAAGCAGAGCAGCAGGTAACAGATCCATTCTATATTTCAGGAAACTGAGGCACAAACAAGTTAAATAACTTAAAACTACACAACAAGCAAGCGGCAATGCTACCTTCTCATTCAAAAAATCTTATTCTAGAGCCTGCACTTTTAACTTAATTATATCCCAGACACACCTTTCTTGGAATTGGGGGCATACAAAAGATGGCAAAACATTCACGAGTCCTCATTCCCTTCAAATGTAAAAATCTTATATTTGGACATAATTTTCTTTCTGCTAAGATCTGGACAGAACTAAATTAAATATATGAAAGAAGGCTGCTAGAAGTGTAAACCTGGGAAATTTTAGTGACATCTATTTGTCCCAAAGTCAGATGCATACTTTTGAAATTAGAATTAACCAGAATCCTTTGATTACAGTTTAAGTGCCCTATATACATACACACACATATAAGCACACATTCATACAGACGTACAAGGGACACACATACTTAACAAGTAAGGTGTCTTTCCCCAAATCATAAATATTAAAAAAAGATAAGTTTAGGGTTTAATATTTAAAATGGCTACTCAGAAGCCATTAGTTGTAAAAATGACATTTACAAGACATTACTCTGAGCACTTCATTACTTGGGCCACATCCCGAAGCAATCCTTAATAATTTCTTTAATGGAATGAGCAGATCAGAACTGTAATGAACCTCTTCAACTTTTTTTAATGGATATTTTATTAGTTAAAATAGATATCTGCTTTTCTGTGCTTAAACCTCTTATTAAAACCCCACATCAGTCATTTTGGGTATTAAAAAATAAAAATAAAAACTAGCTTTCTTCATTTTGATCAACCAGATCTAAATGTATTTTTGAGCTAGTCAAATCTACTTTTGAGAACCTAATAGATATAGAAAGCAGAGCTAAAATTATTTCAAAATCCCAATATTTTTCTTTCTTCTACCATAGGGCTTATATACTTGTTATACTTATAAACGATTTGTTTGGGGTTTTTAAAAATATTTTATTTATTTATTCATGGGAGACACAAGACAGAGAGACAGAGAGAGAGGCAGAGACATAGGCAGAAGGAGAAGCAGGCTCCCTTTGAGAGCCAGATGCGGGACTGGCTCCCTGGAACCTGGGACCACACCCTGAGCTGAAGCCACCCAGGCGTCCCAATACTTATAAATGTTAGATCAGTCTCCCTTGGTTCTACTGGATACTAACTGGCACGATGACATTAGCACTGGTGGATCCCAGATCAAAGCATATATAAGGGCATCACTGTGTCCTCATCTAAGGACAGGATCTTGAGCTGACCCTTTTTTCTAAAATGTCTGCTAGAAATTAGTAAATTCACTGTTGTCAATCAAGTGATGTAGCAGATTTATAGTCTGTAAATTAGACGCATAAGCAATGTGGTAGAATTTTTATAGCCTAGAAACTATTGCAGAAAATGGAACAAAAAGATTTACAGCTATTAAACTGGCACAGTCTCTGGTATAGGGTGGCAAAAAAATACTGATGAAGTTTTCAGATTGAAATTATAAAATCTACAAGTAGGCAAGTCCTGAATTTGATTTTCTTTTTTAAGATTTTATTTATTTATTCATGAGAGAGAGAGAGAGAGAGAGAGAGGCAGAGACACAGGCAGAGGGAGAAGCAGGCTCCATGCAGGGAGCCCTATCTAGGACTCTATCCCAGGACTCTAGGATCACACCCTGAGCCGAAGGCAGGCGCTAAACCACTGGAGCCACCCAGAGATCCCCTGAATTTGATTTTCATAGATTTCCTAGCCACTCATAAAAAACTAAAATCTCTATTATGCAGTCATCTTTAAAAATGGACCTTCACAACCACATATATATGTGTTTGATATGTATACATCTAAACAAAATCAAATCACACCATATGTTAAAAATTATTATAGACACATTCTTTATATGGTATATAAGTTTGCAACATGAATCCTATAAAGCTTCTTTCGTTTTACTAAAATTTACTCACTAAAATGTGAGTATAGTCAGAGAGGAAAGGATGGAAAACATATACTAGGTTAGATTACTAAAATGTGAGTAGTGTAAGCAGAGAAAAAAGGAAAGAAGACATATATACAATTTTGTAGAGCTGACTTTTTTTTTCAAACTGTTTACAAGCTCTACTTTTAAAATGCAAGGACATTTTCAAATACAACGTAGAATTGTAGTTCAATAAATGCTCGATAAGAACAATTCTCCATTAATAGTTCAGTCCTAGAGAATTGTGTTTTTACTATAAGCCACTTCAAATCCTTTTAGCAAAAGGTGAAATATAAACGTAGAAGTATATAAAATAAACAGAAGCACCATAATACTTGTTTATATTCCTTATTTAAATTACTACTGAATTCACTCTTTGCAGGAAAACAAAGAAATCTTACCTAAACGTAACTTTCACATAATACTGAGCTCCAGCTGCCCTGCTGCTGAGTCTTCCTTCCAATATAATGTTTTCTGCCTCTCTTTGACTCCCCTAACCATGCAAAATGTCAAATAACCTATGAGAAGTTGCATAATAAAGAACTGGAAGGGGGAGTATGATAACAAACACTATTTCAACTTTAAGTATAGGAGGAGAGTCAAAGTGCTATTACCCAATGCAAGAGGCCTTGAAATTGGTAGATTAATTAAAATCCACTTTAAATTGAAGACCAAAAGAAAAAATAAAAGACACATTCCTAAGTTAAATATCTTATTATCATTAAAATATGAAAGTATATACTTGTTTGCTAAACTTTTGATACAGGGCCAATTGTTTTTTCGAGTGTAGATTTGATTGGAGTGTAGAATTACCTCTTAGGTCAACCGCACCCAAAATTTAACATCAGTTTACCATTTCTCAAATTGTATCAAGAACACAGATGCAGCAAAATATGAGTAGCATGGCTTTTAGAGTTGTAACATATTTTTAGAGTTGACTTACCCATATCTAATTCGACAGCACTTTCAAAAATATTCTTTCCTTCTTTCGTTTTGAGTCTTCTTGAAGTATTCAATTTAGTTTTCATGGCAACAGAAATCGGTTTCATTTTTGCACTCAGATTCCATCGATTTCTGTAATAGGTAATTGAATTTAGTAATTCAACTTAGTATCAATCAACTGGCATAGTGGGGGAAGAGACAAGGTTGACTGGTTAAGCACTGAACTCAAAGGGCAGAGACGGGGTGGGGGATAGAAGACTAGAAAGGAAACTTCTAGTCTTGAGCAATCAACTATGAATGCAATGAGAGGTCAGGATGCTTTTCAGAAGGACTTGTTGGCTCATCTGGTCAATCAGTAAAGTGTAGATAGCTTAAGATGGCTTCCAGTATAATTACGATTAAAATATAGTGGTGTCTTAAGATAAGTTCGGGGTGCTGCTAGGACTCAGACAATGGTCAGACCATTGACTACAAGAGGCATAAGAGGAAACCTAGAAATTTCCTGGTGGGAGAGGGTGGCATGGCCATAGAAGGTCCTCATAATGTAATGTCACATGTATCTTACCACAATTGAAATTTCTGTAACTTCTCATTCACCTAAGAGAAAATGACTGCTGCCAGCAGTTTCTGGGTTTAATCTCTCTCTCTCTCTCTTTTTTTTTAATCCTGGAAAATTAATTCTGAGACTTAAATATTTTGGTGCCACTTTCAAAATTCCAAAGAAGGACTTTCATTTATTAAGTGCCCTTCTTGGCACCAAACTATTTGGCTGGCTGCTCTTTGAAAGTATGTAGAAGTGGGGAACATATGTTTAATTTGGGACAAAATACTGAGCATCTACTTCAGATAAATTTTCTCAAACCCCAGAAAAGAGGGAAATCCCAAGGAAGACTGTGTTTGAATAAAAAGAAGTCAGACTACTGTTCCAGCCAGCAAAAAAGCCTGAGTACCCACAGGCTTAAATAAGAACAAGCAAAGAAAGGGGAAAAGTAAGGCAAGATCTCATTGCAGTCTTTAGACCATGTTGGAAATTTTGCCAGGTTACTTTGGACAAAATGAATAGCCCTTGAAGAGTTTTAAGCAGAAGTATGACTTTATTTCAATTAATGTTTTTAAACAGGTTATTCTGGTTGCAGCTTCCAAATAGTTTCAGTGAAGACTCTTAAGACAAAAAGAGATGGATAAGGATGAGAGACAGAAATCTTTTAATTATTTTTAAGACAAAACAGTAAAAATAGCAAATATTAGGACAGAATGTAATATATTTGCAAAAGTGTCTTGTCTTTGTGGACACGTAATCAAATAGAGGGAAAGCAACCAAAATCAGAATTTGCTTTATTCCTTGGATAGGCCTGAAGAGAGACAGCTTTTAAGAAAGGCAAACAAAGCACTTGTCTGTCACCAAGGATGCAAAAGCCATTCGGACGTTCTCAGCTTTGACTCTTGGTTCTAAACTTAAACAATTTACCCAAGCAGGTTTCACTACTGTGCTTGTCTTTGGCAGGTCTACATGCTCGGAGTGCTTGAGGACTGAAGATAGAACTTTCCTTTGACAAATTTAGGCTTTTTGACACAGAAGCTGGTATCATCCTCTTTCAGAGCCTTTGTTTTTGGAGTTTTGCTTCCCTGAATGCGCAACCTCTGAAACAATCCTGAAACATTCTGGGCTTTGATTTCTTCATATATAAGGTAAGGTCTTTATTACCTGTTCCACAGAGCTATTTTGAAGTCTAAATCTTTAACTGCCTAGTTTAGCTACTGAATAAAAAGCAGCCCAAAAATGGCAGTTGTACTTAATTCTGGGATTAAGTTTCTATAGCAAAAGTAGGTGACTTACAATATGAATTAGTAAATAATAACATAATGAGGGGAACTTGTCTGCCTGACTCTACAGTATTTGACCAATTTACAAACTAAAGTTAGGCAGAAATCAAAATACTTATCAGCACATAAAAGCAGATTTGGGATTAGGTTTAACTAAATGACATGATTCTCCTCTTGGACTGATTTCAAAAGATGGAATAGAAACTGAAGTTATCTCAAAAAAAGTAGGATGATTTCAATAATGCTTATAGACTACTGGAATAGAAAACCTACTACAGAGTGAGGCAACTGTAGACACAGGCTAAGCTACTCCCTCTCCTACTCTCTCTGAAACCATATTTACGCAAAAAGGTAAATGTACACAACACCACTGAACTAAAAATGGTTAAGACGGTTAATTTTATGTTGCATATTATTTTACCACAATTACATTTTTTTGAAAAAAGTTCCTGCTATGTCTCTGGACCTTCATAGAATCCATTACTGTGATGAGAACAATGTTATCCACAACTGTAGTTTACTCATTACTATCTGCTACACATGTCCCGGATCACTCAAAAACCATCTTCAAAACAGTTTTTATGTGAAATCCTTTTAGATAATTTAGACCTAATCCCTAAAGCTGAGAGAAAAATAGATACCATATCAATAACAACATAAATAATCTCTTTTTCTCTTTGCCTTGGGTACTACAAGAACCTTCTTATTTCTTTCTTTCTTTTTCTTTTTTTCTTTTTTTTTTTTTTAGAACCTTCTTATTTCAACTTTTTACCAAATTTCTACGACTGGGCCAATCTTGGAAATGGATGCCAGATAACTCCAAAAGGAGGATGAGTGTTGATAGCCTCATTTGGCTTACTGTCTTCATCTAAATTAAACCAAATATTATACCATAAATGACCAATTCTCTTCCTTACTCTTTGGCAAAGTAGTCATCGATATAAAATTTCACATAAACAACTGGGATAAGTCTAAGAAACCACTGTTTTCATTTTGCGTTTAGATCTTAAATAAACACAATATAGTAATCAAAATGAAATATTAAAATACAATTAATTCATGACAGCAATACAGCAGCTAAAGCCAACAATTTATTCGGAATTTACAATAAGAGATGCTGAACTCTAGGAAACAAAAAAGGTTGCTGGAGGTGAAGTGGGTGGGGGGAAGGGATAATTTGGTGATAGGCATTAAGAAGGGTACTTGATGTAATGAGCACTGAGCAAATGTTAAATCACTAAATTCTACCTTGAAATTAGTGATACAGTATATATTAACTAAATTGAATTTAAATAAAGATTAAAAATTTACAATGGAGTATACACTATTCTAAACAGTTTAAATGTATTTACTCACTTAATCTTCACAGCAAGGCTATGAGCTAGTACTATAATCTGCATTGTGAAAGTGAGGGAAAAGTTCCAGAGACGTTAGGAAACTTACCTAATATTACATATAAATGGTGGACTGCAATTTTCACCTCAGCAAATCAGTTCCAGAACAAGTAATCTTAATCATTATTTGATACTGCTGGATGAAGAAAGTAAGATCCATAGAGGTGAAATGATTTCTCAAGACTATACAACCATGTAATAGAAGAGCCAGACCTCTTATTCCCAGACCAGTGACTTTCTTCCCTTTTTCATATCAAAGCAATAAGAGTAACCATTTTGTAACTTCTCAATAAGACAAAGTAGTCCTATTGACTATGATATGATAGACTTCCCTCCTTGTCATAGTCTAGGAAGTGAGAATTTAAAGAAGAGTCTTTAGCAATTCCATATTTGACCCCACTATCATATTATTCTTCTCCACTTTATGTTGGTTAAATTTTTTAAAAGACTTTATTTATTTATTTATTCATGAGAGACACAGAGAGAAGGCAGAGACATAGGCAGAGGGAGAAACAGGTTCCCTGCAGGGAGCCTGATGTGGGACTCGATCCCGGAACCCCAGGATCATGCCCTGAGCCAAAGGCAGATGCTCAAACACTGAGCTACCCAGGCATCCCTATGTTGGTTAAATTATGTTAAATTATAGTACTTATTTATTTATTTTATTCTGGTTAATTCAAGAGTTTATAATTTGTTTCCTTTTTTAAGATTTTATTTATTTATTCATGAGAGACACAGAGAGAGAGAGGCAGAGACACAGGCAGAAGGAGAAGCAAGCTCCATGCAGGAAGCCTGATGTGGGACTTGATCCCGGGACTCCAAGATCATGCCCTGGGCCGAAGGCAGGAACTTAACCACTGAGCCACCCAGGGATCCCAAGAGTTTATAGTTTGAACCAAACACCATGCTTCCTTCTTTTTTCCTTAAATATCACCATTTTTTAAAAATTATAAAGATTTAATTTATTTATTTGACAGAGAGAGAGAGAGCAAGTACAAGCAGGGGGAGTAACAGAGGGAGAGGGAGAAGCAGGCTCCCTGCTAAACAGAAAGCTCAATGCAGGGCTCAATCCCACGACCCTAGAATTGTGACCTGAGATGAAGACAGACACTTAACCAACTAAGCCACCCAGGCACCCAAAGTATCACCAATTAGACAAAGACTTTAAGTGGTTGAGTTAAAATTATATAAAATTATATAAAGCTAATATATAATTACAATTTTAGGGGCCCCTGGGTTACACAGACCATTTAAGCATCTGACTCTTGGTTTTGGCTCAGGCCATGAGCTCAGGGTTGTGAGATCAAGCTCCACATCAGATCTCTGCACTTGACGTGGAATCTGCTTAATGTCTTCTTTCCTTCTCCCTTTGCCCTTCTCACTCAGGCTTGTGCTTTCTCTCTCTCAAATAAATAAATAAGTCTTTAAAAAATAATTACAATTTTAATAGAATTTTAAATTAAAATACATTTCTTTTAATATTATACATTAATTCCTTTCCTACATGTTAAATGGAAAATATCATAATATATTAGTTAGGTGGTCCTGAGAGTTGATTAGGTGTGACATTACTGAACTTTTAAACTTCTTCCTCTTCTTTTTGTATGAGATGATTTTTTTTTGGTTATTCTTTGACTTAGTAGCTAATACACTAAGTTTTTGAAAAGAGTATTACACAGACATGTATTTAAAAAAGATTAGTTAGAAAAAAAAAAGAAAAGACACAATATAAATATAAGTTACTCATTCATCACTGTCATTTAGCTGGCACGATCACACTGATAGTTTGGCTCCTTTCCTTCTCCTAGGCATTAAGAAATGATTTGATCTTATCAAACACAAGTGTCACCAAATGAGTATAAGTCATTCTGGTCTAAGAAGGTAGTATCACTTTGATAATATATAGAAAACTATTTTTTTGTTTACTTTATGTAAACATGCAAAAAATAATCTTAACAAAGACTTGGATTTTATTTCCAAGAAAATGACTGTCTGGGTCACTTGTAGTCTACCAAAACAAAATCAGAACTCCGCTATTTGATATCAGATCACAACTGTGTTCACGTATCACATTACATTTTAATCAATAGCCAACAAACTATTCTGAAATGAGTGCAACCATTAGAGTTGTCTAAGCAATTCTTACTTTCTCTCAAATCGATGCATTTATTAATAGAGAAAAAGAAGAGAAAAAATAAAAGACTGCTTCAGGCTTCCCCCCCACCATTATTATTCTCAAAGGGGAATAGTACAAAAGTAAGGCAATGTAAGCAGGTCATAAAATGTTCAAACGAGAAAAAGAAATCATGGCATGAAGAAGATCACTTTTGTCAAAGCTAAGGGGAATAATATAAAATTGTGTTCTCTCACAGCTGGGGCCAAGGCCCCAATTCTATCACTATTGGAGAAAATGATGCAAGTTCAAGAGTCAAACTAGTTTCTACTATAAAAGCAGTAGATTATTCCATGATTAGTGCTTGAAACTGCTAAGCTTTACCTCTGCTTCTCTTAAGCAGTATTCTGAAATAACCTGGTTTCTGGTAACTCTACCAGAATTTGTGAAGTTCTCTAATGTTCTCTATAAACAGATACTTATGAGTAAGATAAATATTAAGCAATTTGAGGTAACAAACTGATTCCATTTTGAGGTAACAAATCTGAAATTCCTGATAATTTGTTGTTAAGTATAGAGGTGATACAATTAAACCCAGTAAGCAGAAGATAAGCATTTTGGGTTTTTCTTTAGTAATTGTGGTGTGCTAGTGTCCTTCTATATTCACCCTCACCCTCCTCTGAGTATAAAAGCAGATTCAGGGGCACCTGGGTGGCTCAGTTAGTTAAGCCTCTGACTCTTGATTTCAGCTCAGGTCATGATCTCAGGGTCTTGAGATCAAGCCCCACATCAGGCTCTATGCTCAGCAACAAGTCTACTTGTCTCTCTCCCTCCCCACTTTTCCTCTCCACTAACTCTTTTTCTCTCTCTCAAAATGAATTAAAAAAATCTAAAAAAAAAAAAAAAAAAAAAAGACCAGATCCATATTTGCATGGTTTTGGCACTGCTTGGAGATTTCATCATGGCCATTGAACAAGTTGATGGTATGTAGTGGGCACAAGAAAAAAAAAAATCTCATGATTCTGGTCCAAATAGATAGATGTTCCAATTAATTAATCTATCCAGATTCAGTTCTGGCTCATGAGAGGCATCTACAACACTGATACTAAGGAGTTCAAAATGAAGACGGTGGCCTTCATGCCAAAATAATGATTTAACTGCAATAGTATACCAGAATATGGCTGAGATTAGAGCAGGGCATACTCAAAATGGCTTTATTTGGCATGAAAATATATCTTATAGGTTACAACATGTAAACTACTTTATTATGCACACACACCCAGGCTTTAATCAATATACTCAAATATGATGATGATTATAGCTATATTTATAGTTGATCAATGTTTCAGTGTTCTAGAAGAATTCTAACAAACTTTCTAGCAAGGAAATAATCTGTATCTGCTGTCCTGTTTCATTCCAAAACAAATAATTTTAAGAAACTAAATATAGTAAACAAAAAACAACAACAACAGTAACAACAACAACAACAGGCCCATTTTAATGAATTATCTCTATTGAAATTTGGACAGTTGCAATGTCACTTTTTTTTTTTTTAATGTAGAAGACAGGATCCACAATTGTAGCCTATTGTGGGATTTTGCTTTGTTTTGTTTATCCCCTGTATCACCCTTTAGTTGTTAGATCCATCTGGACCTTGTTCTGGTATTTAGTAAGTCAAAGGTAGATGCCAGAAAGGGATTTGAGGAAAGATTAAGGATATATTTGGGGACTATAAGTCAGCATGCTTAGTGTAGTGAGTGGTTATAAAAAAGTGAGAAGCTTAGTATTCTATATTATGCCACAGAACTTTTCAAATAGTATTAATCAAGGCATCAAAAAAATAGTTAAAATACACGAATCATGACAATTCAAAGAGAGTTTTGAAAAAAAAAAAAAAGGAGAGTTTTGAAAAGAGATAAGACAAAATTGTGGGCAAAGTACAGAGAGACTGTGAGGGACAGCACAGTTCGTCATCCTGGTGAGAGTAGTGCACCATTCTACCCAATGGACTGAGGAAGGAAAGTGTGCCAGTATTTAGAGACTGAGAAGTCTTTGTGGAAGGATTATGTCAAGGAGTTGAAATCTCTAGTCAAGGAACTCAGTTGGATTTTGGCTCTATCACAGGGAGAAAGCAAAAGTAAAGATGATCCCCACCTCCTTCTCCTCTTCCAATCTATTGCTGAGCTTCCCAATGGCTAAGCCCACTGGAAGCTTGAGGGAGAGAACCCATTACTGTAATCCACCTAGATCAATTCCTGAGGCTTTGGTGCAGGTGGAGAAAGGTGAGGAGTGGGGAAGGGTGGAGTGGTGGGCACTCAGAATGTATATAGGAACACAAAGTCATTTTTTCAAATCTCACTGACATGTAACTATTTCTTTAGAACCATGTTGGGAGATGTTTTAGTTTTGCCTTTCATTTCTAAAGAAGAAGACAGAGATACTTAAATGTCCCAAGCATCCATTCCATATAAGTTGTTTAAGTAGTATATCTTAGGGGCTAAACAAACAAGATTTGGCATCAAACTGTCACTCAGTCTGAATTCTCCATCAATTCTTTAGCTGTTTTGACACCGGACAAATTACTTAGCTTCTCTGTATATAAATCTCCTCGCCTCTTGTAGTAAGTGTTAGAAATCCTAATTCAGACGTGGATGGAACTGGAGGGTATTATGCTAAGTGAAATAAGTCAATCAGAGAAAGACAATCATCATATGGTTTCACTCATACGTGAAAAGGACCGTAAAGGAAGGGGGAAAATTGGGGGAAAATTAGAGAGGAAGACAAACCATGAGAGTCTCCTGACTCTGGGAAGCAAACAAAGGGTTGCTGAAGGGGAAGCGGGTGAGAGGATGAGGGGTCTGGGAGGCAAGCATTATGGAGGGCACTTGATGAGATGAGCCTTGGGTATTATACTAAATTTTGGCAAATTGATTTTAAATAAAATTTATAAAATAAGAAATCCTAATTCAGAGAAGTATTTGGGGCATTCAGCAAGATAATAATGTAAATTAATAAGCAGAATCAAAAGCAAACCTTGAGACATGCTTATCATGATAGTTTTTTTGATACATTAGTAACAAAAAGAATGGGTAACAAGGATGAGCTCTACCAATTCAGACTCTCAAAACCTTCTCCTGCTGATTTTATTCTAGGTTATTTCAGACTGAAGAGCCATTGCAGGTGAAGAGGCAATGCTGAACTCAGCTCGGTTCAACTCTAGCTTCTTGAAGACTCAGTATGAATTGGAACTAACAAGAGATTTTTTTAGACATTTTCCTTCTGCAGAGCGTGATAATGACAAGAATAAGTGAAATCATGAATAAGTCTCTCTCTGCTCAGTGTAAGCCTCCTGGAGGAAAGGGTATATCTGCCAATGCACCCCTACAATGGTTTTGATTGGAACACTGCACTGTCACCCCCTTCTGGAATCAAATGATGCCATTTCTCATAGTCTGAAAGGAGCACCACAAGAGGTCACTGCAGAAACAACTTCCCCTCATAAATCTTTGCTCTCTTATAAAGTTAATCAAAAGAAGCCTAGAGAACAGGAAGATTATCTGTGCATGGCTTACTCTACGGGTTATAAGGTTTGTGAAAAAAAAAAAAATTTCCTGCTCACAAACTGCAGGCTATCTAACACTCTTGCTGGCTGTCATGTCCTCATGAAGATGTAAGCATATTCGTCATTGCATAGGATGCCTGCCAACTGTGCCTTTAGAAGCAAGGATTTTAAAATTACTTAGATTCTTTTACAAGATTTGACTGAAGCATGTTTCCAATACCTTGATTTTCTGACTATCTTGATTTGGCAATACAATCTAATATTGTAGGATAATTAATATTTCCACAGTTGTGTTTTGTCTAATGGAGGTCTGCTTTGATAAGATTTCAAAATAACTCTTACTCTTATTAACCCAGACTAACATGTTCAGAACAGAAAAGACAATACAAGATGACTGCAGTGATCTGTACTTCCTGTGGCTTTGGGATCCCCATGCCATAGGACTAACAGATTTTCAGAAAAGCATAACATCTCACTTGATGTCCTACAATAGGATCCTGTAAACAGGCATCCTTGGTTTTCAAAATTGTTTCTTTATATCTTAGACTAGTTAAAAGATTAGTGTATCAGTTCTTTAGGGTTGCCATAACAAAGTGCCACAAGCCGGGTAGCTTTAGCGATAGAAACATAAAACAATTCTGGAGACTAGAAATCAGAGATGAAAGTGTCTGTAAGCTTATTTCTTCTAAGACCTCTCTCCTTGGCTCATAGATGGTCATCTCCTCTGTCTTCATATGGTCTTCCCTCCAAGTGTGGCGGTGCCCTACTCTTCTCTTCTTGAATATTGGAGTAGCGTCCACTCACATGACCTCATTTAATCTTAATTACCTCATTAAAGACCTTATCTCCAAATAGGCACATTCTGAGGTACTGGGAGTTAGGATTTCAATATATGAATTTTGCAAGAACAAAATTCAGCCCAAAATAGCTCATTACTTATAAAATGTTTAAAACATACTTCTGAGACAAGAATTGTAAACATGTCAGAAAGTTGGGCAGAGTCAAATTCATGACTGATGAAATATAACATGCCCAATACTATTTCATTCTTTGCATTGGTTCTTCACTCTGATTTCCCAAGGATAATTCCATGGCTCACTCTCTTTCTTTTTTTTATTTAATTGCATTTATTTTATTTTTATGATATTTTATTTAAATTCAGTTTGCCAAAACTCACTCACTTTCTTCCCTAAGCCTTTACTTTATGTCTTTTTATCAATGAGGTATCTCTGATTTATACTTGGACACTGTCCCCAAAACTCTCCATCACACTTTCCTTCTCTGATGTTTCCCAAAACACTTATTGCCTACTAAATATCTTACATCTTACTTATTTATTATTGTTCTTTACTATTAACTAAACTTAAAGTTCTGTGAGCATAAGGAGTTTTGTTCAATATATTTACAGTAGTACCCCTAGTACCTGGCATGGAAGAGGAGATTAGTAAATATTTGTGGAGTTAATGTAAAATAGTTTCATAAATTCCATTGTTTTCTATTAAATAAGAATATAGAGTAATTTATTCTCTTCAATTGAGTCTGCTAAGTACTAGTGATACTTTAATGTTATCCGTGTGGTATTTTTGGAGGTATAAACACATCTAAGCTTTGTATATTTCTAAATTTCTTTAGCGAACCAAGCACCTCTTGCCAACATAGTGCTAAAAATTCCAAGCACATTCACTTCAAACAGATACTGATTTACAGCACCTCTACAAGTATCTTGGAGTGTAGAAGAAGAATGGGACAATGAGTGTAATTTTTGTGAAAAGTGATATTCAGGTCTACATTGGGGTCAATGAGAGAATGGATAAAATGAGGTTGGTTGAAATAAGAAATTAGTTCCAGATTAATAGTTCAGAGGTATCTGATGTACAATGTACAATGGTGCCATCCTTAGTTAATAAACAGAGTAGTGGCTCAAAAAGTGAAAAGAATTAATATAATGTAAACCAAAGAAAGTAAAGACAGAAAAATAAAAACTTTGAAGCAGTGGATATTTATATTAGTTGTCCTGTTTAGGCGGCTTAGGAGATCTGTTGATTTACATGGAAAGTATTTGAAAAACGAGAAGTTAAACTCAGCTCACGTATCTTTTACTAGAACAGTTAGTATAACATACTAGTACCCATGGTATGTACTTCATTAAAACTTAATAATATAAAGGTAAATAATTTTATTTGATGGAAATATATGTTTAAATGATAAATGTGATTGGATCATGGTTGATATATAATGTGAGTTCAAATTATAAGTGAAGTAAGTTGGTTTCATGGAAAGATGAAAGATAGGAGTCCTGAATACCTAACCTAGACCTGACCCATTTAATTATACAATTAAATTTAAATTTAAAATAATTGCACAGACTACTGTATGAGAATAGACTTATAGACATGTAAGAGCGGAATTCAGAAAGCAGTTAAAAGGCCACTACAATCGTTTTGTTAAAAATAACAATACCCTGGACTAAGTTTACATGATAGGATGTGCTGATGAGTTGGAGGTGGGATATTAAAAAAAAAAAAAAATGACAGAAGTAAAGGAGAAATGCCTTGGATTTATTCTTTGATCTCAAACATTTATATATTGTTCCTCACTAAAATTCACATTAACAATTGGCTATTATTCAATATTCATTTCTCAAATGTTCATTCAGTAGTTACTTAGAATGTTTCAAATACTGTGCTAGATGGTGGGGCTCAAGTGATTAAAATAGCAAAAATAGCAAGGCTCCTATTAGACTACAGTGCTGGAAGCTCTCCTTAGAAGGTATATTAGCACTTGGTACCATTGTTTGAATACAGGAAGTGTTCCATTAGTTTTAGTGGAAGAGATGAACAAATGAGTCAATGAAAGCTCTACATTGCTAGGTATCTAGACTTTCCAGGATAATTATATTATTGCGTTATGGCTAGCTTAAATGAACTTTCATTTTCCTCAGAAAAAAATTTTTGAAATCATACATTATTTCTTTGTTCACATTATTATATGGATTAGTCAGAACTAAATAGAAATAGTTTATAGATACTACACATAAAGATTCAACCCTACACCTTAAATATTTCTAATGTTTCCCTTATTTATTTTCATGAGATACTTGTAATTTTTCTTTCCTATAGATAATATGCTAAACCAAGAACTATTAATGTGTATTTGATGTGTGTCTGGGTTTTTTTTGTCCAAAAATTTCAATATGTATCTGATATTATGTCTATGGATCATCACTACAATCTTACCATCTTATGGTCTCAAAAGCACCTCACAATTTGATATTCCGTTGTAATTTATGTAGTTAATTTTATCTACAGAGATGTTTTTCAAATTTACTCCCCATATGACCAAAAGGGAAAAAAAAAAAAAAAAATCAACCAACCAACCAAACACAAAAGAAACTCACATCAGCATATCATAAAAAGGCAAACTATTTGTGGTCAGCTTTATGATCTTAGTCAAAGGACAATAAACAGAGATCCCCGGATGGCTCAGCAGTTTAGTTCCTGCCTTCAGCCCAGGGCATAATCCTGGAGTCTCAGGATTGAGTCCCACATCAGGCTCCCTGCATAGAGCCTGCTTCTCCCTCTGCCTATGTCTGCCTCTCTCTCTCTCTGTGTCTCTCATGAATAAATAAATAAAATATATTTTTTAAAAGACCAAGAAGCTATTGCAGTCAGCTTTATGAAAAGGGAGATAATAATTGTCCCCTTTTCCTTATCTTTCCCTCTACTACAGATTGCAATTCTGTGCACTGGTTTGCCATAACATCCCTACCTTAGCATTTTAAAAATTCCTTTGAAAACAAGAGGGTGTTTACGAAGACAGGAAATATAGTAAAATACACATAATGTTATCAAGGACCTCTTCAATTATAAAAATAATCAAACATATTAACTATGTTTCAAGAAATTATGGACATCCTTTAGAAATAGAGGGACACAGATTTTTACCACTTGTTTTCTAATTATTTCCAAAAGGAGTAAAATCACATTTCCCAGATATTAGAATAAACTTTCAAGAGTCCATACATGTAAATCTACATAAACTTGAATTTCATATATATAAGCACAATTAGAGCAAAGACTATAAGAACCTTAAAACAATATTCAAGAAGAAATATAATGAACATTCTTACAACTAATAATTAGATATAATTATTAGATATAATTAGATATTGTACATGGTTCTTCCTAATTGTCACTAAAGGTCACTTTCTGGACTATGTTTTTATATCTCTGACCTACCTTTTTTTTTTAACCCTAGTATTAACTTCTTATATTCTTAGTTGTAGTGTTGTAGTGGTAATAACTTCGAGTAACCCTTCCTACTCAGTAATAAGATTAAACAAGAATAAATTTCTTTCCTATATTCAAATACTACTTTTATATAGTTTGCATAGTATGCTAATATAAACCCCTTTACAAGTCTTCCTATTCAATTAGTTTGTAAATATCTTTTTTTTTAGTTTGTAAATATCTTAAAGGAAAAGCTGTATTTCATTCTTGTTCAGTCTTTTATTTTTTCATTTAACAAATATTCACTAACTTCCTCCCTCTGTATTTCATTGATATTAGCGTGTCCTTGATGATAAGATATACTGTATTATTTTATATACAAATAAGAAAGAAAAATAATCTTTTCAACTGATCTATAATGTGCTATCAATAGTATAATGCATCATGTTTATAGGTATTTTAAAAGTTGAAAATGTGTATTTCAGGCTAGAAGAAATTAGGTATATACAAGAGATTATTTAGGTGCTCAGTATATATCAGTAAAAAAAAAAACAAAAGATTAAATCCCTGTCCTCAGGTGATAACGTCTGATCAAAGACCAAAGGAAGTGAGCACTTTTTCTATGCAGATATTTTGTGATTAATCCTCCCAGGCAAAAAGAAGAACTAGTGCAAATATTCTGAGGCAGACGCACCTGACATGGTTGAAGAAAAGCAGAGAAGCCAATGTGACTGGAGGGTAAGCAAGAAAAAAATAATCGAGATATGTGACAAAGAGAAGTGGGAATTGGATCATGTGCCATCAGTATAAGTTTTATGCATTGAGTAAAGTGGAGATCTTGTATAACATTTTGAGCTGAATAATATGATCTTCCTTATGTTCTAACAGGATTATTCTTGCCACAAATAAAAAAAAAAGAAGGTTTTTGTGGCTCAGATATGAATGGTGGTGAGAAGGAATCTTACTCTGGATATATTTTGAAAATAAGGCCAACAGAGTTTCCTAACACATTGAATGCAGAGTTATAAGAAAAAAAGAAAAGTGAAGGGATGTTTCAAGCATTTTGGCCTGAGTAAATCAAAAGATACAGCTGTCTTTAACAGAAACAAGAAGGATGTAGGGGGTACCTGGGTGGCTCAGCGGTTGAGTATCTATCTGCCTTTGGCTCAGGTCGTGATCCTGGGGTCCTGGGATTGAGTCCCGGGGTTCTGGGATTGATCCCTCTGCCTATGTCTCTGCCTCTCTCTGTGTGAGAATAAATAAATAAAATATATTTTTTAAAAAAGAACAGTGTAGGGATCCCTGGGTGGCGCAGCGGTTTGGCGCCTGCCTTTGGCCCAGGGCGCAATCCTGGAGACCCGGGATCGAATCCCACATCGGGCTCCCTGCATGGAGCCTGCTTCTCCCTCTGCCTGTGTCTCTGCGCCTCTCTCTCTCTCTCTCTGTGACTATCATAAATAAATAAAAATTAAAAAAAAAAAAAAAAAAGAACAGTGTAGAAATAGATAAGAAAACAAAAGCCTGAGTACTTGGATACACCATCATTAAGAGTTTGAGAAGAAGAGGAGAAATCAGCAAAGAAATCTACAAAGGATTGTACAGTAAAGTAAAAGAGAAACCAAAAGTGCTGGTGTCCTAAAGCCAAATTCGACCTCAGGACACAGTCAGGTAAACAGTCCAGAGTAAGTTCTCAATAACTGTTAAATGAGTAAACTGTTTTTTACCCATTGGCTATTTTATGGCTTGTGAACAGCCTACTTTCTTATCCAATTCGAGTACAAAGTGATGATATCCATAACTACTACTACACATTCCTCACCATTAAAACACACAGAGTACAAGCAGGAGATCCATAGCAAGCCCTTCACAGAGATCAATTAGGTATGAGAAGGGGCATTATACATAAATTTATAGAGGAGAGATAAAGAAAGAGAGGAGATATGAAACTCATTTCATCAAGTGCTGATATTTATGGTCAGCTCTGCTCAATTTTTCTGAGTGAGAAAGTTGACATTATTGCTCAAAATGATGTCTGGAGATTTATAAGATTTAAATTCATTTCTTATTCCCTTTTATATTGTTTTTTAATGATAAGACTTGAAATGTATTTATTTAGGCAAAATATTAACCCTCATAATTGTTTGTAGGTTTTTTTTTTCCTTTTGGCCATATAAATTCTAGTTCTAGTTATGCCCACGAAGAAGAATTCAAGCAGACTGGTTGAACATTTACCACCCTGATGACAAATGGTGTTTTAGGTATGGCATTTCAATTTTGGTGCTGTGGATAGAAATGTAATAAATCAAATATTTATATGCTGTTCATTTCTGACAAAGACTGTTCAGGAGGGACATAGAAAAAAACATATTTTATGAGGAAAAAAGCCTAGATAAAAATCCCAGTCATATAATTTACTGCAGTTTAGAGTTTACTACTGCTATTAATAGGCATCCTCTATTAGATGGTATATTGAGATAGTATTAGACAGGTGACTAGAAGAGAAGGATTTATGAAATCAGCTAAGAAGAGATAAAACTGAGGTTACATGGAGACATATAAGTCAGAGAAATTGAGGAGTAGATAGAAATAGCATTACAAAATATATCAAGGTCAAGCAACTCATATTGTGGAATTGAGTGAATCAATCCAGCTGATCTGTAACTGTCAGAATATTCCAGAAACTATTGCAGTGATAGGTTAAAACAAACTATTCAAAATATGTCACTATATTTATCTTATAAAAATAATAAATTATATATGTGTGAGGATGTTCATATCCATATACGATGTAATCTAGTTTAAATGATTTCAATTAAAAAGGCTGGAAAATTCAGAGTAACTAAAGAATAACAACAGTAAACAGATAGTTATTTAAATTAAGATGAAATTTTAATATTCTTTTATATTATTAAATAATTAGAGAGAGTTAGAGATTTGGGGTCAAATAATTCAGAGGTTTGTTTATAACAATCTTCTTAATGGTTGCCACATCTTCCATCTTCCTGCCCCCTCTATCTATCTAATGAATTGATTCCACATAAAATATGGCTTTAATTATGTTATCTCTCTTTGCTATTACTGCTATTCAGAAACATTTAATAACTCCACACAAAGAAATAAATCACAAATATTTTCTCATGCCATTGAAAGCTGACACCACCTGTCTCCATTCTGCAAATGAATCACTTTATTATTCCTTAGTAAGACTCCTTGGATCCAGTAGATAGGTTGGAGCTGCTTTGTTCATTACAGCCTCTTGATTTTCTTATTCTTTAATCTTCTCTTAACCAGACTCGGCCTCTGCTTCCCACACACCACCACCGCTGCCCTATTTCTCCTCATTTCAACTCAAGCCCCACCTCCTCTCTAATGACCTAGTCACTGCAATCCATAAGTAAAATCTTATCTCTTATAATTGGATACAAATATTTTTTTGGAAAGTATTAGTTCCTATGTTTATATGTAACAACCACAAAGGCCAAAATACTGTTGTAATGTGAAGAATGTGATGAATAATGATGGATTAATTTATATTTGACACTAGGAAAACTGATTTAACCACAGTAGATATCTCATAGCCAAAAATATTAATATATGTATTTAGTCAGTCATTTGATTACAAAAAATGGGGGATTCTAAAAACCTACAAAATCCTTAAGCATTGTATTTGAATAGAAAGTATTAAATGCACATCCATTCACCAATAACTTTTAATGTAGATCTCAATCTTTTATTTTAATGTTTAAAGTTCTGCACTGCTTTCTTTGCATAAACTACAATCTAATGTGTGAATTTCAGCTTGAGTTTCTTCAAAGATAGCTGGAATTTCAGACAGTTGCTAAGCAATGTAATGTAGCATGTCTCCAGTTTTTTCTGATTTTCTCTCAAGTTTTTGCAGTTTTCTGCCTATACATCAATTCAACAGATTTTCTTTTCCTCTCATCTTCATCGAATGTATCCTAAGCATTCAAGTTCATTTTCATCCAAGCATCAACACTTCATCTTTCACATTTATATTTCATCTGAACAGGCATCCTTAAAATTTATAATTGCAATGACAATGTTAACTGGAACAAGCAAGTTTAGGAACAAACACAAATGTCTTTTGGTAGGTTCAACTCAAATGGTACAAAGGTTTTTGATTCTGGACTTCAGTGTGCCATGAGCGATCCTCTACAAAATTTCCAGAGTTGATGAACCAAACGTCAGTTAAGAATGTTTTGGTATAAAACAACTATTCAACATATATGAACAGACCAATTACTAGCTGAGCACTGTGACTACAGAAGTCTGCAGTTGTCAGAATGAAAGACATGTGAAAGGTGAGGGCAGACGAATTAATAAACCTGACCACCAGCATCAAAGGCATTACCATTTCTCTGAGATTCTGAAAAATAGCACCCCCAAAAATAAATAATAAATGAACAAATAAAAGTCCTTGTCTTAAGGCATAAAAAACCACAAACTCAGTTGGAAGCTAAGGGAATTGTTCCAAGATCTCTTTTTTTTTTTTAATTTTTATTTATTTATGATAGTCACAGAGAGAGAGAGAGGCAGAGACACAGGCAGAGGGAGAAGCAGGCTCCATGCACCAGGAGCCCGATGTGGGATTCGATCCCGGGTCTCCAGGATCACGCCCTGAGCCAAAGGCAGGCGCCAAACCGCTGCGCCACCCAGGGATCCCTCAAGATCTCTTTCTTATCCTCTCCTTAGAACTCTTTCGCCCTAGTTTGTTCCTTCTGACCTCCTGGTTGGGTGCTTGTTACCAGTGCTGACTTCTCTTCCATTTTTGCTACCCACCACCCTACTGAGGTCCACTCAAATTAAGGGTAGTAGGAGTAATCAAGACGCCAATTATAAAAATGTCTCTGACCCAAAAACAAGTTACACAAACATGAAGGCAATAAAGTTCAGTATTGTCCCTAAGTTTCCTCACAGGCTACCAAGTAAAACAGGCAAGACAATACAGGCATGACACCTCATTATCTGTTATTTACATGGATTTGAACAAAGTTAATAGGACAAAGTATAGTCCAATGGGATGTGAATACCCAGTATTATATTAGTATTTTTGTACATTTGTTAAATTATTTAATTCATGATAAACCCTTCCCAAACTTCTTGTAGAACTTTCTCCTTACAGCTAGAACATAAGTGACTCTCTCTCAAATTATAGTTTACTTTCTTTTTGTAAGTATGTGTTTCTTCTTTGTCTCATCATAAGACCATTGTCATGGAGAGGGAGCCTCATCACTTGAACAACTAGGATTTCCACCTGTTCCCTGTTCCATTCTCCAGCCGTTGACCCTCTACTTCATTTGGTCCAGCTAAACTATGTCTTAAGCTTAATAAATTTTTGTGGTCACTCTCTGATTTCTACAAGGTGTCAAAGAGCTGTCATTTGTGAATTCTATATTTTCTGTTTCTACTAATGTGATGGTCAATTTTATGGGTAAACTTAAGTAGGCCACACGATGCTCAGAAGTTTAGTCAAACATTGGGCACTTGGGTGGCTCAGTCAGTAATGCATATACCTTCAGCTCAGGTCATGATTTCAGGGTCCTGGGATTGAGCCCCACATTGGGCTCCCCAGGGAGCCTGCTTCTCCCTCTTCCTCTGCCCCTCCACTTGTTCTCTCTTCCTCTCTGTCTCTCTCTCAAATAAATAAAAAATAAAATCTTTTTTAAATAAAAGAAATTTAGTCAAATATTCTTATGGATGTTTCTTTGAAAGTGTTTTAGATGAGATTAACATCAAAATAGGTAGACTGAGTAAAATATATCACCCTCCTTAATGGCGATGGGCCTCATTCAATCAGTGGAAGGATTTAATATAACAAAAAAGATTGACCTTCCCCAAAGAAAGGAAGATTCCTTGTCTTTGAATTGAAACATTGGCCTTTTCCTGCCCTAGGACTTGAATTGAAATCAGCTCTTTGGGGGTCTAGAGTCTATCAGCCTTTAGGGTAGAAATACACCATTGATTCTTCTGGTTCTGAGGCCTTCAGACTCAGACTGGAACTATTACTATCTGCTTTCTTTGGTTTCCAGCTTGCCAACTCACCCTGAAGATGTTTAAGAGTTGCCAGCCTCATGCAGCCTGGGTGGCTCAGTGGTTTAGCGCTGCCTTCAGTCCAGGGTGTGATCCTGGAGTCCCGGGATCAAGTCCCACATCAGGCTTCCTGCATGGAGCCTGTTTCTCCTGCTTCCTGTGTCTCTGCCTCTCTCTCTTTCTCTGTCTCTCATGAATAAATAATAAAAATAAAATCTTAAAAAAAAAAATAAAAGAGTTGCCAGACTCCATAATTATGTGAGCTGAAACCTTATATTCTCTCTCATATATATCTGTATATATGAGAGAGATTGGTTATTGGTCATTGGTCCTATTGGTTATAGATATAGATATAGGTATAGATATAGATATAGATATATAGATATAGATATCCATCCTATTGGTTTCTCTGGAGAACTCTTACTAATGCACTAAAAAGCCTTTTTATAGTTCTGTTTTCAGAGATGATATCTTATCCCTCTAAATTCTTGCTCTGATTAATACTACTTAGGCAATAAGTTGTCAACTCCTATTTATCTTAGTCTCTTCAGACTACCAATGTCTGGGTTGAATTGACTGCTTCACTTTGGTTTTCTTTTTACCCCAATAGTGACTCTTCAAATGTCTACCTCGATTTTATGCACTGAAACTTATGAGCAGTTCTCATTCTGTCCTGGTACTTAGTCTAGGTTGCTAGTTCAATACATCCTAGCCCTGATAAGCACTCAAACTTCTACATATTTGATTTTTTAAAAAAATATTTTATTTATTTATTCATAGAGACACACACAGAGAGAGAGAGAGAGAGAGGCAGAGACACAAGCAGAGGGAGAAGCAGGCTCCATGCAGAGAGCCCGATGTGGGACTCAATCCATGGTCTCCAGGATCACGTCCTGGGCTGCAGGCGGTGCTCAACTGCTGCGCCACCAGGGCTGCCCTACATATTTGATTTTTAAAATACTGCATGTGGAGAATTAGAAAAAATATATATATAGGAGATATTTACTCTTGAAACATTCTCCTACAGAAACACACACACACACACACATACACACAACTTTGTAATGATTCAACATTAAGTTAGCAAGGAGTCTAAAATATTATGCATATTATAATATTAAAAATTATAAGTTATTTTATAAAATAAGTCATTACTGGAGTTATTTAGAATGTTTAGAGGATGTTTTTTAAACTGAACATTTTATGCCACAGATGATGTAAGAAGACATAGCTTTATATTATTTTAAAAGATGATAATCTGTCTATAAAAAAAAATCTGAAATGGTCACTTAACCACTTTTATGTGGAATATTAAGACACCTTACATTAGATGGAAGGCCCATTGACTAACTCCAATAGCCAAAGCAGATGAGAACCAAAACCTCAGTACCTGTTGAAGTGTTGACATGTGCAGCAGCTAAGTAGGATTACAGACATTCTGATGAACTAGACAATAATGAGACCAAGAGTGCAAATCTCTGGGAAATGTTTGAGTTTCCTGCACAGAGACTTACCTTCCCCAACTACAAGAGAACTTATGTTGGTACACCATATATACTGATCTACCCTAAAATCCCAACTACAAATACAAGAAAAACAAGGTTTAAAGATTCCATGCCCCTGAATATACTGCAATTCAGTATCTAACACCAGCTTTTTATATGGGCCCTGAATATTTTTTTGGTCTCCCGTGTATGTTTGGATCAGCAAGAAGATTCACAAGTCACAACTCAATATTCCTGGCACCTCTAACTTTGTCTTAGGGAAGGAAGTGAAACATCAAAATGCTCAGCTCATGATTAGCACTGAATGAATTTGCCATACCTTATGTTCTCTTTGTGAAGTGAGAAAGTTTACCAGAGTCAATGAGACATGGAGAACACTGCAGGAAAAAACAAAGATTATATTATGAAAAAATAAAGCAATATTTCCAGTATTTATAATTAAAAACAGATGAACTTAACATTTCATGGAATTAAACATGAAAATACAGCTGCTGAGAAGCACAAACAATATCTCTTAAATCCAGGATTTATTTGAAATACCCAGGAGCCATTTAAATATTATGCTTTACTATCTCTTATTAGAAGAACATCTTATGAACACAATTTCTACATCCTTTTCAACATGAGACTCAAGAAATACTCACTGAAAGTCTATTATATGCTAATTACTGTATTAAGCACTGTGTGTTAAAAGACATATTGAATAGGGTACTAATCTGCATGATGCTAAGAGTCCACAAGAGAGTGAGATATGGAAATAAATAAATATTATACACTCTCAAATACAGTTTTCAAAAAGTTATGGGAATAAGGAGATTGCAACATTCACCTAGACTGAAATATTCACTTGGACGTATCAATGATCACATTCCAAAATTGAGAAGGATCAGTAGGAATTTTCCAGGAAAATAAAGTTAGAGCAAACATCTCAAGTAGAAAGAATATTATTTAAGTACGTATGGGGGCATTCAACGTCATGACGTGTTTAGATGAATACAAATTGTTTAGTGTGAATAGACTGGTTGATATGATTTATAAATATTGACAGATGACCTCAGAAAATTGGAGAGGCAGGCCAAAAATGTGAAGGGTCTCGAATTCGATGGTAAGGATTCCGGCTTTTATCTTGGAAGTACCCTCTGAGGATGAAACAAAGAAGTCGTAACATAAACCAGATTAATGTTCCACACTGACCATAACACTGGCTGTAACATGGAGAATGGACAGGAGATTTAAGTAGGAGACACTTGTGTTTGATCAGGTGATACCATCCATGTAACCATACTTCCTTACCAACACTTCTTTCCTAAGGATTATTACCAGGATGCCTGGGTGGCTCAGTGGTTAAGCCCCTGCCTTGGGCCCAAGGTGTGATCCTAGAATCCCAGGATTGAATCCCACATTGGGCCCCCTGCATGGAGCCTGCTTCATTCTTTGCCTATGTCTCTGCCTCTCTCTCTGTGTCTCTTATGAATAAATAAATTAAATCTTTTTTTAAAAAAAGAATTATTACCTATTGCTAGGCATTTTGCATATATTCACTCATTAAATTCCCTTAAGAGTTGCGTGAGTTAATTACCATTATCCTACTCCTACATAAGGAAAGTGAGGTATAGAAAATCGTATGAGATGTTAAAAAGAATATATATAGGAGTAGGAATGATTTTAGTTCTGTTATATTTTTTTAGACTCTGACAAAAATCAAATAGAAAACATTCATATTTATCAGCTTATATGTAAGACCACTCGATCAGTGTAAGACCACACTTACAAGGAAAAGCTACTGGATTTTATTCAGTGTAGTTAGAAAGACAAAATGTTTTCTCTCTTAGTGTATTTTATTTCTAATAATTTCATAAAAATAATCTGATGTGGACATTTAAGATACAGATATACATATACATACATATACAATTCACATGCATAAATATATGTATATATTTGTGAATATTACTGCCCCACCTTTACCTGCACCACCACCAGTAACAAACAAATAAAACTTGCAATGTTATGCATTACATTAGAATAGTAGGTAGGGGTGGGAAAGATTTCAAGAGGGAACTCAGTACTTGCTATTTTAAATATAAGCCTCATAACCCTTTCTGACCCTTTCATAGCATTGTTGGTCCTTCGAAACATTATTTTTCAAACATTTGGATTATTAGAAACAAATTTTTGGTTAAGCTTTGTGAGTCACCTTCTACATTCCTACTTTATGAAACTGCTTTTGTCTTATTAAAATATCTAAATCAAAATGTTTTCCTTATTCTTGCCATTTTCAAAAACTTAGGTGCAAAATGAAATTCTAATACTGCCTTAAAAACTGATTTCCAAAAAAAATTAACATGAAATTGCTAAGTAATGCACAAATTAACACAAATCAGAGTTCATTACGTGGCATTAGCAGCTAATTTATTGAAATCATTATGTCTGCTGTTGGAGAGAGCCATATGCCAACTCCAGAAATAACAAGTATTCAAAATCAGGGTCATTGCCTTCATATTTGCATATGTGATACATTAATTGATCTCATGTGCATATTAAAATTAAAACTGCATTTTTTGAATATTCCCTCAGAAGTTTGAATAGCATTATGTTATTAAGGCAAATGTTTATTTCTAGATAATTTATTTTGCATATGTAAATTTACTCATACAAATTATTAGTTATATGTTTCCTTATTTTTCTTACATATCAAGCATGATTTTTTTTCTTCTTTTTAGAAATGTGTTATTTTATGCCTTTATATTTCTATCTTTATCCTATATGCAGCGACAAGTGTACTAATTCAAGAGCCAATTCTGAGATACACATTTACCTCCAAGTTGAAGGAAATTATTTTGGGCTAAAAAATCTTTCCCACTAAATTGTTCTAAAATAAACAAAGAACATATTTTTTTTTAGTTTCTCTGAAGCATTTGTTGAAATTTTATTTAAATTCCAATTATTTAACAGTGTAATATTTGTTTCATGTGTACTGTACAGTGATTCAGCACTTCCATACATTAGCCAGTGCTCATCACAACAAATGTACTCCTTAATCCCCATCACCTGTTTAGCAAATTCCCCCAAACCACCTCCTCCCTGGTAATCATCAGTTTGTTCTCTATAGTTAAGATCTGTTTCTTGGTTTGCCACTCTCTTTTTTTTCCCCTTTTGCCTGTTTGTTTCTTAAATTCCATACTTGAGTAAAATCATCTGTCTTTATTTGGTTATTTCACTTAGCATAGTATTCTCTAGCTCCAGCCACATTGTTGAAAATGGTAAAATTTCATTCTTTTTTATGGCTAAGTTATATTCTGGTGTGTGTGTGTGTGTGTGTGTGTGTCTGTATGTGTGTGTGTGCAACACCTCTTCTTTATCCATTCATCAGTTAACAGATACTTGGGCTACTGTAGATAAATGCTGCTACAAACATCAGGGTGCCAGCATCCCTTTGAATTAGTATATTTGTATTTTTGGGGGGAACACCTAAAAGTTCAATTGCTGGATTAGAGGGTAGTTCTATTTTTAGCTTTTTGAGGAACTACCATACTGTCTTCCACAGTGGCTGCACCAGTTTGCATTCCTGCCAACAGTGTAAGAGGGTTCCCTTTCCTCCACATCCTCACCAGTCAATACTTGTTGTTTCTTGTATTGTTGATTTCAGCCATTCTGATAGGTTTGAGGTGATATCTCATTGTAGTTTTGATTTTTATTTCCCTGATGATCGTTGAGGTTGAGCATCTTTTCATGTGTCTGTTGACCATCTGTATGTCTTCTTTGGAAAAATGTCTGTTCATGTCTTCTGCCTATATTTTAGTTGTATTATTTGTTTTTGGGGTGTTGAGTTTGTAAGTTCTTTATAGATTTTGGATACTAACCCTTCATCAGATATGTCATTTATAAATATCTTCTCCCTTTCTGTAGGTTGCCTTTTAGTTTTGTTGATTGTTTCCTTCACTTTATCTTGATGAAATCCCAATAGCTTATTTTTGCTTTTGTTTCCCTTGCCTCAAGAGATATATCTAGAAAGAAGTTTTTACAGTCCACGTCAAAAAGGTGACAGCCTGTGTTCTCCTCTAGGATTTTTATGGTTTCATGTCTCACATTTAGGTCTTTCATCCATTTTGAATTTATTTTTCTGCATAGTATAAGAAAGTCGATCATTTCTTTGTTTTGCATGTTACTGTCCAGTTTTCCAAACATCATTTGTTGAAGAGACTTTTTCCCATTAGATATACTTTCCTACTTTGTCAAAGGTTAATATATAGCTATGGGTTCATTTCTGGGTTTCCTTTTTTTTAATTTAAATTCAATTATCCAACATATAGTACAACATTAGTTTTAGATATAGTTTTCAATAACTCATCAGTTGCATTTAACACCCAGTGCTCATCACATCACATTTAATTCTAGGTGTCTTATGGTTTTTGGTGGAATTATTAGTGAGATTGATTCCTTAATTTCTCTTTCTGTTACTTTGTTATTGATATGTAGAAATGCAACTGATTTCTGTACGTTGATTTTGTATCATGTGACTTTACTGAATTTGTCTATAAATTCTAGCAATTTTTTGACAGTCTTTCAGGTTTTTAAACCTGAGAGAGATATGTCATTTGCAAATATCTCCTTCCATTCTATAGTTTGTCTTTTAGTTTTGTTGATCGTTTCTTTCACTGTGCAGAAACATCTTATCTTGATGAAGATCATATTATCATATGATCTGTATCATATTATCTGCAAATCATGAAAGTTTTACTTCTTTGTCAATTTGAATGTCTTATTGTTTTGTAGTCTGATTACTAGGACTTGCAGTACTATTTAAATAATGTTGGTGAGAGTAGTATCATTAAAGAGAAATTTAAAACTAGCATAATATAAATTATTCACTTATTGATTTCATTATAAATTTCACATAATGTTTATTCTATAGTATATAGGGCAATCACAATAGCTATCACATAAAATATTAAAACTGCAAATTATATATAGGACCAACTTTCATATTAAATTTGGGCAAAAAAATTGAAGTAAACTGAAATTTTACCTTGTAGTGTACAGATTACAAAGGTCCAATATGAAATTCTCTCTCTCTCTCTCACACACACACACACACACACACAAATTGTTGTGAATACTCATAGTAAATATTTTATTATACAGCTAGGATTTACCATCTATATTCTGTGACATTGAATTACATTGATGAGATATGGAATTGTTAAAATATAGGGTTTTTGAACTTATACATTTCAATGAGAGGAAAGTGGCAGTTGTACAACAATACAACATAGTTCTCTGAAACAAGCTTCAGGGTAGCCTACAAAAAAACAGTGCCTACTTCCCCATTTCTAAAGTTAAATAAGCATTTCTAACTTGCAAAATTACCCTAGTAAGACTGCTACAGAATGTGTGTATGTATGTGTGCTTATGTATCTCTGCATGTATCTGTTTTGAGGCTGCCTGCCATACAAATTGCATGAGAAATTAGGAAAGAAAATTAAACAACTGAGAAGTAGAGATATCCATTAATATGAAAAAAGTATTTCTCCTACACACAGGAGATAAAAATTTGAAATAAACTTTTACATTTTGGGAGGAAAAGCTTCAAGAATTCAAGTTATTTTTAATAAAAAAATAAGAAAGACTGTGTACAATTTTATTGAGCTTGAACCTAGAGATAGAAATTAAATATTGAGGGACTCCTGGGCAGCTCAGTGGTTGAGCAACTGCCTTGGCTCAGGGCATGATCCCAGGGTCCTGGGATCAAGTCCTGGATTGGGCTCCCAGCAAGGAGCTTGCTTCTCCCTCTTCCTATGTCTCTGCCTCTCTCTATGTGTCTCTCATGAATAAAAATAAACAAAATCCTTTTTAAAAAACAAATTATTGAATGTCATAAAAATAAATTATCTTAAGATCACATAAATACACAGATGACATTAGTTGATTGATTGATAGAGAAAGATATAGACAAGTAGGTATTCTTTAATGAAGAAGCAATCTTCTTAATTGTAGAAAGACAGTTACATATATTGGATAGCACACACAACCATGTGTTCAGAAGCTGGAATTCAAAGAGTAATTTATCTAGTCCGAATATCAGTTTAGTATAAAATAATGCAGTTAGACTAAAAGTCTCTAAGTTCCTCTCCAACTGTTAAATTCTACGAATAAAGTCCACTATATCTATAATGAGAAGTGAAAATTCATCACTGGAATCTTATGTGATCATATGAGATTCATAAACTTATGTTTGGATAAGTTACAATAAAAAAAATCAAAGGATTGCTCATTCCTTTCTTTCATCTACTTTTTTGCTTCTTCTTCCAACATGGTCATTCATTAATCAAATAGTACAAAATCCTGTTCACTGATTGAGCCACACTACAAACAAGGAATTATGCCCATAGATGTGGCCCCTTTCGTCTGCTTATTTTCATGTGTTATGGTAAGGAAGCAGAGCCAGGGATCCTTGATCCCTATTCAACTTTTTCCCTGTTCTTCTTATTAAAGACCACTCAAGTGCTTGACAGATTTCACCATGTGGAATATGGTGAACATTTGAGAAAGAAATTAGAATTGTATAAATATTCTGTTCCCTCTTGGTCTGTAGGTAATAAATGCCATGTGCTCCAATCTATCTTTGACCAATAAACTCTTGTGATAGCCAGCGATGTTGCAGCCGAAGAGGTGATATTTCATTTCTTCTGTACTACTCTTTTTAGTAGGTCAACATCCTTCAAATCCTCATGAGTAGAAGGGAAGAAAAGATTCAAAAACATTCTAATCCATAGTTTTTCAATATCTTCCTTTTAACAAAGCCTCCCCTTAATTCATTACACCACTGTGTAGTCCTTGTTTCATGTGGCCAGCAGACCAACTCAGTCACCACTCTGTGACTACAGGGCCTAGCAGGGGAACCAGTCCGGTGCAATCACAGTGCAGCTAACCATATCCATTTGTTCATGGGAGGCATGTGAGTCAAGGTAGGTCAGGGTCCTTCTCCACAAGCAAGAGCTCCCCTCCACAGACACTAAATAAGGTAGATGTAACTCTGGGAATTGACTGTCAAGTTCACTTTCTACATCAGATGAGATTCTATCCAAGTTGAGGATTGAACGAACACATGAGAGTCGTTCAGAGAGAGTAAATGT
This sequence comes from Canis lupus dingo, assembly GCF_003254725.2. Classification (NCBI taxonomy): domain Eukaryota; kingdom Metazoa; phylum Chordata; class Mammalia; order Carnivora; family Canidae; genus Canis; species Canis lupus. The sequence continues at coordinate 50,635,295 of NC_064255.1, read as the reverse complement.
CTTGGAAAGAATGGGTCACTTAGAATACCCAGAAGCATAGTGGTGTCTGTTCCTCTTCTTTTGATTAAGTAAAGTACATGAACATCATTTTAGTACATATCCTTTTTATTTAAGTTAGTTCAAATCATGCTTTGGAAACTTGTGTCCAGAAGAATGTTGCATTTGCTGAAAATTTAAATATTTGCCATAATTTAAAATTTTCAAAAAATATTTGTCAGCCATTTCATTTTTTAACTTACACCTTCCTATGCTCTAGCATTTTTTTCTAGTGATGATGCTTAAGATTTTTCTTAATTTAATACATTATAAGGTTTTTTAAGTGTGGTATACAAGTAATTAACTCTTTTTCAGTTATATGTATTGAAATTATATCTTCTCAGCCTGTCAACTACTTTTTAATTTGCCTTTGATGATATAATGTTATTTGAAGACTTTCAGTTTCCAGATCTACAAAAAATGTTTTTTCCTTTAATTCTTTCTCACTCTTCTGGCTTATCTTTAGTGATTTGTGTAAATACTGTAGAAAGGAGAACTTTACTCTTTTTATATGTATGTATATATGGGAATATTCCTTTGGTATGGACTTTAAATAAGTGTATGACTTTTGTTTATGAAATAACATTTAAAAATTCTTACAGCCTTCCAGTTATTAGAGTCAGAAATTCCATTTAATTCTTCTCGATCTCAAAAATCCATAGAGTGTTCAGTGAAGAAATATGAAAGTGAATAAATCCACAGAGCTTCACAGAATGGCAGCAGAGAAACATCAGCAGTCAAAAGATTAGAATGAATTTCTGAAAGACAGAAGACTGATGGGAGCACCTTGATGGATATATTAGAATAAAAGGAGCTATCGCTCAGTATATTCAACAGGAAAAGCTGCAGTGAACTAGCAGCAATTTTGCACAGTGCAGCTCCCTAGAGTTAAGAGCTAAGGGAAGAGAGGTTGTGGGAGGAAGGGCAGAAATCATGATGACTGATGGAGAATCAAGCTGAAAGACATGTGCATGTTCAGGCCACCCCCATTCCTATGCATTAGGAAGTGACATTTGCTTCAATGCCAGATATAGATCGAGTGATAGGTTGAGGCAGATCGGTGGCTCCCAGAATCAGGGCTTGTTCACATTAGTCAGAGTGGCCTTGTTTGGTATTTGAATGGGTTTGAATTCTTTCCTATATCCTGCTTCGTGCTTATGACCTGGAAACAACTTAGTAAAATCTCAAAATATCACACACACACACACACACACACACACACACACACACACACACCACATACATCTCTCTCATTCAAGGAACAAGCCTATCACAGCAGAGGAAACCCTTGCTAGCCACATAGATAATCTACTAGATCCTTTATGATTACCAGTGACAAATTAAGAATTCGTTGATATCTTAGAAATTCCATAGTTCCCCAAAAAGAGCAAATATGAACAAATGAGACAGCTAATCCTCCAGGAAAAGCAATAAAATTTAGATCAGAGAATGGAGTACAAATAATAAACTACTTCTAATGAATATATCAGTTTAGGTAAGATATTGTTACAATGAAATATAAACAGTCTGTTATGAATTAGGATAATAGTTATCTAAAATTTAAAATATGGTTACTGAGAATTGAATCCAGTAAAGTATTTGAAATGGAAGATTAAAAATTATTTCAGAACATAGAACTAAAATTACAGATAAAAATGGTAGAGAAGATATTGGCAAACCATATTTCTATATCCTTCCATTAGAAGACTTGTGAAATATTTTTTTGAAGTATTTAAAAACCAGAAAGAATGAAAAAAATGGAGGGGAAGAAATTATCAAAGAAATAAAGGAAATTTTCCAGAGGTGAAGAAAAAGACATATGTCCTCAAATTGGAAATGTTCACTTAGTATCAAGAAGATTGATTCTTTCAAGCCCACACTTACTCAGAGATTCCACATAAAAAAATAAATAAATAAATAAGGAAAATTCTCTATAAATTTCCAGGGGGAAAAATAGGTAATCCTTTGTACGGAAATAAGACTCACAATAAACTTTAGATTTCTCACAGCCTCGTTGGAAGCTAGATGACAATATATTCCATCTATAGAGAATGGGCAAAACAAGATGCAGCCAGTTTCCTTCCAATTCATTCTTTCTGAAAAAATAATTAATATATACTGCAAAAAGAAAAGTCACCCAGGAAGTGTCAAACATGGGCTTCAGAAATGAGTAGATAAGACATTCTCATAGTAAGATAAGACATTCTCATAGTAACAACCATTCAACACACCTTAGGAGGAGTCACTATTTATCAGAGCATTTAAGAAACCATTACAGATTGACCTTACCAATTTGAAAAAGGCATATAGTTCTTGAGATAAAACAATAAAATGTAAGCAAAAAATCCAAGAGAAAATACAGAGCTCTAAATAAGGAAGACAGTGCAAAGCAAACTAACATGTGAGATGATTTTGAATAATGAATAAAGTGAGAAAAAGAACATGCTTTGAACCCTTGGGGTTTCCCCTTTTAGATGCAAGTTCAGTGACATATTGCCATGATTCCCCTGGAAATCTATCTGGTTCTGAATAAACGATATTGACATAATTTTAATATGGCATCTCAGCCTTAAGTTTTCAGGGTCACCTGTAGTGAAATCATGGAGGTCTGTAACATTACAGACCTGTAATCATGGAAGTCTGTGAATATTACAGAATGCAACTTTTTTTACATTGGAAAGGAGTACTGACAGATACCCAAGGTAGAGAAGGAAAGGAGGGAGGAGTGAAGGTAAGAGATTCTGAAGTTGATAGGTCAAAAGATGGTTTTAAGTCTATTATTTAAAATTATATAAGTAATTAATAGAACCAAGATTTATTATAAACCATTGAAGAAAAGGGGAGATGAAGGAGTTTAATGAAGCTAATCTTTGATAAATGGAAGCAGATAATGCTTAGAGTTGATCAATCAGGAAATTCTGGCATAAACTTACAATTAATATAATATAGATGACCAAAGAATTGCTAGAATCAGAAACAGTCCAAATTGTATATATGAGAAATGGAATATGGACATGTGTCCTGGAGACAGATATTCAACTATACATCCTTCAGAAAGGGTTAGAAATGTATTTCCCTTGCATCTCCTAATTTCACAATCATAAAAATGAAAATGAAGAGTTTTAGAGAGTTTGTTTTCAAATATTTTTTCTAAAAGATTAAATAATTTATTCTTGCCATATGACTCATTTCAGCATATATAGGTTATATGGAAACATTGTTAATAGGGGGGGCTAAATTTAAATTAATTGAAATATACCCTATTAGAAAATACAATTACTAAAGTATTTTGACTTTTAAATTTTATCTCCTGCATTTATAAAAAAAAAACTATAAGAAATAAGCCATTACAGGTAATGTTAAAAATTCCAATGATAAATCCAATTCATACTGTGGGGTCATTGTACATTTAGTGTGGTTCCAAGGGTTTTCTTTATCAACAGCAATGTTAAGTGTGAATTTCAATTTGAAGTGATAGCAACAAAACATTTAAAAGCTTTCCATCAAAAAAGAAGTGTTTTTATTAGTTTGGAATGAGGGGTGCTGGGTGACTCAGTTGATTAAGCAACTGCCTTTGGCTCAGATCATGATCTCAGGATCTTGGGAGAGAGCCCCACATTGGGCTCTCTGCTCAGCAGAGAGTCTGCTTCTCCCTCTCTGCCCCTCCTCTCTCTTTCTCAAATAAATAATAAAATTCCCGAAATTTTATTTCTCTTCTTTTATTTCTCAAATAAATAATAAAATTATTTCTCAATAAATATTTCTATAAATAATAAATATTTCTAAAAAAAAATTCTCAAATAAATAATAAAATTTCCGAAAAATTCACACAGAAAGAGAGAGAGAGAGAGAGAGGCAGAGACACAGGCAGAGAGAGAAGCAGGCTCCATGTAGGGAGTCTGATGTGGGAGTCTCCTGCAGACTCCAAGATCATGCCCTGGGCCGAAGGCAGACGCTCAACCACTGAGCCATGCAGGCATCCTCTATATATATATATATATAATAGTTTGGAAATGACTTTCAATAATGATTTCAAAAATGATTTTTTCTTAACCACAATATTTTTTCCCTAATCATTCTATCCCATCAACTATTATTTATGTGGTTGTCCCTTAATCAGAAACCTGTTCTGATTAGGTCTATCAGCATGAATATTTTACTGGGCAGCTTGACAATAATCAGAGTCTGCTGCCAGGAAAAAAAAAAAAGAGAGAGAGAGAGAGAGAGAGAAATTGGAAGAGGGAGTACATTATTATCTGTTTCAGTAACTGAATTCCAGAAGTGCCTGAACTCAGGAACCAGGAGTAAAACCTGAAGTTTTTAGAAAGCCTTCCAAAACTGATTGCAACTCATGTTGTTATTGTTGGTGCTGTTGCTTATCTAATACATATATCAAAGATCATCTACAGTACACTGCCCTAGCATTAGAGCTGCTCCCTCCACATCAGAAAATTTGATTAGGAGTTTAGAAATGAACTTGGTGCCACCTGACTTTGAGTAAAATCTGTAAGCATATTGGTTAAAAACAGAGGCTCAATCAGACTGCTCACTCCACTGCTTACTGACTATAAATGATTATCTCTGTGCCTCTGCTCCTTCATCTATAAGATAAAGAATAGTCTACTTATAGCTTGGTGATACTATAGGGAATAAACAGATGATACATGAAAAGCCCTTGAAATAGTGTCTGACAGAGTTGATGTTTACTGTAATTATATCTGCTCCTTACAGAAACTCATACAAAGTAGATTCACAGAGGATCACTAAATTCTACAGCAATCTCTACTCGATTCAGAGCAGGGCCCTATGTGATTATTCTAAATCTCTACTCTCTCATGTGGTTGGACATACAAGAAGAACATACTGAACTTCAGGGAAAATAAAAATGAATATAATTGCCATTTATGTGAATACTATGTTCTAATGAAATTGTAAATTATACTGATGTACAAGTGGCTTTACAAAACAAATGCCATGTCTTATTTATGCAAAATCTGGTGAGGTTCAATAACTTTAAAGGGTAGTTTTTTTTACTAAGTGGTATCTTGGGAGATCTGCCTAGTTTTGTACTATGATTTCTTCAATACGAAGTATAGCTTTGGAAAAGATAGAAGGTTGTAGAAGGACTTTACACAGCCTCATTCCTAAGGTGGCTAGACTGGGAAGGATAGTTTTCCATGTGTCCAGATAGGAGAGGTCAACCAGATAAGCCTGAAATGACTATAATATATGCTCTTTAATTAGTTTCTGAAGAGTTCCAAATCAATGGTCAGATTTTATCCTATTTATATCTCACTCTCTTCTTTTCCCTCCTCAAAATAATTAGCTCATTATAGATAGGAATAGAAGTTAGGTACAGGTATATACATTGCCAAAGAAAACAGTTATTGCTAGTAGGTCTTAATGTCATAATCCTTTTTTTTTTTTACTTTCACAAACCATTCTGCAATTTGAAAGTATATTCAAATAATTGTACAAATTTTAAACAAATGCTTACTCAAGCAAACCATCTGTCCTATTAAATGAGATTTTTATTTCTTTTTTTCCTAAAAATTATCTCTCAACTGTAACTTTCCTCCTATTATCTAATGAACATGAATTGGACATTTTGTGTGTATAGTTGATGTTAAATGGTTTAATGAAATAATCAAAACTCTCTCTAGAAGAATGTATTCAGAAGATTTCCTTGGCAAGATGACTAACTGAAGCTATAAAATTTTAATGATGAATTTAATAAGATAAGGAATTTATGTGGTCTGTGGATACAATTCAGGGCAGCTTCATATCAGCAATGCAGAACCACATCTACTAGGACTCTTGCTAAAATAAGCTGACATATTTTCCAGAGTCCCTAACAAGTAAGAAAGAGGCCATATGGAAATATTTTCTCCATCTTATTTTTTTCTTTACATAATAAACTGTAAACTTGAACAAGGATCTCATTCTCATTGTATCACATAAATATGCTAGAAAAGAACAATATACATGACATTTGGATATATTCTATGTCAACAAGAAACTTTCCTCCTGGATGTGTTCTAAGAACAGAAAGCTCAACTTTGTCTAAATAAATGAGCTACAAACTTCTGTAAAGGCAAATGAACAACAAGAAAATAAAAATAAACAGGAAATAGCAACTAAACAGAAATCCATGGCCATAAATGCTATTTTAAAAAAAAAAGTAGTTTTCTACTGTTCATTCTGCTAGAAATTTTATTTTATTCATTCACATATATATCCATTCAACAAAAACATATGAAATATTTAGTCTGTTTGGTTTCCACAAAATGTGTGTCTTAAAACTAAATGAGAAAGGTCTTACTCTTGGGGGACCTGCAGATTCTAGTATGCGACATCTATGTTTTGAGTTTTTGAGTGTATCACTCTTCTAGGACCTACATTATAAATGCCTGAAAAAGTATCTGAATACATAAAGAGTTTAGAGAAATTTTTAAAATATTTTGTTTTTTTCTTTTTTTTAGAGTGAGAGAGCACACAGGTGCATGTGGTGGGGGTGGAGAGACAGAAGGAGGGGGGAGAGAGCAAATCCTAAGCAGGTTCCACACCCATTGTGGAACCCTACACTGGGCTTGATGTCATGATCCTGAGATCATGACCTGAGTGGAAATCAAGAGCCAGACACTTAACCAACTGAACCACCCAAACATCCCAGAGATAATTTTTAAAAATTTTTTAAAGTAATCTCCACACTCAACATAGGGCTTAAACTCATGACCCCAAGATCAAGGGTCCCATGCTTTTCCAACTGAGCCAGCCAGGTGCTAGAGAAATTTTTGAAACAGGATGCCTGGGATGAATATAAGTCTTAAAATGAAATCACATCTGAGAGAAAAGAGGTGTTGATTAAATTTCACATTGAGGTGTAAATGATCTAGTCCCACATTGCATATTTACAGAGAAGACCTGGGAGAAAATCCCAGTACAAGTCAGTGGCATGAAGATTAGTGGCAAAGAAGTGAAATACCAAGAAAAGTTACAAAGAAAGTTGCCTGTGATAAAAAGTATCTGTTATTTCATTGCTTCTCCTTTGGTAGCTGTAATGCAAAAAATGGAAGAGAAGATAGGTCATAAAATGGTAGTACAAATATAATATTGGCAAAAGTGATCACAAAACAGACAGTAAATTAGCAAAGACACCACAAAGGATACATAATTTATGAAATGCAAGGTTAACAATGAATCAGAATTTTCAAACTTGGTCTAAAATTCTGGTATTATAGAGAAAAGAGAGAGTCAATACTGGCATCTCCTCTTTCTTTCATTGATACTAAATGGAATCTAGGGAATATTACTTGATACATATCTTTGGTATTTTTTTAATCTTTCATTTTCTATCCCATTCCTATTCTATTCCTCTTCTCTCATTAGCCCATGTATTAACCCAATATTTATTGAGTGCCTTCCAGTTACCAGGCACTCTTTGGGGAACCGATGATAGATACAACAGTGCCTAGAATTGACAAAGTCCTTCCCTTAGTGTGGATTCAGTCTCCAAGGAGGAGACAGATAATAAACAAATATACAAGCAATATATGAAGTCAAGTGATAAATATAATGAATGAAAACAAAGCAGAGAGCAGGAGAGCAGTGAGTATGATGGTAGCAGTAGATTTTGCTGTTTCTTAGGAATACACAGTGAAAGGTTCTGTAGGTAGGTGACATTTGCACAAAACTGAAGGAAGTGATGGAGCTACCTGGTGAGGTGCCTACAAGAAGAAGAGGTAGTAAAGTGATTTGGATTTTCTGTGTTCACCAAATCAAACCACCAGGAGGGCAGAGATCCTAGAGCTAAATGAACAAGGAAGCTGGTGGTGGGGATTGAGCATAGTGAAAATGTTCCTTTCACAGAAGTACAGAAAGAGTTCCTATAGGGCTACACGCTCTGTTGAACATCCCCTAGTTTTAATCTGAGTGAGGTAGAGATCTGCAGCAGAATAGTGATATGAATTGATTGTTATTTTTTTTAATCCCTCAGTTATTTATGTGTATAGAGAGTGGACCATGGGGGCAATAGTGAAGGCATGTTAGAAGCAACTACAGCTGAAAGAGAATGGTGGACTAGAACAGAGGTTGCAGTGGAAGGACAAATTCTGGATTTTTTTTTTCAAAATATGGAACATAAGAATTTCTGATAGATTGGTTGTGGGGTTTTTAATATCTCACTAATACCTTCCCTTATTTGCACACATACATATCTTATGTTGCCCATTGAAATTCCTATTGCTTCAGTACATCTAATTTAAGTTAGCAAGAAAGGAAAGGGTATTGTATATTATTGATCGTTTCTTTTCAACTCATTAAGGAGTACTTATGGTAAAAAAGTAGGAATGAATGTTAATTTGACTAATCTGAAATTCATAGGCTTTTGTGAGGTGCATTAAAATGAAGTAGAATACTGTGGTAATGTTGGGAGCATATTAAAATGGGAAGGAGTTCTCATACTCTGTCCCATTTTATGAACAAATCAATTAATAGACTCTTCCAGTGTTTATAGGTCAGTTACAGATGCCTCTATAATCATGTGCCATCACAAAATTTACAATAAGGCCTAACAAAAGACATTAAAGAAAAGTGGTTAAGTGAATACACTCTAAAGACAGATGGCCTGTGTTCTAATTCTGGCTCTGCAATTGCCTGGCTTTTGTGACCTTAGCAAAATAACCTCTTTATACATTAGTTTTCTCATCTAGAGACCTGGGGTGATGAGAATAATGACAATTACCTCATACAGCTGTTGTAAGCAGTCAATGAATTAACAAATCACATCCATAACGGGGCCTGACAAATAATAAGTACACATTAAATATGAGTAAGTATTCATTAAGTGATATTCACTATGTGATTAAGTGACTTATTAACATGAATATAGAGACACACATACATATACACCAAAGCTTCATTACAAGTTTAGACCATATTTTCCTTTTACTAAGGATCTTTACTAACATGGTGATCTATGTAACAACTTATATGGCATTTTTTGGATGCTAATAAGCCACTTGAGGGAACTTTAATCCCTGAAATTCCAAGAAACTTAATAGTGTTACTACTATAATATTTGTTGAGAAAAAAGACATTCAAAATGCTTTCCAGAAATAAAGCAATATATATTGATCCAAACACTAATACTATATATCTGCCCTCTTCCAACACTGTCTGAGGTCCTGCTTGAATCAGGTGCATATCACCAACACAAACAGTGTGTTATTAGGATTTGAAATAGACTTCCTTTGGATTAAACTACTGCTGTTTTGTCTTGTACTACTTGAGGACAATGACCATATCTCTTCTTTAAGAAAAAAAAAAAAAAAAAAAACCACCACTCAAAATTCCACAGAGCATAGCCAGGACTATGAAATCAGAGTGAAATATATTTAAGGCTGTTTTCTTGATCGTTTGAACATCACTTTAAACATGCCAGTATAAAATCATTCTTAATTGTTCTGCAGCAGAAAAATCAGCATTTTAGTGATTTGCAATTTAATTTTGATGAACAACTTTCAGAGTTAAGGAATATTGGTTTCTCTATCATAATCAGTTCTAAATATAAGTGCTCTAATTTAATGGTGTGGATTATGGGGATTTTTTAATCCTCAGAAGCAGAATCTGCATTCTATTTATGTAGAGTCATCCCCCTCTCCCCCATATTCTCACAACATTGGGGATTGAAGAATCGGGCCAATTGTCTGCACCTGTACATCATTTGCACCTGTATCACTGGTAACTCCAGGAAAGGCAGGAACCGGTTGGAGTAATTCTAATGATTTGGATACAGAGGAAAACACTACCACTGGTATATTTTCATTGTCTTTTAAAAATTCTGTTGACATTTTTACCCCTGAACAGTGTTCATTATGGTTGCAAAAGTGTACCAGGCCATTTGTTTTATAGCATAAGAGATTTATTCTACTTTAAAGGCGTTCATCAAAGCATTGTCTTTGGCAACTGAAAATATGTCATGCAGAATTGCATTCTGTTATCAAATGACATTAATCTAAGATCTGAGGTTACCCTGAGGTGAGGAAATAAATTGAAATTGGGAGTGTTGAACATGGCACATAGAGTGATGCTCTACACTGAACTAATAATAAATCTATTTGGGACATTGTTAGTCTTTTAAAATAGTGAAGATTTTTGTGGGCTTTAAAATAAGAGTCAGGGAAGATCAGATTTTAACATATTTGGTAATTTTGGAGCAAGAGAAAAGGAGATGAAAAATAGAAGCAAAAATAGACATTTTCTCCAAATTGTATATCTTTAGAAATATGTCATGTTGTAAGAACTGTTCACTATATCTTTCATAAATGGCTAATTTAAGAGTAAATCTAAAGTTATTACAGTTACTGTGGCAGAGCCAAGTAACAATTATATTTATGATAGTTATAATACTTTCTCACCTATTGCATTTAAAATATACATATATGATGGGAAATAACTAAGAATGATATGGGCTTTTTGTTTTTATTATACCAATATTTTCTGTTAATTAGTCAATGAATTAGAAACCACATTAAAATTGAGGTTGCTTATTTAAGAAGAGCTTGGGATATTTTTGAAAACATGGTTCAGTTATCATTAAAATAGATTAGGAAATATTCTTAGACTCAAACCCTGAGTTAAAAGTCACATCCTTAAGATTTGTCACCTTTAATTAATTTTAACTCCTTAAGTGCTTTCAACTGTTAGTGTATATTATTTAGTCCTGCTTTGTTATGTTCGTATGTTTTCCTTAAGTCTTATCCCTGAATTTCTTATACTTAGCTCTGTTTGTTTAAAAATAAATAATAAATGCAAAATTTATTAGCCTCCCTAGGTTCCCTAGGCATCCTTATTAACAATAGAACGTAGATAGGCTGGTGCAAAACTTTCTACACATATTTATTAAACAACCTAGGACCTGGGGCACCTGGGTGGCATGGTCAGTTAAGCTTCAAACTCTTGGTTTCAGCTTGGATAGTGATCCCTGGATCATGAGATTGAGCCTGCTTCTCCCTCTCCCTCTGCTTGCCACTTTCCCTGTTTGTGTTCTTTCTCTCTCCCTCTCTCTCTCTCTCTCTCTCTCCCCGTCTCTTTCTCTATCAAATAAATAAAATCTTTTAAAATAAATAAAATACAAATAAAAGTAGGGAACTCATAAAATATGCATACACACACAAACAAGGATTAATTTTAAATTTAAAAAAATCTAGGAGTTGGAACTTGATTCTACATGCAATGGAAGCCAGTGAGGAATTTTAAGAAATTGAGTATCAGGTAATATATTTTAAAAAAATCACTCTGGTTATTTTATGTTTATATTAAGTAACCTGATTGTACTATGACCTATTTTGTAATTAACTACATTTAATACTAATGTTGTTTCACTTTGTGCTTTAAATATTCCTTTTCGGTATATTCCTATCACAATATCTGTTACTTTAGTAATTTGTCTATGTCTAGGACAGTGAAATAGATTTATGGAGGTACTTAATGACCTTTAAGTCATGCTTGTCACATTTTCTAGAGATGCCTTTGCCTACAGTACCCCCAAAGTGGCCTGACCATTAAGAAAGAACCAACTGGAACTAATCAGTAATGTGAAAAAGCCTGAAAATGAGCCTGTAACATTGGATTTCAAAATAATGAACAGGCTGAGAGATACAGTAAGAAAGAGGTCTTGAGTGTTAAGTAAGCACACTTCAAATTTAAAAGAAACTAATAGTAATAAGCATGCCTTTGATTAATAACCTGCTTTATCCTACAAAGAGCTTTTGTATTAACTCATTTTATCCTAGCAACCTCTTTATGATATATTTTATCTCTAGTTTAAAATCAGGGAAGGAAAAAGAAAAAGGCTAAATGGCTGCCTGTGTCTTAGGACTTGTAAGTGACTGAGCAAGGCCTTGAACCTAGGTCATCTGATAACAACTCCAGGACTATTTCCATCACTCTACAGAGTGTTCCACAGCTAAGACCTGGAAAATTAAATGTTTCAGATGGATGGAAGCTCTTAAGGAGCCATCTCAATGAGAGGTTGAAGGGAAGTTTATCTCGATTATTTGTAAGATTATTTTAACTATTCACAAACACACACACACACACACACACACACATACACACACACAGACTAAACCAAATGCTATAAACTAGACTATATTATCCCTAGTTCAAGGTATTGTCATGGTGAGCCACTGGTGTTAATGGAAATGCCTATCGAAAGGTATAGATATTTAGGAACAGAAATTGTTGAAAACCAATGATCCAATAATTTCATTCTAGAAAATAATCTTGAATAATTTCTACCTGAAAGTAAGAAGAAATGTGGTCAAATAGATTAATATAAATGCCACGCTGTTCACTGAGTAGATCAAGTATGAAATAAGCTTGTGTGGAAGATGAACAAAAGTCATACCATAGAATAAAAACAACAGGATTTTGTGGTTCTGAATGAAGAGTGTCAGAAAGATTTAGACTTAGAATAGATGGAGACATATAAAATGAAACAGCAAACAAAGGAGATAGTTAACAAAGAAACAAAACTTCACTTTTAATTATAAGAGAAAACATATTCCTTAGTTAAAAAGTTGAAAAAATACAAAGAACCGCAGAAAAGAAATTAAAAATTACCAAGAACCTCATAACCCAGAGATAAGCATTACTAGCATTATAGAACATTCTCTTATATTATATACACATTGTTTGAATATATTTATTGTTTTTCAGAGAGACTGAGCATGTCTTATACTCTCACCATAAGTATTCATTAATACTTCTGCTAACAATAATAATAATTTTCCCTGTGGTCTTCCTCTCTACAAAGATATGCTACTAAGTCCTTTATGTGCATTATCTTATTTAATTATTTTTAATTGAAATATATTATATTGAAATATATATTGAATAAATAAATATATATTGAATATATATAACATTATGTAAGCTTAAGGTATATAACATGTTTATTTGATACATTTATATATTGCTATATGATCACCACTGTAGAATTAGCTAACATCTGTATCACATCACAAAATTGACATTTAATTCATTTAAATGACTCAGTGCTCTTTTTCTATCTTTAGAATAATAGTGCTTTTTGAAACTCTACTTGTCTGAGCTCATTTTAGCTTAACAATATAACCCTTTTCCTGGCATATCTAAAAGAATTATTTAATGCTAATTTTTTTAAAAAGTAATTAGCGGACCTTTGCACATGATTAGCATTTAGGGAGGAGTGTTAACAGATGATGCAGAAAAACAGTCAAGATGGTAGGTTTATTCTGTAAATCTTCAGGAAAATTATGAATTTTGTTTATGTAAAAATATTTTATTTTTTTAAAGATTTTATTTATTTATTCATGAGAGACATATGCATACAGGCAGAAGGAGAAATAGGCTCCATGCAGGGAGCCCGATGCGGGACTTGATCCTGAGACTCCAGGATCATACCCTGGGTGGAAGGCAGAGGCCAAACCGTTGAGCCACCCAGGGATCCCCTGTAAAAATATTTTAAAAGCTACAATTTAACATAAAATTATGAAACCACTGTTACTACCATTAGTATAATTTTTAGTTATTAATATATAAAAGTCAGATTTCAGATTTTTTTTTGTTTTTAATTTTATTTTAGAGAGAGAGTGAGAGCACAAGTGGGGAAGGAGGGCAGAGGGAGAGAGAGAGAGAGAGAAATCTCAGGAGGCTTCACGCCCAGTAGAACCTGAAGCGAGTCTCGATTCTCAGGATAGGTTTGGTTCAATCTAAGAAGTTTGAGGAGTGAAAATTGTATCATAAGAAATTGACATGTTTGTGTTATTTGAGATGCTTATTCTTGAAAAAATAAAAAGGATAAATATTAGAAATATTTTGGAAAAGCCTATGAAAAATCCAGTGAAATAGTGTCAGAGTTGTTGCCTACATAAATTAAGAACTGAATGGCTAAATGGAAAATGATATGTTAAAAAATGAAATGATGCTGAGAGTCTAAGCGTATCAATGGTATTAACAAAAACATAATATTAGAAAGAAGAGCAAATTGACTGGGGTATATATTTGGTTTGATTTGAAATGACACAGATGACAACTAGCCTGCCCTTAGATATTTCAATCAAAATGTCAGGAATATGTAAGTATATGCAACAAGGGCTATTTATTCCTTTGGATAAAAAGTAGTGAGGGGTACAGGTAATTTTTGTCAATTGTGCTTAATTCTGTGTTTCAGCTTCTGTTGATATAATTTTACAGAAAATATTTCCATCCTATCCATGCTCACTGTGTGGACACAATTATAAAATGTAATTCCCTGCATATTAAAATTTCTGGCATATTATCAACTACTGAAAGGAAAACTATGAAGAAAAGAACTACCAAACTTACATATACATGATGTTCAACAAATACACTCCCCTTGAATGTAGGTTGGACACAGTGACTTTCAACAAATAAAATATAGAAAAAGATAGATTATGTCACTTTTTGAGATTAGATAACAAAAAGATTTATTTCCTCTCTTGCTCTGAGAAAAGCCAACTGTCATGTTGTTAACCTACCCTATGGAGAATCCACTAAGCAAGAAACTAAAGGAAATCTCTTGCCAACAATCTGTGAGAAACTGAAAATTTCAGTCCAAGAGCCCATGAGAAAGTGAATGCTTTCAAAATTAACTTGAAAATAAAATTGACTTGAATGACTTCACTCATTCAAACTTTCAGATGAGACCATAGCCCCTACTGACATTTTGATTGCAGCCTTGTGAGAGAGCTTGAGGCCAAGGCATCCAGCTGACACAAACCTGATATCTGACCCATAGCATACTGAACTTAATGTTTACTGCTTTACCTACTAGACTTGTGAATGCTGTGTTTAACAGCAATATATAATAACTAAAACATGTTTAGAGGTAAGCTTCTTCTATTCTGTAGAATAAATACTTCACAGACCAAACATATAAATGTCATCCTGACACTGAGCAAAATACAGATATGCGATTATCTCATAATTCCACTGCATCTACTTTTGGTAATTTACATAAATTATCTCTTGGGAATGAAACCAGTCAAGCCTTGCTATATCATATAACAAGTACTAGCTTATCAAGACTTTTTCCCCTAGAAGACTTAGTCTGCTTCATAAGGTTTTCTGAAAAATCTCTGGACACAATCAGATTTTTCTGAGGATTTAGAGAGATAAAAAAACATTTACACAGTAGAAGTTTCAGCAACATAGACACAAACATTATTGATTCTATTTTCAAAAAGTTCTGAGCTGTCTCTCTTCCCCAAGCTTCGGACTCCTACCATGTTTTTTTTTTTTTTTTTTTTTTTTTTTCAACTTCTTTCTCCTATGTTGATCCACTCTGATCATTTTAATCTTTTTTTACCCACCCTAAAATTATTCTTCATTTATTTTTAGAGCCAATTTGTTTTGATTACTTTCTTCCCACAAATTTAGGCCTTCCTTTTCTTATTCTCCATTCACAGGTTTCCTATAAGTGTATTTTCTAAAGGAGAAAAATTTCTTCCAGATGACTAACTCCATTGACAAGTTGTTAAGATAATTGTTGGGTTTTTCCCAGGAACATTGGATTTGAGGTCTCAACCAGCAACTAACATATCATGTTTATATCTTAGCAAAGATTGGTGATATTGGATAAAGTCATCCTTCAGGGAAAGGACATCTTCAAAAAAAGCAGATTTTTTTTTTTTTTGGATACCATTAATTATAAAAGAGAGACATGAAAATTATTTACATAATGGAAGATTTCACAATTTCACTGGAATGGGCAGCTTCACTTCATGCCATTTTAATAACGATTTCAGTCCACATACATTCTGAGAATGTCACCATGTCTAAATAAGGAATAATACTTGTCTTCTAGAACTACTTTGGTGCCTTCATATTCTGCGAGAACTTTATCTCCAACTTTCACACTAATTGGTTGAATCTCTGCACCTTTTCCTTTAGAACCTGATCCAACAACTACTACTGTTGCTTGCAACACTTATTCTTGAGATTTTTATGAAAGCATAATACCTCTTTTGGTTACAGTTTCAACCAAAATTCGGTCAAAGAGGGGAAGAAATTTTCCAAACACTTGCCTTGCCATGACTCCAGCCTCTGCAGTTTGACCCTGCTCTGGAGCTGTCACCACCGCCACGAGAAGCTTTTTTTTTAGCCACAGCAAAAGGAAACCTACTGATGGTATGGAAAGAGCTCCCAACCAAATTCACTTAGTTTAAGACATCCTGTTCACAGTCAATTAGGTACACCCCACCCCCACCCCTGCCAGTGTGACACTAAAAATAAACTTCCTAAAAACAACTTTAGAAGCCATCTCACAGTATAGTACCACTTAGTGGGTAAAATACTTCTGAATCGACTGTACATTTTATTGAAAATTAAGAAGAAAGAGCTCTTTTGAATCTATCTGAGCCAGAGGGATGAACTCAAGATATTTTGTAAAATAATGTGATAAAATCATTTTAAAAAATTGCATTTTTGGCTTTTAGCCCACATAGAGTAACAGATCAGATATTCTCTTCCTTCCCAAAACATCCAAAAATATACAAATATATAAAACAATAGTTAAAATAGTTAAAAATAGTTAAAATCCACAATGTCTTGAATCCAGTAAATTACTGGGCATTAAAAAGAAGCAGGGAAATCTGATGCAGTAAGGAAAAAAAATCTGTCAATCTTAAACTAGATCTCTCTGATAAAGATCCTCATATTAGCAGAAAAGAACATTAAAACAGTTACTATAACTATATTGCATAAATTCAAATGCTAAATAAACACTTAAGATATGTAAAAAATATCATCCAAATAAAAATTCTAGAAATTAAAACTAATATTTGCGATAAAAAATATAGAGATGAGATAAAAGGAAGGATAGTACAGAAGGTCAGTGAATTTGAAGAAGGAGAAATAGAAACTAAAAATAAAACATGTGGAAATTAATAAAAATTAAATATATGAACTTTAAAAATAGAAAGAAAGAGGGACACCTGGCTGGTTCAGTCAGTTCAGCATCTGCCTTCAGCTCAGGTCATGATTTCAGGGTCCTAGGATCCAGCCCCACATCGTGCTCCCTGATCAAGCAAGGAGTCTGCCTCTCCCTCTCCTTCTGATCCTCCCCACTGCAGGTACTCTCTCTCTCTCTCTCTCAGATGAATAAATAAAAAAATATTTTAAAAAATTAAAATTGAAAATTATAAAAGAAAGAGCAAAGAATAGGTAAGCTGTAGGGAAACTTGAAGTATCTCAATATACACAAAACAGAAGCCATTCAGAAGAGAACATAGAAGGGGCAAGATTTAAAAACGAATAATAATAATGGAAGGGAAAATGGACATTTTCCAAATTTGATTAAAGCTATAAATTTCTTGTAGGTCACTGAGCTCCAAGCATAAGGAAAGTAAAGAAAACTATGAAATCAGTAATAAAGATAAAACTTTAAATTTACTCAGTGTAGAAAACAAGATAAAAACTAAGATAAGATGATAGAATATTTCTCATTAGAAAAAAAAATGCAAGTTAGAGGCAGTACAGCAATATCACTGAAAAAAAAAAAACTCAACTCAATCTATACCAAGAGAAAATACCTTTACAAAAGGAAGGTTAAATAGGACTATTTCAAACATACACAAAGAATTCCTCACCACACTTCAAGAAATATTTTAAAAATTATTCAAGCAGAGGAAAAGTATACTAGATGGAAATATGGATTTACACACACAAAAAATGAAGACCACAAAAAATGGTATGCATTTAGGCAAATGTGTAAGATATTTTCTTATTACTTAAATCTCTTTTAAAGATAATTGACTGCTTAAGTAAAAATATTCATGCAGTGCACAGTTTATAAAGCTCAGGAAGGGAGAAATGTAAATTTATTACTAGAGTATAAAGTTATAAGCTATTCATGAATGGTATAAGATCACTTAAAGTATGATAAATGAAAAAATGTATATTATTAACCATAAAGTAACCACTAAAATAATCAGTGATAGCTAATAAATCACAAAGGAAAGAAAATGAAATCATAAAAAAAAATTAACTAATCCAAAATGATGCAGAAAAAAAAGAAGCTAACAAATAAAAAACAGCAAGAAGATAGACTTCAACTTCATCATAAAAGTAATCAAGTAAAAAAAAAAGTAATCAAGTAAATATAAATGAACAAACACAAATAAAAAGCAGAGATATATGCTGCCATCAGAAATGAACTTCAGGGACACCTGGGTGGCTCAGCGGTTTGACCGGCTGCCTTTTGGCTCAGGTCATGATCCTGGGATCTGGGATCGAGTCCCACATCGGGCTCCCTGCATGGACCCTGCTTCTCCCTCTGCCTGTGTCTCTGCCTCTCTCTCTGTGTCCCTCATGAATGAATAAATAAATAAAATCTTTTAAAAAATGAACTTCAAATATAAACAAATAAATTAAAAGTAACAGGTTGGAAAAAGACATAATATGTTAACACTTACAAAAAAAAAAAAAAAACCAAAGTGGCCATAATTTTATTAAACCAATAGATTTCAGACAAAAAGAATATTGTCAGAAATAAAGAAAGCCCCTTTATAAAGAAGATTTAACAGTTCAATGTTTATGCACATAATAGCAGAACTTCAAAACACGTGAAGCAAAAACTTAACAGAATTGCCCGAAGACATAGCCAAATTCACAATTATAGTTAGACACTTCAAACATCCATTTTCAATAATTAACACAACAGATAGATCAGTAAGTAAGGATATGTAAGATTTGAACAAGATTATCAATCAAATTGTCTTAATTGACATTACTATAACAGTCTGTCCAACAATAACAGAGTACACTTTATTCTCAATTACACACAGCATAAGCTATGCTTTGGGCCATAATACCATTCTAAAATAATTTAAAAAGATCCAAGTTACACAATGTATATTCTCTGAAAATAAGGAGTTAATTAGAAATCAGAAAGTAATGATCTCTGGAAATTCCTCCGCTAAGTAATCCATGGATCAAAGAAGGAATTAAAATGAAAATTAAAAAGTATTTTTAATGAATAAAAATGACAAGCACATATCAAAATTCATGGGATGACTCAAAAGCAATGCTTAGAGAAAAATTTATAGCGCTAAATGCCATTATAGAAAAGACAACAGATATCAAATAAAAAACCTCAGCTTCTCCTTGAGAAGCAAAAAAAGAAGAGCAAATTAAACCCAAAGCAAGTAAATGAAAGGAAATATTTTTTAAAAGTGGAAATCAATGAAATAGAAAATAAGAAAAAATGAGTAAAATTAATAAAACCAAAATCTTATTTGACAAGATAAACAGAAGTAATAAACCTCTATTGAAACTGATCAGAAAGAAAAAGACACAAATTACAAATATTAGGAAGAAAGAGACATGTCTTTAATACAGATTACCCAGATATTGAAAGGATAACAGGGAAATGTTGTGAACAAACTTATGCCAAAAAGAATTCGACAACATAGAAGTACCAATTCATTAAGAAACATTTTTTTGCTCAAGAAGAACAGATAACCTGAATTGGCTTATATCTATTGAAAGCAGGGAATTTGTAAATTAAAACCTTCCAAAAAAGGAAATCTAGGTCCAGATGGTTTCAGTAGTATATGTGATCAAGCGAGCATTTAGAGAAAACTACAAAACCAATACTACACAAGCTATTTCAGAAAATTGAAAGGAAATGAATACTTTAAAATTCATTCTACAAAGTCAGAAGTATTCTGATACCAAAAGTAGACAGAGATAAAAATAAAACTACAGATCAATCTCTTATGAACATAGATGCAAAAACACAAACAAAAAAAAATGTCATGACCAATGGAGATTTATCCTATGCGTTCAAGGTTACTTTAACATTTGAAAATCTGGCAGCCTGTGGGGCTAGCGATTTAGCACCACCTTCAGCCCAGGGCCTGATCCTGGAGACCTGGGATAGAGTCCCATGCCAGTGTCTCAGCATGGAGCCTGCTTCTCCCTCTGCCTGTGTCTCTGCTTCTCTCTCTCTCTCTCTCTCTCTGCATCTGTCATGAATAAATAAATAAAATCTTTAAATAATAATAATAACATTTGAAAATCAATGCACATATTTTCTCACATTAAAACTGGAAAAAAGGAAAATGCTAGAAACATATCAACATAAAAGTGTTTAACAAATTCTAACAATTCTTCCTTCCTAGGAAGGAAACTAGTGAAAGGTATCACAAAAACCTGTAGTTAATATCATGTAAAATGATGAAATATCGGATACTTTCTCCTGAAGATTAGGAACAAAAAGCCATCTATCTCCTCTATCTACCAGTTCTTTTTTTTTTTTCTATCTACCAGTTCTATTCAATATTATACAGAAAGTTTAACCAGTAAGTTAAAGGAAAATAAATAAGAAAATAATAACAACAAACATCCAAGTCAGAAAAATAGAGGTAAAAATGTCTTTATTCACAAACAGCATGATTTTCTATCCGCAAAATCCACCTGATTTTACCAAAAAGTAAATAAATAGCAACTAGAACAAATAAGAGAATTTACCAAAGTTGCAGAATGCATTAACATGCAAAAATAAATTATGTTTTCATAAACTGGCAGTGAAAACTTGGAAACTAAAATTTTTAAAAACTGTATCATTTACAATAGCAACAAAAATATAAAAATGCTAAGGGATCAATTTGACAAAATAGGTAAGTGCTCAACATTGAAAACTAAAAATACTAATAACTAAAAACATACTTTGTCCGTGGATTGGAAGACTCAATATTGTTAAGACATCGATTCTCCCTAAATTGATCTTTATTTCAGTGCAATCACAAAGTCCCATCAGGCCTTTTTTTGTAGAAAATTACAAACTAATTTTAAAATTTATATAAGAATGCTAAGGCTTAGAATAACCAAAACAATTTTGAAAAACACACAAAAAAATTTGGAATACTCATACTACCTGATGTCAAGCTTTACAATAAAACTGTAGAGATCAAGACAAGGTAATATAGCTGCTCCTTGAACAATGTAGGGGTTAAAGGCACTGACCCCTAAGCAGTCAAAAATCCACATGTAATCTTTGACTCCTCCAAGACTTAACTGTTCATAGCCTATTATTGACCAAAAGCCTTACTGATAATATAAACACATATATTGTATGTTATATGTATTACATATGCACTCTTAAAGTAAGTTAAAGAACAGAAAATATTGTTAAGAATACTATAAAGAAGAGAAAACATATTTATAGTACTATAACATATGTGATTAAAAATTCTGCCTAACAATATTATCATAGGATAGATAAATGAATCATGTCAACAAAATAAGGAGTCTAAGAATAGGCCACATATATGGACAACTGTTTCTCAACAAAGATGCAAAGGCAATATGATGAAGAAAGGATGGCCTTTTCGCCAAATGATGCTGGAACCACTGGATATTCGTATGCAAAACAAAAAATCTTTATTCAAAAGACATTTTAAAAAATTAATGCAAATGGATCAATTCTAAGCACAAAATATAAAACTACAAAAGTCTTAAAAAAGAAAGCTCAGAAGAAAATTTTTATTACCTTCGGTTAGCAAAAGATTTTTTTAGATATGACCCAAAAAGCACAACTCATAAAAGAACAAAAGGACAAAGCAGACTCCATTGAAATTAAGAACTTCTGTTAAAAAGATACTGTCAAGATAAGGGAAAGAAAAGCCACAGATTAGGACATTGTATATTAATACAACATTAAAGACTAGTATCCAGAATATATAAGGAATTCTCAAAACTCAATAATGTCTAATCAAAGCAACCAAGATAAAAATAAACGAAAGATTTAAACAGATATTTCACACTGAAGACATATGGATGGTAAGTTCATGAAAAGATACTCATCATCATTAGTCATTAGGGAAATGCAAATTAAAACCATAAGGACAGAGTATCAAACACGTATTTTACAACAACTAACGTGAAAAATTCCATCCATACCAATTATTAGACAGGACTTAAAACTTTCATACACTCCCAGTAGGAGTATAGAGTGGTACAACCACATCAGAAAACAGTTTGACAATTTCTTAAAAAGTTAAATATACATAGATTATTTGATCCAACCATTATACTGCTAAGTATTTAGCTAGTAGAAAGCATATGACCTTACAGATATTTTTCCACAAATGTTGACAGCAGCTTCATTTGTAATATTCAAAAACTGGGAATAACCCAGATGTCTATCAACAGGTGAATATATATACTCTGTTATTTCTACAACATGATACTTCTCAGCAATTAAAAGAGAATGAATTAAAAGAGAATGAACTCTTCATACACACTAACATTGGCCGAATCTCAAGATGACTATGCTGAGTAAAAGAGGAAGACTAAGGAAGTGTATGTTACATGAATTCATATATGAAATTCTGGAAAATTCACATATAATGAAAGAAAGCAGATGAGAGGTTGCTTCCAGAGCAACAGTGAGGAGGGCAAGAGAATGGCAATAAAAATGGGAACAAGGAAATTGGGGTGATGAATGACATGTATTTTATTCATTGTGGTGATTGTTTCATGTTTGTATACATTTGTCAAAACTAATAGAATTGTACATTTCAAATATGTGTAGTTTATTGTATGCCAATGATACTCTGATTTTTAAAAACTCTTTTTAAGACCGCTTGGCTATTTAGAGCTATAGAATGTTATTTTTTCCAAAAGATTTCGTATTAATGTACTGTAGAAAATAATATTAAAATCAAAAATATATAGTAGCGCGGTCAGGAGATAGACATAAAATTATTGTAAACAAACCAGAATAGTTACGTCTGTGTTATCCAGTATGAATTTATTAGAATTCAGGAGTTTGTGGGCCTTATAAATATTAACTTAATATTTGAAAAATAAAATGAACAAATTGATTATGAAATAGGCATTTATTAAAATGCTCATACCATATGTGTTATTGTTTTGCCTTAAGTTGAATTATGAAGTTCTCACCTATGGGGAAAAAAATACTTTATGACTTCCCTTCAACTTGAGTCAGGTTTCAGCCTGGAGCAAATATCTATGAAGATGATAGAAATGATGAGAAGTCATTAAATGCCGCAGATCAAACACTGCCACTACAATGTAACCCAGAATGGCAAGGCAACAACAGTTTAGGAGACTTAAAAGAAATTCTGAACTTATTCCCCAGAAGCCATTACATTTAGTGAAGTTTATCTCAGTCTTGAAATTCGCATAAGTCATGCGCTGAATTGAATTTACTACTAAGGCATCAGCATCAACTACTGCAGTGTCATCTTGTTCCCCTTCTAAATCACCTTATTCTACTCAAAGATAAAAGGCCGCTTTCATTTCTGTAGGGGACAGATTAAACATTAGCAGTCAGAAGCAATTGCTTTTCCCTTCAACATCACCTCTAGCCTTTTTACTTACAGCACCCTCTCCAGGGATTTCCTGCTGGCTGAAGAAGAGGCAAATAACATTTGTGCCACCGCACAGCACAGTTGCTTCCATGCTGCAAAACTGAGTTCTTTCAAAACAATGCGTCAGGTCTTAGCAGGTGAGAGGTAGAACCATGGAACAGAGCTCTGAGAGGCTCATAAATCTTAATCCAGCTTTCCCAGAAGTCTCTGCATGTGGCTTAGAATAACTCATAGGCTGTAAGTACATACATCATAAAAGACGACTCCAGCAGTCTCTGACATCAGTCTAGGACATCAGTCCTATAACTGTTGACTGGGACAGACATTAACACTCACCTGAGCTTAATCAAACTTAGATAGCCTGCTGACCATAGACCCCCTGACCTCCCTTTTCTTAGAACACTTACTTTAGAAAACTTGCAACGATAAATTCTTTTTCTACCCCTTTGAGATGTAAATATTCTCCCAGAAAGGTAATGATGGGGCACCTGGGTGACTCAGTGGTTGAGCATCTGTCTTTGGTTCAGGTCGTGATCCTGGGGTCCTGGGATCGAGTTCTCCATCACGCTTCTTGCGGGGAGCCTGCTTCTCCCTCTGCCTATGTCTATGCCTCTCTCTGTGTGTCTCTCATGAATAAATAAATAAAATCTTGGAAAAAAAAAAAGAAAAAGAAAGGTAATGATCAAGAAAGTCAGGGCCCCTATGTCTGGGTCTCTAAGGGAAGGTAGGAACCCAACTTTGACAAGCATCAATTCACAAACCCAGATGGCCTAGTGCCATTGAACATAGCTCCTTATTAATATCCTCTCCTCTTCCGCTCACCCCAATGCTTAAAAACTCTTCTGCTTTTGTATCCGTGGAGTTGAATTGACTCTCTCTCCCCTATTACAGCAGTCCTAAATAAATTCTTCCTTGCCTGTTTAATTCCATTTGGCACAATTTTTCTTTGATGCTGCCCTTGAGAAACAACTCCTCTCTGGCAACAAACAGGATATAATTTTTAGCAAAATAACTTAAACATTTCCTAAATTTCAAAATTAAATTATGAAACTACTAAAGGATGAGTCATTCTGAATTGAGGTTGGTGGAGCTGTCTGCTATGACCTGATTAGCGTGAGGGGTTACAGAAATCCCAATTTTATTACTTGTATGCTCCTTCCATTGTGATTCTAGTTGCCTGTGCTCCTTATCTATTAAATACTATTCACTGGTAATAGACACTAAAACCATTTTGTTGCTACCTATTACTAGATATCTCTGGGATTTTGATTTCTGCCTGGCCTGTTGATCTGAGGATGAAGGAGGAAAGCCAAAGGAAACACCCAATGGGAAATGACAGTGAATCCTTAATTCTATAACACTTGTAACTGATGTATCACAAATCTATAGGCAGATAGAAGGAACTCAACACAAACAACTCTAAGTGAAAAATCACAAAAGCAAACTATTCTCCGCCAAGCTCTCCTGATACCGTTTTCCCCATTCTCCATCACAGAATGTGAATCTTTTACAGGTGGGGAGAGAATTGAAAATAGGATTGGCTGCTGTCATAATAGAGTAAGCTAAGAGTTTTATAGTGGTCTCCTCTATGAACCTTGTTCAGAATGATCATTTTGGAGGTCAGCCTCAAAATATCACATTGGCTTATAAAAATTCCAGACCAGCATTTGCTTCTGTAAAGTTATTCTTAGGACCACAAAAGGCCATGACTACTGTGAAAACGTTCTGGCCCTGTGATAAAATCTACTGACTATAAGACTTAAATTTATAAAGAATTAGCTAACATATTATAGGGATATTGATTTTTTTGCTCTCAATTAGCAATTGCTAACATTTAGCCCTGTATTTTCTTTGACAGGTTGTTATTATTTTCTCTACTGACACTGTCTCTTTGGTTGCTAATATCTTCAGACTGGCATCGTGCTTAGCCTGTCTGACTAAACTTAAAAATTTTTAGTGTTCTTATTGTTTATATTGTTATTCTTTGTCTTTCAAATTCTAGCACCTATGAGCCCTGTGTAATGTGGCTCTGAAGTATATATAGGTGCTACAATATTTACACAGATAGTTCTCCTACAAGCAAACTCAAAACCATTCTCTGGTGTTCTTTCTTATTTCCCATGAAAAATAAAATTGCACCTGTGGAATAGGACCAAGAAAACCCTACAACTTTCGGATTATTGCTCACGACCTTACTGTATTATAACCCATTGCAAGTTACAACAGGAGTAAATGTGTACCTAAAAATATAGAAAAGTCTTATTTACATCCTTGGAAAAAATGATGTGGAGAGATGACTGAAATGACCACCTGCAAATTTTGACACAATTACTATTCAGGGTACTTACAAAATTTATGAAGTCTTCTGGAAAATAGCATCTGAATTTACATGTTTTAACCCTGTGAAATGCATTCTAAAGTATTATGCCCAAGTGAACTAAGGAAATAGTAGACGTTATAGTTTTTGAGGTTTGCTATCCAATGGGGAGAAGGATAAGAGAAAATGTAAATGTATAGAGAACCATATGTATAGAGAATCAATATTTCTTAATGCTTTAAGAGTCATCAAAACGTTTTAACACCCATCACCATATTTGGTGTCTAAGAAGCTTATAAAAGAAATAAAACAGATTGAACTTTCCTTAGTTTACGGCAAGGACTTGAGACCTCACAGAAAGTCAAATAATTTGTCTAAGGTTATATGACATAAATTCTTCTTGTTCTTATTTCACTTTTGCTTATACTTTATTTCATTTTATTTTTATTTTTTACACCCCAGCCTGATTATAGTTTTTTAAAATATTTTATTTATTTATTCATGAGAGACAGAGAGAGAGAGGCAGAGGCATAGGTAGAGGGAGAAGCAGGCTCCCTGAAGGGAGCCCAAAGCAGGGCTCAATCCCAGGTCCCTGTATCACACTGAGCCGAAGGCAGATGCTCAACCACTGAGCCACCCAGGCATCCTTGATTATAGTTTTTGAAAACTAAAGGAATACAAGAAAGAGGCTGATGAGTTTCTGGGGAAGACATATTTTGAAGGTCTTTAATTCTTTAATCATGTACCTTTTTTTATTAAACATGTGTGGGCTATTCTGGGACTCATTTTACTTGAATTCTCAACAATTCAGCATTGTTCACTATTCCTTTATCCCAGAAATCCTCTACTCCCTGATGTGATGAAATTTCTTTCCTTATTTCCCTCTTATGTACTTGCTCATACCATGTTGGTGTCTTTTGCTTCCTTAGTAGGCTTTGTATGTTAATAACCCTCAGCTCTCAGCTCTCTCTCCTTCCTAGGTAGTCATACCAACAGACACAAAATACCATGTACAACTCCCAAATATATATTTATGGACTAGACTTCCTCCCAGATCTGCAAACCTTAATGAGTTATAAGCACTGTTTTAGACTGAGGCAGACGGGATCCCTGGGTGGCGCAGCGGTTTGGCGCCTGCCTTTGGCCCAGGGCGCGATCCTGGAGACCCGGGGTCGAATCCCACGTCGGGCTCCCAGTGCATGGAGCCTGCTTCTCCCTCTGCCTGTGTCTCTGCCTCTCTCTCTCTCTCTCTCTGTGACTATCATAAATAAAAAAAAAACAAAAAAAACAAAAACAGTTAGACTGAGGCAGACAATGCAACGTTCACTTTTCCAGTTGCTGCTAATGGAGTGTGGGAAGGTAATTAACTACTCTATATCTCAGTAAACTCATTTGTACAGTGGAGAATATAACAAAACCACCTCAGAAGTTCCATTACATGAAGTTTATCAGAGTCTAGACATCTCCACTGGCATATCTCCTAGGCATCTCAGATTTAATATACCCAAAATGATTCTGCAGCTCCTCTACAAATCCTGTCTCACTCAAACTTCTTTATATCAGAAGTTGACAAGAATTTTTGCTCCCACAAATATTCAAAAGTTGTACTTAATTTTGCTCTTTCCCTTACCCTATCCCAGATGTAATCCATTAGATTCAATCTATTTGATCTATCAATTCTACCTTCAAAATAAATTGTAAGTTTGTATCATTTTCTATAACTCAAAACCAATCATCATTCTTTTTTCTGGACTAATGTAATAGCCATATAACTGCTCATCCCATTGCTTTTACTATTGTATTCTTTCCTTCCAGTCATTTGTCCAATGAACAGAAAGGCCTTATTAAAAACAAATAACATCACGCCACTCTCACACTTAAAACTTTGCAGCAGTTTCATTTCACTAAGAAAAATACTAAAACCTTATATCATTCTCTACAAGAAGCTCTGTAGACCACCTCTTCTTCATCTCTCCATCCTTAGCTCAAGCCACTTTCTTCTTCATTCACAGTGCTCTAGTGACAATCGTCTTCCAACAGTTCTCAGGATTTTTTTTTTTAAAGAT
Source organism: Canis lupus dingo (assembly GCF_003254725.2). Lineage (NCBI taxonomy): Eukaryota > Metazoa > Chordata > Mammalia > Carnivora > Canidae > Canis > Canis lupus. Next base: position 50,607,468 of record NC_064255.1, on the reverse strand, counting down.
TGTATTTATTTATTCATGATAGACAGACAGAGAGAGAGAGAGAGAAAGAGAGAGAGAGGCAGAGACACATGCTGGGAACCTGACGCGGGACTCGATCCCAGGACTCCAGGATCATGCCCTGGCCCAAAGGCAGGCCCTAAACCGCTGAGCCACCCAAGGAACCCCAATTCTCAGGATTTAACAAGCTCTTTCACATTGTAGGTCCTTTATACTTCCTATCCCTTTTGGTTGAATGTGTTTCCCCAGGCTTTAAGCAAGGCAGCTTCCTTGTCTTCTTAAAGTCTTTGTTATTTCAGAGAGATTTTTCTCTGACAATTCTATTCACCACCCCCAGTTATATTGCTTTTAAAGACAACACCACACACTATTTCTTCCTTCAGAGCATATGTAACTATCTGTTATTATTTCATTTATTTCTTGATTTTGTTTATCCACTTTTCAAAAATTTTGAGTTCTTACTGTGTTGTTTTGTTCTAGATTCCCAGGGTAGAGCAATGCATGTCCTCATGAGCCTTACTTTCTAGAGGTAGAAATGGAAAATAATCAGGTAAATACTCTGAAGGGAAATATAGCAGAGTAAGAGAATGTACAATTGGGAAAAGTTTTGACTGGACGTCTAGGGTGGGGTTTTCTGTAAGAAAGATAGGCTTAGACTTGAATGACATAAAGAAAAAATTTAGAAGCTGTAAGGAAAAGCACCACCTCATGACATAGATTAAGAGAATGAGTGGTAGTCAGCCAGGTACAGAAGCAGCATCATGATCATTGAAACTGAGTGTAACTTGCCCAAGATAATGTTCTAGAAACTAGTAGGATTTCCAGAGAGAGATAGAGATAAGTAGTTTTTTGTTTGTTTGTTTGTTTGTTTGTTTGTTTGTTCCAGAAAGGTTAGAGAGCACCTGGTAAATACTTTTTATAAAAATCAGTGACTTCTTTTGTGTTCTGAATTCAAGTCTCTGACATTTAGGATTCTCAATAAATAGAACCCCACAGTAAATGCCCAAAACTTCCTAGGATAGATACCAAAGGATTTTTACTCAAGTTATTTATGGCTTTGCTTTCCTTCCAGAGTCATATCCTCTAGCTTTCAGTCCTACATTTAGAAGACTCTCCAATCTCTGATTGTGCCCTTAGGCCAATCACATGGTTTTCCCTTAAGACATGGATCCAGTCCCACATTGGGTTCCCTGCAGGAAGCCTGCTTCTCCCACTGCCTATGTCTCTGCTTCTCTCTCTGTGCCTCTCATGAATAAATAAATAAAATCTTTAAAAAAAAAATAAACCTACATATCATTTTTAAGAATTTTGAAAAAGAAGCTTAAGATGTGTAAATGCAAGCACTGACTATAAGGACACATTTGAGGAAATACTACTGTAAAATTAGCAAATTATTTTGGCTTTATTTAACAAGATTAAATGAACACTTTTACCAGTCCACATTAGACTCTATTGTGATCTTAAAAAGTTAGCCCCAGAAGCTATTTTAATTTGGTCGATAGATGTATAGAAAGATTTTTATTATACCTTATTTTCCTTATGAAGCAGAAAGCATCAAGAGTTTCCAAAACTGGGACCCCTGGGTGGCGCAGCGGTTTGGCGCCTGCCTTTGGCCCAGGGCGCGATCCTGGAGATCCGGGATTGAATCCCACGTCAGGCTCCCGGTGCATGGAGCCTGCTTCTCCCTCTGCCTGTGTCTCTGCCTCTCTCTCTCTCTCTCTCTGTGTGACTATCATAAATTAAAAAAAACAAAAAAAAAGAGTTTCCAAAACTATCACAAACTTTCAAAAGAATCAAAAGAATAAGCAGAGTGCCTGGGGAAGACAGGGTGTTGGGGAAGACTGGAAGGGTAGGGTTTAAAAATAGATGCTTGAAAATATATTTGCTTTGGCCATTCCACAGTATAATAATTGGTATCAAACACACAGCTGCAATTACCACATAATCATTGTCAATGTCATGTGTAGGCAGATGGTAGCAATGTTTGGGAGAGGAGATAACACTGAATTTTTAACAAGTGACAAAAGGATTGGCATGGTGCAAACAGAATACCACTGCACTTGGCCAGCAGCCAGGCAGCCCCATGTGTTGCCATCCTGCCACTCACAGAAGGCTTACATGGTAAATAAGACAGTGGGTTTTTTCCTCAAAGACACAGACTTGCAGAAAGAGGGGGAAAAAATATATATATGCATACATATATACACACACAGGTACATATACATATCAGAAAGTGAGTAAATGGTTGCTTTTATATTCTAAGACTAATTTAATTGGAAGCTTTAACATAGTAGCCCACTATGATATTCGGCCTGTGGCAACAGCAGCAGCTCTGGTCAGAGTTGTATAGCATTCCAGTTAAGAGCAACGGCTCTGGGGTCTGATTCAAATACCAGCTCTCCTAAGTATTAGTTGTGTGACTTTCAGGAAGTCATTTTATTCATCTGTACCTCCTTGTGAACATCTTAAAAATGTGAAAAAATAATAGAACCTACCCATTTTAGGTATGATCATGTAGAAGGAGAGCTGAAATGATGATTCTCATGCAACTAATTTCCCAAAGTGCTGAACTGAAGAAAGGAGAGGTGGTGAGTAGCAGCGTAGAGCCAGGGAAGAGGCTAAGCAGGTGTGTGGGTCTCAGCTGGTGTTCTTGTTATCTATTGCTGCATACTTCCTCCCAAATTAGTGGTCTAAAACAAAAGTCGTTTTATTATCTCATGATTCTGGTGCATCAGGAACTCAAGGAGGGTCCAGCAATGTCAGATGGCTCAAATGACTCAAGGTGACTAGAACAACACAGACAGCTAGAGGGCAGGTTGGGATCCTCGTTTCTTGCCTATGTTACATTCCCTGGGATTGGACAGTCCAAGACAGTTTCTGCATACATGGGTCTGACACTTGGGCTGGATTAGCTGGAACACTGGGAGCTGGCCAGCTTCTGCTTTGTCTCTACCTAGACTCTGCCTGGCTTGTGCCCGTCACAGCATGGCCCTCACAGGATAGTCAGATGTTTTTACATGGTAGCTCACCTTCTCCAGAATAAACATTACAAAAGACAATTGACAACTCAATGATTCTTATAATCTAACCTCTAGAGACTTGCAGTGTGACTTTTGCCACATTCTATTGGTTACACAGGGCTATCCCAGATTCAGTAAAGAGGAGGACCATACAAAAAGAAAAAGAAAACAAAAAACAAAAAACAAAAGAAAAAAACAAGGGGTATGGATTCACTGGGGAGCCATTGTGGAGAGTACCTACTGCTCCTGGAGACTGCGTCAGCTTGAACCCACAGGAGAAAAATGGAGTTGGTCCCACCTTTAGGCAAAGAGCTGACCTTTTGTACCTTCATATGAGATGGGGACTAATCTCTCTAGCAAGATGGTTCCAGGCAGAGGGGAGGGCAATTCTCCAGAGATGGGGTATCTGTGAATAGTTAGCACCCAGAACTGAGAACAGCTAAAGTATGAATGTATAGGTAAAGATGACCAGACAAGCCACAGAGACTGTCTACTCTGCTGCCTCTGAGGGTTAATGTGAAGATTACAGCATAAACATGGTAATGAAATGCTCAGAGAGAGGTCATTTTGATTTATATCTTTCAGTGCTGAGGAGCTGCTTCCTCCAGGACACTGTTTCATAAGGGCCTGAGAAAATATACCTGTAGATTAATGAGCTGAAGTAACCCAACTAGCAAAAATTCCTTCTATGGTATATTTGATTACACTACTTAAGAATAGTCACAATTAAACACTAATTATCAGATTCCTTCTACATTCTGCTATATATACAGAGCAATTTCCAAGAAGAATTATGGTATAAAAATTAAGGAACTTCAAATGACATTGCTTCTAATAAGCCATCTTAATTTGCACTTGGATTTCAAAGAAATTTTAAGAATACCAATAACCTTGTTGAGCACCAATGAGGTGCCATTTGCTGAAGGATTAGCTGGATATATATTATTTTATCAAGTGTCATAATACTCCCATGAGATAGATATTATTTTCCTTATCATACTGGTGCACAGGCTGAAAATTAGAAAGATTAAGTAATTTTAGTGTATGAACATACATATTTCAGTAAGTATGAAGTACAGTTGGATTTGAACCTGGATCTCTTTCATTTTAAAACTCTACTTGCCAATCATATTACATAATAATCTATGGCAAACACTCTGGAAGTGGTTATTTTGCAAACAATATGCAGGGTTCTTTTTTAAGTGCCTACAGTGTCACTAAAATAATTTCTCTAATGTTTCTCCAGGGAAACAAAGGCAGATTTTTGGATCAAAAGAATTGCCAAAGGTTTCATTGACTATTCAGAGGCGCACCATAACTCTAGGAGAAAAATCTTTAGCTCCTTAATGAATCTATTGATATAAATAATGGCAGTGTAGCTACTATATTCTAATCAATGAATTATTGTGTTATCACAGCCAATATAATTTGTGTTCTTAACTTTTTAAAAAGAAACTGAATAATCATTCTTACTACTGTATGTATAAATACTGGTTCTACTAAGCCATTGATACATTACCAATTTAAAAAAAAAAAAAAAAATTGGCTTTTTAAACTCCACCATGTTTCCAGTGAGTGGGATTTTAAATCCAGGGAGAAAAAAGGAAATGTGCCCTCTTTAACTAAAAATAGTGTTTAGTTCTACACTCTTAAATTTACTAGTTTGATATTGTTACTTTACAAATTAGAAAGTCAATCGTTAGCATATTTTAATATGTTTTTTTTTTAAAGATTTTATTTATTTATTCATGAGAGACACAGAGAGAGAAGCAGAAACATAGGTAGAGAGAGAAGCAGGCTCCCTTTAGGGAGCCTGATGCAGTACTCCATCCCAGGACCCCTGGATCATGCCCTGAGCCAAAGGCAGACACTCAACCACTGAGCCACCCAGGCATCCCTATTTTAACATGTTTAAATCATATCAGTAAGTGGTGAAAAATCATGAATATTTAGAGAGGGAAATTATGCTTGTATTCTGTTGGAGAAAGAAATAACAATCATTGTGCAAAAGAGAGTACATTAATCCTACTTACATTTAAGATAGTATATATGAGGGGCACAGAGCTGGCTCAGTTAGTAGAGTGTGCAACTCTTGATCTCAGGGTTGTGAGTTCAAGCTCTAGGTTGGGTGTAGAATTACTTAAAACAAAACAAGAAACCAAGAACAAAGAAAGGATAGTATAAATGAGTACTATCAAAATAAATATTAAGGTAAAATTATCTTCATGGCATCTATAAAAGCCCAAAGGCAAAGAACTTAAGCACAGCTGGAGCAGAAGGAACAAACAGGGAACTCAACATGGGGCTGAGATGGAGCCAGGTCGTGAAGTACTGTGTAGACTATGTTAAAAGAAAGTTTGGGTTTTAAGCATTCTTTATTTTGGTGAATAGCAACCTCCCGAAAATGAATCTTTTCACACAATCTCCTCAAAGTAATATGAAAAACAGAAACTTCAAAGAAAACCAGATACGACCCAGGCCTTCGGCATCATTAGAAGATGGAAAATTCCACAAATTTTCCATCAGCACAAATATGTATAAAAGTAAACTCCAAATCCTGATGGAGCTAATGCTAGAACACCCACCGCAGCTGCAGGTTTGTGTGCCTGGAGAATGGGCAAAGCAGGATTTAAACAATTGAAAGAAAGGGAATAGCAGAGTGGAGAGCTTAGATGTAGCACAGACAAAAACCATCTCTGCAAAGCGAAAGTCCAATCAAGCACTAAAATACTGAACACAGATATTTCAGCTCCTGTCATTCACAGCACCACCTGCAGGAAAAGGACTTCAAAGAAAAAGAAAATAAAAGTTTGCAGACTTGGAGAAGCACTGCTCTAGAAGAGAATGAGATTAATACAAGGATACTGCCTTTTGGAGACTGGAAGTAGAGGGACAGTAAGAAGGAAGAGAAAAAAATTAAGGTGCAGAAATGAAAGAGAACAAAATGCTGCAAACTCCTCACCACCACCCCCATTATGAACCAGTAAAGAAACTGAATTTCATTATACAATTGCAGAAGGTGCTCTTCAGTTAGGATCCCTGTCCATGAAATACTTAGGAATAGGGAGAAAAAAACAAAAGTTAAATAAATCACGTTTATTTTATTTTTTTTTGTATTTATTTATGATAGTCACAGAGAGAGAGAGAGAGAGAGAGGCGGCTCAGAGACACAGGCAGAAGGAGAAGCAGGCTCCATGCACCGGGAGCCCAACGTGGGATTCAATCCCGGGTCTCCAGGATCGTGCCCTGGGCCAAAGGCAGGCGCTAAACCGCTGCACCACCCAGGGATCCCCAATAAATCACATTTAAATGATATGGAATCCTTTCCAAGAAATATTAAATCAAGTTTAAAGTTCACATAGAGTATGCTATAATGTATACAAGAGATAAAAAAAAAAAGTGCATCTGTTCAGTTTAAAAAAAAAAAACACACAGGAAATAGAAATGAAAAGGCAATGAAATTAGTGACCCATAAGGAGAAAAGTGGGTGTGAAATGCACAGAGGAATAAGTGAGGGATGACACTTTTCTGAGTATCATATTATTGTACTTCTGTCCTTTAAGAGAATTCTAGAGCTCTATGTTCTAGAGTTCTATCCTAAATCAACAAAAATTGGATAAAACTTCAGATTTTATCAAAAGATGATGGTAAACAACTGCAGGTGATTGAATAGGAGGAAAGAGTTAGTGACTTTTCAGCTTTCAGAGTTCATTTTAACTTCAGTGTGGAGAACTAAAACACCAACTAGGAGTATGAAATGGAGCAAGCAAGTTCATTTTTCCCTTCCAGAGTTCATACCTAGAAAAAGCTTATTAGAAAGCTGATTCTTGAGGGTGAGTTTCTGAGGCACTGAGAAGCTCAAATGTATGGTAGGTGGCATCACCTTTTTCAATGTGAGCTGATTGGCCTCTTGGTATGAAGAACCAGTACAGAACGCCTGTAGTAGCAGATACCCAATCCAGAGAAAGGCATGAAACAAGCTCTGAGATTATGGACCAACTAGAGTTCTTAGTACTAAAAAATAAAAATCTAAAAATATTTGAGTGTGGCTGAAATTCTGGAATCTAACTGGAGGCCAGGAGACCCTGCCTGATATTTATCATGACACACCAAAGGGAGGTTATACAATCTATTAAAGAAGTTAAAAAAGGAAACATGAAGAGTCTAATAATTCTTTAAAAAAGAATGAATCTCCTTCATTTGATCTATATATACATGTATATTCTATAGTAGTATGTCTGTTTGTATAATAGATTTATTGATTTGGGATCTGCAGAAACTAGCATTTCCCTTTTAATTAATAAACTAGAAAATAAAATAACAAAGAGATAGCAATAAGCTATTACAAACCAAAGAGAAATGTTCTGATATAATTACATAAGGTCAATGTAATTACCATAAATTCAACTATGGTTCTTGCAATTTGACAGTAAGACACAGCAGATTATAGATTTTAGAACATGACTCCTAGAAGGATAGATCTGAAACAACCTAACAGATGATGAACAGAATCATTCAAACAGAACTATTTCAACTATACTATCACAGATAGAAAGAGTTCAAATTTACTGTTGGCTTTGATTTTCTCACCTGCTAGCATGGGTTGGTACTCAAATCAATGGAAGAGAAAGCTCTGTATTGTAGATTAAAGCCCTTAGGTGAGGGAAAGCTATTACAATCATTCTGTGCTCATCTCCCCAATTCAATAGCACAGTGAGAATGATCAAAGTAAAATTGGGCCTTATTGTTTTAAAAACAATAAAAATGTAAACTTTTAGGACTCTAAAATTCTGTTCAATTCAATTCTCCATATAGCCCTATGTAAAGGATCATGGTGATGAATAGCAGAAGTGTTGCTTTTGAATCTGAAGAGTTCTTCTTGTAAAACAAATCATGCTTATGGTATACATTGTTAGAAGAATTTCTGTCCTCCAAGTTTCAGTAGAATTCATGATGACATATCTAAGTCTTTACCCAGTGGCATGTATTTATATATCTATATATACAATTACAAACTAATAAAACACGACTGAAAGATTCATCGTCCACAAGTAAAAGCTATAGGGAATAAGATGTCATCAGGCACATATGCATAACAGATAACAGCATCTATAGAGCATTCACTAGTTTGAAAGAGGAAGTAGATTCTTCGAAGGGGAGGGGAGGAATAAAGAGAAACCTTTCCTGTCCTTCACGATGTTATTATTTGTTTAGTTATTCAGAACATGTTCCTGATAAACTTGGAAGGAACCACAAAGCAATATACCCAAATTGCAAAATAAAATAGTGTAAATTATAAAAGTGTAGAAAAAGTTTTGAATAAGGGAGGAATTAGGGGTGGGTGGGTTTAATGGGAGGAGGCTTCCTTTCAGAAGTAAGTTTTAGAAATTAGCCTAGAAATGAATGGAGCAGTCCAAGGACAGAGTGTGGTGGTATCCCTAGCTATCTAAGTAGATATTGCCACAAACAGTAATAAGTAAATACATAAAGCAAGTTCTCTTAGATGGAGAACTCTATCAAGTGTTGATATGATCCTTAGGTAGTTAGAATAAACAGGAGTAAACAAATTCATAAAGAACGAACAATTAGTACTAGGTTATTGGAAAATGGTCAGAATATTACACATTTCTCTGGGTGTGAAAGCACAGGAAATGAGTGTGGAAGTGACAATGATGATACTATCAGGAAGTCATGGGAGAGATAAGGAAGCCAGGGGTAACAGTAAGAAGAAGGAACTAAGATTGGGACTAAAAAATACCATGATCTTCGAAAGAGCAGGGCTTTGTTTGTCTGTCTGTCTGTTTTTGTTTGTTTGTTTTAATAATAGGGTGAGGAAGTGATGATCTGTGTCAGGGTCTGAGGGGGACCAGACATCACCCATCTTCTCCAACTGAACCAACTTTCACAGAAATGAGGAGATTGTGGCATATAAAGATTAAGGGATCCCATTGTTTTGTTTTGTTTTGTTGTTTTGCCCTAGGACTCAATATTTATTTCTCTACCAACTGCATGTCATCAGGTGGTTAGAGGGCCCTATCACCCCTCCCAAACCTCAAGACCCCTTTCTCTCCAGTAGGAAAGAAACAGAGAATCTCTGTGGGCTGCTGCTCTGAGGATCACACTGCTTTTAAATTACAGTTAACAATCACTATGAGCCAAGCACATTGTATAGTATTCTAAATTTGTACTAAATTTAATCTTCATAACACTATGGGGTAGAGTATTATTATTCTCACCATGCAACACAAGAAGAGATTGAGGTTCACATAGATAGTTAATAACATAGCCAAGAGTAAAGGTTGTCTGAGTCCAGTTGTTACTAAAGAATGTTGTCAAATCGTTTAACAACAATGTGTTCCCAAAAATTAAACTGTGAAACTAGGTTTCACAGTCAGAAATACACAGCACTAGTGTCTCAGATTTTTCTGACTAGGGACCTTTCCCACTAAAGTGACTGGAATAGACCAGAATGTATGCTTCCTTCATGTACCTTATTTCCCTGGAGGGAGAAATAGTAAGAGCCCATCTCTACTACTGATTCAGAGATAAGTCATGTTTCCTCCCCTTGAGGAGAATTAAATGAGATGATAGAGAATGTGTTACGCTAGTGAACATCCCTGTCCATAGGAAGAAACCACTCCCTTCCTTGAACACACACAAAGTGTCTAGAAGCAATATGAAAGAAAAATGAAGACTTGTCCTACTTCCTGCTCATGAGATGTAAACTGAGGAGAAATAGGCCTCAGAATGCTACCTCGCAAGTAGAATTTTCATGAGGAACTTCAGGTGACATTATGTTCCGCAAGGAAAAAAAATCAGTAAGGGTATCAATGATTTAGGAGAGTCTGAATAAAAAGAAATACATATATAAACATATATCTGTGATGTGAGATATGTGTATATATATAGAGAGAGAGAGACAGACAGACAGACAGAGAGAGAAGACCCAGAAGACCCAGGTCCAGTAAAGAGGTCTGGGAGGAAGAAGAGAATGATATGTTTGGGTTAAAGAAGTATAACTTTGGAGTGAGAAAAGGGGAGAATAAAGACTTAAAAGGAGCTTTCATGTTACATTTTTAAGCATGGCTAGTTTCTTCTTTACAGCCACCTGGTGGATGATGCACATTCTGGCCTCATATAATCTGAGGACTGTGATCATTTATCTCTTAACCTCCTGAGCTGTGGACAGCTACAAGCAAACTGGCCGTGGGAGGCAGGGTAGAGGGCCAGGAGGAAGAAGGAAGGGAAGTAAATAAGTTTAACACTTGGAAGCAGCATGATGCTGTTGTTTTCGGGGTATGAATATTCAGTTTTCAATGTACCCCAGGAGGTTTTGGCAATGTATATATTTAGGAAAACGTCATAAGTAGCTGAAAATACTAAATTGGAGTTAGACATTAGGGATAGAAATTGAGCTTAGGTTAACATCTAAATGGAGAAGTTAACTGGAGCTACAGGAAAGAGAGCAGAGAGAGGAGAAGAATAAGAAAAGAAAGCATCAGAGAAGTAATTGTCAGAAAGGAGGGAGACAATTTAACAGGGTATAGTGTTCAGAGTTCACAACAGATTTTCAAGAAGAAACACAATCCAAAAAAAAACTGAACTCAATAATACAGGGCAGGACACAGTGTATCAGAACTAAATGAAGTCTATTAAAAAGGATTACAGATATTCAAGAGAACATTTTCTGTTGAGTGGTAAAGAGGTACCAGATTCAAGGGGTTAAGGAGATAACCTGAAATGAAAAGACTAAGAAAACTGGAAAGATTGAGGCTATGATAAAAGCAATAAGTAGATTCAGTGGACTTGAGAAGATGGAGGTGATGGAAGGACAGGAGGTTGTGGTCAGAAAAACACAGGAGAATTTGAGTGCTTGAAAAGGAAGAATTTTTTAAAAAGATTTTATTTATTTATTTATTTATTTACTTACTTACTTACTTACTTATTTTAGAGTGAGAGAGAACACAAAAAGGGACGAGGGGCAGAGGAAGAAGGAGAAGCAGGTCCCCCACTGAGCAGGGAGCCCAATGAAGGGCTCCACCCCAAGACCCTGCCATCTTGACTAAGCTGAAAGCTGATGATTGAGCCACCCAGGTGCCCCAAAGGGAAGAATTTTTTTAAATGACATTTAAATTGTGGTCATAGTTTGTACTTCCACTAAGGAGAAATCAAAAATAAAGATTACATATTATACTTAAAATTTGAGAGTACCAATACAGCTTAATTGTTTTAGCTTAAGAAAAAATGGATTTGATCTAAAAGTTACTAGCAGTTCCTGTATCTGATTAAGCGGATATACCACTTTACCTTTAAAATAGTTCGAGAATTCACCTAATAGGTGAATAAAATACTAGCAAACATAAAATAATTAAAAACTTATTGTTGGAAAAAATATCAAAGGCACCATTCTCCAGCATGTGAGAGTTTCGGACTGGATGTTTTCCTTGCCAAGCATCCCAGATCAGTCAAGAAGTCTAGCATTGAACCAGAGTAGAGAACCTGCCCTTCTCTCTAGGGCAGGACACATTTAATTTGGACCCTAGACAGGGCAGTATGATCAGAGGCACCTTTTTAAGGGAGGTTGGTTGGCCACTATACCTTGAAGATGACCCTAGGGGCCACAGAAAGGGCTAGCTAGTAAAGGGCACTTCTTCAAGAGGCATAACCTAAGACCCATGAGCAGTGATAGAATTTAAAGTTTCCTTTTATCTTCATTGAAACCCAAGTTTTCAGTAAAGTTCATTAGTCCTGCCCTGAAGAGTGAAGAAAGTGGCAAGTGTCCACACTTGGAAAAGGGATGGTGTTATAACAGCAGCAGCAACTTTGAGATATTTATCACATAGTGACAAGAAATGGCCTATAGAAAGTGAAAGCAAATATTTGAGAAGAGAGTAGATGTAGATCAGAAGTAACTACCACTTTTTTTTTTTGAGAATTCCCGAACCTTATTATGGAAAAAAAACAATCGGAAAATACAAACTTCTTAAGCTTTCAGGATGGAGGCTATGGGAAACATGGTTGGCTTGAAGATTATGAAATTTCTGAGTTCCCGTTGTCTAAATATCCTCCAATTAAAAAAAAATACATATTCTTTTCCCAGAACATGTTTATATATCAATTGGAATTCATGATATGTTTTTCCATAAAAATAATTTCAAATATTTTATTATTTTAAAGTAGTCCACACAGCATCTCTATCTCACTACATTTGATATCTGGTGCTTATGAGGATAGAATCAATCCACTAAACATCTTTATCATACTGCCTCTTTTAATCCGCATAATAATTCTATGAAGTGCCTAGTGGTATACTACAATTCTATAGATAAAGTAACCAAGGTATGTGGCGGTTTTCAATGTTCAATGCCACACAGCTCATTAGGGGTTCTGCTGGGATATGAACATGAAATATTAAACCTTGGAATTTACACTTTAAAAATTACACATCACACTGTAATATACTAATATTATCAAACCAAATAATTATACGTGCATGTGGATATGTATGTGTGTGAGAGAGAGAGAGAGAGAAAGAAAAAGAAGAAAGAGAGAAAGAAAGAAAGAAAGAAAGAAAGAAAGAAAGAAAGAAAGAAAGAAAGAAAGAAAGAAAGAAAGAAAGAAAGAATGAGTAGGAGCACAATCCAAATTGCAATCTCAAATTCCTAGAGTATACACTGTCAACAACTGTAAGAATGTCACCTCCCACACATTTACCTTGTAGTAACAGTCTTCTGGCTGCTATCTCCTAACTAAATGATTACTCTATTCACCTGAAACAGCAACCTGGCAAACCCACAGCATTCCTGTAATGGGGGTCACTGAATTGAGGCTCAGGAAGCTTCTTGGTCTGTATTAGCTTCACTGCTAATACAGTATCCAGGATGCAGACAATGATCAAAAGTTAATTGAATGAGTGAAGAAGCGAACGGGAAATATCCGGGGGTAGGGAGAAGTGTTGTTCTTGCAATAATTTGTGCATACATAAAGAATTAGATAAGTAGAATTTTATATTTGGGGAAGAATAATATTTGTAAAACCATGAAATGGATCTATGCCAAAGTGAGAACAAAATAAACAGAGTGTGGAGAGTCTGCAATTTTTATAGGCTGGGAAGAAGACAAAAGAAACTTAGAAAAGCGAGTAAGGAAAGAACAAAAGGAGGTGTTACCCTAGAAGTCATGGAGATTTTGTGATTTCTGAAGATGCAACTTCCTGTTTATTCTGTCCATTGAATCGGTGTGGATGAGCTTTGTTTTACTTCATACCTTATCAGAACAACACTATCATTATTGATTATTTTAACTACATAAATGGCATTTATAATAGATCTTTCTGGGCATTGACATGCAATACCACCAGGGATATTTGACAGGCAAGTTTTAAAGAAATTCGAATATTTTCCAATGTATTCATTTTGGTTTGCTTATGTTTGAATGGCTTCCAGATTAAATATTAGAGAAAGAAGTCACTCTTTGTAGTTTCAAAAGCCTGAGGAAAACAGAAACATAAAACCAGGCATATTTTTCAAAATTTCTAAACCTTTTAACAGAGCTAATAAGCTCAAAAGAGTAATATCTTTCTCAAGTTTATTCCAAAGGAATTTTAGATTGGGTAGAGGCAGTGATTGACAACAGGAAATACAAGTGAAGAGACGCTTAAATAATTCGGTACATCCATGACATATTTCTGCTAGCATTTATTCTACAATAAATAAATGCAGAGCTTATAAATTATTTGGTCCCAGAGTCTGATTTTGTAGTTACAGAATAATAACTTTGAGAATAGTAGTGTAGCAATCCTTCCCGTTTTTTTTTCTCATTGTATATTTTCTCTTGAATATGTTTTCAAAGGGATTTGTTCATACGTCAAAAATACCAAAATTAAAGCTGAGTTTCCATGTTACTTAGGTAAAATGCAATTTGCTTTCTACAGTAACCTAGCTCCTGAAAATCACCTCTAAATCAAATTAGTGATAATGCGATAATTTAAAACGCAGTAAAGAATCTCACAATTAAAAAGATGAGTCAGGGATCCCTGGGTGGCGCAGCGGTTTGGCGCCTGCCTTTGGCCCAGGGCGCGATCCTGGAGACCCGGGATCGAATCCCACATCAGGTTCCCGGTGCATGGAGCCTGCTTCTCCCTCTGCCTATGTCTCTGCGCCTCTCTCTCTGTGACTATCATAAATAAATAAAAATTTAAAAAATAAAAAAATAAAAAATAAAAAGATGAGTCAACAGTAGATTATTTTGCAAAGTCAAAAACTTTCTTGAAATGCCAGTCATTTTCTAACGCAAGTTTCCCGTATATGTGTTTTCTTAATATGTGTGTATGCACGCGCGTAAGATATTCTATCTCGTGTAGAATCCGTATAAAATCAGCTTTTATGCCAGAATTCTATACCAGTTCTTAGAGAACACAGACATCACAATCTCAGAAAAATTATTACAAAAGGCTGAGAAGGCATGGAGATAATAAAAACCAAAGGAGCCTGTGTAAGGTTGAATCATTTTGAAATCACGTATGTGAAAACACTCAGCTGAATTGCTTCAGGTGAAGAAATGAACACAGTATCAGTGACTACAAGAATAATCGCTAGAGCTGCCCTTCCCTGTAACCTTGAAGTTAGGCATTGGCACATGACTTGCTTTGGCCAATGAAACGTGTGTGGATCTGACATGTGTCACCCTTGAGCTGAAACATTTTTTTTTTTTTTTTTTTGAGCAGAAACATTTAATAGCAGAGTGCAATCATCCGTTCTTGTTCTTCTCCTGTCTTGACAAATATGGAAGTGCATATTGATTTGGAGGTGCAACGTTGAGCCATCTCACCGAGGATAGCTGCCCCGGAGAGCCATTGAGACCTACAAGGATTCTGCCTTAGCAAGAAATAAAAGTCTGTTGTTATACAACAAAGATTAGCAAGCTCTATCTGGAAAGAGTAAAACTGTAAATATTTTCAGCTTTGTGAGCCAAACACTATCTCAACAACTCCTTCTTTCCATTCTAATGTGAAAGCAGCCAGAAACAATATGTAAATAAGTGGGAGGGGCTATGTTTTAATAAAAACGTTTATAAAAAACGGGTGGATGGCTTGGTTTGGCTTTGTTATAAGCCACTGAGATTATCAGGTTGTTTCCTGCTGCAACATAACTTATGATACTTAAGCACAAGCACTTTTTCTTTTAAGGATTTTTATTTATTTGAGAGAAAGAGGAGAGAGGCAACAGGAGGGGGACAGCAAAGAGGAGAGGGAAAAGCAGACTCCCTGTTGAGCAGGGAGCCCAACAGCACAGGACTCAACCCCAGGACTGCAGGATCACAGCCAGAGCAGAAAGCAGACTGAGCCACCCAGATGCCCCTAACACAAGCATCTTCTACTCTTTGTTGTCAAAAACATTTTTTTATCAAGGATGAAAAAGGTTGTGTGATATGGAAGCTATGGGAACGTACCCCAGAGAGAGAAGGAGCACAGTCATTGTGACATCCCCACTCTTTTCCAAGATAACTGTTTTCAACATCCACAACTCACAGCTGTTGATCAGGGCCCAAACTGGTTTCTAAAATACCGATTTTATTGAAATATAATTCACATACAATAAAAGTCACTGTTTGAAAATGCATGACCCAATGGTTTTTAGTGTATTCCCGGAGTTGTACAACCATCACCACTAATTAATTTAAGAGCATGTTCATTATTCCCAGAAGAAACTCCTTCCCCTTTAGCAGTCATTTCCCATTCTCTCTTTTCCCCAGTGTTCAGCAGTCACTAATCTATGTTTTGTGTCAGTAAATTTGCTATTCTCAAGGCTTTGTCTAAATGGAATAATAAAATATGTAGTTTTTTTTGTAACTGGCTTCATTCACTTAGCACATTGTTTTTAATATCTATGTTGCAGCATATACTCTCAGTACTTTATTCCATTGTATTCCAGAATAATCTCCCATTATGAATACACCAATTTGGCCTATTTCTTAATCAGCAGATAGATATTTCTAATGTTTTCACTTTTTGGTTGCTATGAATAATGTTATGAATTTGTGGTCAAGTTTTGCATTTTCCTTTCTCTTGAGTACGTATCAGAAGTGAAAATCCTGGAACATATGGTAACTCCGTGTTTAACATTTTGAGGAACTGCCAAACTATTTTCCAGAGTGGCTGCATCATTTTACATTCCCACGAGCAATGTAATTTCTCCAAATCCTCATCAACACTTGTTACTGTCTGTCTTTTTAAGACATCCTAGTGAGGATGAATACCATCTCTTTGTGGTTTTCACTAGCACTTCCTGATAACTGATGATGTTGAGCATCTTTTCATGTGCTTTTTGGATATTTGCCTATCTTTTTTTGGAGAGACATCTACTCAAGTCATCTGCCTATCTTTATTAGATTACCATTCTATTGTTGAGTTTTAAGACTTATATATATATTCTACTTCCAAGACCCATCTCAGATACATAATTTGCAAATACTTTCTCTTATTCTGGGGGTTATCTTTTTTCCTCTCTTGATGGCATCAGTGATGCACAAGATTTTAAAATATCGGTAAGGTCCAATTTATCTATTACTTTCTTTTCTTACTTGTGCTGTTGTTGTCACATTTAAGAATTCTGTGCCAAGTCCAAGGTCATAAAGATTTACCCCTATATTGTCTTCTCTAAGAGTTTTATAGTTTTAGATCTTCAATAGAAGTGTTTGTAGTGTAGGCCCTGACAGTTGGCTTTTCTTTTTGTAATGCAAGCGCCTGATTTAAGCTTTGATTGCTGAGGCAATCCACTTCAAAGAGGCATCAACTTCAAAGATGACTATCTGGAATAAAAACATTGCCAGCCACCTGACCAGATAAGATAAATAAGAATCAGGCCTATACTCATGACCCCAGACTTCTTGTTTTTTCAGTGATCTTGGCTAATTTCAATAACTGACCGTTTGGGCTACTTGTTTTTCTTCTTCCCACACTTTAAATTCCCTCTTACATTTTATTTATTTATATTTTTTTGTGCTTTATTTTTTTTAATAATAAATTTATTTTGTATTGGTGTTCAATTTACCAACATACAGAATAACACCCAGTGCTCATCCCGTCAAGTGCCCCCCTCAGTGCCCGTCACCCAGTCACCCCCACCCCCCGCCCTCCTCCCCTTCCATCACCCCCAGTTCGTTTCCCAGAGTTAGGAGTCTTTATGTTCTGTCTCCCTTTCTGATATTTCCCACACACTTCTTCTCCCTTCTCTTATATTCCCTTTCACTATTATTTATATTCCCCAAATGAATGAGAACATACAATGTTTGTCCTTCTCTGATTGACTTACTTCACTCAGCATAATACCTTCCAGTTCCATCCACGTTAAAGCAAATGGTGGGTATTTGTCGTTTCTAATGGCTGAGGAATACTCCATTGTATACATAAACCACATCTTCTTTATCCACTCATCTTTCGATGGACACCGAGGCTCCTTCCACAGTTTGGCTGTTGTGGATATTGCTGCTAGAAACACCTCTTACATTTTAAATTCACCGATAGAATGAGCTCATGAAACCCTAGGCCCTCACTTTTGACCCCAGTGAAAGCAGAACCCCTGGCTCTCTCTCTCTCTCTCTCTCTCTCTCTCTCTCTCTTCTTCATCTCATTGTGTGGCCCCAGATTTGCTATGTAATTTCCAGAACTTATAAGTAATAAACCTTGTTTCTTTCAAAGTTTCCTGATGGTTACTGCTGAGGGCATCTTGCAATCATAATAAGAACCACATGGTTGGTCCCCCCACAATACTGGTTATCGATAGGCTGAGAAAGACACACAACAGTGTTTTATCCATTTTAAATAAACATATCCAATCTAAGTTAATATATACTATATATATATATATATATATATATATATATATATATATATATAGAAAGGGTACAATTTTATTCTTTTGCATGTGGCTATCTAACTGTAGAAAAGACTATTTTCCCCCATTGAATTGTCCTTGGATCTTTGTCAAAAATTAATTGACTCTACACACATGGGTTTATTTCTAGACTCTGAATTCTATTAATTGGATTTATATGTCTATCCTTATGCCAACACAACACTGTCCTTGATTACAGCAGCTTTGTAGTAAGGTTTTAAATTATGAAGTGTGAGTCTTCCAACTTTGTTCTTTTTCAAGATTGCTTTGGCTATTTTCAGTCATAAAGTCTATATGTACTTTAGGACCAACTTGTTGACTTCTACAAGAAAGAGAGCAAAATTCTAATAGGGATTGTATTGAGTCTATAAATCAATTTGAGGAATACTATCATCTTAATATAATGTCTTTTAATCCATGAACACAGTACCTCTTTCCATACATGTCTTCTTTAATTTCAATTAATAGTATTTTGTAGTTTCATAGTTTTGTACTTCCTGTGTTAAATGTATTACAAAGTATTTTATTCTTTTTGATGCTATTGCAAATAGAACTGTTTTCTTTACTACATTTTTGCATTGGTAATTACAAATGTATAGGAATACAATTAATTCCTGTATATCAATTTTGTATTCTGTAATCTTGCTAAATTTGTTTATAGGTTCCAATTGCTCTTTAGTGGATTCTTAGGATTTCTATGTACAAGATTATGTCATCTGCAAATATAGTTTTACTTCTTTCTTCCTATATTTTATAGAGGAGAAAAATTTTGGAGGTCTTTACTCTGTTGTTTCAGAATGTTTCTCCCATCTGGTTTTGAGAGAAATGGTACCATTATATATGAGGTAAAATAAAAACTCAATAATAATGAGAAATGAGGTTTAAAAAAGCCAGTATGATACCTGGGAAGGATGTTTTCTGAATGTTTTTCAAAGAAAGGTAATTTATTCTGTTCAAAAATTGAATATAGGGGCACCTGAGTGGCTCAGTTGGTTGAGTGTCTGAGTCCTGGTTTCTGCTCAGGTCATGATTTCAGGATTATGGGCTTTGCTTAGTGACAAGTCTGCTGGAGATTCTCCCTCTCTTTCTGCCTCCCACCACCCCCACCTCCCGCCAGCTCTTGTGCTCATTCTCTTTTTTTTTTCTCTCTCTCTCTAAAATAAGTAAATATAATCTCTCTCTCTCTCTCTCTCTCTTTTTTAAGAGACACATGAGAGACACAGAGAGAAGGCAAAGACATAGACAGAGGGAGAAGCAGGCTCTCTGCAGGGACCCAGATGTGGGACTTGATCCCAGACTCCGGGATCACAACCTGAGCTGAAGGCAGATGCTTAACTGCTGAGCCACCCTGGCCTCCCAAATAAACACGACTTTAAAAAAATTGAATGTAGCTTATGATTCTCTGGGTATGTCTCAAGATGTAAGTGATTCAGTTTTCAGATTTCTACACACTGAACAATTGTTTTATACCAACAAAAATACCTGTATTTTGTTACTTATAATTAGCATAGTGTATATATATCTGAAAAGCTGTATTGCTAATAATAAATCAGCCTTGTTTACAAGAAAAAAGGCAGCTATGGGATACATGCCAGGGAGGAGAGAGAATATGCTTATTGAATTCTCAAAAACCTTTTTGGTGAGGCTAAACCAGGAATGACAGAAGACAGAACATGCAAGTGTCATGGGAAATGGGTAAAGTGTCAGGACTCAGTGAATAAAGGAAGGACCTGAGAGTTGATTATTCCATCATGGGACATATTCACCTAAATTTAAAGATAATTAATTGATGGTAGAGAGATGTCTAAGAAAAACATAATTTTATTAAAATTTGACTCACTCCCAAAATTACACCTACTCTGAATTTTCTTATAATTTTCTGACTACTGAAGAGTAAACTACAATAGGAAAAATGAAGTCAATTTAAGCTACTGCTCTTGTTAATAGGACAACCCCCCACAATTCTACTGTTAGCAAGCTATTACAGGCATTCATGTTTTATATTAGCAATTATAGTATAATTCATGTTAATTCTAAAGCATGTTTTGCTGATAATAGTACCAGCCACTTGTGTCACTGTTACATGGGAGAAGACTTTTGCTAATTATTTAATAATTCACTAACTGCAAAAATAAAGGTAGGACTCAAAGCTCCAAGTCTTAGAATATTTTAGAAAATCTCATCCAGGAATGTCTGGATGGATCAGCCATTGAGCGTCTGCCTTCAATTCAGGGCATGATCTTGGGTCCGGGGATGGAGTCCTGCATTGGGCTCCCTGTGAGGAGTCTGCTTCTCCCTCTGTCTGTCTCTGCCTCTCTCTCTGTGCCTCTCATGAATAAAAATAAATAAATAAATCTTTTAAAAAATATATCATCCGCTTTCGAATTAACCTGTGAAAACCTTAGCAATGCTACTACGCTACTGAACAAATGCACAGGGGCAGTGGTTAATTTAAACCCTCAAACATATTATCCATGACTTAAAAAGTCCTGTGACAAGTGAATTGAGATATCAAATTCTAGACACTGTTAATATAGTAGATACTCTTAGGGGACCCACACAGGTCCCCTTACTGGAGCTATGGTAGGCATCTCCCATCTGCTGTGTGCTGGGTGGTTATGGTACACAGCTGCCTCTTTTCCAGAGAATTCCTATTGGCTGAACAGGAGCCTTCTTGCCCTGTAGAAAAAACACATTGCTTCTCATCCCCATCTTGCACTTGTAGCTGGGAGCCAGGACTGGTCATGACAGACAAGGATATAAAAACAGCTTCTCCCTTTGCCTTCTGGAGTAATTCTCAGGTGCAATTGGCACTCCGGAGCTCCAATACAATCAGGCTAAGGTTAAATTCACATTCTTGCTTAGAAGCTTCCCCTAATCTTACTTTGCTTACTTCAGTTGCTTTCTCCTAAAGGACATCCTCAATCACTTGCACTTGAATCGCATCTTGGGCTTTCTTGCTGGGAAATCAAACCTAAGACAATTCATATCCCTGATTGAAGGTGATGGAAGAAAGCTTATATTTCTGAATACCTACAAAGTCCTATTCTATACAAAGTGGTAACGTTATTATTCTCATTTCATACTGAAGAAAATAATCAGACTCCAAATCCCATACTGTATCCACTGACTCATGTGATTTATAAGAAAAACTTCGAAACACCAAATTTGCAAAATTTCATTATATAAACTCTCTAAATCTTCTTTGATTATGACACCAAATTCACTCAGAAAAACAAACAAGGAACAAATAAATAGTGTTGCAGGACAGAAAGTAAGAGACACTCTGGAGTGAGACTGGGTCTGTCACTATCTTTGTGACTGCAAGTAAGTTAATTAACTTTTCTGTGTCTTAGTTTCCACATTTGTAATATAGGGATAATTACAGTATCTTCCTCAGATTTATTTTTAAAATTCATGAGTCCATAAATGAGTCTATAAAACTGATGACCTTTTGGAAAAGTATCACAAATCTGCTAGATTTGGAGAGATAAAAAGCAGAATCTTTTTTCTAAAACATAGAACATCAAAAGAATTATAAATTTGGTAACTGATGATATCCTTGATTGTGAAAAATCCTGAAAGTTATTTTGTATTTTATTGCATGTGTTTGCTAAATAAAGTCAAAAAGCTCTGGAATTTCCTCCCTGCTTAAAAAAAATTTTATATACTAATAGGGAGGTTTTACACTATTAACTCATACAGTTATTCAAAACAAGAAAGTTGTATGGTTTGTTTGCTGTAGTTGTTTTTTTCTCCTTTTCATTTCCTGAATATCCAGGAAAAGATCTAGGACCAAAATAAATTATTTTTTTTCAAAGGTAATTTGTTTCACAGAAAATCAATGCCCTAAGAGTCTTACTTACTTGTGAAATCTGATCCCATTTTAGATGAGAAAGAAATGAAAGGACTAAACTAAAGAGATAAGGTCATCAACATTTAGTTTAAATCACTGTTGATCAAAATATTTCAAGAAATATAAAATCATCTAGTTTTCCTTCAGGAAAAAAAAATCCCCAAACCACACCCTCTCCTTTAATTGCTTCTAATAACTTCTTCAGAACAAAATATTTCATCTTTCTCTACATTTCACTCAAAATTATCTATATTCAAAGGAATAAAGATTTAGAAAAAACGAAAAACTCAGATTAGGAATTTCCTAGATTATTGTCTTCCTGGGAAATACTGTATATTAATTGTATTCAGCAGCAATTTTTTAAAAGTGAAGGATCTCATGCTTCTAGAAATCGGATGTTTCTTTCACTCATTCCTTAATTGGGTATTTAAGTAATTAGTTCATTCAGCCAGGCTGTCAGAGATGCAGCAGATATTGACTGAGAATCTTCTAAGTGTGTGGTACTTCCCTAGATACTGGTACAGTGACAGACAAGGCCCTTGTTTCTTGGAGTTTACATCCTTACTATGGAAAGTTTATATTGAACTAATAAATGATCAAACAAGATAATTACAGCTTGTGATCATTTCTATAGAGGAAATGAACTGGAAGGTCTGGGCAGTTCTGAAAAGTGGCTTTAAAAACCTACAGTTGGAGAGAAACCTGGGTTGCTTGGTGGTTTAGTGCCTGTCTTTGGCCAGGACGTGATCCTGGAGTTCTGGGATTGAGTCCCACATTGGGCTCCCTGCAGGGACCCTGCTTCTCTCTCTGCCTATGTCTCTGCCTCTCTCTCTTTCTCTCTGTGTGTTCTCTCATGAATAAATAAGTAAAATATTTTTAAAAAAGAGAGAGAGCTATAGTTGGAAGACTGAAAATAAGCCAATCAGGAAGAGTTGGGAGAAGAGCTTCTGAGTAGAAGAAAGAGCAGGTGCAAAGGCTCTGAGTACAAGAAGGCTTGGAATGTTCATGGAGGTGACAGCAAATCATCACCACTCTTGAAGCACAGTAGGTGGCAAAACAAAGCTGGAGAGGAAGACAGGATTTAGGTCATGCTAGTTCATGTAGTCTGGGGAGGGATTTTAATTTTATTAAAAGAACAATTGGCAGCCACTGAGGTTATAAGTAGGGAATGACATGATTTAATTAAAGATTAAATTTAAAAATGGACTCTTTTGCATCTAAAATGGATTGGAAAATAATAAGAATGAACTATGGAAGATTAAGTAGGAGGCTAGGAAAGAAATCTAGGCAAGAGATGATGGCAGCTTGGAAGTATAGTGGAAGAGGTGGAGAGAAGTAGACAGAAGCAAGGTATTTTGGCAGCTAAATTGAAAGGTTTGTTGACATTTCAAATGTGGGTAGGGAGATGAGGTAAACAGAAGAATTAACTAGATTTTTAACTTAAGAATTGATGGTAGTGAAGCCATTTATGAAATGGAGAAGATTAAAAGGAAGAAACAGAGAACCCCATTTTGGTCATAATAAGTTGGAGATAGTTCCAACTTGACATCCAAGTGACAATATCAAGTAGGCATTTGGAAATAAAAATACAACTATTGGGAGATAATACAGATTGAAGATACAGAATTGGGATATATCAGTATATAGATAGATTTTCAAGGCATGATACAGGATCATATCATCTAAGAAAACAAATGTACATCTATGTATAAAAGAAGGCAAGTGAAGACTATATTTCAAGGAAGAGTAGTCAACTTTGAATGCTTTTAGATGAACTCCAGTTAGAGAGGGATAAAGATGTGGAGGTGTCCATTATATTTGGAAAACAGGAAAGTTTGGTTCTCCCTAATAGGAGCAGATTCAGAAAAATATAGAGATGAAAATCAAGAAGGCAAGGATTAAGTACAAATGAGAACTGAAGCAATAGAGATATATCAGTATAAATAACATATCTGAACAGTTTTGCTGGTAAAAGATGTAGGATATAAAGCTTGTGACTGAGGGAAATATAGAGTGAATTAATGATTTTTTTCTTAAGATGAGAAATACTGGTATACATTATAGGTCAATAAAAATGAAAGAGTAGAGACAGAGACTATTGATTCAAAAGAAAAATACTGGAAATTAGGAAAGAGCACAGCCTTTAAAAAGAAGTCAGTGGAAGCAGGAGAAACAAAAAGATTTGGATTTCCCCTAAAGGGGGTCATTTCTTCCACTTGAACAGCAAAGAACACAGAAAGTAAGTACAGGTAAAGACCTTGACTTTAAGGTTTGACTAATGGAGATGGGAAAGACTATAGCTAGTGGCTGGAGGTCAGGAAATTTGGGAAGAAAGCCTTGGTAAGGAATGATGCTTTTTTTTTTTTTATTTTTTTATTTTTTTTTAAGTTAGGGTTGGTTAGAGAATGAGACAGGTAGTGGGGATAAACGGATAATAAGAGAAGTTAGTGCCAAGCTAATGTGAAATATTTATAACTGGCCTTATTACTTCATTTTTGGTGTTTGTCAAAAGGGACAACTCTAAAGATAATGTGAAATAACAAGAAATATTTCAAGGATGCTTAAAGTAGAAAATGAAGGCTCTGGACTTCATTTAAAAGGTCTAAAATTTTGGGGATCCCTGGGTGGCTTAGTGGTTGAGCATCTGCCTTCAGCCCAGGGCATGATCCTGGAGACTCAGGATCGAGTCCCACGTTGGGCTCCCTGCATGGAGCCTGCTTCTCCCTCTGCCTGTGTCTCTGCCTCTCTCTCTCTTTCTCTCATGAATAAATAAATAAAATCTTTTTAAAAAATTAAAAAATAAAAGCTCTAAAATTCTAATTAATTATGATGCCCTCTTAATTTTTTTTTGTTTTATTTTAATGGAGAAAGCACCTTTCCTCAAAATCTCCATAAAATAAACTCCTTCAAAATTTTGAAATTCTGGTAAGCCTACCAGCTGAATTTTTTATTGCAAGTGTTTCCTTCTGGTTGAAGACTTTTTAAATTTTGAAAAATTAATATTTTACCAATATGTCAGTTCCATTGTATTTAGTACAAATAAGACAATTTCTTTGTTTTTTATATTTTTGTGAAACATAATACGTGTTCAGCAAAAAGTTAAAATATAAATCTATAACCAGATGAGCTATTATAATATGAATGCCTATAAAGCCAACACTAGAGCAAGAGAGAAAAAATATTGCCAAGCCCCCAAATGTTCCTTCTTATTGACAACACCCTCCTTCCCTCCCAAAGTTAACCTGACTTTATAGTTTTATTCTTTAATGGTTTATCACTAAACTATATAATCTTACTCTGTTTCGAATTTTATATGAATGGAATCATGAAGTATTTATTCTTTTATATCTGAGTCATTTTGCTCAAACCTATGTTGTTAATACCCATCTTTGTTGGTTTTATGTATCTATAGTTAACTCATTTCCATAGCTATATGGTATTCTAATTTATAAATTTTTTTTATTTAACCTTTCTTCCATAATGCAAGACATTTCCAGTTTGGGGCTATTACAGAAAAAAAAAAAAATGCTATGAACATTCTTGAACACACATTCTGGTGAAACTAAGCACTCATTTTAGTAGTGCATAAAATAAATAAAACTGCTAGGTCAAAGGGTTTAAATGTCTTTAGCAGATAACATCGAACTGATTTCAGTGCAATTGAAATTACATTTCCACAAGCCTTTGAGTCAGAATTTCTATTGTTCAACACTTGATATTCTTGCCAACACCTGATAATATCTAACATTTTAATTTTAACCAAATCCATTGTGTGTGTGCTGGTATCTCATTTTTTAACTTGTATTTCCCTGATTACTACTGAAGTGTGGGATGAATAGGGTGAGAGAGGGGAGATTGCTATTGGTATCTAGTTGGCAGAGGACAGAGATGCTGCTAAAAATTCCGTAATGCACAGGAGAGCCCCCACAGTCATCCGGTCCCAAATATCAATAGTTCTGAGGTTGAGAAACTCTAACTTCAAGGACACTCTAAAATTTCTGAATTATTAGAATCCGACCCTAAAATTTCTATGCTACTAGAAGCTATACACATGGATGACACTGAATTTGTGCTATTTTGGTTTAGAAAGAAAATTCATTGATCAAAGAAAATGAAATGTCAGAGCTGACAGGAATTTCAGAAATCATCTAATTCAGCCTGCTTATTTGATGGTTGAGGAAACATGAAGCTTAAAAATGATTAAGTTATTTGCCCACTTAGATAGCGGCTTCCTTCCTTATGATAATGCCTTCCATTTCTAGAGCTACGTTAGCATCTTGTGTCACCACAATTCAATTTACTAGATAGCTTTCTGTTTCAGAAAAAGAAAAATGCTTCTTTTCTACATAATAAAATTCTCATTGGAAATCAAGACAAAATAAATACTTAATTGGTCTTCAGTAAATGTTGCCTGATAATTATGAAAATGAACCATCACCACTGAGTAAAACAAATCCACTTGCATTCTTATTCACCAGATTTCAAGTGAAGTGTAAAAAAATAGACTAAAACAAACTTTGACCTCAATTATGCACAAATGGATAATCAAGCTTCATTTTGTGACTGCAAAAATATATTCACTCCCAGTTTACACTTAATCACCTGTGTTCATTTTCAATGTTCTCAAGAGTCTCAAATGTTATGTCTAAGGACTGACTAGGTACCTAGAATACATATAAACTAGTTTAATACTTATTAGAAATATAAAGTAAAGCGATTATCAAAAAAGTCCATACTTGAAGTATTTCTACATAATTGCTGGTAACCTCAAATGGAAACCTTTTTGGGAAGAATTCCCACATTATTTGATGCATTTTAGCTTTTTTGGAAGTTTTCTGTTTCCAAGAAGTCCATCTGCATTAATGGCTTTTATGTGGTAATTTAAACTGCCATTAAAACTCAGAATGGAATGATAGGGTTCCATTTGACCCTGGATAAAACACATTCTTGCATTCTGACCTTGTTTTTGGCAACTTTTCAGTAAAGCCTGACTGAATCATAAGCTTCTGACCCAGTTCAAAGCCCTTGAATCCCGATATTTTTAGGAAACATTTTATACAGCAATATGTCCTTTAAATGTTATTTTCTGAAAAGGAGAAATCAACATGACCTCCAAACTATTTTGTCAATGGTTAAATCAAAATTATATATATTTGAAATGAGCTGACCTATATTCACTACATTTTTCTACATGACACTAGGCCTAGATGCGGAAGTCTGTTTGAGAGTGCTTATCTAGTTTAAATTTATACTAACTACAATCAGCCCTAAGGGCTTGTTTATTTTAATCAGTGTGATCAGTAGCCCTTTCTTGCTGTCTGTCCAGAGAGCAGCTTGCAGTTATTACTTCCACCACTGAGATCTGACACTGTATATCGTCTAAATGGGACAGATGGAGCTTGTCTAAGGTTGTGTTTCATCAGCCATATCCTTGGCATGCATCCCATAGACATCAGAGTAAGACAGGCTGATGCCCGATCTGTTATTTATTTAAAAAATGATTTAATATTAAATTACAAAATGCTATTGACACAATTATAGGAGAGAAATTAATAGTGTCAGATTCAGTAATATGAAAGTTTCTCTGACATCATAAAGCCATCATCAACCACTGTTATTCATGCATCAGCATCTCACAAGCAAAAAAATATGAGTGAGGCCCTTCCTCCTGTTAAGTAACGAAGCACTTGAGAAGCTAACTGTGGTAGTGTTTTTGCCCTGACTCTTTGAAGAGCAAGTCAGGCTTGAAAATGATGACTTCACTGCAGATGAGACAACTTTCAGTAAGTGGATCCACTGGTTCTTGAGTATTAAATCTCACACACTGGCTGAGAGCTAGAGATGAATAGTGACAATGGCCACACTATTCTACTGAGATGTTTTATTAGCTCTAGTTTTCTGCTTCTGATTTTTCATGGATGGATGTGTTTGTAACTTCAATGCGGAAATTAAAAGATCAGAGGAACTTCCAGGCAAAGATTAAGTTACTAAGAATATGGTACAAAGCAATGGATATTGGAATGGGAAGGATATAAAAGCAAGCTTAAGCTCCCTAATGGTCTTCTACATCACTCCCCTTCTCCACACCCCCCACCGTATATTATGTTTGCCATAGGATACATTTCCTCATCTCCCAAAATCCCCGAGTTATTAATTTGCTGCCTCATACAATTTGGCACTTAACTCAGGCTTTGTTTAGTGCAGTCTTGATGTTTTCCAGGAATGTATCTTTTGTCTCTTTAAAGAGTAATAGGGGATCCTGGGTGGCTCAGCAGTTTGGTGCCTGCCTTCGGCCCGGGGCTGATCCTGAGTCCCAGGATCAAGTCCCATGTCCGGCTCCCTGCATGGAGCCTGCTTCTCTCTCTGCCTGTGTCTCTGCCTCTCCCACTCCCTCTCTCTGTGTATCTCATGAATAAATAAATAAAATATTTTTAAAAAATAAAAATAAAGATAAATAAATTCCTTTGAGGTAAATACTCTGTTCAATACAATGTGATCTCTTCTACAGCACCTAGTGGAGAAATGAGCACAGTGGTAGCCATTTAAAAAATACCTATAAAACCAATGAAAACTGAATGATTGAATTGCTTAAAAGTAGTGCTTATGCAAATGTTTAAAATACATCAGCATATTAATAGATTTTAGTGCTATTAGATAAAATTTTTTAAAAAGATATAGAAAAGCTCATTTCTCCCCCAGTTTCTTTTCTTTTTCCCTCTGCTATACTATATATTGAGAAACAGATACCAAAAGAGTTCCAAAAGACAGGTAAGTGAGATCAAAATAAAAATAGAAAATACTAAGACAGTGTGACATATATGCATAGGTAACCAAGTACAAGAGGGGCTTGAAGATGCAGTGATCAGTTTTCTCAGATAAATCAAAGAGGAAGTACTTGATCTGAGTCTTGAGTCATTAAGAGAAATTCAGCCATTATGTGGAAGAAAGAATCTAAGTGTGATAGCTGTTTCCTGGCTCTGTATACTGCCATATATATTGATAGATGATTACTGAAAGTTAATGAGAATTTTTAAGAATCAAACATTAATTGAACCCATCAGGAAGTGTAGGATGTAAATAAATATTGAGGTACAAAGTAGACATGACTTTATGTAATGAACTCATTTACAAATGAGGTTAATTGTGGGCTAGTGTTCTTAAAGTAAAGAAAGGCTACTCAAAAGAGCGTGTACAGCACTATCTAATATCCTGACTCCAATTCGTATTTATCATCAAACAAGCATAAGTTCCTAAATACTAACCTTAGTAGATTCATTTTATTGTTATAAGTTTTGAACTATCCGATATTAGTCATTTACACAGATGAAATCAGTGAAAAACATTTTACTGTATTTATAGTATTTATTGACTTCTCCAAGATAATAATCTACTGAAAAATTCAAAGCCAAGCAGATAAAATAACTTATCAATATACCAATATCTGCTAAAAAGAATCTATCTCTAATATTGGGTCATATCATGCAAGAACAACTTTCAGAAACATTTATTCAGTAAGGAAGCACCTAAGAAGCTTAAATTGGAATCCATTTCTAGACAAACATAGTTGAGCTTATGTGAACTGCAATGAATCAGCAATAGCAAAAAATATATATAATCCACCAAAGATTTATTGGCATAATCTCCTATGGTACATCTGGTACCTTTAGATAGCTAATAGAACCGATTTACCAGGAATGACATGTCAAAGCCTTAAGAGAAAATGACTCCTGCCAGATGCCACCTATAATCACTTTCTGCTGGTTCTAATATCTGTCTCTCTCTGGATGGCCTCAATCCATTCTGGCAGACACAACACAGAGAACAATGTCAGTAGACATTAGAAATGAATGGGAAGTGTAAATGAAAATACTGCTGTGGAGTAGGTCACATTGCAAACTCAATGCACAGAGGTTTAAAAGCAGTAACAATTTGGTTCCATTTCATTTAAATGACATCCAAACTGTCCTAAGTATTTCATAATAAGAATGATTTTATAATAAGAGATTTCTAAATCTCACATTCAGGCTTAGAGTTTGCGGCCTTCAGAGCTAAGGAGACACTTTGTCCTTGCCTTCCATCCCTCTTATTCTTTTATTATTACAACAAGAGCTGTGTTCTGTGCCCTACTATGTGCCCACCACTCTACTAGCATGTTATAGGGATACGCAGATAGATACTGACCTCATGGAGCTTCACTTAAATTAACACAAATGCACCCACAGAAATGGGAAAAACACTACTAGTCACCAGTCATAGGAAATTCTTTCTGGGAAATGTCAAGTTTGTACAAGCCTTCATTTCCTGGTATCTATTCAATTTTCTTCAAATGCTTGAATTTCTGACTTCTATTCCTATTTTCTTAATATACTTAGAAAAACTCTTTGAAATGATTCCACCAGCAATGAGTATTGTTTCTCAAAATTAAAAGGACAATAAATCCCAGGCCCTGGAGATATATCTATATTTGAGCGTGTTGTCTTAATCATGATGTTTTTGCTTTCCTCTAGATACTGTCTCATGTTTATTTTTTGACAACTACCCTGATAAAATTCATTAGAGTATAAAGCTCCAAATGTAATATTTTGAAGGAATTTATTAAGCAAAAAATATAATTAAACCTCAAAGGAGAAAAATTCTTTTACATTTGTGACAAAGGCTCTTTTATCTTTTTTATACTTTATTCATTCATTAGTCCCCAATCATAGCAATGTGTGTTGAAAGATTAGCTCATGGGATAAGAAACACTATTTCAATCCTGTGCTGTTCAACATCTAGATCACACTTGGCACTCCATAGGCACCAACCGGTCTACTTTAATAAGCCTTAAAAAAAAATAAAGACATCATATGTACTCCACTGGGTTAAACTATATTCTCTTCAGATTCAGTTGCAACAATACTGGGACCTGTTGAATCGATAAGATGTTCTCTTCCTGACAGCAAAAATCTCAAGTTGGACATTGTTTGGCTTTACAATAAAGATTTATTAAGTAGTAGCAAAAGATTCTATTATAGGGAAGGCAATCAAAGAGCTAGGTAGTTCTCAAAATGACTAATTTATAGAATGATAATGACTCAATTTTTCTTTCTCCTGTGAGTTCAGAGGCAGAGTGCTTTTATGAGTACTGACAAGGGCCTCATATTTCAGTCTTTCAGAGCTATACATCTCAGTTCTTTGCCTTTATAATCCTTCTCATGACCCTTCTGCTGACTGGGATGAGAGTCAAGGAAAAAAAAATACACCACCTCACTCCCACCATAAATACTCTGTTTTTTATTTGATTATTATTTTAATTTTAATGCCCTCTCTCTCTTGGTCACCCAACATACACAAATCATTAGCTGAGCTTCCCATCTTCTAGGTCTTTGTCTCAGGAGTGAGAACAGAATCCCAAAGCAGAACACGAACGCCAAGCTTAGCACGTCTGTCAGTGTGAATTGTGGGGATAAGCTGAGATCAGACATGGAGCAGACTGTCCTGAGAGAAGAACATATGACAAGTATTATAAGATTATGTTCATCTGCATCTGAGATACTGCTCTTCACAAGCATGCCCATAATTTTACAATGTTTCTTAAATCTATAATTACATATATCAAAATGATTTTAGTATCATAATGCTTGCTTAGGTAGGGCCTTTCTGGAAAAGAACACATTCCGGTATTCCATAAAAAGAAGTCATTTTAAGGTTATAAAACAATATTTGGGATGAGGAAATCACTGTGCAACGAGAGCCTTTGTTATTATGTCTGCATCATTTAACTTTATGGTTAGGTGTGCCTGCTAGTGATTTATATTATTTGAGTTTTATGCAACAGATTTAAATAAAACACAAATAGCATTGCACATGAGAGTTTTAGTTTTGAATTCATTGTGTGATGGTACAATAGAGCAAGGATACTTTGGAAATCAGACAGGCCTGACTAGCTCCAGTTCCTTCACTTAGTAATTATAAAACCTTAAGGAAATCACCATCTAGTCCCTACCTGAAATGATGTTGAAGATTAAATGAGAGAACACACATTAAACCCAAAGCACTGTGCTTAAAGAGATTCACAAAATAGTAGAATGTGTGTGCTTATGTATATATTTGCAGGTATGTACCTGCACATAAGTCAGGGGGCAGCTTCTTTGTGACCAAAAAAAAAAAAAAAAAAGCTGTATTTTAAAACTTGAAAGAAGCAATTAATGCAAGCAGTTTGCAACTTACTTAATGGATATGTTCTATAAATTGGTTGTTCTATTACAAACAACAAATTACAATGAACTTAGTGGCCTTAAACAATATAAATGTATTACCTTATAGTTCTAGAGGTCAAAAGTCTGAGATGGGTATCAGTGGGCTAAAATCAAAGTGTAGACAGGGCTGTGTTCCTTTCTGAAGGCTCTAGGGGAGAATCTCTTTCCTTGTCTTTCCAGCTTCTAGATGCCCCCCACATGTCTTCACTCATGGGCCCCTTCCTCTACCTTCAAAGCAGGAACATAGCATCGTTTTGACACCTTCCACCATCACATCTCCCTCTGACCACAGCCTCTGACTTAGCTGGGAAAGGTTTTTGGCTTTCAGAGATTCATAATTAGATTAGGCCCACCTGGATAATACAGGATCAACTCCCTGTAGCTTCATCTCATTCACCTTAACCAGTCTGCTGAGTCCCTTTTGCCATGAAAGGGAATGTGTTTACAGATTCTGAGAATCAGGCTGTGAACATCTTTGGAAGTCATCTTTGGAGGTCTACCTACATAGTTGTGAAAGATTTGATTAAAATCTATGTGAAACAGTATTATACATGTTAGCTATGCCCAGAGATTAATTCACAAAATGTTTAAATCCTAATGCATCTCAGCTATAAAAATGCACTAAATGAACAACTAGAAAAAGTATAGTGCCATAAGATGTTTGCTGAATTTACCTTTAAGAATTGCTGCAAAATTCACCAACTTTAAATCCTTGAGTGGAATTATTAAGATTGGGGTGAAGAGAGAGAACAGAGCAAGTATGAGATTTAGGTACAAAAGCATAAAGAGTTGTGATGATTAATTTTATGTATTAACTTGACTGGGTTAAAGGATGCCCAGGTAGCTGATGAAGTATTATTATTATTATTTTTTTAATTTTTATTATTATTATTTTATTTATGATAGTCACACAGAGAGAGAGAGAGAGAGGCAGAGACACAGGCAGAGGGAGAAGCAGGCTCCAGTGCACCGGGAGCCCGACGTGGGATTCGATCCCGGGTCTCCAGGATCGCGCCCTGGGCCAAAGGCAGGCGCCAAACCACTGCGCCACCCAGGGATCCCTGATGAAGTATTATTTCTGAGTGTTTCTGTGAGGGTGTATCTGGAAGAGATTGGCATTTGAATTAGCAGACTAAGTAAAAAAAAGGTCCTTGTCATCTAATTCCTTGAGGACCTGAGAAAAAAAGACAGAAGGGTGAATTTTCTCTTTCTCTTCTTGAGCCAAGACATGCCTCCTGCCCTTGGACATCCTGCCCTTGAATATCCTGCTCTTGGACCTGTTCCTCATTCTCTGGCCTTCAGACTCTAGAACTTACACTAGCAGTCCCCACTGGTTCTCCAGATTGCTGATGGCAGACTGTGGGACTTCTCAGCCTCCATAATTTTATGAGTCAATTCCTATAATAAATTTTTTCTTGTGTCTCTATATGTCCTATTGGTTCTGTTTCTCTTGAGAGTCCTGACTAATACAGGAGCTTCATCTTTGCCTATGGTACCTCATCATTATTCCATGTTAAGTCTCCTTCTGCCTCAATAGATGGCAGGAAAACATGCTCCATTTCCTCTGTCACCTTCGGCTTTCTGCTGAAAGCTTCCCTACTACCCCTCTAGTTTAAGCCCAGAATATTAACTCACAGCTCATCCCTGCAGCTCCTGTACTTGAAATCCACTCAGAGCTGTCATTATGAGGAGGAAACAGAAAACCCAAGATTCAAAAGGCTTCTCCTTTTCTCTCTTTTCATCTTGTTTATATTTCCTCCTATTACTCCTGCCTTCAGGAAATACATTCCTTTCCCAAAGGAAATTTAAGAATTAGGACCTTGGGTAGATGAGTTTTCCTAAGCAGTGGAGATGGAGGAGAATAGAGGGCATTCAGTGGGAGGCAGACTAGTGGTGCCAATGAGCTACGTAGCATTGCTGATAATTTCTTGGTGATCAATCTTGTATAAAAAAATTATCATACATTCATTTGGGGAATATAAAAAATAGTGAAAGGGAATAGAGGGGAAGGGAGAAGAAATGGGTAGGAAACATCAGAAAGGGAGACAGAACATGAAAGACTCCTAACTCTGGGAAACAAACTAGGGGTGGTGGAAGAGGATGAGGGCAGAAGGTGGGGGTGACTGGGTGGCGGGCACTGAGGGGGGCACTTGACGAGATGAGCACTGGGTGTTATTCTGTATGTTGGCAAATTGAACACCAATAAAAAATAAATTTATTATTTAAAAAAATGATCATAAATCTGGTGTAAACTTTGAAATAACAGACAGCATATGTATCCTTTTCCCAGACAATACAAACTAGAAAAATAACCTATATTTCATCAACAGAGTATTTAAAGTAGGAACATCATAATAGACTCTACCTTTTCCCATACTAGGTAATACAGGATCTCTAGCTTCTTGCGAACAATAGTTTCTGAGATTCTGCAAGCTATGTCACACAGTTGCTGGTCATTAGCCCTCTCTATCACAAAAGCATCAGTCACGATGTCTCCATCTTGTTCCCATGCCCTCCATTTCCCTGAAGCAGGGCAAAGGTATCTTCATGCTACATGGAGCATCCATCCCTGAACCATCCCCCCGACCGACTCTAATGTCTTCCCATAAAGCACTTCCAATCTCCTGCTGATGTTGCTCCTGCCATTGCTACAGCAGACCCTCAAATTCCTGAAATAGCCCTGCTTTCTCTGGTGCAGAGGAGCTTCACTGAATCTTCCTAAAATGGAAAAAAAAAAAAAATTTGTTTTTTTTTTTTTTAAGTTTCTGCCCTACCTTGACTCACTTATCATTACCCAGCACAGAGGTTCTTATGCCACAAGCAGCACCTCCCTGGTGCTGAGGCCTTTCAGCTCCCACTTAAAACAGTTCTCTCCACAAGGTTAGAATCTAGGGATGAACTTCTCTGTTGAGCTCCTAAACACCCTCTCCTTGGATATTTGTAAGCTTTTTTTCTAATATCCTCATGTAAATTTGATTCTGGGCAAAACATGTCTGAATATGTTGGAAACAGCTTAGACTAAAACTAAAACTTCCATTACAAAAGGAAAATATCAGATAAAAGATGATAAAGAATACATTGGAAGTGTCTCCTGGCTTTATTGACAGTGGGTGTGTTACGACACTAAATAATAAAAGTGGCATCATATTTGGGATGGTAGTGATGCCCTTGGGGGTGGTAAGAGTTGGCAATGTTTATCACCAGTTGGATTCCCATTTTGTTGTGACTTGTTGTCACTATAATAATTTGGTTAATTTGAATATAAAGGTTCTTTGATTAGTAGTTAAATTCTAATTCTTTTTATAGGCTATAATGTAATCCTTCTGCATTCACTCACACTCAAATAAATGTGTACTAGTAAGAATAATATGAAGCGCATACTCTTGAGGCTCTTCAGAATAAAAAATGAAAAGGACATATAATTCCTGCCCTCAAGATCATAATTTTGCAAGGAACTATATTTCTAAGACATACTAAAGTTGAACTACTTTAAAGATGTCAGTGTTGGGAATCCCTGGGTGGCTCAATGGTTTAGCACCTGCCTTCTGCCTGGGGTGTGATCCTGGAGTCCCGGGATTGAGTCCTGCATCGGGGTCCCTGTGTGGAGCCTGGTTCTCCCTCTACCTGTGTCTCTGCCTCTCTCTCTCTCTCTCTCATGAATAAATAAATAAAGTCATTTAAAAAAATAAGAAGTGATATCTAGATGCCTGGAATGTCCTGACTGCTAAGAATGTTTGTCTGCCTGGTTGCTTTGACTCCTTAGGTGGTCTTACAATGTGACTTAATATAGGGGCTTTGGAATATGCCTATCACTTGTCATATCCAGAAGAACTGGAGACTAAGCCTTCAGAAGGGACTAGAAACTCAAGTTCAACCACAGGAGCAGCTTGTGATCAAACCCCAATACAAATCCAGGACACCAGAGACTTAGGTAAACTTCCCTAGTTTTCAATACTGAGCACTATAGCCAGGAGGAGGTAATATATCCAGGAATCCACAGGAAGAGGACAACCAGAAGCTCTATATTTCCTTTATAGACTTCACCCTATGTATTTCTTGCTTTAGTTGATTCTGATTTGTATCATTTATTATAATAAGACTTTAATTGTAATCCTAGCCCTTTCCTGGGTTCTGTGTGTCATTGCAGCAAATTATCAGAACTGATACAGCAGTGAGAACTCACAATGTTATAGCCAGGTAGTCAGAAGTTAGGGTGGCCTGTGGACCCATGAACTTGTGGCCACTGTCCATAGTGGGGCCAGTCTTGTGAAGGACTGTGCCCTTTACCTGTGAGGTATGGTCCAGCTCTAGTAGTTGGTTTCAGAAGTCATTGTACCTGCAGATTTATTTTTATGATTCATAAACAAGATAAAGGGCAAATAGGAACTGGGAAGAATATGTCACTCCAATTTTCATAAGAATTGCTGAGAGTTAAGATGAGAAAATTAGTCTCCCAATTATGATTG
The DNA here is from genome assembly GCF_003254725.2 of Canis lupus dingo. Taxonomy (NCBI): domain Eukaryota; kingdom Metazoa; phylum Chordata; class Mammalia; order Carnivora; family Canidae; genus Canis; species Canis lupus. The sequence continues at coordinate 50,570,998 of NC_064255.1, read as the reverse complement.
TGACTTCTCATTCATTGTAAGGTACTCCAGACAATTAAGATTAAGACATGAGGGGAGTAACTTCAGCTCCTTATTAAATTCTTTAATAGACCTCCAATAAGCCAATCTGAAGTATGAGGACTAGAGTAATCAGCAAGGTGAGGTACTCTTATTCAGTATTACACCAATGCCAATTACAGTACTACACATGGCAGGTTACTGCATTGGAAGAAAATTTTCTAAATTATTTTATTTCCTCATTAGCATTTAAACAATCAAGCCTGGGAGATCTATGTACATGGAGTACTCTCTAAAGAAATCTCCCAAGGTTACTCAGCCATAAAAAAAAAATGAAATCTTGCAGTTTGTGAAAACATAGATGGACCTAGAGGGTATTATGCTAATTGAAATGAGTCAGTCAGAGAAAGTCAAATACCATATGATTCACTTATATGTGGAATCTAAAAATCAAAACATATGAACAAACACAATGAAACAGAAACAGACTCATAAACATAGAGAGCAAACTGGTAGTTGCCAGGAGGGAAGAGGACAGGAGGGATGGGCAAATTAGGTGAAGGGAATCAACAGGTTAAAAAAAAGAAAAAAAGAAAAAAGAAATATCCCAAGGTAAAAAAAAATCCCATTGCCTTGTCTATTTCAAGCTTTGGGATTAGAGGGAGAGAAAATAAAAAAAAAAAAAGAAAAAAGAAAAAGAAACAGGACTTAAATGGTTATTCATGTGTCCCAACATTCCCATTTCAAGACTTAGGCTAAGTGATACTGAGTTATATTGGATAAGTACAGATAATGTCAAGAACAAGGATAATGGCATTCTTTTGCCATTCTCACCTCACTTCTATCTACTTTCTCCCCCATATATCCTCAAAGAGATTATATTTCAGATTGCCTCTTCACCTGTCAATTTAGCTATTGTAGTCTGGTCATTGAATCCAGACTGACAGTCTGAATCTTTACCTTCCTGTGTCACTATTCGGGTTATAGGAATAGAAAGGGCCCAGAAATAGTGAAGAAACCAGATGGAGAACTTACTAGAAGAGCAGATGGCTGTGAATTGAGAGCTACAGAGCAGATCACTCTCATCAGGACTGAAGGAAATTCACAGCCAGACACTTTCAGAGTCTCCAAACCCCTGCTCCAGACAAAATGAAACATGCTGAGCCAGACAATGCCTCAGGATTATCATTAAGTCAAAAGATCTGACCAGGAGTAGGCTTCAGTTTCATGACCAGAAGACTGCCCAACCATGAGGTAGACAAGAAACATCTCCTGGAGATGAAAGGAATGAGGGATCACTCTACCCAGTAACTCATCTCTTCCATGCTAAGATCACCCACATCCCAAACAAGATCTCCTTAATGACAGATGGTATTGTAGAATGCCTATAAAACTATTGAAGAATCTGATAGTATCTGAAGATATTATTAAAAGATTGGATTGGGCTAAGATTTAAATAGAATAGAAAATTTAAATTTTGCTTTTGGTGTTAATGAGTGAAAGAGGCTTACAAAAGGAAGAACAATTGTTCATACCCCAAATAAAGATATGATATTTTTCTGCACTATTGTATTGCAGATTGGGTTCAATTTTGCAACACACTAAACAAATAACTGATAAATTTTGCATCTCCAGCTGTCTTCAATAGAAAAATCCATACTGGGATCCCTGGGTGGCTCAGCGGTTTAGCACCTGCCTTCGGCCCAGGGCGTGATCTTGGAATCCCAGGATCAAGTCCCACATGGGGCTCCCTGCATGGAGCCTGCTTCTCTCTCTGCCTCTCTCTCTCTCTCTCTGTGTCTCTCATGAATAAATAAAATATTAAAAAAAAAGAAAAATCCATACTGAACACATACATATAGATTACTTAGAGAGGAAAAGATAAATAAATACAGATGATAGATAGATGATAGATAGATAGATAGATAGATAGATATAGATAGATGATAGAAGAAAAGTAAAGACTACTAAAAAATTTATGAGGATTTCTCAACTAATTTTAAAGCCTACCAAACTATTTGAATCACCATAAAGGACTTATTTCTAATTGACAAGTGGCATGTACCCAGGCCAACAGAGTTTAACTGCAGCAAGCCTTTGTGCTGGCAAATGGATGCAAAACAGGACTTCAGATCCACTGAAAATGGGTAGCACCATCCTATCAAACTAGAAACAGCACATTGTAACATCAAGAGGACAAAAAACACAAGCAGACTTACTTGCCCCTGGTGAGTTATAACTTGGCTACTGTCTGACCCTCTCAATGCATGTACCAGTTTAAACATTAGTTTAATCTACCAAATGAACATTCTTGTATTCAAATACCCATTTTTCCAGGAATATAAAGTCAGTCTTGGAATCCTAGTATTTGGCCCAAAATAAACACTACTGTTTATTTTCACAAAGTGAATTTTTGAGTCACATATCATAGATAAAGGCAAACTGATTTCATGTCCTCGAGGTAAGTCCCAATGAAAGAACTCTATAACAATCAGATACCCCTCACATTCTTGATTATGTGATGTTTGCAGCCTAGCAACCACCTGAGGGAAGGTTTTGATATACTTGGGTCTTTGGTGTCTATAATAAAACTTATTATTTTTCTTAGTCCTTGAACCATAGGGACAGTGGCTTTGTTAGCAACCAACTTATCTATAGAGTGTCAAAATCCACCTTACCTGATAAACCAATAATGGACAGCTATTTATAGAAGTGGGAAATTCCTATACACAGAATTTTTAAAAACAAGCACAGGTATAATCAGACCATTTCTCTAGATTCAGAGTGCAAATATTAAAAAAACTCAAAGCATTGTCTTAAGAGGACACCCTCAAACCAGACTCTGAGGTAGCCATAGGCAGCATTCAGGGTATAACATTTAGGAAAAAGCAAATGTCTCTGCCCAATCATACTGGGATTTTCCCACAATTAACTTGGTAATACATCCCTGACATTTACAAAATTGTTGAATTGTAGATGCAATGTTTTGTTTTGTTCTGTTTTAAGTTTTGCTGATATTCTGTGAGCAGAATTTTAAAGTTAATCTGACATAAAAATGGAAAAAAAAAACCTGTGATACTTTTACTGTATAGAAACAAAAAGTTTCATTTTTATTGTGTCTCCATAAATATACATTTATTGGAGGGTAGATGATTTTGAAATGTAGCTCTCAGAAATTGATTTCAAATTTTCTCCACTTGTGACCTAAAAACGCTCAGGATAAATTAAATAGACTTAAAGCTCTATTGCATTTCTTTTTCCTCTGCCTTCAACTTTCCTAAGCTACCTATCTCAAATGGACATATAAGTGGGAGGTGACAATCCTGCCTACCTAAAAGGAGAATAGCTCTGGTGAAGAGCATAGTAACTCATAAGCCCATGTTTCATTTCTGGGAAGAAATTACAATGGGCCCTGAGTAAATACTACTTGAGAACCCAAGGATCTCAGTAAAAGTAGCTTTCTTCCTGGCTTCACCTACAACTGCCCATTGGTACCTTACGCAAAGAATAAAATGTAATTCTCTTAAGGACAGACTTCAAAGCAGTTTGGTCATTAATCTGATACAGCCACTTTGACCTCAGTGAAAACTACCTTTTCCTCAAATTCAGTTTGAGACTGTACAATTTTAAAATAAAAAATTTTAAGTAAATGGTATAAATTAAATACATACATTGTATTAAGAGTTTATGCAAATTATCTCATTTAATTCTCATACAATGAAATATATAATATGACTATCTCTATGCACAGATAAGGAAATCAAAGCCTAGAAATGCTGGTCTCTCCAGCTCCTACTAATGCAGGACCAGGGCTAACGTGCAGGATCCCACTGAAACACTGCTGTAAAGATCAAAGACAAAGAAACAAAATTGGTAAACTCCATTAAAATAATCATTTTTTAAAATTTTAGTTACCAAAAAAAGGGGGAGGTGGTAGCAGAGAAAGAGAAATAAAGAAATTTGGGGTGGAAAAAAATGATTTATTGGATAATATAAACATATAAAAAAGACTTTTAAACCAGTGTTTTTGTTTTTGTTTTTGTTTTTTTTATGATCTAGTTACAGTATTGTGAGCAGCCTTCCATCACCTAATTAACAAGAGTTGATTCATTTTAAATCTGAGCTATTTCTTCTTGCCCTTTCCTTTCTTGAGAACTAGTTGCCTAGTTATATATTGGACATTTATACACCACACTTGGAAACCACACAAAATAAAACAAGAGAGCAAGAAAGTGTTCTAAATCACAGACTCATTTTTGTGAATCTGTAAAATATTGGACTATGATCAGGATTAACAGTTCAATTTTTTTTAAGATTTTATTTATTTATTTGAGAGAGAGAAAGAGATAGCAAGAGAGTGCACAAGCAGGGGGATGGAGAAGCAGGCCCTCTGCTCAGGATCCTAGGACCCTGAGATCATGACCTGAGCCAAAGGCAGATGTTTAACCAACTGAGTCACCCACGTGCTCCAACACTTTAATTTTTGCTATAAATTTGTATTTGTGGGCTCTACTGTGCTAATTAATACATTTAGCCTGATCTATTTATTACCTCAGAATTTTCTGGTATTAAAGAAATGCCTGAAGACATTTCATAACTTTGGGTTAAGTGAATAGTATTGGCAGCTGAATTAGTTAGATGTGTGTATTAATTGCCCAACAAAGTGCTATTTTTCCATTTAAGGGAATCTTCATTTAAAAAGGTCCTTCCCATATCAAGTTCTGATTAAAACAGGTATATGCCTTCCTCTCTAGATGCAGTTCTTTGCATTACATTAGCCTGAAACGTTTTTAGGATGCACAGACATTTATAACGAAACTATCCAGACTAAATACCTGTTCTAAGTTCTTTGCCTGGAAATGGTTTCATTATCAGTATATTGCTTCTTCAGTATTTAAATGCTGCACTATTTTAGCAAAGCACGACAGAATTAGCTTTGGATGTTGAATAGTTCAAACTGTTTCACATAATAAGTGTCTGCTTTCAATGTTTCCTGAGAGGTTATTTCACTTCTTGGTGCCTCATGAAGAGATGAAACTGTATATAAAGTCAGAAATGTGTCTGCCCTCTGGATTTCACAGCAAAATAAATCACAAAGGATAAATCATCCCCGATAATGAAAATGATGTTCTCTGAGGAACTCTCCTTACATAATACAGAGGAAGGATAGTAAACATTTTAATTTTTCATCTGAATCTATTGCTCCAGGCCATTAGCAAAGATCATTACAGCCCTACACAAAAATCAAACTAATGTTGCATTGTCACCTTTCAAATGAGCAGGAGCTATTCATCACGTTCAGAAACAGAAAGTGATGTTTCTTTAATCAAATAGGCATGAACAAATTCATAATCTATGGTATGAATTAGAAAGGGTGCTCTCACAAGAAAAAAGTAGCTTTAACAGTCAAAAGAATGGTTTAACTCTTTAATTTTTTTCTTTTTTTTTTTTACAAAGTGGGTATCATCAGCATTTATAAATCGAATCATAAGAAGACATTTTATAGTAATAGCAAAAGAACAAAAAAAAACCCACTTATGCCTTTATACCAACCCAGGAATGTCTTTAATGCTTTACATATATAAATTTATTCAAAATAAATGTGCTTACAAAGAAATTTCACTCCAAACGTCATCTGGCATACATACTTTTGGAAAAACCTTTCTAATATTGACCTGTAATCTAAGGAAAATAGACTATGAGTCAGAACATAACTAAGTATTTTAAATTTGCTTCATTTTTTTCATTCATTTAACAAATGAGAGACAACTACATACAAGGCCCTGGGATGTACAATGTAGAATCTCCATACAAGGAGCACACAGACTAATAGAGGGATTGATATTCTAGTGAGCTTTTACCATTTTCAAAAACTAGGACAATTTAAGCAACCTCTCAAAGTGTTGAAATCTTTGTAATAAAAATGAGGATAATTATAAATTCCTGATTAAAGTGTGTAAAAAATGTGTAACAAGTCTTTACTTAGAGGATACTCAAAAAATGACAGTCAAAATTCAACAAACCACTGAAATACCATTCATCTCAAAAGCTTAGAAAACTCATAGGAAAAGCTTATCAGAATTTTAGTGTCCTGAATTTGAACAGAAGAATACCTGGAGACCTATATAAGTAAGAAACTGACAGGCATAGCATCTAGAAAGTCATGATAAAAACTTCTGTTTCAATATTTTTTTTTCTCATTCTGAAGATAAACATGGTCATATGTAATAGAATTTACTTGGCAAGTCTTCTTCTTCCTCACCCTTTCCTAAAGTTATCAGTAATGGGAAATTGTCTCAGGTGTATCTCACAAGACATTTTATTAGGGTTTGAAGAGCACATGTCCATTTTATGCAAAATACTAATATGCTCCAAACCAGGATAGTAAAAAGAAGAAAGAAGAAGAAAGAAAGAAAGAAAGAAAGAAAGAAAGAAAGAAAGAAAGAAAGAAAGAAGAAAGAAAGAAAGAAAGAAAGAAAGAAAGAAAGAAAGAAAGAAAGAAAGAAAGAAAGAAAGAAAGAGAAAGAAAGAAAGAAAGAAAGAAAGAAAGAAAGAAAGAAAGAAAGAAAGAAAGAAAGAAAGAAAGAAAGAAAGAAAGAAGAGAAACAAGGAAAGAAAGAAAGATCTTGAACCCTTATCTGTTACGTTTCTATGCTATTTTAAGTCACTGCTCACTTTTCTTGGCCACATCATCTCCATCAGTTGCTGAATTCTGAGAAAACAGATGCAAAGCCAAGTTCTCCATTTTTAAAGAAACTTTGTTGTTAGAAATTGCCCTTTTCATTCTCCCCAGTTATTTTGTATTGTATGTTTGTTTTATAAAGTCTACAGAGAAATGGAGCTCTGTTTTCTAAAACACTGAGGATAATCTAATGTTTCTTCTCATGGGCTTACATAATATGATGTTTTCCAACATGTTCTTCCTCCCTAAACTTTGAAGAAAAGTAAGCAGGGAAGCCTTGGGTGATAAAATCAAAAAGTCAGACTGTAAAACAGTTTCAAGTTTCAAAGTTAAGAAAGTATCAAGGAACAATTAATAGGAATTTATGAACAAACAGAAACCTCAAATCTGAAGGAAAAATCTTAACAGTAAAAGCAGGAAGACAATGAGAAGTTGGTAATCATCACTCACCAAGTGGCAGGGGAACCAAAACAGCATCAAAGATGATGTATGAACTTCAGATAATTGCATGAGTGAGTTTTAAATTTAAGACAATGAGATTTGAGGGATTGAATTTTGCAAAAGTTTGGGCACTTAGTGAACAGATTATTTATGAGTGTTAAAAAAAACATTGTGGACCATTTGTTACCGAGACAGGAAAACATGAATAACTTAATAAAATATATATAATCCAGAGAAGATTTGAGCAAAATACCTCTGCAACATAAGGAGACACTTTAAATAGACCTTGGCCCAGAATCGCTAGAATTAAAAGTGTAATTTCTGTCCAGTGAAGTGTAATAGAAGCATATTTAAGAAAATGGGATTTTAAAGTGATATGTTGTTTCCCATATCCAAGGCCTCTATAAGTGCTGTTTCTTTAATGTTTACTTTTGAGATGGGAGTATAGGCAGGAAGCAGAAGAAAAAAAAGATAGTCTTATCTTCTTTTTCTTCTTCTTTTTCTTCTTCTTTTTCTTCTTCTTTCTTCTTCTTCTTCTTCTTCTTCTTCTTCTTCTTCTTCTTCTTCTTTTCTGGTAAAGATATATTTATTTGAGAGAGTGAGAGAGATGATGAGGAGGGGGAGAGGGAAAAGGAAGAGAGAGAATATCAAGCAGACTCCCCTCTGAGAAGGGGGCTTGATCCAGGGCTCTGAGATCAAGACCTGAGTCCAAATCAAGAATGGGATGTTTAACTGATTGAGCCACCCAGGTGCCCCTGAAATTCTTTTTTTTTTCATTTGTTTTTATTGAAGTTCAATTTGTCAACATATAGAGGATTTGAGTCTAGTATAGTATAGTATAACACCCAGTGCTCCTTCCTCATTTAAGTGCCTTCCTCAGTGCCCATCACCCAGTCACCTCAATCGCCCACCCACCTCCCCTTCTGCAACCCTTTGTTCATTTCCCAGAGTTGGGAGTCTCTCGTGGTTTATCTTCCTCTCTAATTTTTCCCACTCAGTTCCCCTCCTTTCCCTTTAATCCCTTTCACTATTTCTTATATTCTACATATAAGTGAAACCATACGATGATTGTCCTTCTCCAACTGATTTATTTCACTCAACATAATACCCTCCAGTTCCATCCACACTGAAGCAAATGGTGGGTATTCATCATTTCTGATGGCTGAGTAATTGAATATATAGACCACATCTTCTTTATCCATTCATCTGTCGAAGGACATCATGGCTCCTTCCACAGTTTGGCTATTGTGGACATTGCTGCTATGAACATTGGTGTGGAGTTGCTTGGCATTTCACTACATCTGTATCTTTGGGGTAAATACCCAGTAGTGCAATTGCTGGGTCGTAGGGCAGATCTATTTTCAACTTCTTGAGGAACCTCCACACTGTTTTCCAGAATAGCTGCACCGGTTTTCATTCCCACCAACAGTGCAAGAGGGTCCTTCTGCTTAATGTTGCTGTGAACCTAAAACTGCTCTAAAAAATAAAGTCTATTAAAAAAAATCCAACTCAGATTAATTTAGGCAAATAGGGAGAATCCTTATAAAGTGTATGTAGCTGTGACAAGGACAAACGGTCTTCAAGATACCAGAAACAAAGGACTAGACTGTTGCTGATTTGTCTCTCTCCTCTCTCTTTCTTTCTGTCCTCTTTCCTCCATATGTGGGCATATGTTCATGGTTTTCCTTGGCAAAGCCTGTATTTAATGCAGAAAACAACTTCTATGGAACAACATCTCAGTACTAACTATGGAGTAGGAAATTTCTCCATTCTAAGCTGAAGACTTCGAAGACATGGCTCTGAAGATCTGAGCTGGTTTGGATGGCTATTTTCATTGAAATTAACTATCACCAGAAACCCAGGGTCATATGAGAACACAGAAGTCCCACTATAACCACATGGCTGGAATGGGAGAACTAGCTCTTCCCAGAAGATGTGGGAATGAATGCCAAACTAATCCACAATTTATTTTTGAATGGCCCTATCCCCTATTTCCTTCCAAAGCAGAACAGCATAACTCTTGGAAATTCTGTTACAAATTGGCCACGTTAGATATACATTTAGCCTTGCTACTTGCAATGATTCCATGACCTTCTCTTTTTGATCACCTTTGCCTGGTGTTAAGAACATAATTGCTTGTGAAGCCCCAGGTATAAGGAAAGCTCCAGCAGGATTCTGTGCAGAGCCATTAGTTTTTAAACTGCTGAAATATATCCAAAATACTTGGTTAAAGGTGTTTAAGTAATAAATGGTACTGAGAGTCAGCTTACAATTCATGCTGCTTTTCTCCAGGTCAAGAATCAAAGGTACAAATTAGCATCATATATTGTTTCTTTCTTCCAACAAATTTTTGTTATAAAGGACCAGAAGATGTGAGTTGGTTAAAATGTTCCTTTATCACCTCAAAGGGAACAAAATGATCTTCCTTTCAATTTTTCAAATAGAGTAAATGATGCTATCATTTATAGCTAATGCAGAATTTCTCTAAGGGTGGTCTTGGACCACCTGCATTAGAAGTGCTGGCATTCTTGTTAAATCTATTGAATTGAACCTTTAAGAGTTGGCATCAGTAAATGTGCATTTAAAGAAAAAAAAAAAAACACCTCAAGTGATTCTTATACATGTAAAACCTCAAAGTCCATTGAAAGTATGAATCTTCTGTATATTTCAGCTCATCACTGCTTTTCACATATCTAGTACATGGTCAAATCATATCAGGGTTTTTTGTTTTTTTTTTCAGTGCAGCTTTATTTATTTAGCACACAATTCTTCAGTGACTAAGATGCGTTGTACTGTGTTTCTCTTTTATTTCCCTTCATCTGCATCACTTTTAACCAAATGGTGATCCAAGATGACTGAATTCTTTCATTGATTCATTTGTTCATTTAGTTGCTCATTCTGTCATTCAATAAATATAAAGCACTCATGCCACATACTTTGTAGATACTGTGAATACAAATGAATCGAACATAGTCATAGTCTGGGCTCACAATACAGAAGCAATGACAGACTTACTCTGCTGCAGAGGGATGAGTGCTGGGATGCACAAGATGCCATGGGGCAAAAGGAACAATTAATTGAAAACCATTACAACCAATTTCTTGAAAGCATATACCTACTCCAAACATCATAATTACTGAGATCAAGTTTTACTAAACTTATCCTATGAAATCATTCTTTTAACCAATTCATAAAATCTACCTGAATATCTGTCCTGTATAGGGCAATGTTCTAAGTACTGACAGGAAAACAAAATTGTAAGATTTGTTCTTAACTTTGTTAAGGTTGTTGATGAGACGGTGTACCATTAAATAAGAAGATATTTCAACAGCCTATAATACATTTCTACTACTTAGTGAATTGAGTTTAAAATATTCACAAGCAACTTCAAAGCCCTTTGTTAGAGCACAGCCTTTATTGATACCCTAAATCTTTTAGTTCTGAGCTTTCATCTAAATTTACCTGAGAATCTTGCTAGTCCTCTGTTTTCTCCCTTTGAACTTGCCCTTATATTCATTAGTCCCTAGATGCCCACTGATTTTCTGAACAAACATGTCAGATTCCCATTTGCACCAGAAATCTAAAGAGCAAGTTATGAGAAACGACACTGTTGTTTATCTAAATATGTGTCTTTGTTTTATTTCCCGGTTCTAAGATATTCTCTAGGATGGCGTATCTTTCAAGTTCTTTCTTCTTCCAGGGATGCTCTTTGCCTCAATCCTTACTTGACAAAATTCCACTCATTCTTCAAGTTTCAGTTTAAATGCCTCTACCTTAACCATTTTAATACTTTTCTTTAAACTTAAGTTAGTTTCCCAGTTATCCTTTTTTTAGCAAGTTAAATTTTCCCTTCAGAGCACATATAATAAGTTGTATTATTGGTCAATATACATATTTGTTGAATATATATCTCCTTCTGTAAAATGTAATTCCATGGGGACCAGAATTATATTTTTTTAGTCACCATTGTGCATGTAGCACATAAGGCATTGACTGGCTTCCTGTAGGTATACACGAACTAATTTAGACAGGGTACATTTCAAAACTGTTTTATGAAGGACCTCTATATGTCAAAGAATTGATGTTAAACTTTATTATATAATATCTTAAGTACAATTGCACTTATTATCTCTATCACTTTTTTCAATTAAGAGTTAGAATATATATTAACTCAAAATATTATACAACTATTCCTTAAGTTTATGTGTTGTACTTGCAATTAAATTATGAAACACTTAAGGATCAAGGATTTTGCCTTCTGCAAGTTCTGCACTGCCCAGAGTATGTAGAATGACATTGAGCACATGGTAGATTTTTAATACTGCTTAGTGAATCAAATTGAGCTGAACTGAATTGAAATGAATCAAAAAAGAAACTTTCATAACATTTTGCCTTCTGGGTTTGGCAGATAGAACACTGAAGTGCTAGTTAGAATTACTGTACTTAGCTCTCAACTAGCTAGTGATTTGGAGACATTTGAAAGCTTTCCAATTCTCATCTAGAGAATGAGGATAATGCCTATCATCTTCAAAAGGATGCTATGAAGATTAGATACCATCTTTACATGAAAAAAATCTTAATATATGTGAAGTATTGTCATTTGATACCTGAGCAGGTTAAGCACAGACCAAGTGATATAACTGAGGTCTTATTCACTTAGAAATCTGTTAGAGTACAAAAAGATACTCAGAGAAAGTCATGAGATATATATATATTTTTTTACTGCACCTATGTTTGGCTTAGTAATTCCAGAATGCCTTTGGATTCTTACCTGCTTTTAGATCTTGGAGAAGAATACGAGGCTTGCACTAATATCATGTAAAATTTCTCCACCCATAATGAAAATTTGTTGTAGATACTATCTTTAATCATTTGTATCATGCAAACTCCAAAATTAATAAGGCCAGCAGAAGAGTATTTCTAATATTCCTCTGACATATTTTTGCCTCCTGAGCAATGAGTCTATTGGGGAAATTACTCCTCCCTCATGGGCTGAGACTATTGATCACACCCTCACCTTTATTACAATCTCCATCATAAGTTTGGGCATACAAGTGTACATATGACTCAAGGAGGGCCAATCAGAAGCATATTGCGGAAAGCAATAAGGATGTTACATGGAAGAAAGATTCCTTCAGTCAAATATTATAAAGTCCCTTGTACATTATAAGACTGAAACCCAACTACGGGATCTCACTGTTGCCACATACAGAGAGGTTGCCTGAGAATAAACTCACCACCATAGAAAGCAGAGCTGATAGATGGAGAGAGAAAAAAGCAGATACTTGATGGCATGGTTGGGAAAGTTCTAATATCTGTTCCTGTAACTATTATCCATGATTATAGTCTTCCACATAGTTATGTATAAGTACATTGTCTATATCTTAAATGAATTTGAGTTGGATTTTGTAACTTACACCTGACTTATAGCTTCTTATAAACTCTATTTCCCATAGAATAGAAATCTGTCCCACTTTTATTTTCTTCATTCCCTATCAAAAAACATAACAATCTTTGTAATTTGGAAGCTTTATGGTTAAATTTTTCTAAGAACTCAGAAACGATAGGCTATGAATGTCATAAATAAATAGGAAGCCTAAAGATAGGATTTAATATTGATCATGTTTAGCCTAAGCTTACTCATGAAAAAAAAAATGCTTCATATTTGATTTTTATCATAGCAGTCCCTTTGAGTTGTGCCTATTCAGTTGTCTTCAACTAAAGGAACTAAAGTAAAGATATACTCATAAAATCATATGGAGAGGGAGACTTGGTATAAGACTTCACTCATTGTTTAAATTTCCAAACAAGTGGCCATCTGGTGCATGTGATCCCTCTAGTAAAAAAACAAAAACAGGTGGGGCAGCTGGGGTGGCTCAGCGGCTTAGCGCTGCCTTCAGCCCAGGCCAGGATCCTGGAGACCTGGGATCGAGTCCCACGTCGGGCACCCTGCATGGAGCCTGCTTCTCCCTCTGCCTGTGTCTCTACCTCTTTGTGTGTGTGTCTCTCATGAATAAATAAATTTAAAAAAAACAAAAAACAGAAACAGGTACAATAGCCCTGAGGAATCCATTTCATTTGGGAACAGTTCTGTTTGAGAAAGTTTTCTTTACATTGATCTGAAATCTGCTTGCATTGGCTTTGTTTTGGCAAATGGTGTTTATCCTTTTATTCTAGACCAGGGACCATGTCTCTTGTGTTCATCATTGTATTATGATTACGTGGTAAGTTTGTGGACTATTATATATGCCAATGAATATTTCTGCATAAATGAAATAATAAATTAATGCATGAATAAATAGATGGATATATAATCTCTGTGACTATGCAGAATAATTCCAATATTGAAAAATAACTGTTGTACTAAGGTTTCAGTTTTTCAAATTTGAAAGTTTTTTATCTCAAACTATTACTCGAACTCCTCATTATCCTGTTTGTTCTTCCAAGGATCCATTCTAATCTGTTAATATCTCCTTAGAAGCATATTCTTCTATAACTCTATGACTGCATTCTAACGTCCTGTGAATTTTTGTTTTGTATTTTTTGTCATTGTTTATCAGTGCATAATATTGTTGACTCAAAATTAATAAAGAGTAAGTTAAAATTTTAAAATGTTCTCAAATACTGTACTTGTGCAGGTCTTTATATACATATATAATATATATATATATATAAATATATAAAATATTTTATATCAAGATTCCTAATGCTAGATTGGATCCATTTATTCAGTCTTCTAAAATGATTTTTCATATTAACTACATTTGTTCAACACATTTGCCTTTTAGTTTGATGAATTTAGTAAATTTTTACCTATTATGACACTTATTCAAAATATATTGAATAGAAGTACTGTCAAATATTTTTGAATTAATGAAATCAGTGAATGTAATGAAATCAATGATATACCCAATGCAGTTCAAACTTAGGATGAGCAGGAAATCAGAGCTGTTGGAAATCACAGGTTTGGTGTTAATCATTGAGAACACTTTCTTTGCCATATCACTTTCTGTGCTCAGCATTGCAATATGCTAATGAGAACATAAATATTCTAGCTAGGACATCTATCAGATTTGGACTTCTCATCTTTGAGCTTTATTATAATCAGTGGCATTTTGTTTTTACCTGATGTGTTGCCAATTTAGTGTTTGTCTGACTGCAGTAAATTTTCTTGGACACACACTCAGTATGAGCTTTTAGACACATATATCGCATCTAAAAAAAAAAGAGGGAGAATTGCCATTGCTTTGGTTTTCACTTCTATCCCACAGACAGAATTTAGGAAGAGCAACAGGAAGCATACAAGAGAAGCATATGCAAAATGGAAAGAAGTAGGTCTCGAAAATATCCAAGGGGAGCCCGTGCTGAAAGACTAATTAGTGTCTTCATTAGTGCTTCACAATAAGAAAAATGAGCATGGAGGGAGGGAACTCCTAGATTCCTCCGGAGAGATTATAAAACAAAGTACTCCTTGATCTGATCTCATCTGTTCTTCTCTTTTGTCTTTACAGACAAAGAGGAGACATAAATAAGCTCCCACCTTCTGCTAAGGGCTGCAGTGCTTGCCAATTATTTAAATGATTAAGGAGGAGAGATGACTATTGGAAAGTGCACTTAAAAGGAGAGAAACAGGCCAAAATACCTATATCATGGTAAAAGATTCATTCCCCCTTTACTCCAGATTTGGGTACATTTAAGATAGAAACCAAGAGGCCCTGGGCTGTAAATCCTTGTCCCTTTACTTTGCATAGGCTTGACTGGATAAGCACTTAGAAGTTCCAGCTACTAACTTAGAAATGGCACTGAAATAAGTCAAAGGGAGGAGAGTCTGGCAAGCTCCTCCAAAACAACAGTCATTCCTTCCTGCAGAATCGACATAGTCCTGAAAGAATAGGTAGCATTTTACTAAAACATAATTATTGTCAGACTTTTAGGAAAGATGATAGAATTCAGATTCTAATTCCAAGATTTCTCGGCAATAATAGTAATAGCTGATATTGCGACACTTGCAACATGCCGGGCAGTTTTCTGAGTGCTTTATATGTATGTTAATCTATTAATTTACACAGAGATGAGGAAACTGAGAGTGAGCAATTTGTCTAAGTTTACACAGCTGGTAAGTGCTAGAGTTGGAACTGGAAACCCTGCCTGGGCTCTCAACCATCCTGCTAAACTGTTGCTGTAGGGACTCACTTACTTTAGCCATGTGTCAAACATAGGCCACAATCTAGACCACAGATATGTGGTTTCACTTTAGGGGATCAATGGACACTTGGTTGCTTCTACCTTCTAGGTATTGTGGACAGTGCTGCCATGAACGTGGGTATACTCTCCAACTCCTTAAGCAGAAGAAAATCCTCAAAAATTACTACATAAATTAACTAAAAATAACTATTTTAGTTAAATTTTTGAATCAGTGATCAACTTATACAATTATTATGCCAGCTGATAAAGACATCTTTAAATTTATTTATTTATTTATTTATTTTTAATTTTATTTATTTATTCATGAGAGACGCACACACACAGAGAGAGAGAGAGAGAGAATGAGAGAGAGAGAGGCAGAGGGAGAAGAAGGCTCCATGCAGGGACCTCGATGTGGGACTAGATCCTGGGTCTCCAGGATCACGCCCTGGGCTGAAGTTGGTGCTAAACCGCTGAGCCACCTGGGCTGCAGCATTATCAAATTTATATATGCATTTGTATCATTTGGCATATTATAAGTTTAAAGTTCATTCATTTCACAAGTGCTAAGGAATGCTTATTTTGTTCAGAGTACTGTGTATAGCAGTGCTTGGAGGAATTCAATGTGATCAAGCAATGACCCCTTCCCAGATGGGAGAATATATATATATTTAATTCATTCATTCAAATATATATATATATATTTAATTAATTCATTCAAAAATTCATTCAAAAATAACAATCTGACCATGTAGTGTTTTCAAATGAATTACTTCTGTCAAATAGAGTAAGATGATAATTGCAATAACAGAAATATAGACTAAAACTACATTAGTATAGATGAATCTGATTGCTATTGCTGCATTAAAAACCACCCCAAAACTTAGTAACAATCTAGGCTGTGCTCAGCTGTGGTATTCTACATTAGACTTCAGAAACAGTGGGGCTCTGTTTCTCGCTGCAAGTACACGGGCTGTCCACTAGCCATAGCATGTTGTTTTCACAGCAATGCATATGTTCAAAAGAGCAAGGAGAAACATATGAAGCCCCTAAGGCTGAGCTCAGAAATAGTACCTTTTCACAATTACCTCATTTCATTGGCCAAAAAAAGCCATATAGCCAATCTCAAAATCAATAGAGATGGAAATATATTTGACTACAAGTCTGAAGAACTGCAAAGTCACATAGCAAAAAGTATGGATAGAGGAGGAGAAAAAATGGCCTCAATGACACAAGCTACCAAGTGGAAAATAAACATAAAGTCTGAATAAAGTATTAATAGTTGGCTCACAAAGATAAATTATCTTAGTAGGGAACCAGAATTGATAAACATTACGTGAAATAAAAATTGTTGTCAAGGTATTAGATATGCCTTGAAACAAATAGCCATTGCGAATTGTGATTATCATCACTCAAAGTTTTCAGTAAAGCAGCATAATACCTGAATTTAGACTATCTGGACTCCTTTAGAAATTGGAAAGGACTATAATTGGAGATGTGGGGAGTGGATGAAAGCTGGTGAAGAAATGTGTACAAAAACAAATCCAAGGAATGTTCAGTTGTAGAACAAATGATTTATGTAAGGCAAGAGTAGGATAATGGGAAATAAGTTACAGAATTTAAAAAAAATACTTTTAAAAAATATTTGGTTTGGGGGTATCTGGGTAACTCAGTCATTTAAGAGGCTGACTCCTGATTTTGGCTCAGGTCATGATCTTGGGGTCCTGGAATTGAGCTCCACATCAAGCTCTGCACTCAGCAGAGAGTCTGCTTGATATTCTCTCCCTCTCCCTCTGCCCCACCCCCGCTCACTCTTTCTGTCTTTCTCTCCCTCTCAAATTAATAAATAAATATTTTGTAAAAGTATTTAGTTTTTTTACTCAAAGGGTTCTGCGGAAAATTAAAGTCTTTTGAAAAAATGCTTAAAATAATCAAAATAGTGAAGTGGGAAGAAAAGTCTACATGGGAATGTAAGATTGAAAGAAATAGATGAGGGACACCTGGGTGGCTCAGCAGTTGAGTGTCTGCCTTCAGCTCAGAGAGTGATCCCAGAGTCCCGGGATCAAGTCCCACATCAGGCTAGCTGCATAGAGCCTGCTTCTCCCTCTGCCTATGTCTCTGCCTGTCTCTCTGTGTCTCTCAGAAATAAATAAAATCTAAAAAAAAAAAAAAGAAATATGAGTCTAGAGGTAGGATTCTAGGTACAATGCTGCTAAAATGATGGAAGGCAAGATCTTTGGGTAACAAGTACAGTGATGAAGGAAAAAGGTTAAATGAGAACATTTGGAACATGATAGGATTGAGAAGCTGTAAAAAAAAAAAGAGAGAGAGAGAGAGAACTCAAAAATTTCAACTCAGAGTTCTCAAGTCCAGGTGTCCAAGAATATGATTATTTAGATTTATTTTATTTTTCACACTCTCTCTTCTGGAGAGGTAGTGTGAGTGTCCTGAGGTGAGAGAGTCTGTGACAATTCAAGAAATTAAAAAACAAAACAAAAGCAAAATAGAAGATGAAGAAAAACAATATGCCATAGTTCCCACTTATCCAAGGTTTTGTTTCATAAGGTTTCAGTTACCTGTGTCCAACCACCTCAGGAAGCAGATGATCCTCCTTCTGACATATTGTCAGAAGGTCCATATGCCTAATGCAAATCAAAATGTCTGTCATTCACCTCACTTCATCTCATCATATAGGCATTTTATCATCTCACATCATCACAAGAAGGAGGCTAAGAATCATACAATAAAATGTCCCCGCAGATAAGAACTACTGTAATTGAAAATTTAAAAGATAGTAAGTGAGAAAGTAAGAAAGTGTCAGCCACTTAAGACCATTGAAGTAGGCAGAAACCAGATAGTTAGGGCTTTTAAGTAGGTTAAATATTAGAAACATTGTGTGAACAGTAGGAAGTTTTAAGCACAAGAGAAAAACATGATCTGATCAAGATTTTGAAAGATTAATCTGAAGGCTGACTTGACATAGGTAAGGAAATGACTAATTAAACCAATTACATACTGTGCACACAATCTTGCAACAAAAATGTGTCACCTGTGGAATTATGTCAACACGCCTCTTGTGTAAACAAGATAACTAAAATGGGTTAAACATGTTTTGTTTTTTTCTGAACACAAGATGGAAAAAAAGGCACAATCTCTATTTTACAAGTTGAAATATGCATCTTTCTTCACAGTAGTAATACGGTTAACTACTTAGGTGCTGGTTAGAAATGTCCATGGTTATTAACAATACAATGCAACTTGTGAAAAAATAAAGTAATAGGCAGATATATCAAAGATTATTTACTAAGAAGCAGTGACAATATGGCTAAGAGGAAAGATATAAATCGTAAAAGCCACGGTAATTTTACCTAATTTAAACCTATTATATTGGTCAGAGCATATTGGTTCTGGCATGACAACACTACTACAACTTTCTTTCAGGTTGAAGAAATGGGTATGTTATTTTGGTGATTATCAAATATTCCTTTCTTTATTGTGGAATGATTTCCCAGTTTCTGTCTTCTTGAACGTTTTGATGCCAAATTAGGATATTCAGGTGATTTTCTTAAAAAAGAATATTTTGTTGAAGTACTGATTGGATGAAAAAGAGAGGATGTCACATCTCAATTTTCTAAATAGTCTACACATTTTCCTTTTTGTCCACAAAATTGATTTCAGTAGATCATAACTTTGCATGTTATTTCTCATTGAAGATTTATCATCTCCTGAAGATGATTAAAGGTTATGTAGATTCATATACATATAAATGATTTCCTATACATATATTTAAATATGAAACAGTGATTTTTTTAAACTTAACCTTCTAAATCAAACCTATGACAAACTGTAAAGGCCAAAGTTAAAGTGAATTTATGCTATTTTCATCTTCACCAAAGTTGAACTTACTGTAATTAAATTACTTAAAAGAAAAAAGCAAATGTTCTTTTTATAACTACAAGTCATTTTTTAAGAATATCAAAGTAAACATAATAGCAAAACACACTTAAACTCTCCAAAGAGCAACCATTAAAAGCAAAGGAATCACAAAAGGAAATAACAGAAGTAAAAAACATGAGATTCTATTTTAGTACTTTTTCTCACATGTATTGCAAATATTTTGCTTCTCAAGTTTTGTTTGTATATTGACTTTACTTAAGGAATTTTTTTACCATGAAAAAATTTTGTAATACAATTTAACTCAACAATTTTCCCTATTATTGCTTCTGGATATTTTGTAATGCTTAGAAATAAATGCAATTAAATTCTCCAATATTTTCGTCTTGTACTTTTTGGTTTTTTTCGGCCTGGTTGCTGATATTTTATTGAGAATTTTTGCATCTATATTCATCAGGATATTGGCCTATAGTTGTTTTTTGTTTTTTGTTTTTCTTTTTGTTTTTAGTGGTTTCTTTATTTATTTTTTTTGTATATTTTTTATTGGAGTTCAACTTGCCAACATATAGCATAACACCCAATGCTCATCCAATCAAATGCCCCCATCAGTGCCCATCATCCAGTCACCTCGACCCCCTGCCCACCTGCCTTTCCACTACCCCTTGTTCGTTTCCCAGAGTTAGGAGTCTCTCATGTTCTGTCTCCCTCTCTGATATTTCCCACTCATTTTCTCTCCTTTCCCCTTTATTCCCTATCACTATTTTTTATATTCCCCAAATAAATGAGACCATAGAATGTTTGTCCTTCTCCGACTGACTTACTTCACTCAGCACAATACCCTCCAGGTCCCTCCACGTTGAAGCAAATGGTGGGTATTTGTTGTTTCTAATGGCTGAGGAATATTCCATTGTATACATAGACCACATCTTCTTTACACATTCATCTTTTGATGGACACCGAGGCTCCTTCCACAGTTTGGCTATTGTGGACATTGTTGCTATAAACATTGGGGTGCAGGTGTCCAGGCGTTTCACTGCATCTGTATCTTTGGGGTAAATCCCCAGCAGTGCAATTGCTGGGTCATAGGGCAGGTCTATTTTTAACTCTTGAGGAACCTCCACACAGTTTTCCAGAGTGGCTGCACCAGTTCACATTCCCACCAACAGTGCAAGAGGGTTCCCCTTTCTCCACATCCTCTCCAACATTTGTGGTTTCCTGTCTTGTTAATTTCCACCATTCTCACTGGTGTGAGGTGGTATCTCGTTGTGGTTTTGATTTGTATTTCCCTGATGGCCAGTGATGCTGAGCATTTTCTCATGTGCTTGTTGGCCAAGTCTATGTCTTCTTTGATGAAATTTCTGCTCATGTCTTTTGTCCATTTCATAATTGGATTGTTTGTTTCTTTGCTGTTGAGTTTAATAAGTTCTTTATAGATCTTGGAAACTAGCCCTTTATCTGATACGTCATTTGGAAATATCTTCTCCCATTCTGTAGGTTGTCTTTTAGTTTTGTTGACTGTTTCTTTTGTTGTGCAGAAACTTTTTATCTTAAGTCCCAATAGTTCATTTTTGCTTTTGTTTCCCTTGCCTTCATAGATGTATCTTGCAAAAAGATGCTGTGGCCAAGTTCAAAAAGGGTGTTGTCTGTGTTCTCCTCTAGGACTTTGATGGATTCTTGTCTCACATTTAGATCTTTCATCCATTTTGAGCGTATCTTTGTGTGTGGCGTAAGAGAGTAGTCTCGTTTCATTCTTCTGCACGTGGCTGTCCAATTTTCCCAGCACCATTTATTGAAGAGACTGTCCTTTTTCCAGGGGATAGTCTTTCCTGTTACGTTGCATATTAGTTGACCATAGAGTTGAGGGACCATTTCTGGGTTCTCTACTCTGTTCCATTGATCTATGTGTCTGTTTTTGTGCCAGTGCCACACTGTCTTGAAGATCACAGCTTTGCAGTACAATCTGAAATCTGGCATTGTGATGCTCCCAGCTCCGGTTTTCTTTTTCAATATCCCCCTGAGTATTCGGGGTCTTTTCTGATTCCACACAAATCTTAATATTATTTGTTCCAACTCTCTGAAGAAAGTCCATGGTATTTTGATAGGGATTAAATTAAATGTGTACATTTCCCTGAGTAGCATTGACATTTCCACAATATTAATTCTTCTAATCCACGAGCATGGAATATTTTTCCATCTCTTTGTGTCTTCCTCAATTTCTTTCAGATGTGTTCTGTAGTTTTTAGGGTATAGATCCTTTATCTCTTTGGTTAGATTTATTCCTAGGTATCTTATGCTTTTGGGTGCAATTGTAAATGGGATTGACTCTTTAATTTCTCTTTCTTCAGTCTCATTGTTAGTGTATAGAAATGCCACTGATTTCTGGACATTAATTTTGTATCCTGCCACACTGCCAATTTGCTATATGAGTTCAAGCAAACTTGGGGTGGAGTCTTTTGGGTTTTCTACGTAGAGTATCATGTCATCTGCAAAGAGGGAGAGTTTGACTTTTTCTTGGCCAATTTGAATGCCTTTTATTTCTTTTTGTTTGATTGCTGAGGCTAGGACTTCTAGTACTATGTTGAATAGCTGTGGTGAGAGTGGACATCCCTGTCTTGTTCCTGATCTTAGGAGAAAGACTCCCAGTGCTTCCCCATTAAGAATGATATTTGCTGTGGGCTTTTCATAGAGGGCTTTTAAGATGTTAAGGAATGTTCCCTCTATCCCTACACTCTGAAGATCAGGAATGGATGCTATATTTTGCGAAATGCTTTTTCTGCATCTATTGAGAGGATTATATGGTTCTTGATTTTTCTCTTGTTGATATGATCTATCACATTGATTGTTTTATGAGTGTTGAACCAGCCTTGCATCCCAGAGATAAATCCCACTTGGTTATGGTGAATAATCTTCTTAATGTACTGTTGGGTCCTATTGGCTAGTATCTTGTTGAGAATTTTTGCATCTGCGTTCATCAGGGATGTTGGTCTATAATTCTCCTTTTTTGTGGGGTCTCTGTCTGGTTTTGGAATTAAGGTGATGCTGGCCTCATAGAATGAGTTTGGAAGTATTCCATCCCTTTCTATCTTTCAGAATAGTTTTAGTAGAATAGGTATTGTTTCTTCTTTAAATGTTTGATAGAACTCCCCTGGGATGCCATCTGGCGGTAGACTTTTGTGTCTTGGGAGGTGTTGGATGACTGCTTCAATTCCCTTCCTGGTTATTGGCCTGCTCAGGTTTTCTATTTCTTCCTTTCAGCTTTGGTAGTTTGTGGTTTTCCAGAAAGGCATCCATTTCTTCTAGATTGACTAATTTATTGGCATATGGCTGTTCATAATTTGTTTTTAAAATCATTTGTATTTCCTTGGTATTGGTTGTGATCTCTCCTTTTTCAAATGTGATTTTATTAATTTGCGTCTTTTCTCTTCTTTTTAATAAGGCTGGCTAATGCTTTATCTATCTTATTGATTCTTTTAAAGAACCAGCACCTGGTTTTGTTGATCTGTTCTACAGTTCTTCTGATCTCTATTTCTTTGAGTTCTGCTTGAATCTTTATTAACTCTCTTCTGCCTGGTGTAGGTTTTATTTGCTGTTCTTTCTCCAGTTCCTCTAGGTGTAAGGTTAGCTTGTGTATTTGAGTTTTTTTCCAAATGTTTGAGGGATGTTTGTATTGCGATGCATTTCCCTCTCAGGACTGCTTTTGCTGTATCCCAAAGATTTTGAACAGTTGTATCTTCATTTTCATTAGTTTCCAGGAATCTTTTTAATTCTTCTCTAATTTCCTGGTTGACCCTTTCATCTTTTAGCAGGATGATCCTTAACCTCCACGTGTTTGAGTTTCTTCCAAATTTCTTCTTGTGATTGAGTTCAAGTTTCAAGGCATCATGGTCTGAAAATATGCAGGGGACAATCCCAATCTTTTGGTACCAGTTAAGACCCGATTTGTGACCCAGTATGTGGTCTATTCTGGAGAAAGTTTCATATGCACTTGAGAAGAACGTGTATTCAGTTGCATTGGATGTAAGATTCTATAAATATCTGTGAAATCCATCTGATCCAGTGTATCATTTAAAGATCTCCTGGATCTGAATGCCTGTTTCCCTCCCCAAATTAGGGAAGTTCTCAGCTACGATTTGTTCAAATATGCTTTGTGGCCCTCTGTCCTTCTCAGCGTCGTCTGGAACCCCAATTAAACATAGATTTTTTTCCTTCTTAGGCTGTCATTTATTTCCCTTAACCTTTCCTCGTGATCTTTTAATTGTTTTTCTCTTTTTTTCCCTCAGCTTCCTTCCTTGCCATCAACTTGTGTCCTATGTCACTCAGTCTTTCTTCTACCTCATTAACCCTCATGGTTAGGACCTCCAGTTTGGATTGCATCTCATTTAATTGATTTTTAATTTTGGCCTGGTTAGATCTAAATTCTGCAGTCATGAAGTCTCTTGAATCCTTTATGTTTTTTGTTGTTTTTTTTTTTTTTTTTTTTTTTTTTCCAGAGCCAGCAGTAGCTTTATAGTTGTGCTTCTGAATTGGCTTTCAGACATAGAATTGTAATCCAAATTCTGTAACTCTGTGGCAGAGAGGACTTTCTGACTCTTTCTTTTGTGGTGAGTTCTTTTTTCTAGTCAGTTTGATCAGTGCAGAGTGATAAAAAAGAGTTGTACTGGAAAAAGGAAGGAAAAAAAAAAAAGGAAAAAAAAGGAGGGGTACCCTCTGGTTCTATACACTGTAAATCTGTCGACTTCCCTGGAGCTTCCCAGCGCTGCTCGATGCAGAACTTGCTCTCCTCCTGTCCTTACAGCAGGTCTTCTGGGGCAGGGGCTGCTGTGCTGGTTTTCAGGTGTGTGCACCTGGGGGTGCTGTCCCTGCCCCTGCCGGGTGCCGGGCTCGGTGGTAGGTGTTCACCCCGTGAGGCCCCTGTTCCCTGGCGGCCCCGCTCCCCCAGGCACAGGGTGACCCCAGGAGGGACATCACCACCGGCGGCGGCCAGGTCCCAGCCCTGGAGTCAGCTCCCCAGGAACCACTGCAGTCTCCCGGTCCGCAGGGGCCTGGGTGCTCCCGGGGCGGGGGGCGCTGCCCTGCACAGCTGGGGGCCCCGGGGCAGGAGCGTCCTCGCCGTCCTGGGCCCTCCCCGCCTCCGCCTGTCCCGGGGGGAGCAGGAGCCGGGCCGTGTCCCCGGCGCCCTGGGATCGGGGCCTGCGCCGTGGGCATCGCTCTCCCGGGATGGGGATCCAGAAGGCAACAGGTGCAGCCCCCCTGCCCCAGAGCCCCCGCCCGACCCCCGGCTTCTCCCCGAGGGCCCCCCAGCCCCCGCCCGACCCCCGGCTTCTCCCCGAGGCCCCCCCCGAGCCCCCGCCCAACCCCCGGCTTCTCCCCGAGGCCCCCCGGAGCCCCCGCCTGACCCCCGGCTTCTCCCCGAGGCCCCCCAGCACCCGCCCGACCCCCGGCTTCTCCCCGAGGCCCCCCGGAGTCCCCGCCCTACCCCCGGCTTCTCCCCGAGGCCCCCCCAGCCCCCGCCCTCTCCCAGCTCGGCCGCGGGGTGCAGCCTCTCCCCGGGCCCCCTCCTCCGTGAGTGACCCTGGGAGCCTGGAGGCCCCGCGGCCCCTCCCGGTCCTGCCCGAGGTCCCTGCGAGCGCCTTTCCCTCCGGGGAGAATCCGGTGCAGGTTTTTAAAAGTTGCTGCTTCTCCGGGACTGGGCTTTCCTGTCCCGAGGCCCCCGCCTCCCCCTTAGCCCGGCTCCTCACCGGGTTCCTCCCCCATTGGATTCTTTTTTATTTTTTTTCCCCCTTCTTGTTAGAAGTGAAAACCCTTCTCTCTGTAGCCTTCCAGCTGTTCTTTCTTTAAATTTTAGGTCGAATTAGTAGGTTTTCAGGATGATTTGAAGGTCATCTAGGTAAGTTGGTGGGGACAGGTGACGGGGCCCCTACTACTCCGCAGTCTTGCCCTGCCCCCTGTACTTTTTTTAATGGCTTCTATTGTATATGATGATATTCATCTTCACTAATCACCAGGGAATGCAAATCAAAACCACAATGAGATGGCACCCACATCCCTCAGAATGGTTATTATAAAACAAACAAATAAACAAGGACAAGTGTGGGCAAGAATGGAGAAATTGTAATCCTTGTACACTGTTGGTGGAAATGTAACATAGCACAGCTGCTATGAAAAAGAGTATGGAGTTTCCTTCAAAAATTAATAATGGAACTGCTATGTGATCCAGCAATCCCACTGTTGGGTATATATTCAGAATAAATGAAATTGGGATCTTTGAAAAGAGATAGTAGCACTCTCATGTTTAAGGCAGCATATTCACAATAGCCAAGAGGCAGGAACAACCTAATGATGACTGGATAAAGAAAATATGGTATATATACATACACTGGAATAATATTCTACCTTTAAAATATTTAGCCATTGAAGAAAAATTTATAATATAGGACAATATAGATAGACCCTGAGGACTTTATGTTAAGTGAAATAAGCCATTCACAAATACCACATGATACCACTTATAGGAGGTATCTAAAATAGATTCATAAAATCAAAGAGTGGAATGATCATTGCCAGAGGCCGGGGTGGGGGGGGGGGGAAGAATGTTATTCATCAGTAGGCATAAAGTTGCAGTTAAATAAGATTAATAGTCCCTAGAGATCTGTTGTATAACATTGTACCTACAGTCAACAACAAAGTGTTTTGCACTTTAAATTTGTTAAAAGGATAGATCTCACGATGAGTGTTCTTATCATAATAAAAATAATAAGATATTTAGTTTATTGGAAATTTACTGGGGGATAATGATTAACATAGAGGGCCCAATTTTTTATTGTTTTCCTGTGGGCTGTTTCAATGTTTCCAGCAACACTAACTGGATGACTGATCCATTTTAATCAATGCCACTGGTATCTTATATTTATTTGAATATATTTCTGGCCATCATTGTGTTCCATTGTTATGACTTTTTATTTTTTTTTGTTTTTTTTTTTTGACTTTTTATTTTTTGAATCCGTTATACTATTTTATGTATTATAACTCTAAGATTTACTTTGACCTTTATTAAGAATGGCTTCCTGCATAAATCATTTAATTGACAAAATGCTGGTAGTAGGTCCGGTTTGAAAGAGAGACCAAGACAGAGACTTTAATAGGTAAATTAAACCAATTTGACAACAGATACATAAATAAATCAACTCAGTAGGTTTTATAGGAGAGAGGGTAGAAAGAATCTCCAGTGAGAGGTGAAGGATTCATTTTGGGGGATCTCCAGAATGGATACATATTTGTAGATTCTAAATAGGAATATGAGAGAGTCAGAGCATGAGGAAGCTCAACTACCCCCTTTTTCAGCGCAGACTTACATACAAAAGGCTATAGCACCACGATCCTGTCTGGAAAGGTCTCTTGCTGGAGACCACTATCACTGGCCAGGGTAGTTGTTATCCTTAAATTTATGTACTGTTTGATCCCCACTACCATGTCCCTGGTAGGTGGGCAGGAACTACCTGTTATGTTCACTACTTTATTCCCAGCATCAAGAACTGAGCCTGGCATGGAGCAAGAATAAACAATTGCTGAATGCTGAAAAAATGAATGAAAAGATTTCCAGGATTAAGCATACAATATACTTTGACTGAAAATGACTATTTATCCATCACTCTCAACATGGAGAGTTAACACAGTTTGGCTGACCTAGTAACTATAGAAATGAAACAAGGGTCAGTTTTGTCACTGAGTGTTAAGTCAATCAGATCCCGGACAAGCAGTAAGGTCTTTTGTGAATTGCCTGTATTATTCTCCAGTTTCAGAAACTTCTTGGTTATTTAGGCAAGTTTTTGTTTTGTTTTTAGGTTTTTGGTATAAGAATTTAAAGACTATACGATTTAAAAAAAAATTAGCATTTGGGGGCTATCTTATTAAATTAATATATTATTTGAGATGTGACACATGCCTAGACCAGTAAGAGATTATGTCTTCTTATTTACTAAAGCTCTAATTTATGACCTTAAGTAGCTATATAATTAGTTTTTCACATAGGTCTTGCATACTTTTGTGAAGCTTAGTCTAAGTATTTTATATATTATTTGCCTATTGTAAACGAGGTGATTTCCTTCATTATATTTTCCCATTGTGTTTGCGTGCATATAGAAAGATAAATACTTTTCCATGTAAATACTGGATGCAACTCCACTACTGGATGTTCTTATGAATTATCATAATATTCCATGTCACTCTCTTGAATTGTATATCTTCAGTATTAAATATTTTTTCCTTTAATATCTTTTCTTTTTACATCAAACTACATCACTTGTAACTCTAGAACAATTTTAAATTAATTAACTAAAATTAAATTCAACATTTTTGCTCCACCTTGATTGTGAAATTCTGATATTTCATTATAAGACATAATGCTAAATGTAGATATAGGTAGATAGATAGATAGATAGATAGATAGACAGATAGATGAGCTAACTATCCCTATCCTACAAAGAACTTTTTAAAATCTAAAATAGCTAAAAGGTTTTTTAGCCAATGCATGGTTAGCATTTCTAGCAATCATATGATTTTTATTTTGAATTAACACTGTGAATTATTAACAGATTTCTTACTCTTAAAACATGACTACATGCCCTCTATGAGCCAGAATTACTAATGCAACATAATAATATTATACTGTATATTGTGATGAGTCATAATAAACACAAGTGAGTAGTTTATATTCTAATAAAGAAACTTTCATAAGTGCAATTGCTCTGCCGATGTGTTTTTGTATGAGAGAATGTAGGTATCTGTGTGGATATACCCATGTGCTGATGATAGTGTGCCAGCCCTGAAATGCTCATAGCAAATCTCTGACTTCAGGAATGTAATTAATTAAGTGATGGCCCCAGCTCTACATTCTCAAATCCAACACAGCATTTGCTCTGGAGCCAAGCATTTCATGGGCTACTCCCAACCAATAACTGAGCACAGTGGGGATACAGCAGTGACTTTGTTTGAAGACCTTCTGTGAGCCTGGCTGAACTTCTTCAGAACTGCTGGAATCTAAGATTCGTCTTTCCAACCTATATATTTCCCTCTCTCCTTCATCAGGATCAGATATGCATGGCAGATTCCTGGTTCTGAGGGCAGCTTTGACTCACTTTCCACTCTTTCACATTCACGTCTCCTAGAAAATCTTTTGCATGTCTGATCCCATCTTGGTATCCACTTCTCAGAAAACTCAGGACTATCACAAGTGTAAGCAGAGTTGTCAGAGAAAACAAGCAGTTACGGATTTGAGACTGGTTCACAGTGAACAATAGATTCTAAAATGGAGTTAATGGCTCTGTGTGAGAATATTCTGTGACTGATAAGAAAGAAAATAGACTATATTAAAAGAATTGCATAAATTAGGTAGGTAGCATGTATCAGCAGGAGACAGGCCAATACACCTAGTGTTGGATTTTTTGGGTGCTTGATCGAAGTGTCTAGAATCTAAGACTAGATAAGAGTTCATTGATTTGGGGATGTTTTCTCAGGGCATGGAATTAACAGCCCAGCAAGGATACCGGGGATGTGCTTGTCTCTGCTGGCATGGCTCTTAAAAACACGGAAAAAGCAATGTAAAGCACTCAGAAAAGATCAAACGTCTGAATTTCCCTGGAAAATGTCAGAGAAACAAGTAAAGAGGCTAAGGTTTGCAGGCATGCTAGAATAATATACATGTGAGATCAGAAGACCCATCAGAATATGTTCTGTGGGAGGGTTGAAAGGACACAACTTTCATCAAAGCTTTTAGGGACTGTTGGTGACAGAGGCATCAAAATGAAAGAAGTTCAGTGAGGCTGCAGGCCAAGGACGATGGTAAGAGGGATGACCACAGAGCTAGACTCATTAACATCTATAGGGAATATATGGCCTCAAAATGGTAAAAGTCAAGGGGCAGTACTTAATTGCCAGAAGCCAGGAGGTCATAATTACCAGAAAGTTGCTAAAGTAGTTGAGGCAGATAAGGAGGCTTGACATGCAGGACGTTTTAGAAGTGGTTGATTGAGCATGGCAACCATAGAGGCAAAAAGACAGGTAGCCAACAAAGGTGCCGTGACTTCTAGAACATCTGCAGCCAGAAAGAGGCAAGAATGGGAGGAGTGGGAGGTTAACGGTCATTGCTGCAATACCACATTACCATCCCTTGCTGAGTTCTCATACCTAAGCCAATTTTCACATCTGGGACCCAAAGATTGAAGAGGAAATATTCTGTAACACCCATGATGATTCCTTAAACCTCAAAAGGAAACTATGGCAATTAACTCAGGTTGCATTAAGGAATAAGAATTACTCAGAAATTTCAAGGCCTATGAGACACAGGTTCAGTGTGGCATCATGGCTCTTCTGTTAGCATAGGGATTTATGGGGTCAGGTAATAATAGAGCCTTCACACAAGTCCAGCTCCCAGTGGCTCACTGAATCTGCCGACCCACACAGTGATTATTTCTGCAGACTCAAGTATATCACTGGAAGTGATAAATTTGGCAGTTGAAGTAACCTGTGTTCTTGTCCAGTGAGGTAAGAGCTCAAGGAAGTTCAAATGAAAATCTCTAAAACTAAACCCCCTACCTTGCCCCAGATAATGAATCAAACACAGTATTACAAGCCTAGGGAATAACAGAAACTAGTGATGTGAATAAGGACCTAAAGAATGCCAGGGTCTCAGCCCCTTATCATATCTCCATTTAATTCACAAATTCAGCCCCTGAAGAAATTGAATGGATCCTGGAGAATGCAGACTACTGCGGACTTCATCCAAATAGTAGCCCCAATCATAGCTACTATGCTAAATATGTCATCATTGCTAGAACAAATTAATAAAGCTACTGATTTAATGAATGCAATCTTTTTCCATTAGAAGAGAGGATTCATTTATAGGGCCTTTGCTTCAGAGTTTTTGAAGTCTCCTGCCCTGTGTCATAATATAGTCCAAGGACTATAAACATCTGAACATTTAAGAAAAAATTACAGGGACTCATTGCATCAGTGACACCATACTTATTGACAAAATGAACAAGAGGTGTCTAGTATGCTGAAGCCCTTGGTGAATACGTGATCTGCAGAGGGTGGAAGATAAACCCTATGAATGCTTGAGATTTGTAACTTCTATGAAGTTTTTAGAGATCCAGTCATCAAATGTAATGTCAAAGTAAATTACAAATTACTGCACCATTCATTTCCTACCACAATGAAGGAAGCATAGCACTCTTTGGCTTCTGGAAGTTAGACATTTCATAATAATAGGCCAGCCTGTATACTGGGTGATGTAGAAGGCCCCAGCTTTGAGTGAATCCCCAAAAGGGAAGGATTTAGCAACAACCTCAGAGTATGGTGTAAAAGGCATCATTGCTGGAGTCATACTGTCCAGCAGACTCTATGATGTTGGTGCTAAGTGCTGGGAAAAGATGCCAAATGGAGCTATGGCAAGCCCCAGTGGGAGAATTACAACACTGGTTCATGGGATTCTGGAACAAGGCCATGGCCTCTTCCATAAAGAATTATATAGCCTTTGAGAAACTATATTTGACATGTTAATGAGTCCTAGTAGAAATGGAATGCTTTACCATAAGACATAATGTGACCATTCACCTACAACTGCCATTATAAGCTAGATGCCATTGTACTTCCAAATCATGAATTTGGGTTTGCTCAGTTACAGTCCATCGTAAAATAAAAATAATACACCTGGGAATGGGCCTGAGCAGGGCCAGAAGGCATACAAGTAAGCTGCCCAAGAAGTGCCCCACTTTGGACTTGCACTAAGTATGTCACAAACCAGCTGAATGAAAAGGAAAAAGACTGAACTTATTTTGCACATGGGTTAGCTCACTGTGTGTGCAGAGTCCAAACCAGATGTGAATGGACTGCAGGCATGAATTAAGGGACCACTGAGGGCAGCCCGGGTGGCTCAGAGGTTTAGCGCTGCCTCCAGCCCAGGGCTTGATCCTGGAGACCCAGGGTTGAGTCCTGCATCAGGCCTGTGTGGAGCCTGTTTCTCCCTCTGAATCTCTCTCTTTCTGTGTCTCTCATGAATAAATAAATAAGATCTTTAAAAAAAAAAAAAGGGTACCACGGAAAGACAGTGGAGAGAATTCTCCCCAACAGCTGATCCAGCCCATCTGATCATCAGCTTTAGGTGAAAGTGACTTGAGATGAGAATATATAGATTCTTAGGCACTACTTTGTCTTGGATTTCTTCATGAGTTTGGCTATACGTTTTGATGTCATAAACTATCTTACATGTATAATATAAAATACAATCTGTTTAGGTTATGCCTTTTTCCTTTTTAATCTTTCTTAGTCATGTACATTGCTCTTTACATCAGAAATTAACTTATCTGATATTAAGACAGTTACTCTTCTTTATTTTTATTATTTTGTTCCTTACTCAATCTTTTCATGTTCAGCCACCCTGAGTCCATTTCATAATATTTCTTTTACAAATGACATACAGTTGTGATTTTTGTTGAGATCTGAACCAAAAATAATTTTCTTTTAATAGAAAAATTTAGTTCATTTACATTTATGAATATATCTCATCGTAGTCCTGACAAATTGGTTTATATTAGGATGGCTGTTCTTAATGAGATTCTTGTTTTATCTTTTATTAAATGTCACCACAATTCCTTCCTCCAAAGATTTTGTCAATATAGCAGTTTCATTCTAGCCTGTGGCTGCTGCCAGAGATTCTGAACTTTTCCCCTTTGTAGGTAACATATTTTGCCTGAATGATCATCAAATTTGGGGGGTGGGGGGAGGATATAATAATCTACTATGTTATGCATAGATTATGTGTTGCTTCCTTTTCATTATTACTTATCTTTGGGTGCATTTACTTCTGCAGGGAAAAGATTATTGAAGCAAAGAAGATTGAAGCAACTTCTGAGTTCAGGAAGTACCCTGCCTGGTTTCACAGCAAAGATCTTTGTGGGTGTTGATTTCAACCATAGTTTTCCCTCAATATTCTAGGTTTCTGGTGCTCTTCCTTCAATATCTGAACATTCTCAGTGCCCTTCAGCTAAAACTTAATTTTGTTTATCTTCTTTGTGCCTTAGACTAGATTGGGTTGGGTTTCTTTAATTGCCAATTGCAAGAAAATATATCCAAATTAGACAACATAGACATTTGGAAGGAACAAAGTTGAAGGTTAAAACATCTTAGCTGCTCTTTCAGAAGAGTGGAACAAAAGTTCCAGACCTTTGAATGACGGCATGCTTTCCAGTCGGTTTGAAGTAATTCGCCCTAAGCACCTAATGTATCCCCAAGATCTTGCACAGTATGTGGTACTCGCAGGAAATTAACAGTGAGAAAGTTCCCAAGCCTCAGTCAGCCTCAATTATCCAATATGTGAAATGAGGGAGAGTATAGTAACGCTTATCTTTCAGAACAGGTGGAAGAATTAGACACAATGCACGCAGAACATGGAATGTATGGCGTATTATGTAAAGAATATAAACAGTATCGATTAATAGTAAAATGTTATTAGTAGTGTTATTAATGAACGATTAAATTAAATGTGAATGGCAGCTTCTTAGTGAGAGGTAATTTCTTAAACTGCTTACATTTCTTAAATGATTAAACTGAAAACCATACTATCAGATCATCTAAGACAAACTTCAAATGCTGATGGCCTGAAAAAGAAGCTTTGAAAGTGAAAGGATGAGTCTGGAATTTACAAAATTCAATAATTGGCTCTTGATGGTTCCCACAAATGATTATTTCTAATGCAATTTTTTGAGTAAACGTATAGATGCCATAATAAATGTGGGCTGTAAGAATCAGAGCACTATGTTATTATAGAAAAGTAACAGCTGCGGTCTTTAAATAAAACCCCAGAGACACAATGAGGCTAAAATCAGTCTTATTGGCAGGTACCTGACTCCTCACAAAGACTTCCTTTTTCTTCTTTTTTAAGGTTTGTTTGTTTGTTTGTTTGTTTGTTTGTTTGTTTTAGAGAGAGTGAGCACAAGTCAGGGGAGGGGCAGAGGGAGACAGAGAATCTCAAGCCAGCTGACTCTATGCTGAGGGCAGAACTCAACACGGGGCTGGATCCCAGGACCTTGAGGTCATGACCTGAGCCAAAATGAAGAGTGGGCCACTTAACTGACTGAGCCACCACTCTTTAGGTGCCCCTCTAAAGAGTTCCTAACTCGGGAGCATTAGGGTGACTATTAGCAAACTAACTCCATACAGAATTTTAAATTTCATTATAAATTACTAATCACACATACACACATAAAAATTTGCCTGAATTGACCTATTAATCTCAGGTTGAAAAATTAATGTTAAAGTTTCTATAAGGCAGGGAATTCTACAGTTTCTGGGTAGGTTAAAGAATATGATAAAATCCATTATTTTCATCAATCTCCCAAACTAATCGGAGGGAGACACAAGTGATAATTCTTTCCAATCTCCCAAGCCCATCCTTCCAGCAAGTTATTACACATCTAGCCTGATATAGCTGTGTGCTTTAAGCACATAGTATCCAATGAAAAATAAATTATATTCCCCAGTAATATCTCTAATTCTCCATAACTTACTAACACTAACCAGCTAATCAGTATAGGAATAAGCATTTCAGAAATGCAGAATTTCAACCCGGGTAGTTTTTCCTATATATATCCACTATGTTTTGTTTTATACTGAGAGAGAATCAACTACATAACGAGATTTTTGTAATCCTATTTCTCATTATTTTTACTTGCTTCCTTTCTCTTAAAGATATTTTGTATTATAAATAAAAATGTTAACTCTGTCTAACTGTAATTAAGGATGAAGTTCAAAGAATGTGTTGGCAGTCTCCGAGTACAATGAACTATTGGAAGCCTGTGCTGGCAAATACTATTTTGTGTGCTAGAATGAAAACCCAAAAGCATAAGCCAAGCTCAGAGGGCCTAGGGGCTGGCAAGATAAAATAACAGCAAGCCTACTTAGAAAATGGTATCACCAAAACTTGAATGGCTCCTTGTGGTATAAAGCATTAGTTAAAGCCAAGAAATACAGTTGGAACAATACAGTATCCTTGTGGCCCTCTGATACTTTTAAACACTACAGGGACCATGACAGAAATATAATGCCCTCATCATTGACTCCACTCCCACTTTTGCTTTGGAAATAATTTTCCAAAGGAGGGTTCCCCTGCCAGTGCATTAAAGCCCATTTAACCACACACAGACCAAACTCTCTATCCACTGTGACTTAATTCTTGGTCATCATTTTTCCTAAAAGAAGGTATCAATCAGCACCTATGATGTAATGTTTTTATTCACTAAAACTATTCTTAATTGCACTCACTACAATGTATCTTGCACAACCATTGCCAAATTTCTAAATTTAAAAGATGAAACTCTTTTATTCACATAGGAAATCTTTTAAAACTTCTCCTCTCTTTAGGTTCAACACTAATGAGGACCTCCTAGGTGTCAGAGTCAGCTGAACAGCTCTACATTCACTGTGGCATATCTGTTAGATTTTGGATT
This sequence comes from Canis lupus dingo, assembly GCF_003254725.2. Taxonomy (NCBI): domain Eukaryota; kingdom Metazoa; phylum Chordata; class Mammalia; order Carnivora; family Canidae; genus Canis; species Canis lupus. The sequence goes on along the minus strand of NC_064255.1, from coordinate 50,536,300 downwards.
TCAGACACATATCATGTCCCCTTATATGGAATTAGGTAACATAAGAGGCAAAATATATCTGTGTGGGTTATATAATCTCATCAACATCGTTAAAAATAACTACCATAACAACAATATTTATATATTAATTTTTACCTACTGATCATTATCCATCATTTGGTGGATACTGTGTTCTCAAAATATATCTGATTCAGGTTTCTTATCACTGTCACATTCAGAAAATAAAAATAACATATAATGGTCCAGGGACACAATTGTTGATTTAACTTAATAATAATACATTATTTTTGAAAGCAATAAACAACATATGATAAAAAGCTACAGTAAAGGCATATTTTATGTAAGTTCACAAATATAAATTCGAAATGAGAAAATATATGAAAAATTAAACACATACCTCAAAACGCAATAAAATTCTTATCCCTGTATTTTTTTAAAAGGTAGAGAGTAGTCCTCACAGATAACAAGATTAGTTTGAGATCATGTGTCAGCCATTTAAATATTATATTATAAAAACTTATATGACTAATATTATAAAATTAGTTATCAATCAGATAACTAATTCTAATACTAATTAGAATTAATTAATTAATTCTAATTAATACTATTTCTACTAAATAGAAATCTTCACATTTTATTGTGATGATTTAATCTTCTTAGCAATTACCTAGATTAAAACTTGTATAATAGTAAAATTAGTTTATATAAAGTTTTAGAATTTATAGATCATGATCATACACATTCCCTCATTAAATTATCACATCAAGAGTGTGCATATTAATGCCACTTTGATTTTACACCAAAGTGAGCCATCCAAGGGCCCACCAACAGTTGGTAATGGAGAAGGAAATTAAAACCAGGTCGTCTAGCTTCAGGACATTTTTGTTAACCTCTGATGCTTCTGCATGCAATTGCCATCTAATTCCCTTTTATAACTGTGCATTTCTCCTCATGAACACTGAAAACAAGGTGGCATTTAAAAGAAAAACAAAACACTTTGAAGTTAGGAATACCTGGGTGGCTCATGGTTGAGTGTCTGCCTTCAGCTCAGGTCATGATCTTGAGGTCCTGGGATGGAGTCCAGCATCGGGCTCCCGGTAGGGAGCCTGCTTCTCCCTCTGCCTATGTCTCTGACTCTCTCTCTCTCTCTCTGTCTCTCGTGAATAAATACAATTTATTCAATTTTTAAAAACAAACAAAAGAACACCTTGAAGTCAGACAACCAGGTTCAAATCACACTTATGCCACTTGTATGGCTCTGAACAGGCTATATAACTTCATCTTATGATGCCCAGGTTTCTTGTCTGTAAATAGAGATAGAGTAACCACCTTCTGGAGATGGGGACTTAAGTAAGAGTCATAAAGCAGTTATCCTATTATAAGTCCTCACAATTTGTGAATTCTACCCATTTCCTTTCTACAAGTGTGTTTTGACATTGAAAAGTTTTTATTTGTTAATTTTTTAAAATTTATTTTTTATTTCAGAGAAGAGGAGGAAGAGGGAAAGAATCATCAAGCAGACTCACTGCTAAGCGCAGAGCCTAACACATGGCTCAATATCAGGACCCTGAGATCATGACCTGAGTTGAAACCAAGAGCAAGATGCTTAACTAACAGAGCCCATCCACACACCCCATACTGAAAAGTTTTTAAATTAAAATCATGATTTTATTCAAATGTAATATATGGTTTCATTTTCCCTCAATTTTATTCTCATTATGTTTTAAAGTAAAACAAGTAACAACAAAGGGAAAAAAATCTTCAAGAACAGAACATAGGAAAGAATTGTGCAAAAATTAAAAAAAAATTGTAGAGTGGAGTGAGAGATAAAGAATAAAAACTCCTAGTTAAGGGATCCCTGGGTGGCTCAGTGGTTTAGCGCCAGCCTTTGGCCCAGGGCGTGATCCTGGAGTCCAGGGATCAAGTCCCACATCAGGCTCCCTGCATGGAGCCTGCTTCTCCTTCTGCCTGTGTCTCTGCGTTTCTCTCTCTGTCTCTCATGAATAAATAAATAAAATCTTTAAAAAAATAAAATAAAAAAAAAACCTCCTAGTTAAGGGATATGTTTTATTTGTCCACTGAGGACACAGATTTGAATCTTCCATTTCATCATGAAAGAGTCTCTCAATCGAGTTTCTCTCAGACTCCTTGTTCTTATTGCTGACACTGAATTATAAAACAAGGGGCAGATAAGTGTGTGGAATTCTCATGTTCCAGAAGAATCTCGAAGTGTTTCTTGACATGAAGCAAATTTCATTAGTGTCACCTCACATACATAATTAGTTCTTAGTGACCATTCAGGGGAAGCAATGCAGTGTAGCCAGATAACTGGAACTAATGTATTAAGGAAGACCAAGTACAAGAACTCAGAACAGTATGCCAAGAACAAATGAGGGCAAGGACTCTTCAGTGGCTTCTCTGCAGGTTGCTGACTTGGAGTGATACTGAAGACGGTGCTCACAGAAAAGGTGCTAAGGAAAGGTCAAAACTTGGTGGCCAGCAAAGTGAGACATTTGGATTTCTATGAAAGGGCAAGGTTTCTTCATCATCCTCTGACCTTTGCTTTAGTGAGAAGCTTCTGTGAAGGTTTAGAATGTGAGTCTAGATGAGTCAAACAACAAAGGAAGCTTTTAGTAAGAATTAGAGAATGTGTATCAAAGTAGCGGAAATAAAAATATCAGCTAAGCATCAGATGCTCTCTTAAGCACTCCTAAAATAATCAAACGAAAAACTTCTCTGACCACTCTGCTAGCAAATTTTAATTCATTGTATCTCATGCCACACACTTTCTTTATGAAGTTAGTTTCTAAATCCTCTGCTGCTTTTAAATATATATATTTTCTATCCCTTCCTGTCCCTGTAGTCTCACTATACCTACCTACCCTTACCCAGCCTGTCACGACACCAGACCAAAATTACTAGCCCTACCCCATCTTCCCTGCTGATAGTGGCCCCTCCTCGTAATCCCCAAAGCCCAGTGCTGTCAGTTTCTAAATCTATGGAGAATTACTTGTGAAAACCAGTTTATTTTCCAACTTTCCCCCCTTACTCAAAAAATGCCTCAGTTACCACTCATTCAGCTTCTTAACAGTTTCAAAAATACATTGCTGTTGTCTTACTTACTTTTTCTCTCCTCCAATCATTCATTCACCAGACTTTTATTTTGTACCTCTTATTTTCAAAACACTGTTCCCATATAGTTCATAGTGTTAGTGTTAACTCATGTAAAGAAGCTAAGGCAGTCATATGGTCACTTTGGTACAGATTTTAAAAGTCTTATAAACCATACTTTTTTTTTTTTTTTTTTGAAGATACTAACTGAATTTACAAGGGACATGGCTTCTGGTGGAGGGCATCAGGGAAAATGTTGCAGAAAATGTGCATCTGACCTGCACCATGAGAAAGATAGGATTCCTCTGTGAGGATTACTATCTACTCTGGTCTAGCTCTTTCCATGTAATCTGTATACCCTTTGCTAGAATATAATGGATGTGAACACATTTTTTTTTTTGGAACTAATACCATATAGTTTCAAATTCTGCCTCTGCTACTAGTTTATATAATCACAGACATATTACCTAAGCTCTCAGTGCCCGAGTTTCCTTTCCTGTAAAGTGAAGATGAAAATATTTACCAAATAGTGTTGCCATATATATTACATTGTTAATGCACATCCAAGTCTTTATGGCCCAGCATACAGCTCTCAAAACATGTTAGGTATTTTTCGTGTTCAAAATTCTATTGCCTACTGCATTGCATTCTCAGTTTTTGTCCTGTTTTTAAGCTTCCATCTCTAACTTGCCACTCTCCCTTTGTTCTGGAATACTCTGGCCCATAGCCTCCCTTTTAGCCACATCTCCCCTTGCTCTCCTAACAATTTTAGCCTCCAGAAGTATTCACAACAATAGGCAATGTTCTATGTTGTTAGTTATTTTGGGGGTCCTGCTGTTCCCTGGGCTTGGAGTGACTATCCCTGCTCTTTTTCTGGTGACAAATTCAACCTCCAAATCCCACTATAGACATCATCTAAACTGCTCAGTCTTCACCTATCCCCATCTCTTTTGTCCCCAGATTTGCTTTCTCCCTCTTCTGCGTTTCCTCTATATCATATCCCCTTACATCATAAATATTTGTTTATATTTCCATTGAACCTGGTTAATTGTCCATATGTATATTCCATAGGAAATACTCAACGGGTATTTGTTGTCTTAGAACAGTAGATACTCAATGTAGTTTTATTGATTGGCTTACAAATAAACAATGGAGGCTTATGATTTTAAAGCACAAAAAAAAAAATAGAATAATTGGATTTCAAAGATGTAAAGTAAGTGAGAGAATTTTTCTTTTAGATTTTATATCCAAAAATACTATGTTACTTGCTCAAGGAAAGAAGAATGGTAACATCAGGTATGAGGTATTGAGTACTATGCTCAGGCTCTTTGCTAAGGATTTTATGTGCTTCACCTTAGTTTCCTTGACAACTCTCTAAGTAGATGGTGTTACCATATCAACTTTATAGTTCTCATGACTTCCCCAAACCCACCATTTCCGAGGAAACTGGAATAAAATGGGTACATAGGTTTGGTAGGGCTCACTTGACAAAGTACCAAAAAACTGGGTGGCCTAAACAACAGAAATGTGTTGCCTCACAATTCTGGAGGCTAGAAGTTCGAGATCAATGCATCAGGAGGGTTGGTTTCTACTGAATGTTATAAAGGAGAATCCTCAAGGGAGATAAATTCCTATCTCCTAATTTTTGCAGGGAGGTAGGAGCCTAACTCTGGGTGGGGCCTTGTTTCAAGCAAAAACTACCTGCTGTCATAAAGATATAAGAAGTTTGTTTTCCTTCTAGAAAAAGCCAACTCGCTAACACAGACGGTCACCTCAATAACCAGGTAGAGTTAGCAGAAACTCTGTGTGATGAAAGCTAATGTCAAGTCCTCCTACTTGATTAGTCATTGTTCATCTTGAAAACTGCATGTGCACCCATTGCACGTGTGTGCAATAGGGTAGGTCTGCTTGGTTATACAAAAGGGTGAGGGTTTCTTTCTCTTTATTCAATCTCTTAGAGGATTGTCTGTGATGCACATCACATTTTAGTTTAGATCACATTCAATAATAAAACTGTTTTCATACTACCTCTGTGGAAAGGGTTCTTGAACTGGGAGGAAAGTTTCCTTTAAATTCTATTTCCCCAACTCTACCTCTGTGTCCAAATTTCCTCTTTCTATAAAAACATCAGTCATATTGGATTAGGGCTCACACTAATCACCTCATCTTAACTACATCTTCAGTGACCTTATTTCCAAGTGAGGTCACAGTGTGACATACTGGGGGTTACAACTTCAACACATGATTTGGAGGAAAGGGAAACAATTCAACCCACAAAAGAATAACTAGTTTATCCCAAGCTTAATTAGTAAGTGAAAGAACCAGAGTATATGAACCACGCATATCTCATACCAGTACTTTGAAGAGCTGTATGTACTTATTCCAAGTGCTTTTCTCACTGTGTAAAAACCCACAAATAAAATGACCGAATTTCACATAAGAGCAGACTCACTTAAAATGAACTGCAATCCCAGGCTAAAGCTTCCTAATTGGTATTTTACTGATGAAGAAATGCTATTTATCTCTCATTCTTTTGCTCTCAGACTCTCAAAGAGCTAGATCATCAGTGGAAGCAGCTTCAAACACAAAATACATTTTTAAATCTTTTAATATGAATTTAAGATGACACTACATGAAAGTGCTTTAGAAAAACAGCAAGTTTTTGTTTCCTTTGTTTATTTTTCAGAAAAATAATGGCCTGGTAAATTGTATATGGGTTCACAATCTTGTGATTATAGGTATAATTTTTTACTAGCCTGAGACTTTAATAGGAAGAAGAAAACAAAGGCAAAGAGCTCCCTGCTTCCCAGTCACAGCCTCTCTTTCAAGTCCAATGATCTCCTTTTTGCCTTTTCAGTTGTTTTAAAAGTCCTGAGACTCTTTTATTATAGCATCTCTGCCATACAAAACCATCTGAACGTGAATTATTTCTAATTCTTAGTAAGACTCCCAAATGAAAAAAAGTGTGTGTATGGGCTTTATTGTTGCATTTCATCTATTCTAGGACCAGACTTCACTGCTAGCTTCTTTATTGGTACAGGAGAGGTTTATTGCATAATTCATAGCTCGTTAATGATCTGGCAACCAACAAAACTCTTAAGGTGCTACAAAAATAGCCATGTCCACTAAACAGGGAGATTAATTACACTTGGATGCTGTGAACAACTGTGCAAGGAAAACAGGTAGACCCAGGAAGAACATGCTTAAGCAAAGAAACTAAATTCACAATTCTATCTTCTTTGTTAGAAGAGAATTTTCTCTTAAGTGTTTTCTTACTTAGGGTAATCTAAGAAGCACAGTATTTTCCATGCATTACATAAGTGCAGAAATACTTACTTGATAATAAATAGCTCTCTACATGAAAATATAAGTCTTCTATTTCTGTCTATGGAAATAAAATTGTGAGCATGCTCTAATTAATTTGGATGATTGAGTATAGACTGGGGGAGGAGCAAGATAGCGGAAGAGTAGGGTCTCCAAATCACCTGTCTCCACCAAACTACCTAGAAAACCTTCAAATTATCCTGAAAATCTATGAATTCGGCCTGAGATTTAAAGAGAGACCAGCTGGAATGCGACAGTGAGAAGAGTTCGCGCATCTATCAAGGTAGGAAGACGGGGAAAAAGAAATCAAGAAACAAAGGCCTCCGAAGGGGAGGGGCCCGCGAGGAGCCGGGCTGAGGCCGGGGCGAGTGTCCCCAGGACAGGAGAGCCCCGTCCCGGAGGAGCAGGAGCTGCACCAACCTTCCCGGGCGGAAAGGGGCTCGCGGGGAGTTGGAGCAGGACTCAGGAGGGCGGGGATGCCCTCGGGCTCCCGGGGACAGTAACAGCAACTGCGCGCCCAGGAGAGTGCGCCGAGCTCCCTAAGGGCTGCAGCGCGCACGGCGGGACCCGGCGGGACCCGGAGCAGCTGAAGGGGCTCGGGCGGCGGCTCCGCGGAGGGGGCTGCGCGGCCCCGGGAGCAGCTCGGAGGGGCTCGGGCAGAGGAGGAGGCTCCGTGCGGAGGGGGCTGCGCGGTTCCAGGAGCAGCGCGGAGGGGCTCGGGCGGCGGCTCCACGGAGGGGGCTGCGCGGCCCCGGGAGCAGCTCGGAGGGGCTCGGGCAGAGGAAGAGGCTCCGTGCGGAGGGGGCTGCGCGGTTCCAGGAGCAGCTCGGAGGGGCTCGGGCGGCGGCTCCGCGGAGGGGGCTGCGCGGCCGGGAGCGCGAATCCACCAGCGCAGGCTCCGGAGCACAGGGCGCCGGGACACAGCCCAGGATCCGGCCTCCCCCGGGACAGGCAGAGGCCGGGAGGGCCCAGGACAGCAAGGACGCTCCTGCCCCGAGCTGAGCAGATCAGCGGCCCCGCCCCGGAGCCTCCAGGCCCTGCAGACGGAGTTCCTGCCGGAGCTGAATCCAGGTTTCCAGAGCTGCCCCGCCACTGGGGCTGTTCCTCCTGCGGCCTCACGGGGTAAACACCCCCCACCGAGCCCTGCACCAGGCAGGGGCACAGCAGCTCCCCCAACTGCTAACACCTGAAAACCAGCACAACAGGCCCCTCCCCCAGAAGACCAGCTGGACGGACAACTTCCAGAGGAAGCCAAGGGACTTAAAGTACACAGAATCAGAAGATACTGCCCCGTGGTTCTTTTTTTGTTTGTTTGTTTTTGTTTTTGTTTTTATTTTGTTTTGCTTTTTGATTTGTTTCCTTCCCCCACCCCCTTTTTTTTCTCCTTTCTTTTTCTTTCTCTTTTTCTTTTTTTTTTTTTCTTTTTTTTTTTTCTTTTTCTTCCCTTTTTTTTTCTCTTTCTCTTTTCTTTCCTTCTTTCTCTCCTCTCTTTTTCTCTTTTTCCCAATACAACTTGCTTTTGGCCACTCTGCACTGAGCAAAATGACTAGAAGGAAAACCTCACCTCAAAAGAAAGAATCAGAAACAGTCCTCTCTCCCACAGAGTTACAAAATCTGGATTACAATTCAATGTCAGAAAGCCAATTCAGAAGCACTATTATACAGCTACTGGTGGCTCTAGAAAAAAGTATAAAGGACTCAAGAGACTTCATGACTGCAGAATTTAGAGCTAATCAGGCAGAAATTAAAAATCAATTGAATGAGATGCAATCCAAACTAGAAGTCCTAACGACGAGGGTTAACGAGGTGGAAGAACGAGTGAGTGACCTAGAAGACAAGTTGATAGCAAAGAGGGAAACTGAGGAAAAAAGAGACAAACAATTAAAAGACCATGAAGATAGATTAAGGGAAATAAACGACAGCCTGAGGAAGAAAAACCTACGTTTAATTGGGGTTCCCGAGGGCGCCGAAAGGGACAGAGGGCCAGAATATGTATTTGAACAAATTCTAGCTGAAAACTTTCCTAATCTGGGAAGGGAAACAGGCATTCAGATCCAGGAAATAGAGAGATCCCCCCCAAAAATCAATAAAAACCGTTCAACACCTCGACATTTAATTGTGAAGCTTGCAAATTCCAAAGATAAGGAGAAGATCCTTAAAGCAGCAAGAGACAAGAAATCCCTGACTTTTATGGGGAGGAGTATTAGGGTAACAGCAGACCTCTCCACAGAGACCTGGCAGGCCAGAAAGGGCTGGCAGGATATATTCAGGGTCCTAAATGAGAAGAACATGCAACCAAGAATACTTTATCCAGCAAGGCTCTCATTCAAAATGGAAGGAGAGATAAAGAGCTTCCAAGACAGGCAGCAACTAAAAGAATATGTGACCTCCAAACCAGCTCTGCAAGAAATTTTAAGGGGGCCTCTTAAAATTCCCCTTTAAGAAGAAGTTCAGTGGAACAGTCCACAAAAACAAAGACTGAATAGATATCATGATGACACTAAACTCATATCTCTCAATAGTAACTCTGAATGTGAACGGGCTTAATGACCCCATCAAAAGGCGCAGGGTTTCAGACTGGATAAAAAAGCAGGACCCATCTATTTGCTGTCTACAAGAGACTCATTTTAGACAGAAGGACACCTACAGCCTGAAAATAAAAGGTTGGAGAACCATTTACCATTCGAATGGTCCTCAAAAGAAAGCAGGGGTAGCCATCCTTATATCAGATAAACTAAAATTTACCCCAAAGACTGTAGTGAGAGATGAAGAGGGACACTATATCATACTTAAAGGATCTATTCAACAAGAGGACTTAACAATCCTCAATATATATGCTCCGAATGTGGGAGCTGCCAAATATATAAATCAATTATTAACCAAAGTGAAGAAATACTTAGATAATAATACACTTATACTTGGTGACTTCAATCTAGCTCTTTCTATACTCGATAGGTCTTCTAAGCAAAACATCTCCAAAGAAACGAGAGCTTTAAATGATACACTGGACCAGATGGATTTCACAGATATCTACAGAACTTTACATCCAAACTCAACTGAATACACATTCTTCTCAAGCGCACATGGAACTTTCTCCAGAATAGACCACATATTGGGTCACAAATCGGGTCTGAACCGATACCAAAAGATTGGGATTGTCCCCTGCATATTCTCGGACCATAATGCCTTGAAATTAGAACTAAATCACAACAAGAAGTTTGGAAGGACCTCAAACACATGGAGGTTAAGGACCATCCTGCTAAAAGATAAAAGGGTCAACCAGGAAATTAAGGAAGAATTAAAAAGATTCATGGAAACTAATGAGAATGAAGATACAACCGTTCAAAATCTTTGGGATGCAGCAAAAGCAGCCCTAAGGGGGAAATACATCGCAATACAAGCATCCATTCAAAAACTGGAAAGAACTCAAATACAAAAGCTAACCTTACACATAAAGGAGCTAGAGAAAAAACAGCAAATAGATCCTACACCCAAGAGAAGAAGGGAGTTAATAAAGATTCGAGCAGAACTTAACGAAATCGAGACCAGAAGAACTGTGGAACAGATCAACAGAACCAGGAGTTGGTTCTTTGAAAGAATTAATAAGATAGATAAACCATTAGCCAGCCTTATTAAAAAGAAGAGAGAGAAGACTCAAATTAATAAAATCATGAATGAGAAAGGAGAGATCACTACCAACACCAAGGAAATACAAACGATTTTAAAAACATATTATGAACAGCTATACGCCAATAAATTAGGCAATCTAGAAGAAATGGACGCATTCCTGGAAAGCCACAAACTACCAAAACTGGAACAGGAAGAAATAGAAAACCTGAACAGGCCAATAACCAGGGAGGAAATTGAAGCAGTCATCAAAAACCTCCCAAGACACAAGAGTCCAGGGCCAGATGGCTTCCCAGGAGAATTTTATCAAACGTTTAAAGAAGAAATCATACCTATTCTCCTAAAGCTGTTTGGAAAGATAGAAAGAGATGGAGTACTTCCAAATTCGTTCTATGAAGCCAGCATCACCTTAATTCCAAAGCCAGACAAAGACCCCGCCAAAAAGGAGAATTACAGACCAATATCCCTGATGAACATGGATGCAAAAATTCTCAACAAGATACTGGCCAATAGGATCCAACAGTACATTAAGAAAATTATTCACCATGACCAAGTAGGATTTATCCCTGGGACACAAGGCTGGTTCAACACCCGTAAAACAATCAATGTGATTCATCATATCAGCAAGAGAAAAACCAAGAACCATATGATCCTCTCATTGGATGCAGAGAAAGCATTTGACAAAATACAGCATCCATTCCTGATTAAAACTCTTCAGAGTGTAGGGATAGAGGGAACATTCCTCGACATCTTAAAAGCCATCTATGAAAAGCCCACAGCAAATATCATTCTCAATGGGGAAGCACTGGGAGCCTTTCCCCTAAGATCAGGAACAAGACAGGGATGTCCACTCTCACCACTGCTATTCAACATAGTACTGGAAGTCCTAGCCTCAGCAATCAGACAACAAAAAGACATTAAAGGCATTCAAATTGGCAAAGAAGAAGTCAAACTCTCTCTCTTCGCCGATGACATGATACTCTACATAGAAAACCCAAAAGTCTCCACCCCAAGATTGCTAGAACTCATACAGCAATTCGGTAGCGTGGCAGGATACAAAATCAATGCCCAGAAGTCAGTGGCATTTCTATACACTAACAATGAGACTGAAGAAAGAGAAATTAAGGAGTCAATCCCATTTACAATTGCACCCAAAAGCATAAGATACCTAGGAATAAACCTCACCAAAGATGTAAAGGATCTATACCCTCAAAACTATAGAACACTTCTGAAAGAAATTGAGGAAGACACAAAGAGATGGAAAAATATTCCATGCTCATGGATTGGCAGAATTAATATTGTGAAAATGTCAATGTTACCCAGGGCAATATACACGTTTAATGCAATCCCTATCAAAATACCATGGACTTTCTTCAGAGAGTTAGAACAAATTATTTTAAGATTTGTGTGGAATCAGAAAAGACCCCGAATAGCCAGGGGAATTTTAAAAAAGAAAACCATATCTGGGGGCATCACAATGCCAGATTTCAGGTTGTACTACAAAGCTGTGGTCATCAAGACAGTGTGGTACTGGCACAAAAACAGACACATAGATCAGTGGAACAGAATAGAGAATCCAGAAGTGGACCCTGAACTTTATGGGCAACTAATATTCGATAAAGGAGGAAAGACTATCCATTGGAAGAAAGACAGTCTCTTCAATAAATGGTGCTGGGAAAATTGGACATCCACATGCAGAAGAATGAAACTAGACCACGCTCTTTCACCATACACAAAGATAAACTCAAAATGGATGAAAGATCTAAATGTGAGACAAGATTCCATCAAAATCCTAGAGAAGAACACAGGCAACACCCTTTTTGAACTCGGCCATAGTAACTTCTTGCAAGATACATCCACAAAGGCAAAAGAAACAAAAGCAAAAATGAACTATTGGGACTTCATCAAGATAAGAAGCTTTTGCACAGCAAAGGATACAGTCAACAAAACTCAAAGACAACCTACAGAATGGGAGAAGATATTTGCAAATGACATATCAGATAAAGGGCTAGTTTCCAAGATCTATAAAGAACTTATTAAACTCAACACCAAAGAAACAAACAATCCAATCATGAAATGGGCAAAAGACATGAACAGAAATCTCACAGAGGAAGACATAGACATGGCCAACATGCATATGAGAAAATGTTCTGCATCACTTGCCATCAGGGAAATACAAATCAAAACTACAATGAGATACCACCTCACACCAGTGAGAATGGGGAAAATTAACAAGGCAGGAAACAACAAATGTTGGAGAGGATGCGGAGAAAAGGGAACCCTCCTACACTGTTGGTGGGAATGTGAACTGGTGCAGCCACTCTGGAAAACTGTGTGGAGGTTCCTCAAACAGTTAAAAATAGACCTGCCCTACGACCCAGCAATTGCACTGTTGGGGATTTACCCCAAAGATACAAATGCAATGAAACGCCGGGACACCTGCACCCCGATGTTTCTAGCAGCAATGGCCACTATAGCCAAACTGTGGAAGGAGCCTCGGTGTCCAACGAAAGATGAATGGATAAAGAAGATGTGGTTTATGTATACAATGGAATATTACTCAGCTATTAGAAATGACAAATACCCACCATTTGCTTCAACGTGGATGGAACTGGAGGGTATTATGCTGAGTGAAGTAAGTCAGTCGGAGAAGGACAAACATTATATGTTCTCATTCATTTGGGGAATATAAATAATAGTGAAAGGGAAAATAAGGGAAGGGAGAAGAAATGTGTGGGAAATATCAGAAAGGGAGACAGAACGTAAAGACTGCTAACTCTGGGAAACGAACTAGGGGTGGTAGAAGGGGAGGAGGGCGGGGGGTGGGAGTGAATGGGTGACGGGCACTGGGTGTTATTCTGTATGTTAGTAAATTGAACACCAATAAAAAAAAAAAAACAAAAAAAAACAAAAAAAAACAAAAAAAAAAACAAAAAAAAATAAAAATAAAAAGTTCAGTATACCCTTAAAAAAAAAAAAAAAAAAAAAAAAATAATTTGGATGATTGGATAGATCACCATTTAAAATATGACATCAGTAAAGTCCATCACCTGTTATAAATATAAATAATATAAATAATTAAACATAAATAATATTTACTATATATTATATATATATTATATATAGTAGCAAACAGCTTCATGAGGCAAATTTATATGTTTCAATTTTTAGCCATTTCTTCTGGGCCCTTCAACCTAAGTATTTCATTTTTCATAGAAATGGATATAATGATTTCACCGGCTTTCTATAATATTCTTCCTACCAGTGCAAGTTCATCCCAGCATAGATGATACTGCTTGCATGGACTATTGGGCAATCAATCTCAGATCACTCTCTGTACCACCGGGTCTTACCCTGTTTCTGTGGTAATTTTCTCCAGCTGTGTTGCTGATGCAGGTAATATAGCAAGCATTTATAAAATATTTGAAATCTTTCTTTCTTAGTTGAAGTCATGTTCAGAGCTTCCTCCAAGTCAACTCTGGGGACCTTTGACACATTGTGTACTTTCTAAAATAATTTAGAAGTGCTGTTTTTTTTTTTTTTTTTTTTAAGTAAGTTGGAGGACTTAGAGAAAAAAAGAAAAAAAGCTGATTGTTTCAGTTACATTTAGACACCTACACAGGCCATACATACTAGGTTTGCAAAGCAGAAAACCATGAAGTAATGTCTGAAACTTTTTTTCCTAAGAGAAGCATTGTGGCTTTCTAAGTAGCCTTTCTCTTTCAAATCCTTTAAGTTGACATCTTAAATATCTTCCCATTGCATGTCTTTGATGGAAGTCTATATGGATCTGTCCCAACAGTAATTCTTCAAGCTATGTCTCATCATGCCAATTCAAGAAGCTTGCAGCCACACCAAGCTAATTTCCTTATAATACTTACATATAGACTACTTGTTGTTTCCTTTCAGCTATTTATTGTGGGGCCCTTACCATCTACTACCTATAACCCCTTCCTTTTGCTTGATGACCTTTTAAATTCCTTAATACTTAAAAAAGTCACATTTTCTCCATATTGCCATGTTAATATATTTCTTCTCTGCATTCCTACAGAATAGAAGGTAAGAGAAGGAAGAAATGTAGTTGATATTGTAGAAGAACACCCCATTTTATAGGAAAAGATTCTGAGCTGTGTCCATGACTCATTGGTATGAATCATGATTTAAGAAGACTTTCAAATCCCTCAAGAATCCTCCAGGATAAAAAAATCCAATGTTATAATTATATTAGGTCTTAAAGGCCAAGAAATAGCACTTATGTAGCTTTTGTTCAACCATATAGTTGATCAACCAATAAATATAGAATGAAAACCTACTATTTACTGGTACTGTATCAAGAGCTATAGGAAATACAGAGAAGTATATATCTGATGTCTTTCCTCCAGACGTTTGCAGGTTATTTGACAGAAAAAAAGAATAACTAATGTAAAATGTGAAAAGAATTATAAGAATGAAGGTGGAAGGCCACTGTAGTCCAGAAAAAAGCCTTCATAGAGGAGAGGGACCCAAATGGGTCTTGAATTACAGATTGAAAATGGCCAGATAATGAGAAAATAGTAATAGTAATAATGAAGACATGAAAATGGCAAAGTATAAAGTCTGCTTCAAGGAAATACCTGTTTTATTTATGTATGTATTTATCTATTTATTTATAGATTTTATTTATTTATTCATGAGAGACACAGAGAGAGGCAGAGACATAGGCAGAGGGAGAAGCAGGCTCCTCACAGGGAGCCTGCTGAAGAAAATACCTATTTTAAAGTTAATACCAACAAGTAGAAAATAATAGGTTTTAAAAGTTATCCATCAGGGGATCATTGGGTGGCTCAGTGGTTTGGCACCCGCCTTCGGCCCAGGGCGTGATCCTAGAGTCCCGGGATAGAGTCCCACATCAGGCTTCCTGCATGGAGCCTGCTTCTCCTATGTCTGTGTCTCTGCCTCTCTCTCTCTATCTGTGTCTCTCATGAATAAATAAATAAAATCTTAAAAAAAAAAAAAAAAGTTAGCCATCAGTTCCACCGTGAAGTGGCTTCAATTCCAGTTTTAGAAGCCTAGTCTTAATCTTGAGAATGGACAATATGATGTGGGAAATGAACCATTAAATTTTTGAATAAAATAATATGGCCAGAAGGAAATCATGATTTGGGAGGTATTAACACGTATAAATATCTAGAGCTAATTGTTGCAGAAAGAGATTGTACATAATATGATGATAATTTCTGGTGATAACCCAGAGTAAGAGGACAGTAAGGGTAGGAAATCTTAAGAAAACAATCAAAACAAGATAATAATAATAGGGGCTTATGTAAGATAAATGATCTTTGCATGATATTATGCATACAGTATGTTTCCCCAACTTTTTTGATAACAAGGTTAATAAATAAGCTTCAGTCAAAATGACAGTTCAAGGAAGTTATATCAAGAGAGGTTCCTTTGCATTAGTTGTAATTGTGTCTGATGTTTACAGAACATTAGAGTAGACCTTTGCCCAACAGGAATATCATACTTCATCTTAGGCAGGGTTGGATTTACCTAAAATGGCTCTGGGCATATAGTAGTCACTACGTTCTTAACAGCGGCAATGGCAATTTCCTTTGTGTGTCCTATGCAGTTAAATTTTCTAAATCTATTATTAGTTGGAATAATACTATCAAAATCCAGAGTCGTTCAAGAGGATTAAATGGTATAATGAAAATAGTCCAATTAGCCCACTGCCAGAAACAGAATATTTATCCAATAATAGTAGGTTGTCTGTTTTATACAGAGAAAATAAAGGAACCGATACTGAACATTGAAAAAAAGAATTACAAACGGTGAATGTCTTTAGGAAGTAGAAGACAACTCAGATAACAATAAGTCTATAGGAGCTGATTTAGAGGTATGCACGGTGCAGAGCTCTCCCTATTAAAACTGAAAGCTGTACACTGTACAGTTTAGATATACATCATGATTAGGTTAAAAATACTTAAAGATAGTTTGATACCATCATTTATCGATTCCTTTATTTGTATAAGCACACTCACAGGATAATAACAATAACACTGTACAATTTAGGACAGTTAGGGTTTTTATATTTTCTTAGTGTAATTTTGATTTCTACTTTTAGGAGTCCAAGCTGCCTACAGACAGTTCCATGATTGGTACACACAGAAGCACTTGCACATATATTTTAATAATGTTATACCATGTAGATATAAAATAAAAATGATAACTTGCTGATATTAGCAGTTTTAAGAAGCTATAGCATGAATTTAAGAGAAACCAAGACATATACCTTTAGAGACAGCATGCTCTTATCTACTCCTATTGATAGAATGGTAGGAAGAGACAGTGGATTTCATCTAAGAGCTTTCACTTAGCCAAATGGTTAATAAACTTGAGAGAGTATATAATGCAATAATAATTATACAGTTTATGGTAGGTAAAACATATAAATGAGGTACTATAAATATGCCTAATATTTTCTCAACACCTTAAAAATATGACAAAAATATTAAAGTAATTGTCATGTTATGTCTTTAACTTACATTCCGCGTTCTAGTGAGAAGATCGTGAAAACATTGAAATAGATTCAAAGTATTAGTAGTGCTGAAACTCTTGGGCAGAGTGTAAAATAGTACTTATAATTATGGACTTTGGAGTAGGTAGGTGTGGGTCTAAGTCCCAGGTATGCCATTTACTAACTCCATTACCTTAGGCAAATAAATGGAATGCTTTCACCTTGCATCATGTTAGCATTGTAATTGATGTTATAAGAATGATTATTTTAATTAAAAACGAAACACTAAAGCAATACCATCATGATTATGTACCATTTTCTGTAATCTCTAATCAATGCAGTAACATATGAAATGCAAATGAGATAATAACTAATACAAATCAACAGAAAGTAGAAGAATACAAGAGTTGCCAGGCAAATCAATTGGACTATAGTCCTCCAAAAGGCTGTAATTTGTTACCTGATAAACTTGGCAACACAAATCAATGAAAAATATAAGACAACTAAATTGGGAAAATTGGTAACATATTTAACATTTTTTAACCAAATATGTTTCAAGTGAATTAAAGAGGCAGAAGAAAAAAATATTGAAAAAAGAAAGCATAATAAACATATTTTTAAATCTCATAATCAGAAAATATTTTTTAAGGATAATGGAATAAAATATGAAGGTCAATGATTTCCTGAGTCGCTACAGCATTTTAATGCCTTTTAGTTATATCCCACTTCAATTCTGAAAATTAAAGAAAAACAAACAAATGTGGATAGCAAAATGATTAAGTGTACTGGCCCAGAAGCACACCTTTAACAAGTCCTAGTTATGCGACCATGCTTGACAAAGCAAGTAACCTTCCTCTACCTCAGTTTCTTCATCTGTAAAATGGTGATCATGATAGTACTTACTGCACAGGTTTCTTTTTTGAAAAAAGAGATCACTTATAACAATAGCTGGTAAATACTCAGTAGCTATCATTATTATATATTATTATATATACACACAAAATGACACCTAAAAGAAAACATGAGGGCATCATGAAATAATAAATACAAATAAATAAAGAGTGGGGATGTAGAAAAGTCAGCAATTTGACTAAATGAGTGTAACAAAATAATCCTTTCTCTTATGTTGGTAGGTCTTCTGATTTAGCTCTATACTCTCAGCCAACCCAAAAAAGAAACATCATCATTTACATAATACCTATTACCTCCAAGTTAAAAGTTGCTCTGAAGTAGCATTATTTTTAACTCTACGAAGGTAAAAGGATTTTGGCCATTAGTATACATTTTGTACCATATGGCCCTTCAGATTCAGTCATTTCAACATCACGTTCTTTACATAAGCCCTTGCTACTATTCAACAACGATTGCATGGTACTTCCCATAAATTGTAAGTTTATTTCTTTTGGTGGATTTGAGTGTTTTCCATCTCTATTACTTTATTTATCTTCTATCAGCATTCTTGACACACCAGGGAAAGCCAGCAGAGACTGTCATTGAATCTGATATAAATAAAGGCCAATCCCCCTGCATAGAACAAGAGGCCCCACTTGTCATTCATCTCCACCACGGTGACACTCTACTGTAAAGCCCATTAAGCACGGGTTGACATCCTCTAGTGTTTGAAGTTCACTCACTGCTCAGAGGCTTTACAAATGTCCTTTTCTTTATCAGAAATGTTTCTGCTCCCAGATCCAACTAGCTGTCTCATAATCATGCCTCAAACATTATGTTCCCTCCTCTGAAGAGTGGAAGGAATGCTTCTCTTCTACCTCCCATAGCTCCCTGCAAGGCATCTTTAGTGCCACAGATACCAGTCACCACTATGTCACTTTCCCGAGAGCCTCCGTGTTTTTTGCAGGCAACGTCTGCATCTTCTTTTCCCCACATCAAAACCCATATGCATGCTTGCTCAGTATTTGTCAAAACAATTATTAAGTGAGAAAATGAATCTGTGTGAGCATGTGAAATGTGAAGTGAATGGAAACTAAATCATGTGAACAAATGTTTCTCTTCCTGATTTGTTCCCACTAATTTCCTCTCTCTCATTTGATAGATATCCTCTATTGTTATTGAAGATTTGGGATTTAAGTAAGATTTTAAAAATATTCGAGGGCATTTGAATATACCAGGTAAGAAAATGGAATAAAAACCTCCCTGCTGTACTTGAACTAATGGTGTGGCTACTTAATGGTGAGGCATTTAACACAATGGGATTTTAAAGAGAGCTGATTCTAAAATGCTTCATCTGAATGATGCAACTAGTTTAGGATGTTAGAAACTAAATTATAAATAAAACATTGTATGAGTCATGAATAAACTGCCAATCATCTCTTTGTTATTTACAAAAAAGCAGATATTTTTGAAATGTGGCATTTAGCTACCACACCTTAATGAGATTAAATAAATCACTAAAAATGGCAGCTTTTAATTGGCACAGTTTTATGTTACAACCTTTTGTTCCATCTCAGCAATGCCCATAGCTTCTCCAAATGACTTATATATGACTTTAATTCCGACTAAAGAGCTTCCACTTAGATAAATTTGGAATGCTACCATTGTGATAGAAGAAAATGTCAACGTTTTATACAAAACTGCATACATGGCCTTCTGTACTGTTATGTGTATACATTAGAGCGAGGTCCATGATAATATCCTATACATATTTAGAAAGATGACTATTACATATGCAAATAGTGTACATCTTATTCCTTAGTTTAAAAAATCAAGTAAAAGTCAATTATCTGGTGATTTTAAGTTCATTTGGACACTAGAAGAAAGAACAGGTACTGAAAAAGTGTTGATACTTGGACTGGAAGAATCAGAAAAGCAATCACAATAGTATGAATGAAGTATTTAAACAGTTAGCACTTCTTGGACTGGCAGTGAACAACTGATAAAAATTATGTTAGAGTTATTCGATTTAAGTGGACAGACGTATATGTGAAAACTACCTTTAGACAATGGGTGTCTACCTCGAGTTCCTGTGTAGACGGTCACTGTACCCCTTTCATCTTTTGAGATACACTCTTTCTCAAGTATTCTATCCCTTTTCCCATAAATACTATGGTAATAATCAGAAAATAAATTTCAATTCTGAATCCAGATAGTTCAGGTTGACCAATGAGTCACACTTTTCTCCAAAGCATGGGAATTTCTTAGTATTTAAGTCCCTTAGTATTTAAGCTATCCCTTTCCCTCCAACCTAACTTAAATCTGTGAGGCCAAGCCACCATCAATTCACTCCTGCAACCACACTTTGAGGATTTTCTACATTTATTCTTGAACTCCAATACACTACAGAAACTCTAGGGAAAATTTTAAAAATATTTTTTAGTCCATCATGTCACTCATCAGCTGAATAACTGGAGTGACTTTCTACTGCCATCAGGGTAATATGCAGAATCCTTTTCTTACCCTCTAAGACCTCAGTATTCTGGCTCCTGCCTACATCTCCTACTTCAATTAGATGCCACGATCCAGCTCATATTCGTTGCCCCAGCAACACTTCCTCACTTCTTTAATATATTATGATCTTTCCTATCATAGAGTTTTGCCTGTCCTCGCCTAGAAATTCCCTCCCACTCTGTCATTCACTTGCTAACTTTTATTAACTTACAGGTCTAAAAAAAAAAAAAAAACCTTACAGGTCTTACCTTAAATGTCCTTTTAAGAGACTGCCAATCTTTCACATACATCTACATTTCACATTTCTTCTTTACCACATGCATTTCACTTTAATAATTTCTTATGTGTCTGTCTCCTACATGAGATTTAAAATTCTGTGATGACCAAAGCCATGTCTGTCTTGTTCAGCATTATATCCCTTCTCTAATCTTAGGCTCTAAAGAAATACAGAAGAGGTATACTGTGCTATCTCTGAGCAGGAATGGATTGAACATCAGCACCCCAGTTCCACTGAAGATCACTGCACTAAAATATGATATGATGGAATGATTTGTGACCTCAGCAAAATCCAAGATCAAAATAACCAGAAGACGGCAGAAGTTGAGGTTAGTAGGTCCCTCATAGGTGTCACTCTCCAACACAAGGCATTGAGGTGCCACATGCCCCAACAACTTGAGTTAATAGAACACAGAAAAAGAGAGAATAAAATAATTTTAAGATTAAAAATAATTTAGGTTAAAAGTCAGAATGAAAATTTTATGATTTGAAGTAGAAAACCATCTTAGGCACTGACACAACTTCCTAAATAATAATAATTAAAAAAAAATTCTAGCATATTTCCCCCTTTTTAATCTTTCTGATGGTGTTCTACTTTCTAAAAAAACAAACAAACAAACAACAACAACAACAACAACAAAAAATAGTGCTATAGCCCCTAAGGATTGGGCCTCATAGAATCTCTTCATATCTAAAGAAAAAGAGAGGACTTAGGGAAGAAGTTCTCCTAGGCAAGTGCTCCTTGGTGAGGTCAACTGCAAACCTCACTTCTTCCTCACCTCCACACTTTACTCCCCCATTTCTTTTACCTTTCCTTCATTTTATTCCCTCTCCAATTATTCATCTCTCCCTCTACTTCCCTAGCTCTTTATCTCTATATTACCCTGTTCAATTAATCTTCTTTAAATCATTTCTTCAATTAAAACATGGTTTTTATTTCTACCTTACTGGGTTTAAAAAGATCATGACAAAAGTAGGAGAAAAATGGTGAATTAGGGGCCAAAAGATATGGGGAAGACATCTGACTCTGTGCACTCTCCCATACTCCTCTGTATATTGGATCCTATATAAGAATTGTGAGGGGGCAGTTCTGGCAGACAATACAGCCAGAAAGGGATGCATGAAGTGAAATGCTTAAACATCTGCTTTGCATTCAAGTACAAGCTATAATGGATTGTACTGAACACAATAAATGAAAAATGAAAGATAATAAATGAATTGACAGTTAATCAATAATTACACAGATCATAAGATAACTAATATATTTTCTAAGTATTTAATTTGAAACCTTAATACACCACTTCAGAAAAAAGTTAGATCTTTCCTGCAAACAAGTTATGTTTGAGTGGCATGAATGACTAGTTATTGTTTTTAACATTTCACACTTATAATATCTTGCATTCACATTCACAGAGAACTCAAGGGCTGAAGAAACTTCTGAGATCAGCAAAGAAAATTGCTTCACCCATCACAGAGATGGCATCTCCTCTGGGGAAGGAGTTGGCAGGTCTTTAACAATGCATAATGCCTCATGACATTCTGGAAGTGGTTTGAAAGCTGAATTCTGACTGTGCTGTGGCATATCCTCCAAGCTCTGTTACATCACACTCAACAGTTAGTCTCTACGACATGGATTCTTTTTTTTTACTCTGAGCATAGCTTCTTATAAATAAGGCAGCTTATTACTCTGCTCTTTTGTTAGGCGTCAGAAGCTGTACTAATTTATGTTTTTGTAGTATGTCCAGCTGATTCTCCCTTACAAGACATAAGGAAAATAGAAAAAAGAGGTAATTATGAAGACAGGGTCTCTGGACTTGGTTCTATCTTTTGAATATGTCATCTCCTGCAAAACCCTCAAATTCTGTCTTAAGTTGATTAGTGAAAGTTAGATATTAGTATTTTTTATCTACCAAAGATTGTCTAGGTGCCTAAACAATAAGTCAGTACATGCTACTTCCATATTGAGAAAATTCATTTATTCAACGGATTTTCATCATGGTTCCAAATTTCCAAAAATTAGGAATATGGCTATAAACAAAATGAAATTCTTGTCCTCCTGCAGTTTATACTGAAGTGGAGGCAGACAAACAATAAACAATGTCAGAATAAGAGAAAAAAGTGACAATAGAGAGAAGTGGCTGTTTGATGGAAAGTGATCTGGATGGTATTTCTGACAAAATGACATTTTAGCAGACTTGAAGGCAGTAAGGCTGTGAGTCATGTTAGTGTCCAGGGGTAGAGCATTGTACACAGTGCACAAATTAAAGGAGCAGCAAGGAAGTCAGTATTCTCAGCCCAGAGCAAGAACAAAGGGAGAATATCAGAAGATAAAGTCAGAGAAGTAGCAAATGTCCCAATGGGATAAAGTCTATAAGCCATGAAAAGGTTTGGTTGGATAGGGCACAGGAATGACATAGTCTCATTTACATTTTTACAGGAGCACACTGGCTAACCAGTAGAGAATAGACCAAAAAGCAAGGTTGGAAAGTAGGGAGACTAATTTAGGAGGCCATAGCACAAGGCCTGCAAAGAGATGATGTTGCCTTAAATTATGACTTAAGACGCTATATGAGGTATGATATTCATGAAGGAAAAATGTTCAATGGAAAACTTATCATAACTCAGAGTTGACTATGGAAAACAGTCACTCCCATCATAACTGAAAGATTTAAAAATTTCCACCTGTGATATCTATCACACTAGGATTGCATAACATTTTTATTATGTCATGGTCTACCAGTTGTTTCTCAGTGGGTGACTTTTTTTTTTTTTTTTGTAATTTCAGGAAAACCTTGGAGTTTTCTCTTTTCTATTCATCAGTAGAATTCTCTCCTTCAAAAACCAGTTCTTTCTTCTTTCACTGAATAAATCTAACACACAAACAAGACATACACACAGAGACACACATACCACACACACAAAACCATCCTCTCCTTACTATTGATTCTTCAATAGGAAGATACTTCATGTATGTTTTAGAATAAAAAACTGTTATAGCATTCTAATAAATACAATCAAGCAGTATTAAATTTGTAAAAATACATATTTGTATTTGCATTCATGACTGATCATGTCATAAATTTATTCATATATGTGCATAATTTATTCATACATGTGACAGTTATTTTTGATTACCTATTATGTACTAAGTGGTTTCCAAGTTATAAATAAATTGACATTATAGTGAGCAATTGGCTATAATTATAAACAAATTCAATGATTAACTGAATTTTACCATCTTTTCTTTCTCCCACAAATAGTTTTTTTTTTTTAAGATTTTATTTATTTATTCATGAGAGACACAGAGAGAGAGAGAGAGAGAGGCAGAGACACAGGCAGAGGGAGAAGCAGGGTCCATGCAGGGAGTCTGACGTGGGACACAATCCTGGCATTGAGGCCCTGGGCTGAAGGCAGCGCTAAACTGCTGAGCCACCCAGGCTGCCCTTTTTTTTTTTTTTTAAGCTTTCGCACAAATATTAACATATTCCTGGATTTTTCAGTGTTTTAATGTGACATGATATGTGTCTTCTTCCTCAGAGGCAATGTAGGTAAACCGGGAATATTAGGGTATTGAGAAATGCTCAAGAATTGGAAGATACTTGTCTTTCTCTCTCCTTTAGTTACCTTTTCTTTTTTTTTCATTGATTCTCAGGACTCTGTTTAAAGAATTCACATGAGACAAAGCTTTCTTAACTTAGGTTGGGAGGTTAATGAATTTCTTGGATCTAAAAACCCATAAAATTATAAGTAAACTTTAGCAATTCGTACATGTGGTAGAGAAAAAAAAGAAATGCAATGCAAACTCTTTTAAATGGGAAAGGGAATTTCGTAGCTCATGCTAACAAAAATCATTGAGTACAGTTGGCTTCAAGAAATTCTTGCTCCAGAGGCACAAAGGACATTAGGGCTCTGTCTTTTCATTACCTTCAGAACAGATGTTTGAAAGGTGGCAGAAATTATCTTCTGCCTACTAAAGACTCAAGTCCTGCCACTTGAGAATCTGAGGGAAGAGGGTACTGTCCCAATTGCTCAGGAGAAAGTTCCATGGAGGGGTGTGATGAATAATGATATATGTTAATTTGACTGGGCTAAGATAACCAGATAGCTGGCAAAACATTATTTCTGAGTATCCGTGTGAGAGTGTTTCTGGAAGAGACAAGCATTCAAATTGGTATATTCAGTAAAGAAAATAAGCCTCAAAAATTAAACTGGCTACTTACCCTCCCTGAAAAGAAGGAAAAATGTGGAGAATGGGTGAATTGGCTCTCTGATTGAGTTAGGAAATCTCCTGCCCTCAGACTTCATCACTCCCAGTTCCTGAGTCTTTGGACTCCAATTGGGACTTACATCATTGGCTCCCCTGGTTTTCATGCCTTTGAGTTTGAACTACACCATCAAATTTTCTGTAGCTCCATGTTGCAGAAGGTAGATTGTGAGTCTTCTCAGCCTCCATATTACATGGACCAATTGCTCATATAAGTGAAATCATGTAATATTTATCTTTCTGTGATCAGCTTACTTCATTTAAGATTTATGATTTCACTTATGTGAAATATCCAGAATAGTCAAATTCATAGAATCAAAGAGTGGAATGGTCGTTGCCAGGGTTTTGGTGGGGGAGAGGGTTGGTTGTAGAAAATGGGGAGTTACTAATCCACAGGCATAAAGCTTCAGTTAAAGTAAGATGAATACACTCTAGAGATCTGTTTAAAAAAAGGACTAAACATGTTACCCAGGCCTGATCCATCAGCTATGCCATCTCTCTCACCTCAGTGATTCAATAAGGTATGGGTACATGACCTAAGCCAAACCCAGTATACTCCTTTTTAGTCAGAGTTCTCCAGAGAAACAAAACTAGTAGCACATGAAGAGATATACAGAAAAAGATTTATGTTGAGCAATTGGTCCATATGAGGCTACATCATTTCTACTAACAGTGTGCCAAAGTTGTAATTTCTCTACATCCTTGTAGAGATAAATTGTGTTTTTGATAATAGCCATTCCAACAAGAGTGAGGTGATATCCCATTGTGGTTTTGATTTGCATCTCCCTGATGATTAATAAAGCTGAGCGTTTTTTTCATATACCTGTTGGCCATTTGTATGTGTTCATTGGCTTCGAGTCCATTTTTTAATTGGGTTAACAGTTTTTGGCTGTTGAGTTGTAAGAGCTCCTTAAATATTTTAGAGATTAACCTCTTATCAGATATATGATTTACAGATATTTTCTCTCATTCTATAGGTTGCCTTTTCATTCTGTTGATTATTATGTCCAATCTTTTTCACTTGGGCAATGGGGTAGGCTCCACAATTAAGTAGGTTCTAACACTGAAAATGGGGAGCTTTTATCCTAAGAAACAGGGAGTGATATGGCCATTAAAGGCAGCAGATCAACCCTAAGTGTGTATGTGAATGCTTATGAACAGGGAAAGAAATTTCTTCAGATTGTAAAAGGAGTCCATGACACACCCCGTCCCCCCCTCCCACTTCTAAGAAGTTTAAATAGCATTTTACTGAGTATAGAGTTGTATTTGGAGGTACAGTGAAAAGAAAATCCCCAAGAATGAAAAAGCAGGTATTTTTCAATGCCAATTAGATTTTGACCAGCATGAATCTCCTTTTGTCAAATAACCGTAATTTAGCATCAAGGGGCTTACTCGAGTTCTTATAGAATGGCGACCATAAATGTTCAAAGCCTAACTCATGTAGTGAATATAAACTCAGCTTCTGGTAGGATGACTTTGTTGTTATTTTTCTTTTTTGTAACTGGCAGGTCTTAAAATAATGACACAGTATATAATCACAAGAGACATTATATTCCACTTTCTCTTTGAAATTCATTTAATCCAGTAAATTTTTCATCTCCTCTTAGATGAAAACTCAGTCAGTGCCATGACTTACGGGTTAACTCCTAGATTATAAAAGCATAGTTTCTTTAAATCATCAAATACAGTGGGATTTGGGAAGTTAGAAAGCCTACAGTAATTAAAACTCTGATCTTTGTTTAATTTTCCTTAAAGTCCTGTCTCCATTTTCATGTCTAAGGATTTCTGATGTGTAGCCAGTATGCATCTGTGGTAATGTTGAGTATGGGACAGGCAGGGCTAAGTAGGGAGAGATAGATAGGGGGCTATGTGATCAGGCTCAGAGAAATCTCCAAAGTGCTGAGATATAAGGAAAACAGAGACAAAGAAATAAATCAGACCACCCTGCCCTAGGTATGGGTGGGGAGGGAGTTTTGTTTATTTGTTTGTTTGTTTTATGACAGTCACTTGTGAGTAACAAAGAAAAAACAGGCCCAAAAAAGAAACCATTAAAGATGTTATCATCAGTCCTTACACAAACCAAGACTTCACAAGAATGATAAGGCCAAAAGCTCCCTGGTCAGTTCTTTTTTTTTTTTTTTTTTTTAAATTTTTATTTATTTATTCATGAGAGACACAGGGAGAGAGAGAGAGAGAGAGAGAGAGAGAGAGAGAGAGGCAGAGACACAGGCAGAGGGAGAAGCAGGCTCCATGCAGGGAGCCCGATGTGGGACCTGGGTCTCCAGGATCAGGCCCTGGGCCAAAGGTGGCACTAAACCACTGAGCCACCCAGGCTGCCCATCCCTGGTCAGTTCTAAATAAAAGACTGTCAGTGGAGGCCCACGTTTGCAACCCTGTCAAGACCCCTCTCACTTCTAAGAGCTTTCTCTGTATCCTTAATAAACTCGTATCGCTTTAGTCTCCTTTGTCCATGAGATTCATTCTTCAACTCCATGAGACAAGAATCTAGCTCTCCTGCTTCAACGCATGTAGATTGTTAAAATAAGAAATGCTAAATGGACCCAACATATAACACAACCAGAGCATTGAACAAGCAAGACTAATGGAATCCAATCTCAAAGCCACTTGATTTTCTTCATGGTCTTTCTTCTACCTCTGTTCAGGAAAGCTAGCTTTTCTTATCTTGGATAAAATGTGCTTAGTGTTCAAAACTTAGATTATTTTACTTAGTGTTCAATACATAGATAATTTAAGGGGCATAGGTAGCTCAATCAGTTGAGCATCCAAGTCTTGGTTCTGGTTCAGGTCATGATCTCAGAGTCTTGAGATGGAGCCTATCATGGGGCTCTGCACTCAGCTGGGAGTCTGCTGGACAAGTTCTCTTTCCTTTTCCTCTCTCTCTGGCCCTGTTCCCCAAGTCCAATTTACTGCACTAAACACATACAATCTCTCTCTCTCTCTCAAAATAAATGAATCTTAAATAAATAAATAAATAAATAAATAAATAAATAAATAAATAATAAATAACAAAACCCCAAAACTTAGATAATGTAAGATTTCTTTAAAGCAAAAAATACATAGACAACTCATTTCTTAGCATATCAAGACTAATATAATAATCCAAGATTCCACTTTCTTTTTTTTTTTTAAGATTTTATTTATTTATTCATGAGAGACAGAGAGAGAGAGAGAGAAAGAGAGAGAAGGAGAGAGAGAGGCAGAGACACAGGCAGAGGGAGAAGCAGGCTCCATGCAGGGAGCCTGATGTGGGACTCGATCCCGGATCTCCAGGATCAGGCCCTGGTGGAAGGCGGCGCTAAACCGCTGAGCCACTTAGGCTGCCCAAGATTCCACTTTCATTCAAAATTACAGCTACTCTGCTCCATGCTGGGGCCTATAGCAAATAGAAAGATCAATGAGCCAATGAAGAAGGCACATTCGGCTTATTTTTTTCCCTCCCTCTCATCTTCTAGTATATTGCTAACCATAGTTTCTCAATAATCTGAATTGGAGTATAGGGAGTGAAAAACATTCATTAGAGATGGGAATACTTGTACTTGATTGCTATTGTCATAGCTGGTTCTAAATTCTCTGGACCTGGCTGCTATTTAAAGTTGACTTTTTTCTTCTATGGGCACATTGTTGGTCTTCCCCAACCATTAAGGCCCTCTTACCTGCAGTATCCTTGATTTGGGCCAGGGACCTTAGATCACTTCCTTCTTCAGAGTCTGGCAATTCACATCCAATCTTCTTGTGCTGAGTCTGCTGCTCTAGGCAACTCACTTGGTCAGGACTTGAAATAATTTTACTCAAGTTTCATCTTACCATTCTTCACATCAGTTGGAATTGACACACTCACTCATCCTCAGTTCTCATATACTCAGGGAATTCAGATCCATCCCCCAGAGCCACTTCATCCCTGACCACTTAGGTATATCAGATGGACACACACACACCAGTCCACAATCCTTTATTCTTCCTCTTTCAATGAAGAGGGCATATCCCATGCCCTCCAATACACTTGGATTAGAAGGTGAAACCAATGATACTGATGTGGAAAACAAAGACAAGAAGGAAACGTAGATAAAATTAAATTTCTTTATAACCTGCAGCCCATTTACAAATACTTGAGGCAGGCAGAGTACAAACTTCTAGGAACTCCCACTCTTAATGTCATTGCCTTGCTAGAGGGAAAAACAACCTTAGCCTGACAATAGCCAGGCCTCCAGGATCCTATAAGTTTTCTTTAATGTATAAAAATCTTTGGGGAAAATTTCCTTGTCTTTACTTCCCCCAACTCCAAAAATATTTTAACATAAAAATTGTTAGGTTAGGACATTTGATTGAGTTACCAAAATCAAATAAACATGATATCAAAAGGAAGAGCAGAAAATGCAAAATTATAAAGGAAATATTTGATAATCAATTACATGATCCATTGTCAAAATTGGTAGTATCAAGGGTCAGGTTAGTGGAGGTTGAGAAAGAATTTCCTTGAACAGGCCTCTATTGATGTGTTTTGAAGTTTGAGCTCATGAGCCAACAGCCAAGAAAGAATTCTTGAGCCATCTTGATGCAAAAAAGTGGATTTTATTAAAGCAAGGGAGATAGGACCTGTGGGCAGAAAGAGCTGCACTGGGGTTGTCAGGAGTGACTGATTATATACTTTGAAGTTAGGGGAGGTAAAGACAAAGGGAAGTTTCCAAAAGGACTTTCATAAGTTAAAGAAGATAGTGGAGGCCTAGCTATTATCAAGCTAAAGTTGTTTTTCCCTCTAGCAAAGCATTAACATTAAGACAGTTGAGAGTTTCTGGAGGAATGTCCTACTCTGCCTGCCTCAAGTGTTATAAGGAAATTTAATTTTATCTACATTTCCTTTTTGCCTTTGTTCTCCACATCAGTTACAGTGTCCATTACTCTAAAACTGTCCAACAAGAATGACTATGTATCGTGAGTAATTGTTTCATCTTCTCCTCTAAGTCACAATACGGAGTACATAAACATACACTCTATCCATTTCATCCTGCTCACCTTAAATGGATTCTTCTTGCACATGGACCTTGCCCCTCACTTAGTGCATATTCCTAAACCCAGAAGTAGCCCAGACAAACTTACTTTGATTTGTGTGTTACTCCTAGTACTCTTATCTCCCCATTTTAGCTCCTGGCAATAACTTTATTCAAAAGACTTTTTGAAGAAGCTACCCTGGATCCAAAGGTTTTGAAGGTGTGGTTTGACTTCCTGTGACCCACATCCTGGCACTCTTAATCAGTGCCTCAGGCACATCAGTTAAGAAGGATGGAAACACAGAGTTAACTCCTGTCATCTAGTGGTGGTGTTTGTGTGCCTGTTCTCTCAGTAGTATTAATTGCTATCACAAGACCTAAGAATAGTTAGCTATTTATTTGATAGCGTCCATTTGATTAAGAGATATTTATTTTTGTCTTGAAAGCAGAGTGCATTTTTTAAACTGAATTTATCTCTTCACTCTTTAACTAAAATAGGGAATGATTCCTTCTTCTCATTCCATCAATCAAAGCATCACAAACAAAGCTTTGATGGATGACCAGCCAAGATGGATTAGAATTATGTCATTTTTAGAAAATGTCTCATCATCACTTTTCCAAGTGTAGATCAATTATAGAGTCTTAGAATTTAGATGTAATAGCCAGGAAAACATCTTCCTGTCCACACCCTTCACAGAGATTTGCACCTTTAACAGTTCACTGTTTCTTTGCTTTGTCCTTAATGGCTGTGATTTTTATAGCATTGTATCAACCTAAATAATAGTTTGGGCTTCCTCTAAAGACATTCGTTTTGACAGTCTTCTTAATCATACTGCTGGATTCCTCCAGTACTTCCTAATACAGAGCAACCAACTGAAACTGAAGTGGAGACAACATTTCATTCCACAGCCAAACAATTGTCACTCATACTAGTTGACATTTTGAGTCTCATTTTCCTTTTTGAAGAATAAGTCATGCAATTACTATATACTGTCTCATAATATTTTACCAAAATGCTTCCAACTGTATGATACAATGAAATTCCTTGGTACTACACCTGCCAATATTTCCCTTAAAAGAAAAGCCTATAAAAGAACCACTCATTTTAATGTGCTCCTTGGAGAAGCAGCAAAGCCTGATGTTGTTTATGGAAGTTGAGCCATAGTGAAAAGTAAATGAGTTTTTGAGTCAAAGAGAATTGTTATATCTTTGATGCTTTTGACACCTTCTTTGCAAATTCTCAAAGCATATTTATTTTATTACTGACATTTTTGATATCTGAAAATTAATATATCAAATATGTATGAATGCCCAGCATGATTGAGAAATCAGATTTAGCCCACTGAAGTTAATGATAAGGAAAAAAAAAATGTTTTGCTTGCAGAACTCGGTATTAGTATGTACTATATTCTTAAATGTTTTTCGAACTGGACATTATGTACATTGTGTTCCTTTGGTAAAGATGAGTGAAATGCAAAATGTTGATCTCTCTTCAGTGTCTGGAGGAAATCATAGAGGAAAAGCAGAAAAAAGTTATACCCAAAGTTTCATTAAAATAGGAATTGTGGCATAGAAAAGAACATTTTTTTATGCTTTGACAGAATTTTACTTAACAGTATCGAAAGTATTATTTTTGTACCAAGAAAATATAGAAGCTATAAAATAGAACACATTGTGCCTTATCACAATTGTGGAAGATAGTTTAATCATCTAAATGCTGTATTCTCTCTTTTCAAAAAGGAAAAAACAGCCCAACTGGTAGAAATCACAAGCCTTATTTTTTATTACTATTTTCAAAATTTCGTTTTTAAATAAAGTTTGATGGGGTAAGTTGCCACCAAATAAACCTATATTCATATGGAATTCTCAATTTCTCTAGCTTCCTGGAAGCAACTACCTAGCTTCATAATTGCTGTCTAAAAAAAACCAGACAGGAAGAGGATTTCAGTTATATTTTCAAAGTTAGTGAAATTCACTAAAAGGAACATTCTACTAAAGATGGACAGGACTTATTCTAGTTCCAGAACTTTTATAAAACCACCACTCTTTCTTTCCTGCAATTTATATGTACTATCACTTGCCCTGGATATCTCTCAAGATACTTAGAAGAAAAAAAAAAAAAAAAAGAAAGAAAGAAAGAAAAAAAGAAAAAGAAAAAAAATATTTATAAATGTTCTAAAAAGTGTATTACGCAACTCAAGCACAAAATATCTTAATTGCAGAACTCATTGCAGTTGTTCTGGATTTTCTAACTTGGATGCTACTCATCAGAATTGGTTTTAGCATTTATGTTTAACAAGAGTAAAGAAGATTAGATGACAGGTAAGTTCCAAGGAGATACAACCATGCCATGTGGCTCTTGTCTAGCTGTGACAATAATATTACATTAGCTGGTGTGGTGGGCAGACTTCACGTTTGCTGCCCATGGTCCCCTCCCAGGGTATACATCCTTGTTTAGTCCCCTTTCCCTGAGCATGAGTGGGGCTTGTCATTTGTCATTTATATGTAGTCAACAGAACATGCCAAAGGTGATGAAACACTACTTTTGTGATTGCATTACTATATTTAAGACTCTGTTTTACTAATAGACTCTCAAAAGACCCTCCTTCTTGGCTTGATGAAGTAAGTGGCTGTCAGGTTTAATCTGATCAGTGGTGAAATGGAATACAGAAGCCAGGTAAAAGTTGGTTGAAACAGGTTTTGGAGTGAGAGTGAGGTTCTGTGGCCTGCAGGGGAGGGATAGAGCAGGAAGCCGCAACCACGTAAACCGCAGGAGGGTCTATAAAGAGTTTTCAGTGAGAAGATGGGGGCAGGGTGGCATTCCGATTAGGGCAAGGGTTACAGGTCTTTGTGTGCTAAGTTAGGGTAGGGTGGCAAGGTGGCCTTATTGGGAGGTTGCTGGCCTGGGGTCGGCCGTTTTGAGGTCCCCAGTTTGGCCAGCCCAACAATGACCATGTTGGAAAAGCCACATGGCAAGGAGCTGTAAGTGGCCTCTATGAATTGTGAGCAACTTCTAGGAGCTAGATACAGCCTCTGGCAGATAAAGAGCAGAAGCTGAGGCTTTTGGTGTAGAGCTACCAGAAAATAAGGCTAATAGCCTTAGTGAGCTTGGAAGTGGATTGTTCATCCCCAGAAAGGAATGCGGCCCAGCCACATTTTGATGCAGCTTTGTAAGACCCTGAGCAGAGGTTTCCATTACTCTGTAACTAGCCTTCTGAGCCACAGAAACTGGGAAATAATGTGTATTGTAGTAAGCTGCTAAGCTTGCGATCATTTGTCATACAGTAACAAAAACTAATACTATTGGTAAAGGATTACTATTAACTTGACCTAGCCAGTGATAACTATCAAACCAAGAGGTTAAATGATATATATTTTTTTAAATTTTATTTATTTATGATAGGCACACACAGAGAGTGAGAGAGGCAGAGACATAGGCAGAGGGAGAAGCAGGCTCCATGCACCGGGAGCCCGACGTGGGATTCGATCCCGGGTCTCCAGGATCGCACCCTGGGCCAAAGGCAGGCGCTAAACCACCCGGGGATCCCGATATTTTTAGAAGTTACAAACTTGTACTGATCATTATTCTCCCTGAGGTACTGATTATAAGTTGAATACTTAAAATATTTGCACTGAATCGACTAAACCCTAAAATTTGGGAATGTAAATCAAAGATTATTTGCCTTTAACCATTAGCTAGCTATATGTTTCTCATTCTAATTATATCAAATAATATTAGGTCTGTAGATACATAAGTAAGAACATATCTGTAAATTATGTCTATTCTTTCCTTCTCACCATCTGCTTCATCACCAAGAAAGCCACCATTAACAGTCTTTTGTAGTTGAAACAATAAAAATTTGTCCACGTAATTTAAGCAGAGCATATTAAGTGCCACTCAATATGCGTATTTTCTAATAGCAAAGACACTATTTTATTTCCATTTTCCCATTATCTTCTATTATTTTACTCATCATGGAGTCTTTTCTATTAAGAGGATAATGAGGAATTATCTAACACCAATAATTATCCTTCTGGCCCAACGGGCTCTAAATAAGTGAGAGAAAATCTGTTAGGTCTTCTTATCTGAGGATTCAATGAGATTAAGTTCCTAGCTTTAATGTTAAATGCATTCCCAATCATCCAAAACCATGTGAGTTAACTCCCTATGACTAAAATAAAAACAATAACCTAAAACTCCTTTTTTCAAAGAAAAAAACATAACTTATTTAATTAAAAGAGAAGTTTGTTATAATTGGATACACGTGTCATGTTTGCAATAGCCAAGGATAGTTCCAACAGTCTACTCACTGACCTATTTTCATCATATGTTCTATCAAGCTGTATTCACCAACCCTAGCTAGTGACGGGCCCCTGGGAATGCAAACAAAGAGCTCAGAATTTGAATCCGTGCCAGTTAGTCAGCATATGGGCCTTCCTTTCCCAGCAGAGAGGCACCAAAGAGAACTTTAGGTCACTCAATTGGAATGTTTCTATTTAAGTCACAGTGAAGTAGTGAGCAATAACAACATAAAATCCTCTTCTCTTCAAAAAAATAAATAAATAAATAAATAAATAAATCCTCTTATCTTAAAGTAAGCTCCTCCCCAGCAATCTAGGCAGAGCTTTCCTGAGTCACCACCTTCTATGATCCCCTATTCTTGCACCAGACTAAGTGCTGGAAATTGTTCAACCACTACTTTCTAGTGTTTTTCAACCATGGTTTTGTACAGATTTACCTCATGAGTGTCCAAATAAGTACCCAGCCAAAGATTAGAGAGTCACCTGTCTGCAAATCCCCAGATCTCATTCTCCCTCTTCTCTTGTACTATGCCCTACACATTCTAGCCACCCTACCTTCTGATACTCTGACTTCTATGTTCTCACTGGAGTGACTGCTAGGCCACTTAGGATCTCTCTCTCCCTCCTGAGCTCCCTCCATGGCAGCCTGCTTTTAGGCATTAAGGTAAGGCAGTTGTAGGCTAGCCTAATGTTTTACTTTTTCTTGGAGATAATAGATCTGTATTGCCTGTTAAAAAAAATATTGTTTCATATATTTTCTTCTGTTTTTTTCTGGTTGAATCAAAGAAGTGCAATCCTTGGCCAATAGCAGAAGTCTTCATTTCTTCTTTATCCTACCCCTCACAAAATGCAGGATATCAGATGTGACTTGGCATTATCATAGATAGTGCCAATATCATACAATTGAATCCCAAAGAAACTGTAACCTGGAGAGAGATGTTTTCACTCTGAGGAAAGCAATTTGGATTCTTAATGGAGAACACATGTTCTGGGTTTATATCCTGGTTTGCTATCCATTAGTTACATGACCTTTTGCAAACCATTTAAAGGTTCTCTGCCTCAGTTTTACAAGATGTCAAATGCTCATTGGAGTGTGGTGAAGATTAAATGATTTGATATATACAGAGCACAGGTACATTACTATATATTACCTATAATTATGAGTATTATTACTACTACTCTTAGTTTGAGAAGATAAGAAAAATGGTATTGAACAAAATGGGTGACACAGCTATTTATTTGGTTGGAAGGTAAAGCCAACAGTTTTAAATACATGTGAACAATTATGTTACCAAGGATGGGCTCTATAGTACTTCATAAGGCTAAAGTTTAAGAAAATATCTAGAAAATATACACAATTACAGCTACATAAGAAACAAATTCCTTAACAGAAATGGTGATTGAATATTGAGTCAGAAAGTTTTGTGAAATGCCCTTTTATCATGGTCTTAAAATTAGGAGGTTCTAGGATCCTTTGATCACTGGGATAAAATTTTAATTTTGCCTGACAGTAAGGGGCTGCCCATTCATCATGTGTTTATTTTTTTTCCTTATAAAGGGAGATTAGCACCTACTATGGGTGCCGTTTGAGGTCTTATTTGATACAAATATGAATCATGTGATCCCCACCCTTGAGGAGCTCATGATGTAGAGGTAAAGAAAGATACAGAAACATAACCTCAAGGCAATTTAATTAGACTCCTAGTCAGAGTAAGATCAAAACGTAATGAAAGAATCAAAAACCGAAAGAGGACTCTCTTGTGCTGTTGGTTAGAATGCAAACTGGTGCAGGCACTCTGGAAAACAGTATGAAGATTCCTCAAAAGGTTAAAAAGAGAATTACCCTATGACCCAGCAATTACACTAGGTATTTACCCAAAGAATACAAAAATACTAATGCAAAGAGATACATGTGCCCCAATGTTTCTAGCAGCATTATCTACAATAGCCAAATTATGGAAAAAGCCTAAGTGTCCATTGACTAATGAATGGATAAAGAAGATGTGGTATATATATGCAATGGAATATTATTCAGCCATGAAAAAGAATGAAAAATTGCCATTTGCAATGACACGGATGGAGCTACAGAGTATTATGCTAAGTTAAATAAGTCAGAGAAATATCATATGATTTCACTCATATGTGAAACTTAAGAAACAAAATAATCAAACAAAGGGGAAAAAAAAAGAGAGAAGGAGGCAAGCCAAGAAACAGACTCTTAACTATAGAGAACAAACTAGGGATCCCTGGGTGGCGCAGTGGTTTAGTGTCTGCCTTTGGCCCAGGGCGCGATCCTGGAGACCCAGTATTGAATCCCATGTCGGGCTCCCGGTGCATGGAGCCTGCTTCTCCCTCTGCCTATGTCTCTGCCTCTCTCTCTCTCTCTCTCTG
Source organism: Canis lupus dingo (assembly GCF_003254725.2). Classification (NCBI taxonomy): domain Eukaryota; kingdom Metazoa; phylum Chordata; class Mammalia; order Carnivora; family Canidae; genus Canis; species Canis lupus. The sequence continues at coordinate 50,500,098 of NC_064255.1, read as the reverse complement.
TGTGACTATCATAAATAAATAAAAATTTTTAAAAAATTCAAAAAAAAAAAAGAGAACAAACTGATGTTTATTGGAGGGGAGGTGTGTGGTAGGGGGATGGGTGAAATAGGTAGTGGGGAATAAAGAATACACTTGTGATGAGCACTAGGTGTTGTATGGAAGTGCTGAATCACTCTATTGTACACCTGAAACTAATATAACACTGTATATTAACTAACTAGAATTAAAATCTTTTTTAAAAAGAATAAAAAACAATTGTCTAAGGGTACTTCTAGCCTTATATTAAGGTTGAAAGAAACTGCATTGATGGTTTATTTTAAAGATTTTATTACACATTATTTTCCTACACTCTCAAAAAAGAGGAAGAGATATTTTGATTCATTGATAATGAATGAGTAATCATATATGCCAATAAATGTATTTAATAATCAGCTAAAATTTAATCTCCAAATATTCAAAGATAACATAAAACAAAGATAAACAATGTTTCCTCCTCTTTGGCATCCATTACTATGGGTTGCTAAACTCTGATTTCAAAATATGAGAATAATTACTAATTCTAGATACTCCTATGATGATCTTGATCTTTAGAAAATCCATTTTATTTCATTTGTTGACCTAATTTTCATCATGATAAACTGAAGCTGGGTATATCAAGGTAATAGAGAATAAGATATAAAAAAAATAATTACTATTTTAAACACTATTATGTGCCAGGAACTGTTCTAGGTACTTAAGATCATTGACTCTATTTAATTTTTATAGTCTTTGTTTGAAGTAGGTTCTATTATTTTTCCTTTTTAGGTAAAAGGAAACTGAGTCTCAAGGGAAATATATGAATATAGGTTTTATGGTTCCTAAGTGGTGAAGCTGGGATTTAAAACCAGAGCCATGTGTCTCTAGACCCCTAGCTCTTAACCACAGCTCTTTTTACCTCCAGACCTAAATGGCAAATTTGGCCCAAACTGATGCATTGAGCAGTAAGTACTGAAGTTCTCAAAGGGACTCCTTCCTGTTCCCAAGGCATTAAGGTACAGGCATAATGGAGTGGTTTAAAACAACAATTCTTTAGGAGTTTTATTTAAATATCCTATAAAAATTAGTTTCTTCCACTTTATTTCCCCCCATCATTTTTCTCCACTAAAAAGATTTAGTATTCATGTAGAGGGAGGAAAAAAATCAAATTACTTCAACAGACAAGATTGATGGGACCTTGGAAAAAAATAATGATTGAAATTCTCAGCTGCTCTCCAAGATGATTAAATCCTAATTGAGGGAAGGGCCTTGTGTGGAACCCGAAGGCTATAGCAGGATGGTTCTGTGGGCTCTGAAGGAGATACAGTTGGATCTATTGCATTCAGCAATTGCTTTAGGCAGTTCCATATCGAGTAGTTACAATTCAATAATGGGAAGGGCTGACATTATAATGATTTCTACTCTCCCTAATTATTCGGTGATGTTTGTTGATGTGCATAAGCAATGATTCTGAAGCACCATTTAAGACGGCCCAGAGGACCTCTCATTTAGGTACACAGAGTTCAATTTTGGATGGGGTGACATTCTATTCCCCTCTTAAAATGTATTGTATATCCAACATTTGAGCCTAATACCTTCTGGTTGTTATTTTTACTTATCAATAGAAGATGACTATTTAGGTGAAGGAATGACAAAGTCATATTCATATTTGAGTAGCAATTTATCATTTAGATTCCCTCCAGAGAGAAAATCTTGGAGAACATGTGCACCGATTTTCAGGGTAAGGACGTTCCCATTTTGCAGATTAGGAAGATGAGATTCAAAGATGTTGGATGGTTTATCAAAGACAACACTGGATATTAAGAACAAAATCTGTGAGTCTCGTTTTGTTTGCTTTTGTGTTGTGTGCTTTACTGATTTCTAAGAGAGCAGTCTTTTTTCTTTGAGTCAAATTCACTTAGAAATTTTCCATGTAATAGGTAACTAAAAAGTGCTACATACCAAACTCATTGAATAGATCTTTTTGGATGCCCACCATGTACCAGTGGGGCAAAATTCAAATGTTTATTGCTGTCCTTTGGGAGCTCACAATTGAGTGGAAGAAAAACACTGAGCAAGTAATAGTAAGATTTTTAAAAATTCTTCTAGGTAATATGGAGAGAAATTGAGAGAGAAGGGGATACTGTCTCTTATGACTCTTTCTGAGTTTGAAGAACTGGAAAGAAAATGAGACGATCATTGGTGGACGATCTGGGAAAACATTAAAAATCAAAAGTTTCATTAAATGATCAGTTTGTATATTAAAGAGTCTGACCCTGTTTTTGATGTTTGACCACTGACAGCTTTTAGGATCCACCCTTTTTCATCCTTTCTTGCCCCCCATAAGGAAGTCTGGTGTTCCTTCTCCTGACACCAGTAGGTAAGATCAACAAACAAAGCCTGGTCTGTGTATAAGAATATTCCCTCCACCCCTATCCCTTAACCACAATACAAACCAAAACCATCAACTCTGACATAGATGAAGGCAACACAAACAAGCTTGGGTAGCTGTCCTGTCCCCTCCCACAATGAGCTCCATTTTGTGAGAAATTAACCTTTTCATATTCTCTTAGTGTCTCTATGGCATCATCCATCTTGACATCTGAACCAATTTGCAGAAAGAAAATTTGATCCCACCCTCCATGGGGCAAATATAAAACAACTGGAGATCACTATCATCTGCAAACTGGTTTTGCTGCCTGCTTGTGAGCATACCTTGGAGTAGCTGCCTGCAGCTAGTGTGCACTTTGAGTTGTGTTACTGCCTTTTGGTAAGCTTGGTCATTGAGCTGCACTCTGGTGCTTTTACAAAGTCCTCCCAAGCCTTGGTTTTAGATTTATGGATCCAAGTTGCAAATTTCAACAATTGGCACTGAGGGACAGGAGTATGGAACTGGAGCACTTCTTAAAATGTAACTGGGCTGTGTGTGTCTCAGCCTATACCACATCTCTTGGATTCCTTGGTCTTGTATTGAATCATATGTTTTGATTCCAGCATAAACGATGACTAATGCCATGCTCAAGAGAAAGACCCTCATTCTGTGACCATTGATTATTTGTTTCAATTAGCATGGATCCATTCTGCAGGGCTCTTGAGAGACAGTCTGATCCCCTGTGCTATATATGAGCCCATCAAGTAGCCATGCATGTGGAAAAAGAGGTCTGCACTCCTAGACACACATTAGTTTGGAATCCTGGTAGGCCTTACATGCTTCTACTGCTGTTGTCAATGCTTCCATCACCAAAAAAGACTTTGATTCTTAGGGTTATAGGAAAAAATGCCTACAGCATCCCATGGCACAGAATGTTTTATCCCCATCCATTAAAGAACTGGAAGATACCATAACCTAGTAGATAACTGAAACAGACTGACAAAGGCTTTGGGTTCAACTGAGTGTCACAGTTTATCGACATGTCAAGGAGTTAATTCCAACTAATTCCAACTCAATTTAAGCTTAAAGGGTACCTAAATCCCAATAAAATAATAATCACCATGGAGAAAGCTCCTAGCCCTGACAATATTTATTTGGGATATTCTGGATAAAGAAACTTATAGATATAAGGAGGATAAAGAAGACCTCTTGATATATCTAGTAAGTGCATGTGCACACACATGCATGTGCATACACACACACACACACACACACACACCAACTCTGATATATTACTTGATTACCTAATCTGTTAGTTGACCTAGTTGGAAATCCAGTCGGTTTTCTATGCTAATTGGAGGAAAATTACTTTGAAACCACATTTCCAAATCACTGGGGCTCAAGTCCATGTTCTACTAAATCTTATTCTATTAGTATGTTAAGAAAGTAATCTTAGAGATGACGAGCCCTTCAGTTCTTACTCTAGCAAAGTATGATTAAGTGTATATGCTATGCTTTGCTCTAATCAACTCCTTATTTTATATAAAATTCTTGGATTCCATACAGAATGTGCATGAGTTTCTTTTTCCATTTTCTTCTGTTAAATAAGAATCACTTTAAGCATTAGCTAAGCATCTTTTCACATTTCAAATATATGAAACATTGGGTTATTTGAGAGACAACTTTAACTCCAGATTTTTTTCCTAAATAAAGAAAATGTTTCTTAAAAAAGTGCTTTTGTTTAGGATATGTTTCAATTTACAAGAGACAAAGTGTCCATTCTTTTTTTTTTTTTTTTTTCAGAGAGAAAAAGAAAGCACAAATACCTACCGGCCAGGGGTGGGGTGGGTGATGAGAATGGGGCAAGGCAGAAGGAGAGGGGGAGGGAGAATCTTAAGCAGGTTCCATGCCCAGTGCAGAGCCCAAACTGGGGCTCCATCTCACAACCCTGAGATCACAACCTGAACAAAAATCAAGAGTCAGACATTTAACCAACTAAGCCACCCAGTTGCCTGCATTTATTCTTTAATATATATTTATAGTCTGCCTACATGTGTCAGACATTGTACTGAGTATATAACCATTCAAGACAAGTCCTATGCCTTTAAGAGTTTATGATAAAAAAAAAAGAGTTTATGATCAGCTGTATGTAAACTAGCTATACACAAGGTGTTCTTCTTCCTTAGATATGATTAGTGCAGGAAAGTTGGTATCTTCTAACTATACCTACATGGCAACAGTTTTGCAAATTAGGCAACCCTGGTAAATTACATCTGTGAGCATCCCATCAATGGGTCTTGGAGTCCCAAATCATGCACTCACCCATGTGCTTCAATACAAAGTATTAATTGCTTTAATAGAATGGGAGAGTAAAAGAGGAACTTAAGTTTGCCTGGTATGTCAGGAAAGACTTAATAGAGATTGCCTGTGAAGTAGCATGAGTTTATCAGGGAGCAATGTTGCTGCAATGTTACGTCAAAATCATAGAGGAGTAGAAATTTGACTATCATTAGATTTTTCGTGACTGTAATTTATTCTTTAGTGTGATGAATGAGAACCACTGATTGATTCTAAGCAAGTGACATAGTCTGATTTGGACATGTTAAAGAGTATCTTGGTGGCATATGAGGAGAATGAATTATGAAGCAATGAAGATATTATGATAGTCTGGTGTTTTTGGCATGCTTTGTGTGTAGACTTTCCATGCTTATATCACAATATTAGAAGGGAACATAAAAGGTGTACTGATGACTTGATACAAAATGGCAACATTAAATTAAACATAGAAAATTATTTACTCAAATTTAGGTGTAATTGGCTTATCCAAATCTCCCTCTTACATGTCAAGCATTCTTTTCAGAAATAACAATTCTGTAAGCTAGTTACCTTTCTCTCCATTGTATAGATGAAGAAATTGAGACTTGGAGAAGTTAAGTCATATAATAACAAAGATGGGATGTTAATCCAGGTGTATCAAATATAGCTAACATTAAATCTTTACCTCTCACACTCCACCAGTTCAGGCCCTCACTACACCATCCTGTGTGCCAAAAACAACACACTCAGTTTCTTATTTAGAGATGACAGCTTTTAGATCAGATTCCTAGTGGCTTGGCTGACAGATTTGATGAATTGAAGTGATATACTTTAATGAACAGGAGAAATGAGAAAAATATAATTACTAACCCATTGTTCAGGCTTTCATTGGCAATTGTGTGTGATTTATTTTCTTTTTCAGGTAAAGAGCAATTAAGCTCAGAGATTACAGAAGCAAGGTCTGTGAACATGGCTACCCTCAGTTAAATGGAATTTGTTAAAAACTATCAAAAACAACAATTAGGTGGAGAATTCGGAAAAGAAACAATTACATATACACATAAAAATGTTGACGTTTGGTAAATGCTTTGAAATTGAGTGCTTTTCACTTGCTACTTCAAATCACTGCCCTAGAGGCCAAGAGCTGACTGTTGGAAATATAATGAAATATCAACATGCACCTGTATTCTTTGGTATATTATGTTTTTGTTTGAGAATGAAACAGCCCATTGGGAAACTTTCTTTTAAAAATTAGGTACTGTGAATTCTTCATCTGTATCTTTTCTCATTCCTGTCAGCAGTATGATTTTATCAGTTAGGAAAATGATAAGTGGACTTCTATTGAGTTCAACAAGAATTCACACTGAGCGACTAGATTTCAGCAGTGTTTTATAAATTATTTTGAAGAGTCTTGTAACACCTGTTAACCTCAAGAAAAGTATACATTATTTTTACTTTTGCACAAGAAAGATATACTGGGAAAAGAGATGTTTTTTTCTCATATAATAACTTGCAGGACCCTTGTTTATGATACATAAACAGGTGACATTTGAGTGCCACAGAAAGATTTATCTAGCAATATATTAGGGATTAATGATCTTTTATTCTTATAAAGGAAAAAGTTGCCTAGGAAACAGAGGCATAAGATTCATGCTCAGGATACAAATAAATGCTTCTTTAGCATTCACAGAATAATCATGCAAACAAAAAATATGTTTGGAGTATCCAATATACAATAATGTTCTTTGTTAGATGATGAGTAGATTAAAAAAAAGAATATTTTATTTCAAGGAACTGACCTTCCAAGTCAAAGATGAAAAATGTGTGTCACTCATGCTGTCCTTCACCCTTTCTGACCCTAGGCAATCATGACTTATCAAAGATACTCTGTCAGAGTCCTGACTAAGCCACCTAAACCATCTCAACATCTTAATTCCTCTCGGCCTCAATTGAATCTAAGAGTTGGCTTACAAACTGGATTCTATTAACCAGCCTAGTGAATATAATGTTGAAGATAAAATGGTAAGAAAAAGGAGACCAATATTTGAGGGATACTTATTCCATACAATATGGAATCTGGTTGAGTTTGAGTAAAGATAAAGGAATGGTTCTAGATGCTATCCACTCATGCAGTTGAAGCATGAGTAAACAGAGTTAGGAGAAAACTGCTTAATTCAATACCATCTTTTAGCTAATCAACAACAGAAATTAACGGGCTTCCCATCAAGTTTAAATTAACACATCATTATCTAGTATTTAGCTCAGTTTCCTAAGCGATGCTCCATGAAACAAAAGCACCCACATTTTTTTTGAAAACAAATCAAATAAATTCATAAAAAAAGAAAACAAGCCAAAGAACTTTACAAAAGTAAATTTTAACTCACCTTTATATATCATATAATGTCAATGCTGACAGCAACAGAGCCTCTGGAATATTTAATACTTAAATTTTAAAATACATTGAGGTTTGTGCAGCTTACTTCCCCCCTAGTTATATTATAAAACTTATAAATGTTTCTTTAGCTTTGCTGTTTGGTCATGCTTTTGTGCAGAAGTCACGTTTCAGTGTGACTAGAATTCTCTGCCTAATTGTTGTTTTTGATAGTTTTTAACAAATTCCATTTAACTGAGGGTAGCCATGTTCACAGACCTTGTTTCTGTAATCTCTGAGCTTAATTGCTCTTTACCTGAAAATTTCTGGGGATGATTACTCTTTTTACCACCATGTTCCGTAAGGAGAGCTATTAATCAATTAAATTAAAGAATCATATATATTTTTTACTTATTCATTCAGCTAATAAATACTGAGCCACCTATTTTGTGCCAAATACCTTTCCAGGTAATGAGATCCAATGGTGACACAATAAAAGTTCTTATCTGAGGTATGTTGAAAGTGCACAATAACAAACATATATAATATTTCAGAAGATGATAAATGCTATAAAAGAGCAAGTGAGAGAAATGAGTGAAATTTCTATTTTATACAAGACATTTAGGAAATATCTTTCTCAGAAGATAGCCTATGAGTATAGAATTGAAAGAAATAAGTTGAGAGCAAAATGCAGCTATCCAGGAAAAGTTTGTAGTTGAGAGAGGGAATAGCAATTGCAAAAGCTCCAAGTTGTGCTTGGTGTTTTCAAGGCACCATAAGGATGGCAGTGTGGCCAACAGTAGAGTGATGATAAGATTAATGAAGCTATGCTATGTAGGAGCTTTTAAATCATTTTAGGAACTTTGGTCTTTGACTAAATAATATGAAAAAGCAGTGAAAGGTTTTGAGCAGAGAATAGATGTGATCTGATGTACGCTTGAAGCAAGGCAATAGAGACTATGTGGAGAACACAGTATAGAAGCCGAAGGTGTAAAAGGCAAGAAACTAGTTTGGAGTCTATTTCAAAAATACAAGCTAGAAAATATAATGGTTTAAACAGGGTGTTTGAAATTGGTAAGGTAAAGAATGTTCAGATTTTGGATATATTCTCTTTTTTTTTTTAGATTTTATTTTTAAATAATCTCCACACCTAACATGGGGCTCAAACTTACAACCCAAGATCAAGAGTTGCATGCCCTACTGATTGAGCCAGTCAGGCACTCCATACTCTGGATATATTCTGATGGAAGAGTCATTAGAATTTGCTAGTGTTTTATTTGTGGAATTTAAAATAGAAGAGTTAAGGATAACTCCAAGTTCACTGGCCTGGGCAAAAAGAATTCATTGTGTAGTGGTAAAGAGTGTACACTGCAAAAACTGCTGAGGTTTCACCTCAGAGCTTCCACTTACTAACTGGGAAATATTGGACAAGCTATTTAAGTTCTCCATGTCTCAGTATTTCTATGATAAAATGAGCATAATAATAGTACCTACCTCACAAAGGTATTACAAGGGCTAAATGAGTTAATTTTTAATAACTCACTTGAAACGTCTCTGGCACATTATGTGTCCCATTTAATATTTGTTTAAAAAAAAAGAACTGAGACGTGGCTACTTGGATATGAAATTGTGAGGTAGAAAAAGTCAGTAATTCAATCCAGTTTAAGATACCTATTAGATATCCAAAGGAAGAAGATGTGTAAGTAGATGAATACATTCACTTAGCATTCATAGGGAAAGTTGGCCAGATACAATTTTGGCAGTCATTAGTGTATAGATGCAATGTAAAGTCAAGAGCCTAAATAAGATCACCTAAGGAGTAATGGCAGAGAAGATGATAGAGGAAGGAGCCTGGAGATCAAAGATTTTAGGACTGCAAAGAAAAGAACTATATAGCAAAATATATGTACATTAATCTAAGAGTCAAAATATTACCTAAAAAAGAAACAATAGCTTTCTCACTAAAGGCAGGAAGCAAGCAAAGGATGCTTACTATCTCCACTATTATTTGAAATAGTTCTGGAATGTTAGTCAATGCAGTGAGAAAAGAGAAACCAAACAAGTGTAAAAATGAAACAGAACTGTCTCTACTTGTAGATGACAGGAATATCTATCTATCTATCTATCTATCTATCTATCTATCTATCATGTATCTATCTATCATCTACCTATCTCAATACATCTTATATTTATTTATGGATATGTATATATAGAATTAATAAATTAAAATTCAGATATGCAAAAAGAAGCCAATTATAAGATATTACAGAAGTTAAGATGCCATTTAAAATAAAAACCATAAAAAAGGAAACACTTAGGCATAAACTTAGCAAGATATTTCTAAAACTTATATTTGTAAAACCATAAAATACTCCTGAAAGACACATACATAGACTTGAAAGAATGAAAAATGTGTGATATTCTTAAATAGAAAGACTAAACATCTTGAAGATATTGGTTTTTCCTATGCTAATTTATAAACTTAATTCAATTCTAATTTATCAGTTTTGTTGTTGATGTTTTATATTTTCGAAACTGAACTGATTACAAAATTCATTTGAAAAACAAATAAGCAAGAAAAGCCAAGGAAAACACTGAAAAAAAAAATCATTGCAATGATAGCCATACTAAACATCAACACACAGAGGTTGCAAAACCTTTGTGATTAAAAAAAAAAAAATCTGTAATTGGTACATGCGTAGAGAGACTGATCAGAATGGAAAACCCAGAAATAGTCTAATTGTGTATGAAATTCAGAATATAATAATGGCAGCACCTCAAATCTCTGGGGATGACTACTCTTTTTAACAGATGGTGTTGATATAACTAAAGATCCTTACAGGAAAAAGGAAAAAAAAAAAAAAACTAATACAATTGGATGAATTTCAATTTGCAAATTCCTCTGCATCAGCGAATTGAATGTAAATAAATGAAATTATACAGTTGTAGAAGAAAATATGTGATTTTCTCTGTAATTTGAGTGGAGGAAATTTTACTAATTATGACACAAATTATAAAATCCAAAATCAACAAGAAAAGATCAATTTTAATTACATAACATTTTAAAAAGAAAATGTCTTGTGGGGCAAAACACACGGAAGCAAAGAAAAAAGATAATTGGAAAACTGGGAAATAACAACTTCTATGATAAAGAGTTGATATCCTAATATGTAAAGAGTCTCTAAAAACAGAAGACAAAGGCCAACACCATTAGAAAAAATAGATAATTCACAGAAAAAGAAATGTGAATCGACCTTAGCCTTAAAAAAAGATGTTCAATCTTCTTGTAATGTGAGAACTGCAAGCTAAAACTAAATTGACATACTCCTATACTGTCAGGTTGGAAAAGTCTAAAGGTCTGAAATATTCTTTAGGTGAGACTGTGGGAAAGCAAACACCCGGATGTGGTTGGTCAGCCAACATTTAGCAAAATGAAAGCATGTACTCTACCTGTTGAATCTGCAATTCTACTTTCAGAAATCCATCTAAAGCACACACTAACAAAAATGTGGAAAAAAATGCATATGTGAGACTAATGGTCATGGTAATTGACCCTTTACAAACCCAAATTGCTGCACTGTATATTCATTCACACTATGGAATGCTGTGCAAACTTTTTTTTTAAAGATTTTATTTATTTATTTATGAGAGACACACAGAGAGAGAGGCAGAGACACAGGCAGAGGGAGAAGCAGGCTCCATGCAGGGAGCCTGACATGGGACTCGATTCCAGGTCTCCAGGATCAGGCCCTGGGCTGAAGGAGGCGCTAAACCGCTGAGCCGCCCAGGGATACCCTGCTGTGCAAACTTACAAAGGACTGTCAACTATCTCTATACCAGGATGGATGATCTTTGTGATATGTCACTCAGTGAAAAAAGCGGGGGAGTAAAAGTGGGGCATTTAGTATTCTGTTGTTTATAAAAAATATATACATATATTTGCACTCTACTCTGGAGATGATTGCATTGTAATGTACACTAGGATATCCTCACACGCATTCATACGGAAGACGAACTCATATAGGGAACTCATATTAATGTTCGAGTCTTTCCTAGACTCTTCTCTTGAGAATTGTATCAGGCAAGTAAAAGAATAAGAGGAACTGGGGTGAGACATGCTCTATGGCGAGGAAATGTGTCATTTCTAGTTAATGAAATGGTTCAGAGTGAAGAAATAACATTAAGAAACAGACTATTTACTTTCTTAAAAGATAACTTCTGTTTGGATTTTTGATGTATGTACATTAGTTTGCAAGTTTTTATTATCTCCAGCTTCTTTGGAAAAAAAAAATAAGATTTAAAAGGGTAAGGTGATTTTTTTGCATGCTTAAAGAAATCTAATCTTTTTAAAGTTGAAAATTAAAACATTTGCGTTTAAGCAAAGACTTCTCATGCACCAGGCATTAGCAATGTTCCTTTATTCTATTTTATTTTCTCTACTGAATCAGTAATGCCTTCCTTACAGTTTTGATGCTTTGTTAGTTAATCAACTGGAACTAAAATATTTAATGTGTATATAAAAATGATACAAGTCAGTCATAACACAGCCATATAAATAAAATAAATACTGCATTTTGGACCCCAATGCTAAAAGATTTTATTTCCTCAAAATATAAATGAAATAAAATACTGGTGAAAAATTCTTCTCTAACTTTACTGCAAATGAACCTCCATAGAACAACCTGGATTTCTGAGTTGTATGAGGTAAGTATCTTAATTAAGGAGTGGGGCTTGCCCTGAAACTCTTAAAGACAGTGCGCATTTAATCTCATTACATGGGATGGAAATGTATTTCAGTGATATCTTTATGAATGTTAAATTTTATACCACAGATATAAAAAAGCTCTTAATTTTTTTTTTCTCAGTCTGGTATATTTTCCACCCTAGTTGTCACCTGGTTCTGAGTCAGACTGTCAGTCGATATTTATTTAGTATGTGTGTGTTTACTCATGCCAGGCACAGTAATTACATAGCAGTAAAGAAGATAAATGTGGTGTGTGTTCAGCTCCATTCCTGTACCAAATACCTCCTGGAATTGGGCCCCTGCTTATAGGCTTCCTTTTGGGTTTACCGCGTTGTCTTCTGTTGTAGAAATCCTAGACTTGCCTTCCACCTGCCATTCCATGAACCACCATGTCACAAGCCTTTGTGGTTTAGTAGCCTTTCTTGTGTACACTGCTGCAGAATTGATTAATTACCTCCAGTTTTATACACAAGTAGTTCCCTAGATTCTGAAGAATCTCACATTGGTTTATTTAGAAGTCTCTATTCACATTATTAAAAGAATCCAATTAAACCACAGCCACTGTAGAACTAACATCCCTGATTTTTTCCCATCACATTAAGTACAGATGCTCTGAATCTGTTTAATGACAGATTCTTTTTTTCCTATTTCTTTTTTTTCCACATTACATTCTGAGGTTGATTTCCCCTACCTGGATTCTCTACAAATATGTCTTTCCTAAAGAGTTCTATTTCAAAATATTATCAAATGGAAGTTGTTAGGAACACAAATACCCCCTTAGTCTCTAATATTAAGGGAGATATAAGATAACTCTTTAAAATTTATTTTAAGTTACCTATCTAATATTACACAGATTTGGTGCTATTTTCTTATTTTTCTCTGAATTATATTATATTAGCATTGATTTTTTTTCCTTCTATGCATTCTTGCTAAGAAGAAAAAAAAAAGTGTAGAACAGAGGTTAAGAGACTTCTCTATAGTGAACATCTGGGCTAAAATCCTTACTCTGTCATTTACCAGTTTATGGACTTGAGTAATCTCCTTAATCTCTCTGTGGTTCTTTCTTCAGATGTAACAAAATAAAACAGAAAGCAAATAAACAAACAAAAAACAGGGTGGGATGGGAGAGGCAGTAATACTACCTACATCAAAAGATTGATATAATAATAAAATAAATTAATAGGCATAAAGATCTGAGTGGCTTCAAACACATAATATGTGCTTAATAAATTTTAACTATTACTCTGTTATTCATTTTAGATACCCTGATCTCCAGAGCACTGCTATTATACAATGTCTGGGCAGCAAAATTATAGATTTGGCAAGGTTGTTTCTCAACTACCATTTATATGAATTTGTTCACTGTGACAGTTGAGTGCATATCCTGACATACCAGTGTCGCAGAAAGATTGCCACATATTTGATACTCAAAACCCTTTGTATATGGATAAGTATCAAGGAAATAGACTGGTATAAATTCATAAAAATATTTCCTAGATATCAGGAAAAATGAAGACAATTGAGACCTCAATCAGAAAGTATGAATGAAATGCTCAAGGGTCCTGGAGCAATGCTTTGAGGTTCATCAAAATTAACTGAATTTCTTATTATATATATAAATTGTACTTTTATGTATATTATGTATATGGAATCAGAATGCATCTATTCTATTCACTAGGTTTGTGCTGGGACCCTAGTATAGGTTTGGGCCAAGCTCCCAGATGATTCCTATGTAAGCTAAAGTTTGAGAATCATTAGCTTTGATCAGGGATTGTCAAACTATGGCCTATGGGCTAAATCTGGCCCAATACTTGATTTCATAAATAAAGTTTTATTAGAATACAGCTGCACTCATTCATTTAACATGTTATTTATGGGCTGCTTTTACACCATCATGGCAAAAGTTGAGTAGTTACTACAGAAAACATGGGGCCCACAAAGCCTGGAATATTTACTATTTGGTGCTTTACAGAAAAAAGTTTGCCAACTCTTAGCTTAAAGCATGGCAGGGAAGTGGACTTATCATGTGGAAGAGATTAAATTATTTTTTGCCAGTCCAGACAATAGGAAATTGAACCATTTTCAAAATTTCTAGTTGTATTAATTTTTAAAAAGTGACACACCATGAAGAGTTTCTTCCAAAAGGAAGGAAATGAGAAGAGTCTCCAGCAAATTCATGTCTCTTAATTTTGGTGGAGGGAATGCAAAGTGAAACCAAGTGGGAAATCACATTTTCGTTATTTTTTGCATTTAAAAACATTTTTAAGCATATAGTAGCTATGAACTTCATTTTCTTTAAGGATAAATGAGCAATAATTGAAATCAAACATAGAATGGGAGTTAATGGGCATTAGGTTCAAAGATTTTATTTTAACGACAGTTTCATTGAGCTGGATGTTAATGATATAGTGAACTATTTTATTTATTTATTTTTTAAAAAAGATTTTTTATTTATTTTTTAGAGACAGAGAGAGAGAGAGAGAGAGAGAGAAACAGGCAGAGGGAGAAGCAGGCTCTACACAGGTAGCCTGATACGGGACTCGATTCCGGGTCTCCAGGATCACGCCCTGGGCGGAAGGCGGTGCCAAACCACCAAGTCACCAAGGCTGGCCTAGTGAACTACTTTTTAAAAATTACACTCTATCAAAAAAATTCCAAACTGATTAATTTCAAAATTATTTTTCTTATAACATTTCTAGCATTATCCCCTGTTTGAATGTGCACAGGTAATAGCTATGGATGATAAAATAACTGTTCCTCTATTTGCTCCACACATTTCACATGAACCTGAATACTGCTTGGAAAGTCAGAATTCTATGAGAGAAAGTATTGATTTTTATCAACCTGGAAAGTGAAACGAGAGAGAGAATGACATTGCTAGCCATAGGGAGTTTAGTTCAGGTCAACAACCCGTAAGTTTTATGGGAATTGTTCAGAAATTACAAATGTTGCAGTGCTAAAGGACTCTGACATAGAACTGGAAAACACATTTTGACATTGGGTAGTATTCAGCCTCTGTTCTTCCACGGTCACTGAAATCCAGAGCATATTAAGTACACCACAGAGGTTCAAATGAGGCTGCTTTTTGGAATGGCATTTGGCCTAGATGGAGCAAAAATTCACATGCGAAGTTAATTCCAATGCTGCAAAGTGCAGTGTGTAAATCAGCCAGTTTGCTGTTGCTGCTCTATCTGCGCTTGTCCATGTTATCAAAGACGTCATTACATTAGGACATAATGTGACAGGCCCCAACAGATGAAAATGTGAACCAACAGAGCATGGGAAATAGCTTTATAAGCAACCTTTTTATGTTCATCTTTCTAAATCTCTTGGTTTGTTGGCTTGTTTGAACTAAACCTAATTTTATTGGGGAAATGATAAAGCCATGTTTTAGTTTTGTTTGCTTACATTTTTCTTCTGTAATTACAAGTCAGTCTGTGCAATTGGTTACACAGAAGTAACTAACGATGAGACATGTTGTTTTTACTCTTTTCACTTTGGTGTGTTTCATTACCATTATTGTTATTATTATTATCATCATTATGATGCAGTGCTCTAACATTGTTAGTGTGCCTTAAATGCTGCCCTATACAAGTCTATACCAAAGGATATGGGTGCTAACACCTCAGTCTGGAAAACCTTTTCACTCTAATGGGCTTGTAAGGTGTCATATTATTTGATCAGTGCTCTCTTGGGACCTTCTAGTATGTGTGTTACCGTCTCTGCCAAATAATACACTTTCTTATTTAGTATAATTTCAGTCACTTATCAGACTGTATTGAGTTGACTGAGATGTATAAAAAATTAAAAATAAAAATGTAGGCAATAAAGAAAAAAGAATCAATGCATTTTTTAATGTCTCCTGTAAAGGACAGAATTCTCAAATTTCCTAATCAATCAATAATTTATTTGAGTTAAAGCAAATCATTATGTTAATGGAATGTGTAACAGGCTGGCTAAATCAAAGAGGTCTCAGAATGGCAATTCGTACTGGAGCCTTTATAAGTATTCAGTAGAAGGGTAACAAGAGTGGCTCATGAGAACTGGGATTCAGAATTGTTAATTTTTTTATTCTAAAACCAACCCTCTCCGAGGAACGTCAGTGTCAAAAATACATCTTGTGGTCGATTTCAGGGGCTTTGAAGATGCTCTAAAACCTGGCCTGAGGTTAAGAATCCTGCTTGTGTCATGTGTCCCGTAACATCACATAGTACATAGTACAATACCATATTAGATAGTATATTAAAACGAGTCTACTTTGAGAATAAGTAAAAAAACAAGTACAGACAATTTGGAGCCCACTAATAAGTCCAAACTAGGAAAGAAGTGTAGATCACAACCTAAACACATGTACTTGCTCACTTACATCAGGAAACAAATGAAATGTCTTCAGTGTATGAATAAGATTTTTGATGGAAAATATTATATAATTATTATAATAATAAATAGTTGTTATTTTCCATTATATTCTATTGTATCATTAAAACTTGCCAGGGAAGTTTTGACCAGAATAACCACTTAAAGAATTACATCACAAAGCTGAGAAATTATCTTTTCCTTTATATAAGTTTTGGAGACTTCCAAGAACGTTGCTATATGGAGATGCAAGAATAATTACTCTGAATCTAATAATGTAATTAGAACCATACTCTTTGCACTAAATTATCCTAATGATCAGTTTTAGACTTGGGTTTTTATTCAAGATTGGCAAAATTTTCCCACAAGAGAAGATAGCACACTGAAGCAGATACATGAATAAGTAACAAATGCATTAAAAGTAAAAACATAAAATATGTCAAACCGAAAAAAAAATAGTACATATATTAATTGTTTGGTTTGTTATTATGAGGAAAATAGCTCTTTTCAGATGAAGTAATTCTAGGCTAAGCCATTTGTTATAATTCCCATTATGAAAAGCATTTAGTGATTCTGAGATACTCATTAATTGATTCATTAATTCATTGGACAAATATTCACTGAAAGCCTGCTTGTGCCAGACACCATGGTGGAAGCTGAGGCTATGAAGATTAAAATGACAAAGAACTCACATTCCAGCACAGGAAGTCAGTTTGTAAGCAAATAATCTAATGTACTCAAGTGAGATGATAAGGGCAAGTGCTCCACATAGAGAGAACCTGTCTGGGCAGAGTTGATTTACTCAGATGTGACAGGTCAGGGGGTGGGAGGGCTCCCACCAAGACTTCATAGAGGAGTTTCTGCTGAGAAAAAGGAAAACTGATATTTTCATATACTTAGAGAAATCTAAGCCTCATCTGTCTAATTGACAGGACCCCAATACTGAATATATTAAATACATCTTGTTGCCAGTAAAAAGAATTCAGTGGAAAATTGAAAATTGAAATATAAATATGACTTGTTTTGTATGTTTCCTAATAGTTTCATTTTTCACTGTTAAATATCTCATGAATGTCAGCCTTCTGCAATATTAATTTCAGTTCAAAAAGCATAGTTTAAAGACTATTATATGTGAAGCATTGAGTCGAGGACTGGTGTCACTGTAAAAGTAAATTAGCTATTCACAATCTTATTCAACCTGTTATTTATTGAATGTGTTCTAAGTGCCAGACATTGTGCAGAGCATTAAAGGTAAAAGGAAAATCACAGGAAACATAATCCCTGCCAGTAGAGAGTTAAATCTTTGTGGAGAAATATAAGCATTAAATAATCAGAAAAAAAAATTTGTAATTACAAACCAATTTGAAGAAATAATAAAAGGGATATTCTAAGGACTATAAGTAGGAAAGTTAATGTAATTTTAAGATCTGGAAAGCCTACACTGATAAAATGGTATTTAAAGTGAAAGCAGAAGTATAAGTTTGAATGAACAAGGTAAAGGAATGTGTGTCTCAGCTTTTAAGGAGAAACAAGAGAAGAGGCAGAGTGGGAGAGGCCATTGCAAACTGAAGAACAGCATCTGCAAAGGCCTCAAGAAAAGAGATCATATGGATTACTCAGAGCCTTACCGGTCATCGTAAAGTTTTCACTGTCCATCCTCAGAACACTAAGAAGCCATTGAGGAGTTGGAGGAAAAGAACTGCCTCAAGGAACTTGGAGTATGGCAAGAGGAACTCCCACAGGTAATAAAATTGATGACATAAAGAAGTTCTCACTGAGGGTTAGAGAAGCAGAAAAGGGGACACTTAGCTCAACCTAGGGATCCCGAATGCCCAAACTGAGAATAAAATGGGAATAAAATAAACTGGGAATAAAATGCCTGAAATGAGTCTTGAAGAATGACTAAAAATTATCAAGAGGAGAGGAAGATGGATAGGTATTATATACAAAGGAACAATCTATATAAAAAATGAAAATGTAAAACTAAATGGCATAAGCAGAACATACAGCTATCTTTTCATTACCAGGGAATAAAAGGTAAAAGTGGAAAAAGGGGAGGAAGGACTTGAGACTGTAGATAATTTTTATAGGTGGGGCCATAAAACCAGGATAGGATTTAGTAATTCATTCTAAGGCAAGTCATTCAAGGGTGTTCAGCAGGTGATTAAATGATTCACATCTTATGTAGGTTATTCTGAATGGAGTGGAAAGGACAGATTTAACATGGTTCAGAATGAAAGCATGGAGGCTATTGATGCTGTTCTAATAGGGTAGGAGAGGGGAGCTGAGAGTCTTAAGTAGAATAGTGATAGTGGGACTAAGGAGGAATAGATTTAAGACATAGCTAGGTGATAATATTGGCAGGAATTAGTCATTAATTGGTTACAGAGGTGAAATAAACTGAGAAAGCTAGGCAAATTTACATAGTTTATTGCTTGGCTACTTGGCTGTACAGCAGATTCATCTAGTGATATTAATAGTAGAAAATCAAAAAAATAGTAGAAAATCAGATTTTGGATAAACTATAATGAGTTCTGAGGTGAGACTTCTAGAATGGCACTGTGAGAAACTTGAGGAAACTTATGCCCTGGAGAGACATCTGTTAAACTTGTCAAAATTAGCAAAGCAAATAATTCAACTTCTCTGGAGATTGATGAAAGAACTTGCAACAATTTAAGAAACATTAATTCAACATAATCTATGGAGCCTAATGAAAAGGGTGGGATAGCATGGCACTCAAGCTAAGGGCTACATCCATAGCCTGCAGCTTTGTACTGCAGAAGACTGTTCCAGCAGTTCACATTTTTTTCAGATCCCTGAGGTGGAAAAGCTGTTCTGGGTGAATTTCACAGCCAGTGAACATCAGCATAGTCCACTTCCCAGAGCTCGATGCTGTGAAAGGCCTATACCAAGCAGGTAGTTGCATCAGGGCAGCATGACCAATTCCCTGACTCTCAACTTCTACTACCTGGAGAGGATACAAATGAAGACTACATATAGTCCCCTATATCTTTAAGTCTCTGTGGTAAGGAAGAGCTGCTGGGGTGGGCTCAGCAGCGAAAATACAAATTCCATTTCCTATTCTGGGTAGAGTTGACAGCCAGAGAGTATTGGCAGATCCCATCTCCCAAACTCTGGGCTGCGGAGTATCTATACTCTGTGGTAGTGGTAGCCACACTGCAGCACCAGTTTCTGTTGCCACCTCCTGACCAACACACACCCTCACATAAACAGGGATGATGCAGGTGGGGAAGCTGATGAAGATAGTTCCCAATACTCCCCTGCTTTTGCTCTGTAGTACAGAGGTTCTGTACCAAGCTGCATCCATCCTTCCCATCCATCTAATGGAAAGGTGGAGCAAGCCTGAAAGACTGGTAGCACTCTGCTCACCCTAAACAGCATAACTTTATTTGGTTTAGACTGTTACAAAATATAACCCAGGGTATTGTTGAAAACAATAGAAGGATCAGCTAGAAATTAATGGAGTCTAACAGCTGGGTGTGATACCAATAAGACCCGCCAGAAGTTTACTGGGAAGAGCAGGGAAAGAGACAGGCAAAGAGCGCCTGCTAAAATCAGTCATCCTGGTGGTCAGAAATACTGTGTGCATGTCCTTTGAAGAGCAACCAGAGAAAGAAATCCTGAGCTGCAAGTCCCTGAAGGAACACAGGGCAACCTTGTGGCCTCCCTAAACAGTGACAGCAGTTTCTAACCCAAGTACCATTATGTGGAGAAAATGACACATGAGAGTTAAAAAAACAAAACAAAACAAAACAAAGAAGATTTAGCAATTATGTGTAGAATAAACAGAAATATGTAGCTTTGTTTGCAGGGCTAAGGTATTTCAGGGTTGCCTATTGTAGCAACCCGTGCTGCTTAACATCTTTTCCTTTGAAATTGTAGGAAAGGGAGTGAGGATACATTCTGATATTCATGAATTTGGGGGCGGAGAATGAGGCAACTGATATTCAAGAAGCCTTAATTGTTTTGAAGTAGGAAGTAGGAAAGTAAAGTCATCTGCTGAGAGACAGTGGGCAAGTGAAGTGTTAGTGCAATTGCTGTGCAGAGCAGAATTAAGCAAGCATGAGTACAACAATTACTGTGCAAGGTAAAGTACCATATGAGGTTGGAGAATATGATTTTTGTGGCTGCATCAATCTTGAGGATTGACTGGTTTTATTCCAACTCTCTTAGCCCCAAGAAGTCACTAGCACGCACCCAGGGTTGTAGTTTTGCTGGGAGGATGCAACAGAGGCCGGGATGCAACATAGTTGATGATACTGATCAGGAACCATAAAACATACCCTGAGAGCAACAAAAGTAAAGCCAAAAGAGAGATGAATTACTGAGAGATTGTTGCATCAAGGAAGTAGAAGTGAATAGGTGATATAAAACAATAAAGTTGAAGTTGAGGGTATGAAAGAACTGAGAGCATTGGGATGCCTGGATGGCTCAGCGGTTGAGCATCTGCCTTCAGCTCAGGGCATGATCCTGGTCCTGGGATTGAGTCCCACATTGGGCTTCCTTCAGGGAACCTGCTCTGCTTCCCCCTCTGCGTATGTCTCTGCCTCTCTCTCTGTGTCTCTCATGAATAAATAAATAAAATCTTAGAAAAAAACAAAACAAAACAAAACAAATTGAGAGCATTAAGGCTGTTAACAGAAAGTAAAACATTGGAGTTTGCTGTTTCTGATTTTAATTATAATGAGAGTCACAGAGTGACTGTGTGTATTGTTAGCAATAGGATAGGAATGAAATTTCATTGAATTCAGGATATCACATGGAACAGAGAGATCTAAGGTATTAGATTCATTATCAACATGAACACTGAAATCCACCCAACTGATGCTTAGAATTATGTGATTGAGTGAAAACATAAGACTACATTTGATATAAGGAATTGACTATGACATTGGCTGGCTATTGCAATGAGATCAGATGTGGGAACAAAGACATACAGTACTGACCACAGAGGAGGGAGACCTTTCCCCTCAAAGGTAGAATAATGCTTTGGAAATTGCAATAAAGAGAAGAATGCTGACCATACCTTCAGGCATTTGACCATGTTGGGTATGGCCAAAAAATATATATTTTTGTGTCTAATAATAATAATAGTGGTAATATGGTATATTGACGAGTCTTTATTAAGACAGGAGGTAGCTGGATGATCAATGAAAGAGGCTAAAGATTTAGTAAAGCTGCTTATCATGGAAGTAGATGCTGGGATGTGAGGTTTCAGAACTTAAAGGGCAGAGTAGTGTGGAAAAGTGCACAAAGGAGATGAAGGATGCTTGAGGGGTGTTATGTTTCAGATGGATTCTAACGAGAAAGAATATGAGGCAAGAGGGTGTAGTCGACCATAGTTATCTAGATGTAATCTTGGTGTCAAACCGTGGAACTGCCCAGTGAGGGAGGCTCGGTGGGGTGGGGGCAGGAGGGGAAGAGTACTGTAATAAGAGTCTCAGGACCGTCATCCTTGCAGAGATATGACCAGGAAATCTGCAATGGTGCATTCTAGGCTCAGATGTTCAACAGACTGTGTAATTTATACCCTATTGTAACGTTCCCTAAGTGGATAATTTATAAAATTTCTCCCTGACTGCAGATGTTAGGGAAAAAATTCTACCGGAGTAATTATTTCACGAAAAGAAGCAGAGTTGGTGGAGGAGGGTAGAGACGGAGAATGAGGAAGAAAGGGAAAGAACGGAAAGGTAGGTGGGGAAAAAAAGAATCAAATCATTCCATCAGAGGTTGCATGTAATCAATAGGTGGATCAGAACCAACTTGCAGAGGGATTCTTTTTTGTTTTCCTGGGAATATTGACAGTCTCTAAAAATATAAGCTAAGAATGCAGGTGTCCTGTTCAAATATTTGCCTGGTGGCTGTGGGAGAGAAGCTTGGATTAAGGAGTCCCCAAGTATTTATGTTGCTAGCATTAAGTTAATCAATGTGGTATAAATCAGGGTGCATATGACTTTGTTAGAATATAAACTCCTCATGGGAAGGATCCAGCTCTTTTCCTACTGGAGGAAGTGTTTTGTATTGAAAACATACACAAAAACACCTTCAATAAATTTGGTAGCTTGATAATGGTACTTACACTTCAGTAATTTTTTATTCTCTAATTCACTACCTTCTAGGGAAATCAATATTTAATCCTAGACTAAGATATGTAGAATATTCCTTCTGTTGCCCTAGTAAAGACTAATTCATTGTTCAACAGAACACACATATACATGTACCTCCTACATCTATACACATACATGCATGCTCATACAACTACACAGAAAACGATACCCAGGTAACTGTATATAGGTATATACATATAAGTCTTTTTCTGCAGTTAAACCAGAAATTTAATTTCCATGTTTTCCTTCGTAGCTATTATATTTTATACTCATGTACTGTCACTGAGTATATTAGAGCTTGATTTCTCTTTGTTTTGTATAAAGCACTGCTCTTTTTTCTTCAAGTGCCAAATAAAGCCACAATTTCATTTTAAGGTAATTAACATGGGTGATAGATTTCCCCTCACAAGTTTACAAAATGGCATTAAACAGTTACGTGTATTTTAATATGGAGGAGAAATGTTTATTAAACTAGGTTGGATGAAATTAAAGATTCATTTTAGGAACTGTTTTGGGGTTTAGAAGGTGCATTATTAATTCCTCAGGACAATGTATATATTCTTCAGCTATTTCAGACTAAAGCATATTTATATAACTACAGTTATTTATATCCAATTGAAGAATTGTTTTCTCTTCTGAAAATCTCCTGAATTCTTTTTCAGTCTGTGGCAAACACATTGCAACTATCAATAAGACATTCAACTGAAAAAGAAAAAAACATAGCTAGAACTATTAACACAAGTCATAATTGATAATTTTTTTCTGGGTATCATACTCAATAATCCAAATTCCCTGCAGCATTTGTTTTTGCCATTGCTGTTTTTGAGACTCATAAAAACCTGTTGATCAAGACACGGATTTACATATTTTGTTTTTAGTATGTCAGTGCTGCTTTCATATTCTGTACAATTATCCATGGTGGAGAAAAATCTCCCTATGCAGTGTGGAATTTGAAAACAGTTGTTTCATTATCCTTTGTGTTGAATATTCGTAGCTAAGTTTCACTTCAGGTGTCACGCTAAAAACTCTTCAATTAAGTGACTCTCCAGAGAACATACACTACCTTGTAGTATAAATATGACATGACAAGAAAGGAAAGACAGGGGACAGAGTTGTCCACAGCTCTACAAGTGAGTGGAATTAATGCTTACAGGTAGCGGCTTATTCAGGTGCCTTGGAAGCCAACTGCAAGATGGAGATCTAAGTGCTAGATGGAGGTTTATCAAGGAATAGTCTAGAGAACAATGCCCAAAAAGAGGCAAGGGGAGCAGGACTGAAATGAAGGTCAGTTCAAACAGTGATGCAGTTGCTTAGAGGCTTCAGCTGGCCTCAGACTGAAGCCAGAGGCCAGACCTTTGCACCCTGTTTAAACCAGTCATTGGATCCAAAACTCCCCTGGAGGTAGGGAGAGCATTTGGGAGGGCAGTCCCTTCCAAAGCCTGAAAAAAGGATGCCTGTGTGTGCCATCAGCCAACAGGAGAAATAATGGTTGCAGTCCTAAAGGTGGATCCCATTAATGCACTACAGTATCCACCACCTTTAACAAAAGTATAACTGTTATTTTTACCCCTCAGAGTTCTCTGATATTAAATCCAAGCACTGATACTTCCTCAGACATCACCTGATGGTCACTAGTATCATTCTTATCTTTGTCAGCTCCTAGAGGTATCAGTATATTCCTATGCATTGGCTGGATTTCCATAACATGTTTTCTGTCAAAATCTCAAAATGCAATTCAGAGAAAATTTAAGATAGAATTTCAAACAGTGCTGTTACTTCTTACACTTCTAAGAAAAGACAAAAGGAAAGGAAACAAGAACAACATAAGAAATCACTTGGACAAAAATCATTGTAAGGATTCTACTCATTGACGTATTGTTAATGGTAAGGTTATTTCTAAAAAGAGGGCATGCAGCATGAAGAGAAACCTTAACAAATTTCACAAGAAAACATGAAAGTTTATTATACACAGACTTTATGAGGAAAGGAATTCCAAAATAAAGCAGAAAAAATAATTTTTGGATAGGTAACTATAGGCTATATTCTCAGACATGAAATATAGGCAGAACACTTGAGATTTAATATATTTTGTTGATGCCATTAAGACTTTTTTGATTGGGAATCATAAAGATAATATAACAATGTTAGGATGATTCTAAGTCATTGAAAGTTTTAGATGCAAAATACTTGTGCATCTCTCTGTACCTATAAACCTCAAAAAGTGAAGTATCTCTCTCCTTAGCCAAACATTCACTCATCCGCACATTCAACAGAAATTTAATGAATACTTACCAGAAGTCAGGCATGTTCTCAGATCAGAAGATAGAAAAGTAAATAAAAAATATAGTTGTTAATTGTGATTCTAGTCTTCATTTTCTCCTCTCTGATACCATATCCTTTGAAAATTTTATTTAAAAAATTTTTAAGATTTTATTTAATTATTTATTTATTTGAGAGAGAGTGCACAAGCGGGGCAGGGGCAAAGAAGAGGGAGAGGAAGAGAATCTCAAGCAGACTCCCCACTGAGTACAGAGCCCCAAGGGGGGTCTTATCCCACCACCCTGAGATCATGACCTGAGCCAAAATCAAGAGTCAGACACCAAACTACCTGAGCCATCCAGGTGCCCTACCTTTTGAAAAAAAAGTGTTTTCCCACAGTGGATGGAGAATTCTTCCTTGGTTCTTGACTTTGGAAATGGTCCTATGCTTTGATTTGGCCAGTGGAAGAAGATAGGCAGGGTTGACAGTGTGTTATTTTCAAATCTAGTTGTCAAGAGACTGTCTCTACTTATTCTCCTCACCTCTGGCCAACACAATGAGAAAAATATACTTGGACCAGTCTTCTAATCCCAGGGGGAGAAAGAAAGACACATTAAGAAGTACCCCAGCTAAACTCACATTAGATCAATTGACCCCTAGAGGACTCACAGTTTTAGGAATAAATAAATGCTTATTATTGTATGCCACTGAATATTGGAGTTTTGTAATAGTTGCTAACTGAAAAAAATACCTTCAGGCATTTCATAATTAAACGTGATAGAAAAACACACTTTGTGGATATAACACACTTTGGTAAATAGCATAATAGAAATAAGAGCTGAATTCTGGGAGAAATGAAACGAAAAATAACTGCCTGAAATGATCAAGTACATGGGTATAAAATTGTGATATTGTGAGAACAGGCAATAAATTACCTAACATTATAGAGAATGTAGATCCACAGATTGTTTTTAATATAAAAATCACAAAACTGGCACTAATTCAGGATATATAAAAGGATAGGCAACTACTCAGACATCTCATTCTAATTCGGCTAAAAGCAGATCATCCAATAAGCAAAAGAAAAAAAAAACAGCATTATTTATCTTTCAACCAAGTTCATTTCTCAACAAATTGAAAAGGGCAATGAGAAAAACTGCTTACTCTGGATTTAATTTTTAACTAGCAGAGAATGGCTTGTTAGTGAACTCAACTACATAAAACAATATCCATATGTTGGAATCTACCATATTAACTCTTTAAAATAAGTGTTTTCTTTAGAACATTGTGGAAAAGTCACAAAAATAGTACAGAAAGCCCATTTATACCCCACAGCAAGATTCCCTTACTTTTAACATCTTCCATTTGTACAGTATGTTTGCCAGCATTAATGAATTTATAGGTTATTATTTTTTAAAGTCCTTGTTTCTTTCAGATTCCCTTAGTTTTACCAAATATTCTTTTTCTGTTTCAGGTTTTCATCCAGCAAATCACATTACATTTATTTGTCAAATCTCCTTGGGTTGTCCTTTTTTCTGTGACAGTTTCTCAGCTATTCTTTGTTTTTGATAATTTTGATGCTTTGAGGAGCACTGCTCAGGTATTTTATAGAATGTCCTTCAACTGGGATTTGTCTGATGTTTTCCTCATGATCGGATGTGGAGTTATGGGTTTTGAGACAAACACCACACAGGTAAATGTCATTCACATCACATCATATCAAGGGTTTAGACTATCAATATGACTTGTCCCTGCTGATCACCTTTACCTTGATCATCTGCCTCTGGCTGAGGTAGTATTTGTCAGGTTTCTCCCCTGAAGAATCACTTTTCCTCCCCTTTCCATATTGTACCCTTTAGAAGGAAGTCACTGTGTGCAGCCCACACTTAAAGACTGGGGACTTATTCTCCATCTCCTGGAGGGCAGAGTATGTACCTAAAATTATTTGGAATTCTGCATGGTAGATTTGTCTATGCTAATTTATTTATTCTTTTTATTTAGTCATTTATGTCAGTATGCAGTCATGGATATTTACTTTATACTTTGGATTATAATTCAATATTTATTTATTTTGATATTCAAATGGTTTCAACTTCGGCAATTATAATGGAGTTCTTTCAGTTGACACCTCTATCCCTCTGACATACTCCACTGGTGTGTGTGTGTGTGTGTGTGTGTGTGTGTGTGTGTGCATTTTCTTATTTTCTAGC
The DNA here is from genome assembly GCF_003254725.2 of Canis lupus dingo. Lineage (NCBI taxonomy): Eukaryota > Metazoa > Chordata > Mammalia > Carnivora > Canidae > Canis > Canis lupus. The sequence continues at coordinate 50,473,328 of NC_064255.1, read as the reverse complement.
ACTATACTGGAGAATGATACCAGAAACCAAGTTCTAGGTGCTATGTGTGCTCATTGTCACTGGAGTATCATTGTTTCTAGTGCCTCTCAGCTGAAATAATAAGGACATATACATGGGTATGCCAATTTATGGATAAACACATACCTATCTATATTAAGTCAGAACTCCAGTTCGTACTAATGTCCCAAATCTTATCCATTTCCACTTGGATCATTCTAGCCTCCTCTACTTGCTTATTTGTAAACTTCTACTCCAATGGTGGAAAACTGGCTCCTACCATCCACTATCCATTTACTTACTTTTTAAATTATTAATCTATATGCCCATGGGAAACAATTTTATCAACTGGAAGCCTTGCCTTTAGTTTTGCAAACTCCACTCATTTCTAAAGTTGCATACATCAGCACCATTCTTTCTACTACCTTCAGTGAACTGCTTTATACATTTGTGCTACAGATAGACTCCTTTGTCACATTATATATTCCATAGTGAGATTCCTTGACTGCCTTAATACTTATTCATACTTTAATGTTAATTCTTTGGCCTGTAAAACTGTAAAGGTTTTGACAAATTCACAGTGTCATGTTTCTACCATTAAACTACCACACAGAATACTTTCACAACCTTAAAAATTTCCTTGCTTCTCCTATTCAACTTCTCCCCAACATTGTCAAATATAGATATGTTTACCATCTCAACAGTTTTCCTTTTACAAAATATACAAATGCAGTCATACAGTATGTAGCCTTTCCAGGTTGGGATCTTTCACTTAGCAATATGAATTAAGGATTAGTTGATGTCTTTGTGTGGCTTGATAGCTCAGTTCTTCTTATCACTAAATAATATTCCATTGTACAGATAATACTACAGTGTGTTTATTCATTCACTTACTGAAGAAAATCTCGGTTGCTTCATATTCTTGGCAATTATGAATAATGATGCCATTAACATCTGCATGCAGGTTTCTCTGTAGACACAGGGTTTCAAATCACTTGGGTAAATATCTTAGGAGTGTGATGGCTAGGTCATGTGGCAAGACTGTGTTTTACTTTAAAAAAAAAAATTACTTTAATTCCTATCTTTGCTCCCTTGTTCCTCTACCAGCAAGGTATTTTTGTTTTCCTGTTTAGAATCTTTTAAAATGCTTTCTCTTTGGCTTTCTCAATTTGAATATAATATACTAAGCTTGTGGAAGTTTTTTGTGGGATTTTTGGTCATTTTGTGTTTTTATTTTATGTTTTCCATTTATTCCACTTTATCAGTTTGATATTCTCTGAGCTTCTAGGGATCTGTTGCTTGGGTGTCTATCATTAATTTGGTAAAGTATCTGTGCCTTTTGTTATGCTAAGATAACCTAGAGCTTTCAAAAGATTCTAAAAGGGGTTCATAACTTCCATAAAATATTACAAATTAAAAATTTTGATATTGTACCCTATGTCTACTTTGTTTAATAAACAGGAGATATGAATAGTATAAAAGTTGTATTGCTTCATAGTAAGTTATGTTCAATTCAGAAATCAGGTCTTGAATATCAGATATCAGGCACTAATATTGAATGCAAAAGATCCCTCCTATTGAGGGAGAAAATGAAGAAACAGAATATTAAATCTTTTTGGTAAGAGGTTCAATGCGTTCAAAAGTCCAGAGATAACAGAGAGGGAACTATGGAGAGTTCAATGTGTTAGGGCAATGTGGGTGCTCATTTTGTGAATAAAAGGATATTTGAGTTGAAATGCAGGCACAGGTCAATTCACAAAATGCCTCGTGTGTCATGATAAGGATGTTAAACATCTTGAAAGCTATGAAGAGTGATTAGAAGGTATTTTTAGCTGAAGAGAGATACATTGTTCATTTAAGCGATAGAAAATTCGCGCTGGCACTCACTGTGAGGAATATATAGGGTAGGATACTCAGGGAAAACTAGATTCAAGAAACCAATCAGATGAATGCTGAGATAATCCAAGTGAAAAAACAGTACCTGAACTATGGATATGGCAATAGGATGGAAGAAATAATATGGATTCCAGAGGCATAAAATGAGTATTATGGGGGGAACAAAAGACGAGTATTGGATAAGGTGAGGAGGAGAAGGAGAAAGAAATACAGTCTGACCTTGTTCCTAGCCTTTGCCATCCCCAGGTAGTAATTAGAACTTTTCATCATTAATTAATTTTCAAATTAATTAATTATTTATTCAAATAAAATAACAATTTTATGCTTAGTTAAAACATTTTCATAGATTTTATCAAAGCTCTAGTGTCAAATGAAATATCAAGTAAATACCTACATATACAGCAGGCACTTGTTTGTATGTTTGTTTGATTTGGATTTACTGATGGAAATATGAATGATGCCTCTAGAAAAGATTTTTTTTTTTTTTTTTTTTTGTCTCTGGACCAGTTTTGCACATTTCTGCTAGATTGTTCTTCTAAACATCTAAACACGGTTTAAGGATAAGACATCTGGAAATATTAAACCTATATTTTTAAATCTGTACAGTAAAAAAGAAGACCTGCTTTCCTCTGGTTGTTGCTCCTCTAGATTATTTGAAGTGATAGCTGAATTATTGAATATGCTGCTCAGTGATGCCATGTTGTGAAATATTGATGATGTATTACTGTGAAGCAATTTGAGGCACTGATGTGAAAGGTGCTATTCAAACTGAAGTCAGAATTTGTTCCTAGACAAAACATGGCAAGGTTTACCAGCATCTGTAAGCAGCTAGTCTCAAGCTCAATTATACTTAAATTGAAAGAGTGATACTTGCTATCACCATCAGAGGCCAAAGTAAAAAGAAAAAGAGGGGGAAAAAGTCACTGTATTTCTTAATGAAATATCAAACATAGAAAATAAAAGACTCCAAGGTTAAGTTTGTCAGCTTGTAGCACATTTGCAACAAAGGATTCCTCTAAGCAACAAGGGCACTTCCAGAGCATAAGACTGGCTAAGGAACCAACAAGAGCAAAGTAAAATTTTCCTGAGCAAAGGACTCTTCAGTGATTATTTGTTTTTTCATAACAGTGGTCAGGTCCATGCTGCAATGTCTTTTATATTAGAAATTGGTATCTGGTTACCTATAGAAACATGTAATGTTCTGGTGGAAACCATATTGAAAGGAATGCAGAAAGTATTTTACTACATCTTACTGCTTTCTAACTTTGGACCTGGAAAATTAATAGGTCAGGAGTAGAGATAAGACACATTTCTCCCTTTCTAGTCCTTGAAGGTAACAGTTCTTAAAATGCCATAGAAAAGTCCATTTTCAGGAGCTAAATTATAAGAGGAACCTGGAAAACATCTCTGGTGATCCAGGTATAAAGGGGAAGCCCCAGGATAGAGGGGATCCTGGAAGAGGTTAATACTAAAATGGACCTAAAACTAATACAAACTAGGCACAGAGGAGGCATTATACACATGTGATAACAATCCCCACCCCATTTTCTCTTCCTAAACACACTACACAAACTGCCTTATTTTATCCTTGTTTAATTGATCACATTAACCAGTCTTTACTTCTTTAAAGATTTTAGATGGTAGGGGTTAAGATGAATAGAATGATTCTGCTTTAAGCCATCTCACCAGTAAACCACATAGCAAGGAGAATTCTAGAATCTAAATGAGTTGTAATTTAGAAATCAGTAGTGGTCCTACAGATGTTGGTGCTGTCCATCCATTTTCTCTATCACCTGTGTAGTACTCAACATTCTATAACCTGGGGACTTCCCACTTCCTTTGCTTAACCTCCACCTTCATTTGATGGGAGCCTACTCCTCAAGATATATCATTACACAAAATTGTAGAAAACTTGGCTCTTTGTAAATAAGACTTCTGTAGACCACCTTCTCCAACAGATGACAAAGGACTAGTTTTAAAAGGATTCTATCTCCAGTGAGGAGAAGAAAAAATTGTGATGCCTAATGTTTCCTTTTTCTCCCCCTGATATGTTCTGATTTAAACCATGTGGAAATATCAGGTCATCTGTTTAAGAAGTTTCTTTGACCCTCTAAAGTCAAAATCAATTTAATTCATCAAAATTTTAATTAGTGCCTACTATAAGCCATGTGCTGTACTAAGCAAACAAATGTGAAAAAGACATAGTCTCTATCCTCAAATCCAACAGCAGGCACGTATGAAGGCAATCACTGCACCATACTGTGGTATGTGTCATAACAAAGGGAGGCTCCAAAACCTCAGACGAAATACATAAGGCAATAGCTTTCTGTGCCTTGGGGATAAAGAGAAGACCCACAAATGGAATTAGAGCTGCATTTTGAAGGTTATATTCATCAGACGAGAAATAAAAAGCAAAGAGAAAATATATATATTTATAAATGACATATGCAAAGGTCACTGACAAGAAGGAATAGGATCATGCTTAGGGACTTTAAAACAATAAAATATATCATGTATTCAGCACACTTGGCACATGTGCTCTAGAGGCAGACATAGACTGGTCGGGTTGTGTCTACATAATCAGGTTTTTATATGCCAAAGGAGGAGTATGGATTTTATTTCGGAGGTAGCTTTTAAGTATAAAGTAATAAAGTCAGAAATTTAACAGACAGGGTACGTTATAGGAGGACAAACTAGATTAGGAAAGATATTGAGAAAGAAAAACCATAATACCCCATAATACCCTTTTTTAGCTAAAAGTAATGGGACCTTCAATTTCCAAAGTAATACATACATACACACATACATTCATAAATAGATAAAAGATCATAAAATTAATTAGTTTTTTATTATAATAAAAAGTTAATGTTAGGTATGAGATCTGGTGTTTAAAGATGTAAATATAAATACAAGTAAGCCAAAAGAATTCAGCTTCCAGTTCACATAAAGTGATCACTGAAGTATTACTCTCATTACTTCAGAAATGTAATTCTGACTTCACAGGCATTGAAGAGGGATGCAAGATTTTACTGAATTCCCTTATAAAGGTGATGGAGGGGATCCCTGGTGGCACAGCGGTTTAGCGCCTTCCTTTGGCCCAGGGCACGATCCTGGAGACCCGGGATCAAATCCCACGTCGGGCTTCCAGTGCATGGAGCCTGCTTCTCCCTCTGCCTGTGTCTCTGCCTCTCTCTCTCTCTCTGTGACTATCATAAATAAATAAAAATTAAAAAAAAAAAGTTTAAAAAAAATAAAATAAAAAAATAAAGGTGATGGAGGGTCAAGAAGAAAGGTGAGGAATTAAACCACACACACAGAGCAAAAAGTCCTTAAAATCTTCTGTAGATAATCTTTCTTCTGGGGATCCCTGGGTGGCGCAGCGGTTTGGCGCCTGCCTTTGGCCCAGGGCGCGATCCTGGAGACCCGGGATCGAATCCCACGTCAGGCTCCCGGTGCATGGAGCCTGCTTCTCCCTCTGCCTGTGTCTCTGCCTCTCTCTCTCTCTCTCTCTCTCTCTGATGACTATCATTAATTAATTAATTAATTAATTAATTTAAAAAAATCTTTCTTCTGAGAGTTCTTCTTGTCATAGCAGTTGCTTACAGATTTATCCCTTCTTCATTTCTACTCTCCCACCCAACTTTCCACTATTTCACCCACCCATTCTTCCAGCCTCCTTCCACAAAGCCCTCTATGCCTCTTCTAACAGGAATGTTAGATAACTCTCTTGACTGGTTTCTTCTGGGTTTCCTCTGATTTCTAGCAGCACTAATATCAGATATTAACATTTACCAGCAAAAATGTGGTAGACTATCAGCATGATGACTACTCTATCTTTAGAAGACAGGACATGCGGACAGCATTATAAATTCTTTGACATCCACATTTTGTCCTGTTACTGAAAGATGAAAAAGCAGTGGAAGGGAGGAGAGTTTTGGGTCCCTGCTGTTAACTGGGTATGCAAGGAAAGCATGGGTCCGTTAGCATTCATTCATACTCCCCTTTGTAGGTAGAAGAAAGATAAGTAAAGTTGTAGTTCGTGTAATGCACACTTGTGTAAAAGACATAAGATTTAAATTCTGTCCCTTTTAAATTTCTGTAATTTTAGCTGTCTTAGCCTCAATTTCTTTGGCTTGAAGTTCATTTTAGAATATATTTCAAGGGCTCTTCATGGCAAAGCTACAATTTAAGCATTGACTTTGGTGTCAGAAGACCTAGTTTTGAGCTTTTTCCTACTCCACTATTATTAATTAGCTGTGTGGCATTGAGTAGGTCCTATAATCACTGCAGGCGTATTTACTCCACCAGAGTATGGGGAGTCAAGCATCCATCTCAAAAAGAAAACAAAATAATGATGTAAAGCGCTATCTAAACACATTAACTACTATTCTAGGAATCACTTCTCTAGGATTCCAAGTTACAAAAGAAATATTGATAATATTTTTACAAGATAATTTTTGAATCTATCCCCCTAGCTACATATAGACTTCAACTTAAAATGTTCTTGACAGATGAATAACCATTCTTATTTATGTTAAAGTCTTACTGGGAAAATATTACTATCTCTTTCAATAATATAGTCTACTAATATTTAAATCCAGATCATCTTTTTCTGTGCCTACTTGTGATGGAAAACAACCAGTCATCATTCTCTATATAATAACCTTTCATAAGATGTGCTCAGTATAAATTACTTTTTTATTATTATTACCAAGCTGCTGCTGTTATAGTTTTGGTACTTAAAACAACAGTTATCCACAATTCTCTTATCCCTCCATACAGAATCTATTTACTGCATTGCCTCCCTTCACTGCTGATTACTTCAAAGGGATGAAGAGAGCACAGGGAGGCTATGTTCCTTGTTAAGATTAAATAATTAATTGAGTAAATAAAATCAAGGGCAGGAAGAAAGGATCTAACTGCTCCTTATAAATGTTTACTTGGTTTGCCTTGATGCCCACGGGTGATGGTTCTTTATCAAAACCTAGATGCTATTTATGACAGAGTAAGTTATTAAATGGTGAGAAGAATAAACAACTGAACAAAACACAGATCTCATTAGCCTTGGTTAGTGAGAGACCATTTCTTTTCCTGCATCCTCTGCTGACCACAAACAAATACATTTTGAGAGATTTTCTGAACCTGTCTCCAGATTTTGGTGGTGTTTATACAATTTCATAAGCTATGGCCTTAGTTTGTACTGCATTACTCATCTCCTTTCCCTGATGATCTACACCCTACTCTGTTTTCAAAAGACTTAACAGAATATTCTAGTTTACATTGACTTCTGCCTTCTAGCAATTTTCATCATGAGTAACAATGTAGCATCTATTTATATAATATGATGCATTACACTTTGTCAAACATATATTGTAAATTTTGTTTCTATAACCTTACCTAAAAATCCTCATTTCATAGAAGCATCTATAATACTTGTTTTTGTATCTCCAAAGGCATAGGGGACCTAGCCCAGGATTGATTCTATACCCAATGCTGTACAAATACATTTATTGGTTGTTTTCAACCAGGACACTATATTACTCAAATTCAAAAGGTGCCATTAATTTAGCATGCAGCATGGAAACATCAGTACTATGAAAATGGGAGTGGTCAACAAGGCCAAATACAATAGAGTAAAATACTGATGAGGACCCTGGAGTTATTCAATGGTGGCAACTGTGCATAGACTACATTAAGCATTCTTTGAAACTACAGATAAATGATACAGAATTAGTCATAGTTTTGAAAGAAAGGAATAATCACAGTTTTAAGAAAGATGACTATACAGCAATAAATTCATTTCTTAAAAAAAAAAAAAAAATAGCACCTCTGGTATGATTCAAACTTTCCAGAAACTTGAAGTATCTAAATTTATGAAATTAAACCCAACTCAAAATTCAGTTAATCTAGGAATACATCTCCAACACCTTCCCAGTAACAAAAGCAAAGTGTTACTTCTCTGTGTTCCCTTAACACTCTTACACATTTCTGCTAAGGCATTTTATCATCTCCCTTTCTAAATTTTATTTCTCTTCTTCCTCAAAGTATAAGCTTGTCATAATTGCAGTATAGTCAACCCCGTTGGGAATTCAGCTCCATGGTCCAGTAAGAAGGAGGAAAAAGGCAGAGTGTTGCCCAATCAAGACTGGGAAAGTAACTAAAACCAATATCTAACTCCTTAAGAGAGAAGTCAGCAAACCACTAGGCAATGGCCAGGTCTACTCAGACTTGGTTCCAGGATGTAGCAAATGGTAGGAAATACCATTATTTTAGTTCAATGCAACAGCAGACAGAGGCACAGCAGTTAGTATACATAGACTACTATGCAGGGGAGGCACATGTAACCAAAATATGTAGCTAATAGAAAAGAGGGTTAATAGAGAACTCCAGGAAAAAGTGGTACTTGTATTACTCTAAAAGGAGTAAGACAAGTTAAAAAGGCATTCTAAATAGGCAACAGCATAAAAATTAAAGGCAGGGCCCAGTATGTATGCAGAGGAGTTACAAGTATTCCACAAAGATGAAGAATAAATTCTGGGTTATAAACTATGGACAAAAAAACAAACAAACAAACAAAGCTAGAGGGTAAGCAGAGAACAGATTACCATGGGCTTTGCATGCCATGTTAAGAGCCTCAAACATTATCTTGCTGGTAAAGAAAATCATCGAAACAGTTAAGAAAGAGTGCCCATATGTCCTGATTTATCCAAGGGCTTCAGGGGAAAAATGATGAGTTTCCTGCAGGACATACAGATTAAATTGTTCAGCAGATAGAAAGATATTGGAGACGAACAACTGAGGGAAGGGAAAAAAGAGACATTTGCCAGGAAATACACTTTTGGGATTATCACTTTGTAGGTGTTGGGCATAACTGTGAGACTAGATGAGGTCAATAGAAGATCATCCAGTCTTTAAATCAGTGTGAGATTTTAAAACACACATTCCTAGGTATGCATACGTATTCTGATTCCACCTTTGGGGTGGATCTATAACATTTGTAGTCTTAAAAACATCTTTAGTTTATTCTGTTGTGCAAAAAGGATGTTTAAAGGGTTGAATGAAAAAGGGCAATATGCCAAGAAAACATAAATGGTAGAGCCAAAGGGGTCGATGAAAAAAAAGAGGGCATAAGAGTCCCCAAAAATCAGGGAATGCAGAGCTTTAAGGAGATCCAGGTTCAGCTCTGACTTTGCCACTTAGTAACAGTGTAACCAAGCAATTTACATAATCTCTGACTTCCAACTTCCTTGTCAGTAAAATGAGGGTAATAATAGTCACTCTCAGAGAGTCACTGTGGGGATAGAATGAGATAAGCATAAAATGCATAGTATAATCAAGACATGTCAGACAATGCCAGTAAGTGTTTATTTAATTAATATGAGTATTATTATGGATATTGTGATTAAGAGTCTCAAATATTACAGCTGTCCTTTGCACTTGAGTGTTAGTAAATTATTGATGGTTTTGGCAAGACTCATTTTGGTAGTGCGCTAAGAACAAGAGCCAAATTATAATGGAATGGAGAGTGAAGGAAATAATATACAATAGAAGTGAATGGTTACCATTATTTTTTAGAAGTTTGGGTGGTACAGGGAAAAGAAAAGTGAGATGGTAACCTAAAAGAGACAGATGATATAAACAGGGCTCTTTTGAAGAATAGAAAATACCTGAATATGTTTCTAGACAAAGAGGAGCCAAGAGTGATTAGACAGGAAAGATACATGATACAGAGAAAATATTTTGTTTCTAGCCTCAGAAGTGCAAGATTTAAGAAGATAAAGATCTCAAGTCTCAGGACCTGAAATTAAGGAAGGAAGTAAAGATGGATAGGTTGTATTTGTGGAGATGAGAGAGAATATGGAGAAGAAAGACCACATTTGAAGACATTTTTATAAAGCATTTTATTTTTTATACCTTTTTACTTATCTCTTTTTTAAATGCTCTTGCATGCTTTATTAATTTTTTTGTATGCTTTATTAAAATGCCCAGAGGGCTTTAATCAGTTTTTGCCCCTCGGCAGTAGGTTAAGACCTCTTTGCTATATGCGCTAAACCCAACTAAAATTTCTAAGGAATTCCAGTTGCATTGAATGCAAGATTATCACATGGAGCGTAACTTAAGAGTGTTCTGAAGGCTAATATCATTGTTAAGAAAAATGGTTGAAACCCTGACCAGTCCCTGTAAAATGACAGATGATCAGTGTTTGAGTATAGCTAAAGGACATGAATATTTGCAATAGCTGACAAAAATTCAGGTGAAAAAACAAAAAGGAATTATAGCACTGACTGAAGACCAAAATTCTTCTGACTAGGTCAGAAGGAAAGTTAAGAGGGACAGGAAATTAAAGATTCTGGGGAAAGTGTAGCTCAAAAATATTAAGTTTAGAATAGACAAAGAAAAACAGGCAGAAAGTGGAGGATAGACTTGGTAGGAAATGAAGCATGCAAACAACTGTGAGACCAAGGAGTAGAAGGAGGGGCAGCAATAAGTAGGGCAGTTTGGGTCAATATTTAGTACCCAACCCCAAACGCCTTAGGTACCATGTCTAAAGTAACGATGAATTACAGACTCACTGACTGCTGAGAGGAAGGTAAAACCTAAAGGATGGGAGGTATCAGCTTCACTCTTTCATTTGTAGATTTTGGTTTCCCCAAATTGGTCTCTCAAGACACAGGTAAAGGAAGGCTTCACTAATCCTCCTATTTCATCACATAGGAACAATGTTTTCTTTTCAGAAGATCAGAGTTCCAGAGTGCCTATGCTTAAAATGACTTCCATTAATATGACTTACTTATACGTTTTAAACAACAGTAAATTTTAGAACTCAGGATGTTATACCTTAATTACAAAAGAACTCAATAGAAAAGATCCCCCTCAGGCAAAACTTTTGGGGAAATTTGAAACTTCTTGCTCAAAGCCATCCTAAGCCCCATGTAACACTGAAGACTTAAAATTCTTTTGGTGTAATAAAATAAGCAAGTAGCATATATATTTATTTCTCCAATAGTTGAATAGACTTTTACCTCAATCATTAATCCTCTTGTAAGAGAATAAAATGGAATAATAAATCACCAGTGCAGATATGCTGAATTTGATCAATGTTTCTCTTCAGAAGGAGTAAATAATAGAGCAACATCCACTCTGCAGTATTTATGTACCACAGCAGTCTGTCACTCAGGTATGGGGATTGATATGGACTGCTCAGAGAAAGCAAGACCTCCTCTCCCCTACAGAACCGCTAAAGCAACAAGTCATCATTTACAGGGCAAATAACACCTTACTCCAGAGTAGTGTAATGTGTTCTCAGGAAACAACTGCCCTAATCCTCAACCTCTTCCTCCCATAAGGAAACTAACGGTAGCTTATTTCATTAATCATTCTAACTGGTAGAAGAAAGGGAATAGCATTCGGAAAGGAACTACCTCATAGTGAGCATATTACATATGTTTTCTGAAATAATCCTTAAAACACAACTGTGAAATTATCATACCAATTTCCGAAGAGGAACACTTTAATGTAGAAGCTTGATATAAATTCTGACGTCACACACAAATCCAGCTAGGTTGGAATGCTGATTCTTCTGCTGAATGTCTAGTCCCCGATTCCATCCATCTGCTGTCTGCTACAGTATGGTTTTTTTAATTAGGAGAAAACCTTTTATTCATTCCAAAGTCAAGTGGAATTGGCTATTTGTAGTAAATGCTTCTTTAGACAAAATGGCCATTTCTAGTATTAGAAGCGATGAATAAAAATGTTTATGGTCATGTACCCCTCAAAAAACTTCCAGAACTGGGATGCTTGGGTGGCTTAGTGGTTGAGCATCTGCCTTCATCCCAGGGCGTAATCCTGGAGTCCCAGGATGGAGTTCCACATTGGGCTCCCTGCATGGAGCCTGCTTCTCCCTCTGCCTATGTCTCTGCCTCTCTCTCTCTCTCTCTTTATCTCTCTCTCTCTCTTTCTCTGTCTCTCATGAATAAATAAATACAATCTTTAAACAGGCAACAAAAAAAGACTTCCAGAACCTTCAGGAGCCAGTATGTCTATGAGAAGATTCAGGGATACAGTATATTTATTTTATAAAGTCTCCTAGATTCCCCAAGTATTTGTATTGTGCTCCTCTTCAGACCACACAAGCTGAAAACTCACCCTTCAAATGAACAAGGTAAAATGCTGTTAAAATGGTTGTCCCTTCTCCAAGCAAGATACAAGTGCTGTAAGGTTTCACTTCATAAAGAGGCTGATAAATTGAAAAAAAATGAAAGATGAAGAACAAGGAGTGTGTAGTAGTTGAAGAGCATGAGGCTGGACCATCAAAAGTGATGTTAAAATACAAAAATAAGCATGGCAAGATATTCATTATCCTTCCCAGAATTCAGGCTTCTTATCTGTAAAATAAGGAATTGATGAGATGACCTCAAAACCTGTTTCAACTTATAAGAATCCATGAGAATGATACCAGAGGTTTTTGGTTGCGGTTGTTTATTTGTTTGTTTTTTCTGGTTTAGCAAGTTACGGAACTCTGTAGACTGCTTTGCTTTCTAGGATATCCACAATGCAGAGTAACATTTAAAGCCCATTCAAAGACCCATTCAATTTTGCTTAGCCTCATTTTTTCCCAAGCATATTTATCTTCCTCTACTCACGAAGAACATCTGTTCATACCTAAATTATCTGCAGAACACAGTTAAGGAAAAGCTACTTAGAAAACAAGAATATGGAAAATATCAATAAATATATATAAATATTTTGTATATTATAGTAGATAAGAGTGGGGTGATGAAGCTGTGACTTGGATAGTCTACATGACAATTTCTTATAGTAATAGTGGCACTGAGTAACAGTGTTTGGGACAAGTTTGACACTCAGATGCCTACAGGGCCTGGAAGTAAATGTATGTCAGTGAAGAAGAGCAAAATATGAGATGGTAAATAGAACAGACTTCCACCTGAGACACAAAGAAGGAACAGGGAATAATGCAAAATTTAGTGAAGTAGGTTATGTAAGCTTCCTTTAGGAAGATGGTTACTACTAGTCTCGGATACCAGTTGCCATATAAGAATATGGGTGCTGTTTTACCAGTGTTCCAATTTCAAAGCAGCTGGAAATTCTTATTTCTATTGGAAAACTCCCACACTTTTTGATATTGGAAAGTAATTCAAATTAAAACTCTGTTTTCCATTACTTTGGAAGCAAACAACCTGATAATCAGAAAACATTATCTTCAGGTCATCTTTGGGCCATGAGCCATATGGCTATGGTGACTGCCTGAAATCTATAAACATAATATTGAGCACTTACTATATGAATCACCATGAACAAACACAAATGAGAGAAGGAACAATCTTTAATGGAGACTGTATGGTGAGATGATGTTACTTGCAAAAAAAAAAAAAAATCAACTAAGGTTAGTGAAGTATTATGGGAAAGTTTGGGGATGCAGAGTTTTGCTCACAGAGATTCCACAGGCAGCTCATAGTGAGATTGAGAGGTAGTCACAGTTGTAGAGAGGTTAACTGAAAGAGAATGAAATGGAAGGAAATGAAATTTGAAATAATGAAGCCACAGAAGTGAAAACATCAAAGCATCCTTAGTGAATAAACATGCAGGGTACCAGGCAGGTCAGAGTTTACCAAAGGTTGTGCTCCTGGTAGTGCTAAGAGTTGGAGGTGGCACAAAAGGCTTCCACAGGCTAGTTTAGGTTCCTTTTTTTTTTTTTTTTTTTTTTTTTGGTGGTCAAGTCATGATGCTTTAATTATCTTGAAACCATACTTTTACTATAAATTTATTACAGATATATCTGAATAAATGCAGTTTTTGATAATACTTTTTGTCACCTTTTACCAGACCATAAAAATGATATAATAGAGTGTCCTTTAAAGCTAACCGCAGGCAGCCAATACTATACATGATAGGATATTAAAATGAGTAATTAAATTTTTCTCTCAACACAGTTAATGTGATTCTGAATTCTGAATCAAGATATAATAAAGGATGACATAAGAAGTTGTCAACCCTACTTTTGGCATTTTTTAAAAGTTATTCCAGATGTATTCCTACACTGAAGAATGGATGCAGAATAAAGGTTGAGGAGTTCTCAAAAATAGTCCATAGTAGACATTTCCAAATTTGACTGCATAAGATTTACCAGTGGCCCTTTTGCTAAGCATTAATTATGGAAACTCACTCCAGATATTCTAATTTAGTAGGAATTGGATAGGTTAGAGAAAGATATAGCTTTATAAAACTACATTTTAAAAATTGTGGTAAAAATATATAACATAAAATTTACTAAGCTAACCATTTTTAACCATGTTAAAGTTTATCATGTACAGTTCAGTGGCATTTAGTACATTCATTTAATTCCATCCACGTCTGGAACTTTTTCATCTTCCCCAAATGAAATTACATACTCATTAAACAATAATTCCCCATTCTCTTCTATCCCCCATGGACAACTGGCATTCTACTTCTTGTCTATATAAATTTGACTACTCTAGGTACCTCATATAGGTGGAATTACACAATATGGGTCTTTTTGTAACTGGCTTATTTCATTTAGTGTAATGTCTTCAAAATTCAACCATGTACATCAGAATTTCTTTATTTTTTTTAAGACTAAATAATATGCCATTGTATGTATATATTACATTTTGTTTATCCATTCACCCACCAGTGGACATTGGATTGCTCCTACTTGTTGGCTTCTATGAGTAATGTTAATATAAATGTTGGTGTACAACTATCTGTTTGAGTCCCTGCTTTCAGTTCTTTGGAATATATATTCGGAAGTGGAATTTCTGGATCACATGGTAATTCCATGTTTAACTTTTCAAGTAGCTACTATATCATTTTCCATAATGCCTGCAGTATTTATATTCCTACCAGCAATGCACAAGGGTTTAAATCTCTCCACACTCCCACCAATACTTGTCATTTTTTAAAATAGTACTCCTAACAGGTGTAGAAGGGTATTTTATAGTGGTTTAATTAATATTTTCCTAATAGCTAGTGTATGATACTGAGAAACTTTTTATGTGCTTACTGGACATTTATATATTTTCTTTGGAGAAATGTCTATTCAAGCCCTTTGCCAATTTCTAACTGAGTTGTTGTTGTCATTGTAGAGCTGAAGGAGTTCTTTATATATTGTGACTGTTAATCCTTTATCAGATATTTTATTTGATTTATCATTTTTGGGTTGCCTTTACATTCTCTTAATAGAATCCTTTGATGCACAGAAGTTTTTAATTTTGGTTAGGTCCAATGTATCTATTTTTTATCTTTGCTACTTGTGTTTTTGGTGTCATATCCAACAGATAATTTTCCCCTACATTTTCTTTTGAGAGTTTTATAGTTTTAGCTTTACATTTAGGTCTTTTGAGTTAATTTATATATATGGTGCAAGATGAGGATCCAACTTCACTTTTAGCACATGGATATCTAGTTTTCTCAGCATCATTTGTTAAAAAAACTATGTTTCCCATTGAATGATCCTGGCATTCTTATAAAAAATAATTTGATGGTATATTCAAAGGTTTATTTCTTGGCTTCTTATTCTATTCCTTTGGTCTTTCTGTTTGTTCTTCATTTTCAGGATTGTTTTCGCCATTTGGAGTCCTTTGAGATTCCATATGAAATTTTAGATGGATTTTTCTATTGCTACAAAAAAGTCACTAGGATTTTGATACAGATTGTATCACATCTGTAGATCACTTTGGGTAGTACTGACATTTTAACAGTAATAAATCTTACAATCAATAAACACGGAATGTCTTTTCATTTATTTTGTGTCTTATTTAATTTCTTTCAGCAACATTTTATAGTTTTCCAACTATTTCCAACTATATAATTGATAGAATTTATTCATAAGTATCTTATTCTTTTTGACAGTATTTTAAATTGACTTGTTTTCTTAATTTACATTTTGGATTGTTCATTACTAATTTCTAGAAACACAACTGATTTTTGCATGTTAATTTTGTATCCTATAGCTCTGCTAAATTTTTCCTTAGTTCTAGTTTTTTGTCTGAAATTTCCAGTTTTTTACGTTTAAGATCATGTCATCTGCAAAAAAAAGAAATTATCTTACTTCTTCCTTTCCAGTTTCAATCACCTTTTATTTCTTCTTCTTGCCTAAATGTTCTGACTTGGACTTCTAGTACTATGTTGAATAGAAGTGACATAAGTGAGCACCTTTGTCTTCTTCCTGGTCCTAGAGTGAAAGTTTTCAGTTTTTAATCATTGATTAAAATGTTGCCATGGGTTTATATATATGGCCTTTAATTTGCTGAGGTAATTTTCTTCTACTCCTAAGTCTTTAAGTGTTTTTGTCATGAAAGGATATTCAATTTGGACAAATAATTTTTCTACATCAGTTGAAATAATCATGTGTTGTTTTCTGCTCCATCCTGTTCATATAGAATATTATGCTGATTAATGTTTGTATGTTGAACCATCCTTGTATTCCAGGAGTAAGTCCCAACTGGTAATGGTGTATAATCTTTCAAATATGCTGTTGAATTCAGTTTGCTAGTATTTTGTTGAAGATTTTTGCATCAGGGAAGCCTGGGTGGCTCAGCTGTTTAGTGCCGCCTTCGGCCCAGGGCGTGATCCTGGAGTCCTGGGATCGAGTCCCACATCAGGACTGCATGGAGCCTGCTTCTCCCTCTGCCTGTGTCTCTGCCTCTCTGTGTGTGTGTGTGTGTGTGTGTGTGTGTGTGTGTGTGTCTCATGAATAAATAAATACAATCTTAAAAAAAAGATTTTTGGATCAGAGTTCAGAAAGGATATTGGTTGTAGTTTTATTTTCTTATAGTGTCTTAGTCTGGCTTTAATATTAAGATAATGTTGGCCACATAGAATTAACTTAGGAATAAAATTGTATTGTAATTAAAATCATCTGCTGATTCTGATCCTCAGCTCCTGTAGAAAATCATAGTTCCCTTTGCAGATATGATATTTTAATATTATTCACAATTCCCTTAAAGAAGTTTTAACAGTAACATTATTAAGAAACCCTCTGTATTCTTATATAGATTTTAAAATTTATTAAGCAGTTTCACAAAAGTTTGACTTCCCAGCAATTACTCAAAAAAGAAGTTCATTAGACTAATTTTACAGATCAGGAAATGTTGATACAAAGAAATTAGCTTAAATTTTGCTAAAAAATGAGCAGAGAGATGATTCAAAGAGTGAATCATGATTTAATATCCACTAAATAATGTGGCCCTATGAAAATAACTGGAGTAGAGAAAAAAAACTGAATTTGTAAGGTATGATTTTATTGTATGGACATTTTAATTGTGATGATATATATTTAGTTTATAACTTGCCTTATAGTCACAAATATCATGGATACCATATAGAACCTTAAAATAGTAAATAGAGCCTTAAGTTGATTATTTCTTACAGTATTATCTCAAGTTGGCTTTTTGATTTATAATGTTTTATACAAAACCAGTGATGATTTCTTTTGCTGGTTGGCTTCTTGGGGACACAGACTCTAAGAAGGATTTCTGTGTTCACAATGTTAAAAGATAAGGGAGGGAAAGAAAGAAAACACAATCAGACAGGAAGAGAAAGTTAGTTATTGTTATAAAGTGAATTTTTTCATGCCCCAAAATTGTGTATATTGAAACTCTAACCCTTAGTGTTATAGTAATTTGAACTTTGAAAAATAATTAGATTTAGATCAGATCAGAGGGGTGTAGCCCAGGATTGGATTAAGATACTTACAAGAAGAAAGACTAGGGCTCTCTCTTTCTACCTTATGAGGGTACATTGAGAAGCAGCCATTAGCAAGCCAGGGAGAGAGTTTTTACCAGGAACCAAATCTGCCAGAACCTTGACCTTAAAATTCCCAGCCTCCGAACTGTGAAAAATAAATGTGATATGCTTAAGCTACTCAGTCTATGGTATTTCATATGATTAATCAACCCAAGGTGACTAATACAATTGTAAAGTAGGTCTAACAACTTTAGACGACTCAGAGGGGGTTCTGGAGCTGGCATGGCCTTTCAGAAATGTCCCTAGTTGGGCTAAGATCAGATCTTTATAGTCCCTACAAATTTGGGTCTTGATGTGAGCTGCGGTGGGAGGGGTGTGACATCAGGCAAGGTAGCTCTCTGCAGCTGAGGGAATCAGTCCTTCACTGAAAGGATCTGCCTAATGTGTCAGACTGTGCTATTCAATGAGTTTTCTCCAGGATTTATTCAGCTGTATTTTCTTGTCTCTTTATCACCTGTTAGTTTTCACTAGCATGCTTTAATTGAATCCTCTGTTTTTGAAGTTGTACACTGAAGTTTCTATATTGGTAAGATTTCATAACTTTAAAGAATATACTTGGCAAAATGCCTCCATGTTCATTATCGTAAAAGATGTTATTTCCTGTTCCTGATGTCAATGAGAAAAAATGTGGTTCATTTTCTTACAAGCCTTTTTTTTTTTTTTTTTTGTAAATAAACTGCAGTACATGTGGTTTGTTAGGTATTATGTGCTTTTTCTCTAGATATTGAGTTTAACATATTCCATCATATGAGATAGATATACCAAAACATAATTTTTTCTTTATAAGAAGAGAAAATTATGATGTTTTTCTTATCTAAGTTTCCTTATCTTAGTTGGTGAGACATCATAAAGATTGCTTTGTCCCAACAAAGTATCCACACAATTAGGTATTTTTTTTCTTAATTGTTTCATTGTATGTTCTATTACATTTTTCAACATATATTCATCTATTATTTACTATATATCAGGTACTACACTACATATTAAAGGCACACATGACTAAATCATATAGTTCTTTCTCTCAAGGAGATCACAGTCAAGTTGAAGAAATAAACAAAAGCAAAAATGTAGTGCAGAATACTATGCATTGATACATTGACATAGAAATAGTGGTATGAGACAGGAAATTAACGAATAACACTTGATGATGCAATTAGAGACATATATAAACCATGGAGTTGTTGTTAGAATAAATCCTAAGGGTCATTTACACAAATAAACCATCTTGAGTACCTTCTACAGTCTCTTTGTTCAGTGATGGTTAAGCTTATGTTGATAAATTTCATTGACAAGTAATTACGACTCCATCTTCAGTTAGCTCTGATGTTAAAACAAAAATTAAAAAGAAAAGAATATTAAAATCGACTCTCCCTTCAAAGTTGATGCTCATTAGTACTTTTCCAAGCTCTGGAGAATGAATGTATTCTCCATCCCACATATCAGCCCTTCAAGTACATAAAAACAACAAAGGTTATTTGGTTTGTTTATATCTTTCAAATTGCAAAACATCACAGGATAGGAATTGAGACTATTTTTTATATTAAACAGCAATTTGTAAGAGGATAGAGAGGGAGCAAATATTAAAGAGAACATGTACCTAGTTCAAACATATAAGGGAAAAATAGACAATGAGAGAAAGAATTAAATTAAATTAATGGGATTATCAAATATTATAAAGAATTTTCAAACCTAAGGAAATATCAACTCAATAAATATTCCTCAGTAAATAAAAATAACAAATGAATGGTAACTCATAGAAGAAGAAATAGAATAGTAAATATGCATACAGAAAAAATTCTCACTTGCTAGAAAAAGTGACATTAAAATAATATATGGCACCATTTTATAAGGACTAAATTAATTTCTTTTTATTTTTTAACAAATTTCTTTTGTACATGGCTATGTTTTAAGATGATAATTTTAGTGCTGGTGTGGTTAAGGTGAAATAATGAGTACTAGATGGAATTATAAGTCAGTAAATTGTCATCTAAACTATTTGTATTTTGGGGGATGCCTGGGTGGCTCAGCAGTTGAGCGTCTGCTTTTGGCTCAGGGCATGATCCTGTGGTCCCAGAACCAAGTCCCACATCAGACTCCCTGCAGAAAGCCTGCCTCTTCCTCTGCCTATGTCTCTGCCTCTCTCTCTCTGTGTCTCTCATGAATAAATAAAATCTTTAAAAAATATATTTGTACTTTGAAATAAAAACAACAATAACTATGTGTAACAGTTTATTCAGCATTTCTATTGCAGAGTACTATGTGAGATTTGTATATATCTCATATAAATTTCATATAAGCCCAATAAAGTAGGTACTTTCATGTTACTCTCATTTTATAGATAAGATTTCTCAAAGTCATACATATTATAAGTGATGGAACCAGGACTAATTCCCAGGGCTAACATCATGTTCACTTTCCATGTGAACTAGCCCCAAGGACATAATGTCACAGAAGGGGGAAAAAAAAAGCAACCCAAAACAAAAACAGCAGTTAAACAAACAAAAGGGTATTAATCATAATGGTACATATAATAACCAAACCGTAACCAAATATAAAAAACTGAGAGAGTATGCACATAGAAAAGAGTGTCTAATTTTTAGTCATTACTATAAGGATAATGTAGAAATAAGGAATGTCAGGGGTTAAAAGTGGAATGCAAATGGTATGTACATTGATTATAATATCTGTTGGCAGATAGAAAAGGAGAGGAACTACTATGTAAAATAAAAAAGTTATATCAGAGATTATTTTTTTCCAAATTTTCATTTTACTTTTAATATAACATCTTTCCAAGAGTGTTACATTTTTCTTGTTTTAGACTTTTGTTTCATTAAATTACACATACCTTTGAGGTAGATGCACATATAAGCCATGTTAGTCTTTTGCACCTTAATATTATACAACAAATTTTGGAAAAAGAGTGTGTTTTGGAAACACACTCAAGAGGAAAGCACAGAGAAAAATAAAATGAGGAGGAAAGGTTTAAAACTAACCTTATTTTCTGGATTTACTATGAATAATTTTGGGTAAAAAACACACATAGAATTATGTGTGACCATTGTTTGGTTGTTTTAACTGAAAAGTTAGTTTGAAGTCAATCTTTGAGTTGCTCAGTAAGAAAAACATTAAGAATTTTTATGATTTCATATAAAATCCCCTGGCAATACTCTTATTTTGTATTCTAAAGAGATAATAGAGGCAGAAAAAAATATCTAGCAACATTTTGTAACTTAACTGTAAAATATGCAAAATTTCAATATAGAGGCAGCCTGAATCAATTGAGCAGAATGTAAGTAGCAATAGCTTCTCTTACCATTCTACCAGAGATTAGCTGAAAAGGAGATTACAGACCTCAGCTGATTGTGACAATTTATTACTTACACACACAGTGTATGCTATATCAACATAGAGTGAGTTTCCCAAATTCCACAAGATGGCATCAAACTGGAGGGGCCAGATGAGGGATGTCACAAGAGGTTGATTTGTGGGAGAGTCGATTCTGTATTACCTCATGGAAGCATCCAGCAAGATCGAGCATCTCCCCAAGAGAGGCAGATGGGGAAAGACCACTGAAAGCTTATTAAAAGGTACCTATCTTGCCATAGGTTGGTGGGATCATAGGGCCTTCCACCAAGACTTGGGCCTGACTGCTGTTGAAACTTGCTTTTGTGGCCATGTAGAGATATGCAAAGTTGCCAAGTGGCCAGGGTACTGGGGTGGAGCCATTCTTCTACAGACATAATAATCTGAAGACCTTCAAACTGGAATGAGGATCTTACAAGTATATTCTCTGTCAGTTTAAGCTTTATGGAAGTGAAATGTATATAATGAGGGAAAGAAACACCATAAGAAATTTTATTAAATGAAGACAGTTGAATACACAGTGAATTTACTACATTTGTTAAAACTCAGTATTATTTTTCTTTTATTGATTTACCACAGTTTAGGAAAAATAACTGAAAAAATACTCCAAATCCCAAACAGCAGCACTTATTAGAATAGGTCATTAAAAATCTATACATGTACCTATAAATATATTTGTAAACAAAGATTAGCTCTGACCAAAATGATAGGTATGAGAATTAAATTAGTGCTTCTCAAACTGTAAAGTGCTTATGAATCACCTGTTTCATTAAAAGCACATTCAGTTGTAGTAGGTCAGGGATGGGGTCCAAATATTTGCCTTTCAAACAAGCTTGCAGGTGAAGAAACTTACATATTGAAAATCGTAATTGATAGTTATGTGGTTGTCTTCTTTTGTTTCTGTCTAAAAGGTTTAAAAATATTAATGGAAATTTCAATAGTAAAGTTTTGTTCTACTAATTTTTCATCAGTGATCTATAGTCATGGTGAAAAGAGTTTACTGCTGCATCAAATTCACATGTATTTATAAGAACACATTTTATTGGGCATACATTATTGTGTGTTAGTGGTATGACTGTATTCATGTTGTGCGGTGTATTGTACGGAGGACATAAAATGGTAAGGAAATGCATCTCTGATATCAAGAACGTTACAATCTATTACAATAAAAAATAAGGTTACAATCTACTTGGAAAATAAATACACTGATAAATAATTATACAACATTCTTCACAAAAAACATAGAAAGATCAAACTGGATTTGCCAGGAGGAGCTAACATTTAAGATGGGTAGTTGACATCACTGCTATCTCATCCACATTCTGGCTGGACTAGGAGTCCAGTGCCTTAGCCAAAAGTCAATTATGAATAGGCCAGGTCCTTGGAACAAACGTTGAGGAAGCTCAACATGATACATTCATTTAAAAGGGGTATTCCATGTTGAATTTTGACAGAATCTTCACTTTTGGGGCTTTGAATACAAAGCCTTGAATTAAGGGACAGAAGCAGAAACATCAGGGAAAAAGAACAGCAGAGAAAAGCTGAGTCACAGTCATAGCAGAGATATTCATGCAGGTGACAATGTACTGTCTCTTCTAAGGTAATTATGAGATGGTGTAATTGAGAAAGCAGTGATTGTCAGAATTGGCTGCACATTAGAACCACTCAGGGAGCTTTTGAAAATCTCAATGCCCAGGCTGGAACTCGAGTCCAGAATGTCTGCAGATATGAGGTTTCAGTGTTTGTTTAAAAAGCTCTTTGGTTGATTTCCAAAGTATAGCCAAGGATGAAAGTCACTTCCTATAATATACTATCAATCGCTAGATCAGCTGCTGAATCCTATAAAACAGAAAACATTGCTCTGGTTCTCCTTGACTTTGGGTTATTAAGTTATGACCTGGTTGCCTAAGTCACCTTACACCGTTGGTTCTAAAGCTTTAACTCTCATTAGAACCACCTGGAGGACCTGTTATAATACAGATTGTTATGCCCCTTCCCAGAGTTTTTTGTTTAATAATAGATCAGGGGTAGGGTCTGAAAATTTGCATTTCTGGCAAGTTCCCAAGAGATGCTAATGCTGGTGACCTATGGGCCACACTTTAAGAATCACTGCCTTATATTACAGAAGAACTAGGAGATTGGGAGAGTAAAAAAAGATAGAGAGAGGGAAGGAAAAGAAACTACTTCTAGGCTTAGGAATAATCTGAATACATTTGTGAAAGATGGTGGTATGTCCATAGAATTTAAGAAGTTCACCATGACTATAGTAAAGGACACTGGTAGAGTAGGCTGTGAAAGCCAAACCAAGAATATGAATTTCATCCTATAATGACAGGTAATTACTCTAACCAAAGGTGGGAATAAGAAAGATAATTTTGGCCTTAGTATGTTAGTGATTAATGTAAGGATGAAATCGATCCTTATTTTTCCAAAGAAACCTAAAACACACATTTATTGAGATATTTTTTCACAGGGAACATTTTGGAAACAAGGTAAAAGATACATGTATAATATTCTGAAATGTAACATTTTAAAAATGAGATTGTAAAATAATAAATCAACACAAAATTTTAGATTTTTGAACACAGTATGAAAATTACTTTTCAAGATAATTGAAATTTCAGCCTCCAAATATTACAAAATTATTTCTTAATGGTATGTCAAAACTAGAATTTCTGTTCTTTAATTTTTTTTAAGACCTTATTTATTTGAGAGAGACAGAGTACAAGCCTGGGGTTGGGGAGCCAATATAAAGGGATAAGCAGACTCCTCACTGAGCATGGAGCCCAAAGAGAGGCTTGATCCCAGGAGCCTGGGATCATGACCTGAACTCATACCACATGCTTAACCAACTGAGCCACCCAGGCACCCCTCTGTTTTTGAGAATATGTATATATATCTCCATATACCTATTTACATTTGTATACTATTAATTTCTGCTTTGCTCTGAAAAAAAGATTTCAAATATATTCTGTTATTGATTAACGTGAGGGATAGATTTTCATTTAAAAAACAGCTTTGTGAAGTTTCCAAGACAAGGAAAAATAAAGGAGTTCATGAACACTAACCAGCTCTACAAGAAATACTAAGGGGCCCTTTGAACAGGAAAGAGAGACCAAAAGCAACAAAGACTAAAAAGGAACAGAGAGTAACAGTGACTTTACAGGTAATACAATGGCACTAAATTCAAACCTATCAATAATTACTCTGAATGTAAACGCACTCAATGCTCCAATCAAAAAGACATAGGGTATCAGAATGAGAAAAAAAACAAGACTCACTAATAGGCTGCTTACAAGAGATTAATTTTAGACCTAAAATACCTCCAGATTGAAGGTGAGAGGATAGAGAGGGACCTGGGTGGCTCAGTGGGTTAAGTACCTGACTCTTGATTTCAGCTCAGGTCATGATCTCAGAGTTGTGAGATCAAGCCCTGAGTTGGGCTCCATGCTCAGCATGTAGTCTGCTTGATATTTTCTCTTTCCCTCTATCTCAATTCTTCACCTTCATCTCTCTCCCTCCAAAAAAAAAAAAAGGAAAAAAAGAAAAGAAAAGAAAAAAGAAAGTTAGACTATAGAGAACCATCTATCTTGCTAATGGACGTTGAAAGAAAGCTAGAGTAGCCATACTTATATCAGACAAACTAGATTTTAAACTAAAGACTGTAGTAAGAGATGAAGAAGGAGACTATATCATAATAAAAGGGTCTATTCAACAAGACCTAACAACTGTAAATATTTATGCCCCTAAGTTGGGAACAGCCAAGTATATAAACCAATTAATAACACATTTTTTTAATTAATAACAAAATTAAAGAAACTCATTGATAATAATGCAATAATAGTGGGGGGTTTAACATCTCACTGACAGCAATGGACAGAACATCTAAGCAGAAGATCAACAGGGACACAAGGTCTTTTAATGACACACTAGGCCAGATGGACTGGACAATATATTCAGAGCATTTCAACCTAAAGCAGAAGAATACATATTCTTTTCAAATGCACATACAATGTTCACCAGAATAAATCACACATGTATAAATCAGGCCTCAGTCAGAACCAAAAGGTTGAGATTATACCATGCATATTTCCAAACCACAATATTATGAAACTTGAAGTCATCCACAAGAAAACCATTGGAAAGACCACAAATACATGAAGGTTAACGAATCTTCTACTATGGAATGAATGGGTTAACCAGAAAATCAAAGAAAAAATTTTAAAAAATATATGGAAGCAAATGAAAATGGAAACACGACAGTCCAAAACCTTTGGAACACAGCAAAAGTGGTCCAAAAAAGATAAGTATAGAGCAACAGGCCATCCTCAAGAAACAAGAAAAGTCTCAGATATACCTCCTAACCTTACATGTAATTGAGCTGGGAAAAGAACAGCAAATAAAGCCCCAAACCAGCAGAAGAAGAGAAATAATTAGGATTACAGCAGAAATAAATGATACACAAATCAAAAAGACAGTAGAACAGATCAACAAAACTAGGAACTGATTCTTTGAAAAAATTAACAAAACTGATAAACCCCTAGCCAGACTTATCAAAAGAGGAAGGACCCAAATAAATAAAATCATGAGTGAAAAAGGAGAGCTCACAACTAATATCTCAGAAATACAATTATTTTTTGATACAAACAATTATAAGAGAATATTTTGAGCAATTATATGCCAACAAATTGGGTAATGTGGAAGAAATGGATAGGTTCCTAGAAACATAAACTACCAAAACTGAAATAGGAAGAAATAGAAAATGTAAACAGACCCATAAGCAGCAAAGAAATTGAATCTGTAATCAAAAATCTCCCAACAAACAAGAACCCAGGGCCAGATGGCTTCCCAGGGGAACACTACAAAACATTTAAAGAAGAAGTAATACCTATTCTGTTGAAGCTCTTCCAAAAAGCAGAAATGGAAGGAACACTCCCAAATTCATTCTATGAGGCCACCATTACCTTGATTCCAAAACCAGACAAAGAACCAACTAAAGAGGAGAATTACAGACCAATATCCTTGATGAACATGGATGCAAAAATTCTCAACAAGATACTAGCTAATCAGGTCAAGTAAAAGGATTATTCACCATGATCAAGTGGAACTTATTCCTGGGCTGCAGGGGTGGCTCAAAATCCACAAATCAATCAGTGTGATACACCCCATTAATAAAAAAAAAAAAAAAGGATAAGAACCATATAATCCTTTCAATAGATGCAGAAAACACATTTGACAAAACACAGCATCATTTCTTGATAAAAACCCTGAAGAAAGTAGGGTTACAAGGAACATAACATCATAATGACCATATATGAAAAACCATAATATCATCCTTAATGCAGAAACACTGAGAGCGTTTCCCCCAAGGTCAGGAATACAACAAGGATGTCCACTCTCACTTCTGTTGTTTTACATAGTACTGGAAGTCCTAGCTTCAGTAATCAGACTACAAAAAAGGGAAAAAAGCATCCAGAGCAGCAAGGAAGAAGTCAGTCTTTCTCTCTTCACAGCCAACATTATATATTATGTAGAGAACCTGAAAGATACCACCAAAAAGTTGCTGGAACTGATACAGGAATTCAACAAATGTACAATATATAAAAAATCAATGTACAGAAATCTGTTGCATTTCTATACACCAATAATGAAGCAGCATAAAGAGAAATCAAGGCAAACCCTTTTGCATTGTTGGTGGAAATGCAAACTGGTACAGAACAGACACTCTGGAAAACAGATTGTCTCAAAAAGTTACAGATTCCTCAAAAAGTTAGAAATAGTACTACCCTACAATCCAGCAATTGCACTACCAGGTATTTATGCAAAGGATACAAAAATGCTGATTTGAGTGGGCATATGCACCCCAATGTTTATAGCATCACTATCAATAACAGTCAAATTACGGAAAGAACCCAAATGTCCATTGACTGATGAGTGGATAAAGAATAGGTGGTATGTATATAAATATACACACACACACACACACACACATACACACATGGAATATTACTGAGCCATCAAAAAGAATGAAATCTTGCCATTTGCAATGACATAGATGGAACTACAGTATACAATGCTAAGTGAAATAGGTCAGTCAGACAAATATATGATTTCACTCTATGTGGAATTTAAGAAACAAAATAGATGAACTAAGGGGAAGGGAAGGAAAAATAAAATAAGACAAAAACAGAGAGGGAGGTAAACTATAAGAGAACAAACTGCGGGTTGCTGTAGGGAGGTGAGTGGGGGATAGGCTAAATAGGTGATGGGCATTAGGAGGGCACGTGCTGGGATGAGCTCTGGGTGTTCTATGTAAGTGATGAATCACTAAATTTTACTTCTGAAACTAATACTACACTATATGTTGCCTAACTTGAACTTAAATTAAAAAAAAAAAACCTTTGTGGAGAATTTTTATTGTTAAGCAGCATTATTTTCATTTCTGCTAGTAGATTGATACAGAAGTGAATTCATCTTTCTTCATCTTCAGGAGGTACATTTAATTTATTTTATTGTTTTAGCTTGTATAAAAAAAAGTAGTAATCACTCAGCTTCAACCTCAGTTTTACCTGCTTTCATTCTATTGTTTAATACATCAGTTTTATCAACTCTGACTCCTTCGGTAATAGTTTATTTAAAAGCCTAATACTAGAAGTGGAAATGTTTTCTTCCCATTTATATTCAATCTTGAAAGTTTGCACATTCATTTATGTTTGAGTTTATTCCTTAAGGCCTTAGATACAATAAAAATAGAAACTATAGATTACTCTTGATTTATTTTTGCCATTATTTTGAAAATGATCTTTGATGAATCAGAAAAATATCAATTGCAAATATCACAATTTTCTCCCATTTTAGTACTTTTTTTTTAAATCATTTGCATGTCCATATATTTGATCTTGAAGAATGGTCTTAAGGGTTTTCCTTGAAAATCTTTTCTTAAACTAGAGTGCTGTATATAAATGTGCCAAGGGTTTAGAAGTCTCCATACATTTACATCTGATCAGCTCCCTTGGTATCAGCAAAAAGATTCAAGGGTCCTTTTCCTTTGGAAAAATCCCTTTGGTTGGCCCCTTTATCTTCTTGTTAACTTGTTCTTGGAAGTGATTACTCCAATAATGGTATCCTTAGATCACATGATATGCTTTGCTCAAAAATATATTTTAAAAACGGGAACCATGATCAAAGACAATTTAGAATTACAGTGGAAAAAATGTATACCCAGCTTGGGGAAAACATTATTCACCACTAACAATGCAGCTTTGTTAAGAAGGCAGAAGTGGAGAATGTCAACCTTTACGAGAAATTCAGTCCAAAGAAGGGGGTGCCTGGACTAGCTATGCAGACTGGAGATGTCTGGGAGAAGGTGACTCTAAAACCATTTTAAATGACTTCAAAACTGTTTTGGATTCCATTAAGAACTTAGAATTCTACACTACACTAGAATTTTCTATTAATTAAAATATGAACTATAGTCAAATATAAATATATTTGTGTACAAGAAGTTCTGTTTTTGATCCATGACTAAAAAGAGAGTATCAGAAAAAAAAGTTTAGGAATTTGTAGTCACATGTATTATTCTTTTCTAATTGCATGAGATTTAGGGGGAAGAGTTTAAGGATCTTACAACCAATTCTTTACCAAAATAATACTAACTAGAAGATTTATTTTAATTTAGACATTGTAAGGTTTAGCATAGTAATACACAACATCAGACAAGTAGGAAAGGAATATAACATATTATTTGAAAAAGAAAAAAGCATGTAGTTTTTTAAAAGGCTTAGGATAAATTTTAAATTTCCATATAAGAAGTAAATAAGAATGTAAGACTTTTTAATATATTAAATATACATGATTTAATATTATTTGAAAATAAATAGTAAAAGGTAGAAATAAACTAACTGGAATTAACATATATAGCATATTTGTACAATATTGTTATATAAATATAATCTAAAATATATAATATATAGTGTATAATATGTAATATTATAACATAACTATTAATTGATTCTTTATAAAGCTAACTGTATATCAGTAAGTATTTCTTAATGGGAGATCAATAAATGATTCTGGTTTTATTTGATGTCTAAACTATCTTTCTTGACTCACTAATTCATTTCAACTCAGGTTGCCCACATATTGGTAGGACAGGGAAGCAGGGTAGTTGAGGGTAACAGCGAAAAGTGAAGTGTTAGAACATTATATTTCAACTGGGATATGAAGAAAGTTAATATAGAGGCAACTGATAGAACAAGAGTAGAGTTAGGAACCAATGGGCTGGTTTTGTAAGGTCAAAGTTCTATTCTCTTAAAAATTGTTGATTGAGAAGGTGGAAAAGATAGGAGTCTAGTAGAGAAAATGTAAGATATTTATGAGTCACCTCTATCATCACCCTGAAGCCTGGCTGATGAACACAATACATTCATGATTTCTTTCTATTAATACAATAAAAAATAATTTACCCATTCAGCCTTTCAGACCTTTACAAAATTGTAAAATTATGTGCTATTATTTTTTTAAAGATTTTATTTATTTATTCATGAAAGACACAGAGAGAGAGAGAGAGAGAGAGAGAGGCAGAGACCCAGGCAGAGGGAGAAGCAGGCTCTATGCAGGGAGCCCGACGTGGGACTCGATCCCAGGTCTCCAGGATCACAACCTGGGCTGAAGGTGGCGCTAAACCGCTGAGCCACCCAGGCTGCCCTGTGCTATTATTCTAATATGCAAACTCATATATATATATATATATATATATATATATATATATATATATATATGTATTTATATATGCATATACATATATATATATATATTTTTTTTTTTTCCAGAGGAAGAGAGAGAGGATGTGCACAGGAAGTGGGGAGGAGCAGAGGGAGAGGAAGAGAGAGAATTTTAAACAGGCTCCACCCCGAGCCCTGAGCCAGATGCAGACCTGGATCTCACCCCTTGAGATCATGACCTGAGCCAATACTAAGGGTCTGGTGCTTAACTAACTGAGTCACCCAGGCACCTACTCCTAAAACCTATTCTTTTTATATAAATTGGGATTAACCTAGCCACATTGACATTTCACATATACTTTATTCCCTTTTATGACATTTGGTTGTTATGGAAAAGAAGAAAATATACTATACAAACATACAACAAAGAAGGAAGTTACAAATCATAATTAAGAAGCTATTTTAATATTTCAATGCCCACTTAAGTCTATAAATATCAAGAAGCATATTTATATATCTCTCCTTGGTTGTATGTCTTTTATTGTAAAAGAAACTTAAAAACCTTGAGGATTTGTGTCTTAAATTAAGTGTTTTATTCAAACGTTATTCATTGTGGTCCCATTTTGTACAACTGCTAATATCCATTAACTACAGAAAAATTAGTAGTCTGTACTTGAGTTTTTACTCTATATACAAAAAGTGTATAACTTAGCTAATGATTCTTGTTCAGGTTAGCTAATAAAGGTGTGCTTTTCTCACCCTTTCCTCCTCAAAGGCTAATCATCAGGTCATTTACTTCTCTATTCAGTAAGAACCATTAAGAATTCAGTAAACAAATATTAGGATGTGAATAAACTTAACAACTCAAAAATCTATTAATTTTTTATTACTAATAAATAGTAGGGTCAATATATAGATTATCAATACCCTTTATCTATTGTCTATTATCTCTGATGACATAAACCGACTGAACCAATATCTGTGGTAGAATTGTCTTCAGTGAGTACAATTCAACATTCTTCAAATAGTCTAAAATATACCCCTAGATTTAAGTTAAATATGTTGAAAACCGATACATGGACTTTGGATTAATTATAGATTATTGAATCACACTTGAATGTGATCCCATTAGAATATATTGGAAATTAATTTTTGAAACATTCTGGAAATATGTTGATAAATATATTGTTCAGTTTGTTATACATGGTACGTACTTATATATGAAAATCCTCAAATTCAAAAAAATAAATAAATAAAAATAAAAATAAATAAATAAAAAAGAAAAAAAAAAGAAAATCCTCAAATCCTATCTGTTTTTAGGATTGGTTATAGTTGAACACTTCCTAAGACTGAACTGCTCTTAAACTTATGGACAAGGAATTATGCGAATTACCAGATTTCCCTCTTTGCATTAGCTGGAGGAACCTAATTTGTCACCAATAGCTATCAAGAGCATAGATACTTATGAAATACTTTTTATTTTTTTATTTTTATTTTTTTATTTTTATTTTTTTTGAAATACTTTTTAATAAGCACATTCAGTTCAGCTTATTTGCTTTTAACTTTTTTTGTCACAATGGCCTCTCATTTACATTAACTTGTTTTTTAAGTATCTGTTCAGAAGCTACTTGATGTCTCCTTTTTCTTTAAAAGGAGATATTTAATTAAACAATAATAATTAAACAATTAATAAAGCAATTATAGAAGTGCTGGTATGAATACAGTTAATGAATCGATTTTATATATATGTACACACATATATGACTGCTGTCATTCTTTATTGTTTCTTTTATTAATGTTTTCTATTCTTTAACCAAATTTAAATCAGATAAGCTAGTTATTCCACGTGAGTGACTTATGCAAATTTGTTTACATTGTCCAATTGTTTCTATTTTTAAGAAACATGGAATTTCCCTTTAGCAGCAACTGTTTCATTTTTGTAGTAATTGTCTCTGTTCAAGACAATTAGGAGTGATGGGGACTTTATTAGTTAATTAGCAAGGCCTGAGGAACACTGCTCCACCAGCTTAATTAAATTCATTTTAAAACACACAATGTAAACCATAGCTGGTTGTTAATGATCAACACATCTTGTCTATTTGGTTCTATTTTTCCCTCTAAATCTTTTCTTTTAAACCTGTGAACTTCCAGCTGTTTCTTCAAAACAAAGTGAAACAGCTGCTGAGAGGTATTAACTCAAACATCCAAAAGACATTCAATACCTTCAGATTTTCTATTTCCTATACTGCTATTATGACATTTACCTTTAAAGGTAACTCATTTTTTAAAATCTCATCATCTTTCCAAGTAAAAATTTTTCATTAAAATAATGAGGTATTCAGGAAATACGGTAATCCTTTGTTTATCTCTTTCTTTGAAAAAAAAATAAAATAATTAATTATATTGATTATAGAACCTTTTTCTATTTCTTCCTAATGACTTGAACAATTGAATATAAAATTGTCCTATCTTTTGGCTATTGTTTAAATTTAACTTAGACTTTGTCTAAGTGTGATCATTTTTTGTTGCTTTCTTTTTATTTTAGTTCTCTTTCTCCTATAATTAACATCTCTCGTGTATCTACCCTGACATCTTCGTTTGTCCTTATTTATGTAGATCTACGTATAACTTTTTTGAGCTGAAAAGAGAATAATGAATGAAATAGGGTAGTCATGCTCATATATAAAGCTATGATGAACTTGAAAGACGCTGAAAGAGGAGACAGAAGTGGGAAAAATAGAGAATGGACAGATAATTCCATCTATGGGCTGGGAATCCTTTTTAGGTATTGGGTTATTTCAATTAACAGCCAGACAGTTACTAACAAATCACTCTGGTTATTCTGTGTGTAGTGGTTTTGGAGAGGAGAGTCAGAGACACCTAGCTGCCCATCAATAGCTATTGTATATTTTTCCTCCACAAATATAACCCTAAACACATGTTGTTGCAATATTAATGTGTGTAACTGAAAACTACATTCTTCAGCCTGCCATGCAGATGGGGTGGTTATGTGATTAAGTACTGGCCAGTAAACCATAAGGAGAAGGTTTAAAAATGACTTCCAATAATATTCCTTCAAAAAGGAGAAGCTAGGGGATCCCTAGGTGGCTCAGTGGTTTAGCGCCGCCTTTGGCCAGGGCATGATCCTGGAGCCCTGGGATCCAGTCCCCCATCGGGCTCCCTGTATGGAGCTTGCTTCTCACTGTGCCTGTGTCTTTGCCTCTCTGTCTCTCTGTGCGTCTCTCATGAATAAATAAATTAAAACCTTTAAAGGAAAATAAAAGGGAGAAGCTATAATACGTCTCCTCCCTTCTCTTTGCCTCAAAGAGATGTGATAGCTAGAAATTCAGCAGTGCTTTTGTGACCAAATATATCTGTTCACTGCTGCTGCATCCCATCCTCTAAAACAATGGCTTATATGGGGATCAAGAATATTTGCCAAATGAGGGGCTCCTGGGTGGTACAATCGGTTAAGTGTCTGCCTTCAGCTCAGGTCATGATCTCAGGGTCCTGGGATGGAGCCCAGCTTCGGGCACCCTGCTCAGCGGGGAGTCTGCTTCTTCCTCTGACTCTCCCCCACCCCACTCATGCTCTCTCTCTCTCTCTCTCTCTCTCTCCTGCTCTAAAATACATAAATAACTAAATAAAATCATTAAAAAAATATTTTCCAAATGAATGGATGAATTAATCAATTAATTGACAAATGAAGTAGAAAGGTATTTCTTCCTCAATAGCTGCCTCATCTTTACCCCTTACTGAGATCTCTTGTTAGTTTTGAAGATCAGCATTTTTAAGGCCGACTTAGGAATGGTTGGCTATATTTATTTGCTACATGCCCTTTAGCAAATCATTTACTTTTCATAAACTTTGGTTTTATCATATGCAAACTGTGATAATAGTATCTATCATGCGTGGCTGTTGTAAAAACCTGAGATAGGTTATTATATCCTTGCTTTGTTGCCTTGCATATTATAGTTTCTGAGTAACTCATCCACAAATGTCTTGTAATTTATATTTCTCCAATAAATTCACTAATGAATATGATGTGAAGTAACTACAATTTTATTGAATTTTTACTGATTGATGCTTTATGCTTAGGTACACATAATTTCCTAATTAGATACTCTTTCCATTTAAGCTACTTCTTATTTCATCGTTACCATGCACTCATTTCAGAATGTCATTATGTAACTTTAAAAATATAAAATTTAAACAAAAATAGCATCTTAGAAAATGTTCATTGTTTTCTTATATTGCTTTCTATTGACAAGATATAAATTATAGCTAGATTATTAACGTGTAGTTTCATATTAAGGATGGGACACTCAGGGAGATTTTTCTAAAGTAGAGGAGATAACCATGATCTAAGGTAAAATATGGATTCTAGTAGAGTGAGAAAGAAGCACAAGAGAAATTCAAGGGAGAGGGATTTCTTTGACTGGGAACATCAGAAAAGTCTTCAGAAAAGAGGCCCCACATTAGCCAGGATCTAGCAGATGGAATACGATGGAAGAAGGGGCATACTAACAAAACAGCGTGTCAGAACACATGTCCAGGTAGCAATCAATAAATTGGTTTGACTAGAAGAAAGAGTGAAAGAATAAGGAAATGTAAAAGAAGTAGCAGAAGATAAAGCATGAATGGTATCAACCTCATAAGCTTAGTTGGATAAAAATAGTTAATCATTTCTCAAAAGAAAGATGTACATACAACTATGCTCATATACTTCACGAAATAGAAAGGTGAGTTTCTGGAAATGGGAGAGGTGACTGAATCAGAGCTATTAAAAGGCATTTGATGTTGATGCAATCCTAGAGTCTTTCACTGGCATTCGTTTATCCTTTCCTTCAATCACCTGAACTCATGACAGGTGCCAACAACGTTTTCTATAACTGGTCAAAGGGTCCAGGATACAGAGATGGTTCAGATGCCTTTCATAGTGTTTCTAGAAATCTCGACTGTCCTTACCTGGACAGGAAATGTGTCTCCAACCTATGCCATTTGATCTACTTCTTTTGGATCTTTATCATAGTTCAACCCTATTACTTAAACATTTTGTGGCAGAGATGATGGATCAAAACAATTTACCAGGCCACATCAGATTCAAGGCAGACATTACAGAACACACACAACAGGAGGGTACATGGTCCGAGGGAGTGTTAGTCCAGCCAACCTACCCACCCCCCCAATAAAAACAGAAACAAAAATCCTGATTTCAGGATATATATTTTTTTCTCTAGAAATGAATTTTTCTTCTTTCCAAAACATTTCTTTCTATTTCATAAACCGAAATCTTGTCTTATCCAAGAAAGTTTGGATTTTATTGTTACATTTAATTCTATTCTAAAGGCAAGGAAAAGAGAAAGGAGAAAAAAAAGGAAAAAGAAAAAGAAAAAGAAAGAAAGGCATTAAATAAGCCAGTGGCCCCACATCTCCTCCAAGTCTCTTTTGATAGTGTGTCTGACAACTAGAATAATGCATGTGGAAATACTCTTCCCTACACTCAGTCTGCTTCTTTGTCAACTTCAATAGCAAGGTTCACTGAATGGTCTGTCTCATTGTCTATAAGCAACTCCAGAGCCCCTTAAAACTCACCAGTCAGGCTGGGAGAATCAGTAGACATTTGGCCTTTTATCACAGGATGGATCCATAGCCTGACATGCCAATTATATTGGGTAGAATAGGAAAATGCGGTAACTTGAACAAATCTCATCTGTTAATGACACTTCAGCCTTCAGCTGTTCTACAGTTTCTGAAATGTCAAAGGCTGAGAAATCTTTTTTGAGTATCTCATTCACTGGTGGAGTCAGGTAGCCTCAAATATGATGCAAATTGCTTCTGGGGCATGGCATTGGAGCAGTTTACCTCCTGCTTTTTTCATACACTTTACGGGACTTGTTAATCAAACCACTGGGCCCTGTACACTAGGAGGTAGTCACAGCTCTTCAGAAAAATATTTGAAAAGTCAAAACTAGAAAAAATTATGGATTAAAAATGTAGGGGAGACTTTAATCTGCCTTAGATACTACAGCAACATCGAAGGGCAATCTTCATCGTGCTGAGTCAATTGAAAGGATTCAAAGTCTGAGAATATTCAGTTTATTTATAACTAAATGCAATTTGGAATGCTTTATAGATCAATGGATATTGCAGAGTAACAGACCCCTAATTAAAAATGTTTTGCTGGTGTAATGAGCAGATATTTTTTTTCATGAAACACACACACAAGAATAATTTGAAATATCTTCTTTGCTTCTCCCCACCCCCCACTTTTACTATGGGTGCTATAAATGTCAAATCTCTTTTATGCCAATATGCTGCCCTCCTACCAGGATTATATATATGTAATATATATATATATATAAAGATTTTATTTATTTATTCATGAGAGACACAGAGAGAGAGGCAGAGATACAGGCAGAGGGAGAAGCAGGCTCCATGCAGGGAGCCCAATGTGGGACCTGATCCCGGGACCCCAGGATCACGCCCTGGGCTGAAGGCAGATGTTTGACTGCTGAGCCACCCAGGCATCCCTGAAAAGGCTTATTTTTCAGTGATGAAGTGTAGATTTCTGAGTTCTTAACAGTATTCATATCAAATACTGTTGAGTCTTTAGCTAAGTCAACCTACTCTGCTTTCTAATCTCAGTCAGTAACTGAATTTGCTTGTCAGTGGCTTTTTGATGTTTGTTTGGTGGTATACTTTCACCAGAAATATACAGAGGAGTATTTATTTCTAAGGAATGTAGTAACACCTTCCTGAAACTATCGGACCTTTTTTGGTTGTTATATTTTTAGTGGTTGATGGAAAAGATATTCTAAATGGCAGTATGTGTAGCCATTAGCTACAGAAATGTTGGAGTCATGCAAACATGGGTTCAAACCCTGTTTATAACATATTACTTGTATATTTGGGTATTTGGGTGAACTACTTATCTGAGTCTCAGCTTCATTATCTGCAAAAGGGCAACATCTTTATTGTAGAATCATAATGAAAATATAAAAAGATAGTAACACTAGGGGTGCCTGGTTGGCTCAGTCGGTTAAGCATCTGCCTTTGGCTCAGGTCATGATCCCAGGATCCTGGGATTGAGTCCCATATCAGGCTCCCTGCTCCCTTTCCTCCCTACTCATGCGCACTCTCTCTCTCTCAAATAAATAAATAAATAAATAAATAAATAAATAAATAAATCTTTTAAAAGACGGTAACATTAATGTTTTTCACACCATGTCATAAACATACATAGTAGGCACGTGCAACAAATAAATTACTGCTATTCTTCATTTCTGTTTGTAAAGCTGTAAAAAAAAAATATATCAGGAAGCTCACAATCAAACTATAATACTGTAGCCTTCTCAATCACTGTAAATCATCCCCTGCCAATCTTTGTTTGCCATAATGTATGACTAAGGATTTCCTAGGTTGGGTCACATACATGAAGCCCCCAAACCATGCTAGTGTCAGAAAAGGTCAGACTTGAATCTAATAGAGCCAAGGTAGAAGAAGGAGAAGCCAATGATACTGAGCTCCTAAAATTGTGGTGGATGAGGAGCAAGACAAAACAGAATGGTACCATGACAAAACCCTGCCTCCCTCTACACTAGCCACATTTCCTTTTAAATATGTCTTCTATTTTGTGAATTGGGCAAATTGACTTTGAAAGAAGAAATATGAAAAGCCATCAAATGACGACTGCCTAAAATGGCAAAAAGAGCCTATTCTCTTTTACTTTCAACTCATTCCAGCCAAATGAAGGTTACATACAGGATGTCTCTAACCAGTTTTGGAAACCCATGCCTGTAATATAGTGAAGGGAGATTTTGGTCTGCTGTACTACCAGCTTCTCCGGCTAATATTAAAGCCACGGGAAAAAAAAAAAAAAGCCACGGATTCTTCCCTGTAGGCTTTAAAGCATCCTCCCTTTTCCAATCTCTTTTTTTTTTTTTTTTCCGAGTATCTCTTTGATCTTTGCTTTGGCCAGGAATGTTTGGTTCTGTTCTGGTTTTGTTCTTTCTTCCCACTATGCAGCTCCTAGGAAACTAGTAGGTTTATCTTTTTAAATTATTTTTTTAAAGATAGATAGATAGATAGATAGATAGATAGATAGATAGATAGATTGATTGATTTGAGAGTGCAAGGGGAAGGTGAGGGGCAGAGGGAGAGGGAGAGAGAGAGAATCTCCAGCAGAACACAGAGCCTGACTCAGGGCTCGATTTCACAACCCTGAGATTATGACCTGAGCCAAAATCAAGAGTCAGATAGTAAAGTGACTGATCTACCCTGGCACCCTACCTGTTTTTATTTTTAAACACTAATAGAACTATATCTTTTTTGTGATAACAGGAAGCAAGCAATGCTATCTCTATGTT
This sequence comes from Canis lupus dingo, assembly GCF_003254725.2. Taxonomy (NCBI): domain Eukaryota; kingdom Metazoa; phylum Chordata; class Mammalia; order Carnivora; family Canidae; genus Canis; species Canis lupus. The sequence continues at coordinate 50,435,194 of NC_064255.1, read as the reverse complement.
ACCAATGAAGAAGTTGAAACCCAGAAATGTTAAATGATTTCAGCAGAGGCAGCAGAGGGAAGCATCAGGGTTTAAAACAAAGCTTGAAGCTTTGACAGTGCTGTCCTTTAAAGAAAGGTGAGCATCTGTTTTTAAATTTACTTCTTTTTATCTTTTACTAATAAAATTGAGCATGTAAAGGGCATGTAGCCCATTACAGTTTATAACAGTGTCATCAAATACACAGTTGATACCAACCTTCAGAGCAACCCTTTGAGGAAGACTTACTTTCTCCCATTTTACCTGTGAAACACTGATTTTAGACATTTGGCCAAGGTCACATTACTATAGTCGTGTATAAATATCAATCTAAAGAGTCTGACTCCAAAAACCAAAACCATGTGCTCTTTCCATATGGTAAGTCACATGATCAAGGTCAATGCTTAATGTCCATGGGACATTTCAGGGATGTTAGGAAAGAATCTGTCTCCTAAAATATCTCTTCACTAATGTCTTACTGTGGAACATAAATACTGCACATTACTAATTTCCTTGCATAAAAGCACAGAAGAATCTGTGATGTAAAAATGCCGTCAAAGGTGATAACATATCAAAATAGCTTCATATAATCTTCAGTCATTATCAACCAAGTTTAACTGAATTAATTAAATCAGCAGGTATTTAAGTTTTGAAGATGATCAATATGAAAAACAAATGTTTGTAGGAAAATAAGTTGCAAGTCAGGCCTGCTTAGGTCTATCCCCTTGAGGAAAGCTGGTATAGAGTGGATAATCATCAAGGTCCTGCATAGTGAGATGGTGGTGTCAAGTAGAGAGAATAATGTCTATACCAGAATGATACTGAGGTTATCTTGGGTGTCACTCCTGGTTCCATGATTTGAGTCCGATTCTGACTAAGGCAGAGATACTAAGATACTTATAAAAATTCCCTTCCTATTTAAATTAATTATAGCAAACACTGCTGGATACTTAATGAACACTTATTCCTTCCTTTTCCATTTTAGGAAATCACTGTGGGTTTTCTGGAGTAGTAATGTGCCAGCTTAAAAATCAAATAGCCTATAGGCCCCATGCTGTCTTTATAGCCATCAATAGCCCATGAGATTCAACAGAAATCTCTTGGAGACTTCTGGGAATGTTTTGCCTTTCAAAGATATGTACTTTCCTTCCATCTTATTCATTCCTACTTCTTCCTGCCCAAAAATTAGATGGAAATCTGTAAATTGGTTAGTTTTATTGAGATTATGAGGGAAAAAGGAGAAACAAACTACAGGGGAGAGATAGTGTTAAAAAAAAAAGACAGAAGGAGCCTGAAATATGGATATTTTAAAGCTCCCATGTCATCGCTATAGACTTATTTGCAGACTTACTTATCTAAGACACATAAGCTTTTATTTGGTTAAACAACAACAGTCAAATTTTTCATCATTGTAGGTGATGCACTATCCAGAAAGATTCTTCTTTTTTTTTTTTTTTTCAGTTAGGAAATCTTTACAATCCACACACACAGGTTGAAAATAGGAGTGTATATAATTTATTGACATAGATCTCTTTTCTGTTACTATTTGACCTAGGACAAGTGATTTTAATTTTCAGGATCCTAGCAACCAAAAGTGACGTAGGTAAGTCATATTTAAGATGATTGTTTTTTCTTCTAAAGTCTAGAATTTCAAAAAAATCTCCAAATGGAATGAAAAATAAGTATTTCTTCCCCTGTAATTTCTTTGTAAATTGAATCAGTTATAGCTGAGAAAAGAGAATGAAATGTTTCAGAGAGATTACCAAGGATTTGATTTGTGTAACTGAGTGAATTTGGGACAGGATTTCATATCCTCTACAACTGGAAGCTAAGTGGAACATATATCTAATTACAGATAACAAAATACAGAAATATTATTTTTAAATGAGCTTATGATAAAAAATTAGGACAGAGCTCTGGAGGGTAGTAAGAATTCTAAAGGTATTATTGCACACATGAAAGAGGCAGGATGTCAGAAGCTGCTCTTTTATGTGAAACTATATATTGGTCACATTGTAGTTAGACTGTGCTCATACCTACTTCAAACATTCATCTTTATTGGGAGACTAACTTTTTGAAGATGTACTATATGCTGACACTGTGAGAAATACAACGGAGTGAGAGAGAAATAACACCAGTTCGGGTAGCTTTCAGCCCACCAAAACCAGATAAATCAGTGTCACAAATAATCATGAAAAATAGCATGGAATGGGATAAAGGGCATAAAAGCAGGATGACCGGGGCAGCAGTGGTGGCCCAGTGGTTTGGTGCCGCCTTTGGCCTGGGGCGTGATCCTGGAGACCTGGGATCGAGTCCCAGATAAGGCTCCCTGCATGGAGCCTGCTTTTCCCTCTGCCTGTGTCTCTGCCTCTCTCTCTCTCTCTCTCTCTCTCTCTCTCTCTCTCTCTGTCTCACATGAATAAATAAATAAAATCTTAAAAAAAAAAAAAAAAAGGCAGGATAACCGTACATTTGGTGTATGCAGGAAAATCCTGGATTAATCCTGCACTGCTACTCTGGTTTAATTACTGGCATTGGCCCCTTCCACACTCAAAAGTGCCCCACAATGATTATATGGGTTTGAAATTGAAATGTTACTTCATATATTTATCAATCCAAATCACTGATTTCTATACCATTCCTTTTACAATAATGTAAGACGAAAACTAGAAGTCTTACCGCTCTGCTCTTTATTTCACCAACGTGGTTCCTTTTCATCTAACCCGATCATTAGCAACACAAAAAGAATCTAAACAAAATCTGAAGCAGTATTTTCAAGAATGGTGATAAAAATGGTCCACTATAGCACCTTTAGAGAATATACTGAATAAGACCAAGTTAAAAAAAAAAAAAAAAGATCAAATCCAAAGAACAAAATGAACCTGTGGGGGCATACATGAGAATTATTAATAGATTAGAGATTAAAAGCATCCTTTTTGCCTAAAGAAAGCTGCTTTTAATGTGTTCTCTGATTGTAAAAGATAAAACTTTACTCCCATTATAAGTGCTATTTACCAAATGAATTTATGACAGCCTATTTTACATTATTAGTGATAGTATTAGGATATAAGTCAGCTCCTCTTCTGGCAGGAGCTGACTCCCAGAAGGCACTCACAGGTAATAATGAAAAAATAGCCATGTTAAAGTTACGTATGTTGGCCCTGGAAGAGCACACAGTGAAAGGCAACTAACTGATTCCTGGTCAGAGGCTGCATCAGACACGTGCTTAAGGCTCATTCTTCTACACAGGAAACTCTTGTTAGGGCCACTAGTGGATTTTATCATTGGTTTTAGTGTTCCCCTTTTCTGATTCCACTAAAGAAAAAATTAAAATGCTTTTCATATTTTTGACACCCACTAGAAAAATTCTCTTCTCTAATAATAATGGGAAGTATTGTAATTAGAACCAGAGAGATTTTATTCCTTTCCGGTGATTTGACTTAGCATAAATCCCTTATAGTAAAACCATTTATCTATGGTTTGTTGAGACATAATTAGACTTTTTTAAAAAAGCAGTTTTGGTTATTAATACAGCACTCTAGATTGAGCAGGATTAATCCAGTCCACTATTCTATACTTCAAAATGAATTGGGAGGGGCAAGAAAACAGAAATTTTCTAAATCTTCACCTGTCACCTGAAGTCAACTAAAAATATTTATAAATAATTTATTAATGCTGGAAAAAAAGTTTCCAGGTTTAGACAAAACATATTAGAAGACTATGAAAAAAAGTGTAATTTGAGGGAGGGGCCAATGCAAAATTCATCGAGAATAGAAATTTGATTGAAAGCAAAGGCTGGTTAAAAACAAACCATAGAATAAAACTTCCTCTCCACCTATTCTTGAGGTTCTTGTCTTTCAATACTTAGGAAGATTAAGTTTGCACAGGTAACATCTAATAGTGGCAGGGAATTTTTACCCTTATCTCTCTGAGACCTCAATTACGAGCTTTATCCTCTTTGCCAACCTAAGTTCTTCCATAATTAGGACCATTTCAGCTTTCACATGGTTAACTGGCAAACTTAATCAACATCCCAATATCATTGTTCCTTGACATATAGACTCCAGCATAATGCAGCTTTATAATTTAAGGAAGGACTCTTAGGACCTCACATCAGGATGTTCTATCATTTGGATGTTCTTCATCTTTGAAATTTCAACCTCCCAATTCCCACTTTCTGGCTCCAGCTTCTGTTCTTTTACATCCCCTGTGGTTATGCTCCAAACGCACCAATTATTCAATGACATTTAATTACCCTTTTCCTTGACTCTTCTCTAGTCTCTTCCTTCAAAAGCCCTTGTCTATGTTTCATCTGCTTTCTTCACACCATCTAGACCCATTGCTTGATGAGTTCAGATAATTCCTAATTCTTACCTAGCAAAATTTGGTTAAAAGAGCATTGAATATAAAATAATACATACACAAGTAAAAATTCTGTTTCTGCCATTTAGAACTTACGGCTTTCTCTAAGTCTAAAAAAAATCTAAAGATTTTTCAACTTTAGATTCATATTCAGTATAAGAGAAATAATGTCTATCTCTGAACACTTTGTTATGACTAAATGAGGTAATGTGAGTAAAGTTAATCAGTAGATTTAAAGGCTAAAGTTCAATCCCCCCCCCCCCCCCTTCTCATTTTCTTTGTCCTTCTACAGAATTCATACTGCTAACTTCCTCCTAAGTCCTAACGGACAAACAGGTCAACTTCTGCAACTATGCTATTGAACTATGATTTGACCCCCTCCCCCCCAAAAAAAGGCCTTAACTAAACAATTCCAATAAAGCTTTAAATTCCTTTTACTTCTCTCTAAGCTGTTCCCTTTAACATCTATTTTTCTTTTAGATATCCTAGGTCCTTATTATATTTTTATAAGCCCGTTTCAGTCTGCTTTTCTCAATCCTAACAAATTATCTTCCCCATACACCTCTGAGAATCTAAAAGGCTATGAAACGTGAACTCCATCAACTTCCCTCCTACAACATCCATACTCATCTATCTGTATCTACCAACCTACTAGTTTTCCCCATACCTATTCTTTCTTTTCTCATTTATGCCTTAAAAGAAGAGATGCACCACCTCACCTCCAAACAGATAGCCCCATCTATGTTAAAGAACTAATTCCTGTACTGTTCCTTCTGAGACCCTGCTTGATTGATGACACCTACTTTCTCTTGGACTCTGCAGTTTTCTTCTCAAGCAGTTGAACACACTTCTTCTTTTCCATTGAAGTATATATTTTTTGGTCATATGTTCCTCTCGGAGCATAATCCTTGCTCTGTAATTCACTTTATAGTACAAGTTCTTAAAAGAATAAACTAGGGGATCTCTGGGTGGCTCAGCAGTTTAGCGCCTGCCTTCAGCCCAGAGTGTGATCCTGGAGTCCCAGGATCGAGTCCCACATCAGGCTCCCTGCATGGAGCCTGCTTCTCCCTCTGTCTGTGTCTCTGCCTCTCTTTCTCTCCCTGTGTCTCTCATGAATAAATAAATAAAAATATTTAAAAAAAAGACTATACTTATCTTCTGTACTTTCTCACTTACCATTTCCTTCTTAATCCACAGAAATGACTTCTGCCTTTATTAAGAAAGTAATTTTTGATAATATACTTGGGTACTTCTTAATTTCACTATCCAGAGGAACTTTTAATTTATTTTCCTTGCTCTCTCAGAGGTACTTGCCATTGTTGTCTTCTTAAGAATTATTTTCCCTCTTGACCTCAGGATGTAGTTCTTTTCCTAACTCTATTACTAATTTCTTTTCTTCTAGCATTTTACCCTCTTTACAAAGCCTTAAAATATTTCCTAATTTCTATCTTTGATCTTCTCTTACTTTATACATTTGTTTCTCAAGATCATTTTCATGCTAATGACTTCAGTGGCCAAATATAGAATTTGAGAATACTCATATTTGCATTTTTCCCTTTACTGATTCATAAGCTGCCAGATAAATCTGTAACTGGTATTAGACATCTGCAACTAGATATTCCCTCATTAATAAAGAACCTACATTAATCCAGTCATCCAGTATAAAAATTTGCCATAACTCATTTTGAGTAGATAACACATGTTCATGTTAGAGTTTGAACCAAGAAACTAGGGAGAGGTCAGTGGTCCTGTTTCCAAATAGTCAAGAAGAAATAATTGCTGAGCCTGGAACAAAACCAAAAGAAATACCCTAAGTCAAAGCTAAAGAAAAACACACACAACTGGCAACAATATCCAAAAAATCCTGGGTGATTATTATAATGCCAAACTCTTTTTGGATTGATCATGTAGACCTAAAGGCAGATTCAGTGAACACTGGTACTTTATTCCTTGGTTTCTAACATCTTTATGTAAAATCAACCCAATTACTAAATCCATCTACTCCTAAGAGCTAAAGATATCTCAGAACAATTTTCTTTCCTCCATCCCATAGTCACTGACTCAGTTCAGGTCATCATCATTTGTCACATCCACTACTGCAACAGCAGGGCTAAGAGGTCTCTCTTGGTCTCTCTGCTACTAATGTGTGTGAAGTCTAATAAATCTTCCACACTGCCATCAGAGTGATCTCTCCACAACACAAACCTGGTCAAGTCATTATATGCTGTAAAAGTCCTCTGCTGAAAAATCAAAGCCTACATCACTTAACATGCTGAATAAGAATATTCACAAACTCACCCCTGCCCACTTTTCTAGGCTTAGCTGCAATTACTCATGTCAGTTGTGGTCCTGTTCTCTGATCATGAGACCTTTCGCATCTTGCATTCCCTGTGCGTCCTGACTGCTATGTCCTAAAATCTGTGTTTTCATCTGGTGAAACAGCAATAATTTTTCAAATTTTAATGGAAATACTATGTCTTTGTCATGGCTACCTGTACTGTGTTGCAAGTGGCATGAATTAATATTTTGTCACAATTAAATATTATATCTCTAAATTTCTGTGATCTACTTGAGGTGAGGGACTACACCTATTTACATTTGCATGCCCCATAGTGTGATGTGTGCCTCACACCAATAAATGCTCAAAGAAATGTTTGTAGTTCATTTGGATGAATGGGTGAATTAAGGAATGACAGATTATTATAAAATTACCATATCCCATATAAATTCTAAACTAGTTTGAGTACATTTTACTCTAGGAAAAATACTTTTAGTGCTTTCAAAAGACTCCAATTAGTCACACAGGATGAAAAGGATTGCCAGCCCCACATACTAGATGACAAGATCAACAATAGCAATGCTTCTTATGGTTACTATTTTTAAAATGTTTAAATGATATTTAAAAATTAAAAAAAAATACTACTCCCAGTTATTGTAGATTCAGAATGTAATGCAGACTCAGGGGATAAATGACCATCTGGCAACTAATCAGTAATTATGAAGAGAGTGAAGCTGATCAATGGTGACCCCTGCTCTCCCTTGCCCCTCTCACCAGGTATTTCTATCTTTTCCTGGCAGTTTCAGCACCACCCCCTTGCTGGGCAGTTCATGTGGGATGTGTTCAGCCTCAGAAGTTACCATCTGGTACAGTTAGGAGTCACCTGGAAAGCTTTCATTCCACTCAGTTGGTTCATTCTATGCCACTATTTCTTGACTGACTCACCTAGGTCTCTATCCCAGTCTGTTTTGTAAGGCCCTGAGACTTCATTTATCTTTTGTAAGCTTTCTTCCACTTTGGCTGAATGAGTGGTCATTCAAATTAAATCACTCTTGCCTGCTCCAATGCCTATAATATTATTTGCCACCTGAAAAATTCTTGAGCTCTGAATCTTCTGTCTTATTACACAATGTTTGCTTAAATCAAGTTTGTGTTTGTCTTACCTCAGATATTCTATGTGTGAACCTGGATCCTCTTCTGAAGTATCAAGATGTGTTTTTAGGCCTCTTTTGCAGTTTATATAAAGCACAGTGGTTCCTAACAAAGGGAGGATGGGCATATTGTCCCTTATGGGACACTGGCCACATCCAGAGACATTTTTTGATGGCCACAATGGGGGACCCTACTGGTATCCAGTGGGGTCAGGGATGCTGTTTAATCTCATAACAGAAACACCTATGTGGCTCAGTGGTTGACTGTCTATGGATCCTGGGGTCCAGGATCAAGTCCCGCATAGGGCTCCTTGCAGGGAGCCTGCTTTTCCCTCTGCCTATGTCTCTGCCTCTCTCTCTCTCTCTCTCTCTCTCTTTCTCTGTGTTTGTGTGTGTCTCTCTTGTAAATAAATAAAATCTTTAAAAAAAATTTAAAAATTCTATAACACATCGGAAAACCCCCAGCTCCATCCCACAGTAAAGAATAATCTGCTCCACAAGGTCAATAGTATAGAAATTGAGAGACCCTATATCTAGCATTTCCCCCTTCCTTGCCTACCTACTGATGTTTAAAATGCCAATATGCCAAATGGCTATGTTGATGTCAGTTATAAAATCAGGGCAGAAAGCATACAAAGTTTGCCAAATTTTGATACTATGAGCTAGTCACTTGGATTCCTTTTTGCCCAGGTTTGCCATCTTGATAAATAACAGCTGACCATCCCTCTTCTACAGAGGACCCTAGAGGTTTAATAAATCTATTTTAATGAGGTGCTTTGCCATCCTCAGGTGAAAAATGTTTCACAAGTGTTACTCGTATCACAAGAAAGAGCAAGGATTGCTTTGCAGATTGGCACATGAAGTTCACTCCTGCAATGCACCTGCATCCCATAGCTCCAAAAAGTACAAAATCTGCTCATAAAAAATAGAAGTGGACTGACAACTTCAGCATTTTCTTTTACCTCTGTCAGTAGAAGTGAAGTCACTGAAGAATCAGCTGTCAGGCGGCTGCATCTCTAAATTATCCAATGCATCAGCCACCACTGCTACTGAATACGTCCCTTGGTCTACAGAATTCCTAATGTATGAAGTAGACAGTGGATGAGAGTAAGAGTACACTGACTATCAAAATGGGGATTAAAATGTCCTTAATGTAACCACCCAAGCTTTCATTCTGGCAAATGTGTTTTATGGATTGGGAGAACAGGAAGGATTGGGAGAGAAGAGATTAAGGATTTTGCTTCCTTAGCATTCAGAAAGAGTATAGTATCACCCATCTGAAAGGACTTAAATTTTTATCTGTCTCTGGGAAGCTCCTATATTTGGTAGGTAATCTAGATGGATTAAGTTTGCTTTCCCTTCCAAATGAAGCTATGACCAAATGAAACTTTAAAAAGCTAAATTTAAGTTTTTAGTCATTTACTTATTTTACTAGAAAGGCATAATAGAAGACTGACATAACTCTTTTTCCCTTTTATATATTATTTAATTTATTATATATATTCTAACCTGATTGCAATTGTGGTGAATTCTGGTTTAGTGGTCTTTTAACTACCTTAATTATCATTTTAGTATATCATTCATTTATTTATTCATTCATTCAGTGTTTCTTTAAAGTAAATATTTACACGGTGCATTCTCCAAGACAGCATTACTTTGAATTGCCATCTCCATAAATTCCACTGTGTCCACAACACTATATTTCATTTGGACTACTTTGATAATGCTCTGACTTATCTCTATTTTCAATTTAAGGAAGAAGTTCAACTGCATATTGAAAAATAATTCAAATAAGAGTGGCTTAGATAAAATTGGAGCTGATTTTTGTCTCATGAAACTAGAGGTGGAATGTAATAGTCTAGGTCCTATGCAATAATAGTCCATGGTCCCTGACCCATTTTGGCTCTCAGATATCCTTGAATCATAGCTTCCATCCTCGACCTCCTTACAATTGCAATTTGGTCCTTGCATCTCCATCCTTTACCTCCATGTTCTGTGGAGGACAAAGCAGCAGAAGAAGGGAAAACTCCGTTGGTTGAGTCAGCTCCAAACAGAGAGCTTTTTCCCAAAGTCCCACCCAGAGACTTCAGCTTCTTTCTTATTGGCTACAGCCGTTACATGACCACTGCAAGCTGCAAGGTGAACTGAGAAACAATTTTTACTGTGTGCATTGTTACCTGAAGAAAAATGGGGGTTATGTTAGTAGGGAAAGAGAGAGAGAGAGAGAACAGATACTGAGCAGGTAATTGGCAGGCTCTTTTATATCTTGCTTTTACTATTGTCCTCCTATAGTCTTTTTACAACATAAATCATATCAAGTCATTTCCTGGTAGAAAGCCATCATACCTAGAATCAAATCGAAGTCCTTTTCCATGGCCTATATGCCAATCTATAGTTTGACCTCATTTCCTACAATTTTCCCCTTATCTCCTGCTATTGCCACACTACTTTTTTTAGTCTTCAAACAGCCCTAGTTCATTTCAGCCCCATCCCATAATCTTGCTTTTTTTTTTTTTTTTTTTTTTGCCTAGAGCTCTCCTCCACAAGGCTTGCTCCATGTTCTTATTCAGTAACTAAGCTCAGAGAAATCACTGATCATCCAGGAGAGTGCTGAATTCTTGAGTTTGTATTTCCTAGATTCAAATCCTAGCTTCAACCATAAGTCAGTTGGATGACTTTAGGCAGGTATGTTTCAGTTACCTCATGTGTCAAATGGATTTAATTTTATCTACCCTATAGAATGGTTGATAACATTTAGTGAGTTAATGGTACAAACCACAATAGAACATTATCTGGCACATTGTAGTCATTTGATAAATGTTGACAAAAGTTTTAATGGTACTTCCCCACCCTTCATAAGCCACTAGCTATGGTTTCAGTTCGCTTTTTTTCCCAAAACATAGATTATTATCAGAACTAATTTATTTATGGGACTACTTATTGATTAACCAACCACTCTAGGAAAATGTAAACTATATAAAAGTTACACTGAATAACCACAGTTTCCAGCATAAATCAGGTGCTCAAAAAAAAAAAAAAAACCTCCAAATAATTTACTTATTGGATTATGAAACAATTAATATGTTTACTTTTCTGATATTCTAAAATTAGGTCACACCTGATAGATTATTAATGGATTATTCAAATATTTGTCACTTGATTATTGAGATACCTTTTCTAGTTCTGATCTGGTTTCAGAGGACCAAGAATATGTCAGAGATTTTTTTTTTTTAAATTTTTATTTATTTATGATAGTCACAGAGAGAGAGAGAGAGGCAGAGACACAGTATGTCAAAGATTTTAAAAAGAAACTAGTTTAGATAAATCAGATATCACAGTTGTATTTCTCAAAGTTTAAGGCAGGGTCAGCAAACTTTCTGCAGAGGGCCAGAATGTAAATATTTTAAAGTTTTAAGGGTCTATGCTACAATATTAGATATATCTTATTCACATTAGCTGTGAATATAAAGTTATATTTGTTATAAGACATTATCTTACTGAAAATACCAAAGAAAAATTTAGACTATTACTTAGTTGAGGCTAAATGGTTTCTGTATTGATATAAATCACCAATGGAAATCACAGAACTATGTCATCCAGAAATGAATTAAAGATGTAAAAAAAAAATTAGTTCTTTAAACATTTAAGTTTTCGAGTATAATGATGAATATATGCTTGAAAATTATTGGAATATTGAAGTAAAGAATTATTCTTATATTTAGATTATTTAAATGATCAGCCAAAAATAGTATACAAGGTATTTTACCTTCTTGGTCATTTACTTATTTTTTAAATGAAGGAGATGAAATAGATGGCCTTTGACATCTTTTTCAACACTAAACATCTATGATTTGATAAACCTTTTGTCAACTTAAATTGTTTTATACTCCTGAAGGCATGCTCTAATTCTATTAATATAATTAATGAGTTGATTGAAAAAAATATTTATTGAGTGTCAGATACCATGATAATTTCTGACATGAATGTGAACAAAGTCCAATTAGACAAGGGCCCAATATGTAATCCCAAGGATATCTCAGAAAGCCTAGCTTTGCAGGTAACATTTGCAATAAACTTTGTCATCAGCAAACCACAATGAATTAGAATATCAAGCAGCAATTGGGTAAAAGTAATTATTTTTGCATAAGAAATCAAAATCAATAGCAGAGTTAATTAATTAATTCCTAATCATTTTAGATTTTTTTTTATAATTTTATTTACTTATTTGAAAAAGAGAGTGTCGAGACAGCACAAAGGCAGTGGGGGCAGACTTCCTGCTCAGCAGGAAGCCTGACATGGGCTAAATCCCAGGACCCTGGGATCAGGAGTGAGCTGAAGGCAGCCACTTAACCAACTGAGCCACCTAGGTGCCCCTCATTTTAGAATGTTGCAATGGAGGGAAAAGTTTAGATTTTGTAAGTTTATTATAAAAATCCATGTCCAGGGATCCCTGGGTGGCGCAGCGGTTTGGCGCCTGCCTTTGGCCCAGGGCGCGATCCTGGAGACCCGGGATCGAATCCCACATCGGGCTCCTGGTGCATGGAGCCTGCTTCTCCCTCTGCCTGTGTCTCTGCCTCTCTCTCTTTCTCTCTGTGTGACTATCATAAATAAATAAAAATTAAAAAAAAAATCCATGTCCATAGAGTTGTTCATAATTTTTAAAATATTTCATCTTCAAGAAATAAAATTAGTATTTCTTCTCAAGACAAAGACTTAAAACACATAAAGCACTCCAGCATTGTCTTCTTTTCAAAGGGCAAAAAGTGACATTATAACTATGTAAAAGCTTTAAAAACTCATTTTGATTGCGTGGACATTTAACATGTGCACCTGCTGTTGTGCTGAATTGGCAGGTGGCTAACAATTTTTTACCACTGTGAACCTTTTTCCTTAATGTCTTGCTTGCAGTTTCATGTCATTTTCTGCCCTGAGGAGAAGAGTGTACCTGCTGTTTAATCTGCCTAACTATCCTGCCTGATGAGCTTGCCATTTCGTGCATGCCTGCATTATAGCTGTAGTTTCATGACACATTCTAGAGTTGTCTTGTTTCCAAAACTGTCTATTCGTGAGGACACAAAGTGGTTCCACAGAGCAATTCAAAAGAGAGATAGTTAGTAATGTGACACATGAAGATTGTGGGTCCTTAGAGGGAAGTCACATCTGCATATGGTCACCACTTTCAAAGTGCTAGCCTCCAGCTTTACTCATCCAGATACCTAGTTGTATCATGTCATCAAGAACTGATCAGGCTTTGGGGAATTGAGTCAGGGTGTGAGTAACCAAACACATGAAGAATGATGTTTCATTAACACAGAATGGAACTCTGGATTTCATAAACCTAGCTACACTGGTATCTCCATTCAAATTAACCATTGTCAGAATCAAAGCACCTGGGAGATTGAATTTACCTTGCAAAAGTAGCTTGATGCACGCAGTTAAAGAAGTTAGACATTTTTGAAAGAGGCTTCATCCATTAGAAAATGTGAGGAACTAACACTGTTTCCAGCTGTGGAACACACTTCTCTTGAGAGGAAAGAAATTCACACTTATCAGGGTTTACACTGTGTCTGATATCATATCACACGTGTATAAAATTTCATTTATTTGCACAACAATCCAAAGTAGATGATAGTGTTATTTTCACTTACCCAGAACAAATCTGAAGTCAAGAGAAAAAGTCTCCCTGCTTTAGGGAGTGGAGCCAGAATGCATATTCAGCCCTGTTTGACATCAAAACCCAACCTAGAAATTTCCTATTTCATGCAAAACTCTTAACCTCTACTTCGATGCAATGCCTTTCTGGAATGCAGAACACCAAGTAAAAATTGACCAAAAAATTTGTTTTTATTCTCTCTTTTCTAAACTCAATATAATGCCACTCCATTCTGGTTGACACTTTAATTCCCTTAGACACTTGTACAAACTATAAGTTTTTTGTTATTTCCATTCTTATCCTGAGGCTTCCTTGTTCATCTTGATTGGAGTTGGGTATTTCCAAATCTCTAGAAACACTTTTAGAAAGTGAAATTATATTGAGACATAACTAGCCCTTGGTGAACTCCCATTGCCTTCTAGTCTTATTTTTAAAAGAGAGTTCAACTTGATGGCATAAAATATAAAATGATGGGGCACCTGAGTGGCTTAGTTGGTTAAGTATCAGACTCTTGATTTCAGCTGAGGTCATGATCTCAGGCTCCTGACACCGATTCCTACATCGGACTCTGCTAGGTGTGGCATCTGCCTAATATTCTCTCTCTCCCTTTCCTTCCCCGCCCCCCACCACTCATGTGCTCTCCTTTCTCTCTAAAAAAATAAATAAATAGATAAAATATAAAATGGTTTATTATTCTTTAATCATTGCCTTCCAAAATGCTCTGTTAATTCCTATTCCCCAACAGGAAGCAGATTTTTTAATGATCATCCTAGGAAGCTTCTGTAGCTTTCTGGATATTGTTGAACATATAGTCAGTCCAACTCAATTTAAAATTCTACATGATAATCCATTTAAAGCTTTCATCTTTCCCACTGTTTGCTGTAATTGTGACTTTAGGAACATTAATCAGAAATGAGACATGCCTTCTTCTCCAGTCCTTCCCTTTCTTTCCTCTTCCAGGAAATAGTTCCTCTAATAACGAAACTAAGCAGAAAGGAAGGTGAACATCAGTGTACTTAACTGAGAAGAGCTTAAATTCTCTTAGTGGCTACGCTGCTTTGCTGGCTAACGCTGACATCCACTGTGTGCCAGCTGTGTCTCCCTCATGATGGACTTCTCGGAGCTTCCTCCCACTACACAGGTCCTGAATATGGGGGTTCAAGTTCCCCTTTCACCATGGTCTTCCCATCTTCCACTCCTAGTTATCCACTTGGGGCAAAGGCATCTTCCTTGGCCATCATCCTCCTGCACTTGTTCCCACAAGGATAGCTAAAAACCTTCCCCACTGTACACTTAACACAAAAAATTCACACATGCTTACATGCCAGTGAGCACGCAGACTGCTTCATACTCACCCCACCCTTCCCTGTCCCTCCTCTCCAATTCTTTTCCTCTGCTCATAAACGTAAAGGGAAAGTCAGAAATCCACTGCCTAAGTGTATATTCAAATAAGGAAGAACATCAGTCTCTTTTGTTGTAGTAAAGGTGTGTGAGTGATTCTTTTAAAGTGTCCGCATCATTTGAATTGGTGGTAGAATGCCTACTTTTCATTCTCATGGTAGAAAAACCTCTCACCATCCGCAATTCACTTCCCATGAGGCCAATAATGCTGATAACACACTTTAATCTATTGCCTCCCTACACTACTTAAATATATTGGGCAGGAAGTAAGGTTAGGGTGGTAAGTGGTAAAAGGAGAACTGATTCCTTTTGCACTTACTAAAGCCTGGGAGGAGAAATATGGCACTGATTTTTGGTAGCTATCTTCAGAATAGAATGCATTTTGTGATGTTTTCTTCAGCTTCGGCTTAAAGTAACAGAAAAGTCCTATCATATTACCTATCACATATTTATTTTTTAACATATTCAAAAAATTACAAAATGCCTTCAAACGACAGCCATTGCAGCGAATGATAATATCAAGAACGGATGAAACAGTTACCACACTCACAGTTAAGAGTCAGGTGCATTAGTTCATGCCCTGTCTTTGGCCACAATGCTTGCAGCTGCCCGCTGACTTTAACATGAACTCTTTCTCACTGTAATGATAGTATTTATTAAGTGTGATAGGAGCACCTAGAAGGGTGAGAATGGTTCTCTGTGGGAGGTGGGAGGTCAAGGAAGGCTTCTAAGATAGAGAATTGTTCCAACTGCCTCTGATAGAACAAGTAGGAATTAGCCAGATAAAAAGGAAAGAATGGGCATTCAAGAAGGAAGGAATGACTTGCGAAAAAAGCAAGAAGGCATAAAAGAAACAGGAAAATACAAGTAATCAGGAATGGCTTGAAAAGGGAGTTCATAATAATAGTCGACGTATGAGCAAGGCAATCATATTTAATGACTTTTATTTTGTTAATGTCTTGAAACTAGTGATTCTTAAGTTTTATCAGGCATAAGAATTTCTCTGGGTTCTTATTCAAGTGCAAATGCAAATTTCTAAACCCCAGCAGAGAATTCCCAGTCCCATCAGAAATTCTCAGTCAGTATTTGTATAGCAAAGCCTAGTATTCTGTACTTTTTAAAGACATTCCAGGGGGAATCTAAGCAGGTAGCTTATGTAGTTCACTGTCATAGATTCTGGGACATTGCTGAAGGCTTTTAAGCAAGAGGGTAACATGCTTAGATATGAATTTTAGACACATAGCTCTGGTGCCCCTGCGGTTGAATGACTGGAATAAAGCAAGACCAGGGGCAGGAGAGTAATGGCTATTACAGTGGTCCAAGCAAGATATGAAAGTGGACCAAACTGTCAGATTATAGGATAGACCAGTCAGCCAAACACCTGAGATACCAACAGAAAAAGTTGCCCAAATAATCACTGGACAGAACTGAGAATATGATACAAATTAAATAGAAAAGATTTCTAAAATAATAACAAAATGGCAAAGTGCATATGATTGATCATGCTCCTGAATTAGAGAGTAGCAATTTTCAGTGATTGTCCAGTATATTGTTTGTTTGTTTGAGGTCAAACATTCACACTGAGGGATGCAACTATAAGCCAAACATCCAGCCCTAAAACCTTGAGTCCAAAATTGTGATCAATTGAAATTATAAACCAAAAGGTATATGGCACAAGTTGAAAGATTTATTTTATTACCTAAATTAAGAGTTTTGATATTCTTTCTAAAGAAATTATATTTGAGGAAACTATCAAAGCATCTGAAAGAGAAACCAAAACCTATGAAGAAGTAGGGGAAAAATCGTTAATAAGGGAAACAAACACATACACACACACACACACACACACAAAGAAAGAAAAAAGAAAAGAAAAAAGGAAGTTGATGGTCATTTCATTTCATGTATATCTGATCAATGAAAGTAATAGACAAAAATTGAAATGAGACAAAAGCATGTTTAGTTGGGTACATAAGTACCTAGAAAATATTTTCAGATTTTACTCATGGTATTTACTTTTATCCCGTTTTTTTTTCCCCATGAAATAGGATTTCTTGATATAGAAAAGTATTAATGCCAGAAATTGAAGAGACAGGGAGACATTGAGATTTGAGGATTCTGAATTCATTAATTTAAAATATAGAGGATATTTCTACAGAGAAGTGGCAAGATCCAGTTTTATAAAATATTTTTTACACCCCTAGAATTCATGGAAATATTTGAAAGAGTCATTTAAACAGGGTCATTGACACTTCTCAGTTATCTTTGGGGTTTCACTTAATATCCTCTCAATTCCTTGAAGGTTCTGCTACATCTGATATTTAGATGGTTATATCCCCAGGAAAGACCAATGTTAAGTTTTCTGCCAGCCTTGAGCCAAAAATGCACTTGAATTATTGAGAATGGAGAAGCTCTTTTTACTGAAAACTGAGCTTACAGATAATGAGACTTACACACCAAGAGGAAACTTTTCTGGGAGTGCTAAAGTCACCAGATGTGTTCTAACAAAACTGGCCTTATAATGCAACAGAGACATGGCTATGGCACAACTGGCAAGAAGGCGGTCCTGGAAAAGAAAACCTATGTAGGAAGGTTTGAAAGAGAGCTGCCTGGCCTTAGAAGGTGAACATTCTAGGGCAGCAATTAGCAATTAGAAAAATGGATAGAGTCCTCTTTGATTTATTTGTCTGTGAAGTAGAACATTGCATAATGGATTATACAGAGGAGTTGAGAGGTTCCACTAGGGGTTTCACTAATGATGTGGAAGTTAAGGACTGTAGGCATGGTCTCAGGAATCCAGAGATGGATCAGGAGTGGAGCCTCTCTACTCCATAAGGGTCTAGTCTCATTTTGCTCTATTTTCTCCACTTATATCAGATGATGGTGACAGAGGCAGAAACACCCACCCATGATGGAAACACGGAAGTAAGAACCTCATCACTTGCTTGGTGGCTCTTCTTTTTTTTTTTTCAGGGCTCTTTGTGGACAAACTTAAACAGAGGTGAGGGGTATAAGGTGATGTTTCAGTCCAAGAAATCCAAAGACTAGATAGAAAATTATAAATCTGAGAAGAAAGAAGTAAGGGTAGGGGCACTTGGTGGCTAAGTCAGTTAAGTGACTAACTCTTGATTTTGGCCTAGGTCATGATCTCAGTGTCATGAGATCAAACCGTGTGTCAGGTTCTGGGATGGGCATGAAGCCTGCTTGGGATTCTCTCTCTCCCTCTTCTTCTGTATCCCCTACCTCCACTCATTCTCTCTCTCTCTTTTTTTTCTCTCTCATTCTCTCTCTTTAAAAAAAGAAAGAAAGAAAGAAACAAAGAAACAAACCAACAAACAAACAAACAAGTAAGGGTAGGGTTTTAGTGAAAGAGAATGCCATTGTCAGCTTAGTACCTAAAATTCCCACATAGCTGACATTAACTAGAGATAGCTGTTTATCTTCCAGTCCTGCGAGGGAAGTTCTGCTTGCCTGTCTCTGAGCTTTAGAAAAAGAGTTGACACTAGAGGCCATAAAGAATCTCATGGGGCGATGGGGCCACATTTCCTGATGAGAAACCTACTCAACCCGACTCAACTTCCAAAGCCTGGCAGTTATTGTCTAGGACAAAAAATCATGTCCGATCTTCTTGGACAGCTCTGCAAAAACAAAAGTCTAAGTAAGAAATTTCATAACTATACAACAATCTACTGAAAGAAAATGTGGCTGACATGATATTCTGAGATATTAATCTGTGCCCACTCTGCTCTTACTTTTTTTTTCCATTTCTTTTATTAATACCTAATTTATAGCAGTACCTAAAAAACTAATATATTCTATCCCTCTCTTATCACCATCCAAAACCCTGGGAAAGCAGGAACTCCTAGAAAGCCCAAAGTTTTTCATCAGTCCACGAGTAATCGAGTATTCAAAAGTAGAAATTAGATGAAAGATTCTAAAATTTTAAAACGTTAAATCTCACATCTGAGACTGTGAACCAGGATTCATTCATCCTGACATGTTATAAATAGCTTTTTTTGAAACTAAAAAAAAGTTTGTTTATACCTTTAGTAAATTGGAAATTAATTTTCTTATCCACTCAACTGCTAAAGAAATATTTAAAGATTATCAATTTAAAAGTATGCCAACTCATTTGGTTGTCCAGGTGGATATACAACCCAGCCATAGGACTACATCTGAATTTGTGAAGGCAAGAATAGTTTTAAGAGATACTTGGAAGAAAAATCAACGCCTACCCTTTGATTTTGAACATATGTTTCTTTTCAGAAGTTTTATTAAGTCTTTCTCTCCTTTGTGTTTTATGTTAAGATGAATTGTGCATATGAAGGTCCTTAGGGACAGAAAATGTGACATTGTCATGTACACACTGTTTCATAGTACAGCTTACATAGTAGGTACTGAAAGAATATTTGCCGAATGACTGGATGAGATGAAATTTAAAAGCGTTATATAAATATAAAATATTATTTTGGTACAGGCTGAAAAATTGTAAACACACCACATATAAGAAGTAATCTGCCTCCTTTGATTTAACAATGAAACAACACATAGGGAGTTAAGCATGTAATTTCAGATTTCTATTGTATCTGTGACCTTGGTTTTAACTTTGGGTAGCTGGCTTAACCACAGTTTCCATCTATTTCCATATCCTTCAATTATTCTAATCATAGAATCATAATAATAAAGATAATTCTTACTGACCTCATAATGGTGGTAAGAAATAAATAATCAAAGCTATGGTAAAGTACTTTATGACTGAAACATAATGTACCTTCCTAAATGTTTGTGGAAGTAGTCAAGCTGACCTTTCAGCAGCCAACTAATTATTCAAATTCCACTGTCATTATAAAGTGGTCTGGATACTAGTCATATTCCTTTGACATTGATATAAACACAGCACATATGATTTGATATATGAAACAATTTCATTTAATAGTTAACATATTTCAATTATGGAAAAATTCTACCAAAAACAACGCAAAAGATAGTATCAACATAAAAAGACTAATATATTCTCAAAAGTTTAATTAAAATGTGAATGGTGGTAGAAATTTTAGGCCGGATAGAAAGCCAGACACTAAAAACCATAAGCTTCCAGTTTTAGGCTAGACTTCTGATAGTTACTATACTTGGTTATTGTGGTTTAAAAATAATGATGAGATTTAAAAATCTACTTGAAATATGACAATTTAGATAAATATTTAAATTCAAAGCCTTATTTGCAGGCAGAGGCCCATCTAGAAAACACATGAGACAATACTAGTAGGAGAAAATTTAACTTAGACAATACAGTTAAGATTGCTCCACTCAGGATTCTTATTTTACAACCCCTTTTTCACTTCCACCCAAACACTCAAAACAAGAAATAAATAGAAATAGAAACTCTCTTTATATATTTGATAAAATGAAAACTATTGTGATTATCTAAAAAAACAGCAGGAAATTCTTCGAGTTTAATGATGATGATGACATTATCCTTGCTCTGCTGAAAGGATGATCAAAGGTGGTAATGAGAGACAACATAACCTGACATTAGTCACATTATAAAAGGGATTCCATCAAAAGATGAAATCTCCAAAGTGTAAAATTGAAACGTTATAACTTGTAGGGGACTCTGTGTCATCTTTTCCTGCAATGGCATTAAAATGTCACAACATCAAAGAAAAGGAGAGGGTATTATTTCTGAGATGTGATAATGTTAGATATACAGAGAAAATGTACTTATGTAAATAGTGTGAGGTATAATAAAGCTACATGATAATGTATATATTTATAATATAGTATATATGTTATATAATAAACATATTCATGTAACCACATTAAATTACTCTTTTCTTCTACCTAACTAAAGACTGACTATGCCTGAAAGACATAACTATAATTGGTGAGTTTGAATTCATCACATTTGGGAGCGACATGGCACTGTTTTCTCTTTGGAAGACTGAGGTAAACTTTATTCTCCTTGAATTTCAAACAAATTCAATCAGATCAGTCTAGCACTTTTACTTACTAGAGGATGAAGTTAAGATTTCTTCTCATTCCAGTTAGTCACAAGCTGTCATAAGGGTTTCCTGAAGAATGTTCAATTGATCATGAAGCATTAAAGGAGAAAATATACAGAATTCCCACCCTAACAAAGACAGCAGAATAAAGAATCCTAATTGCTTGAGACTATTTACCATCTCTATGAGACCCATGAAGTTTGGACAAAGTCTAAATAAATTCAGTTTAAAGGGCATGTATCAAGCACATGAGAAAATGCTCCACATCCCTTGGCATCAGGGAAATACAAATCAAAACCACAATGAGATACCACCTCACCCCAGTGAGAATGGGGAAAATTAACAAGACAGCAAACAACAAATGTTGGAGAGGATGTGGAGAAAGGGAAACCCTCCTGCACTGTTGGTGGGGATATGAATTGGTGCAGCCACTCTGGAAAACTGTGTGGAGGTTCCTCAAAGAGTTACAAAATAGACCTTCCCTACAACCCAGCAATTGCACTGCTGGGGATTTACCCCAAAGATACATTTGCAGTGAAACGCCTGGACACCTGCACCCCAATGTTTCTAGCAGCAATGTCCACAATAGCCAAATGGTGGAAGGAGCGTCGGTGTCCATCGAAAGGTGAATGGATAAAGAAGATATGGTCTATATACACAATGGAATATCACTCAGCCATTAGAAATGACAAATATTCACCATTTGTTTCAACATGGATGAACTGGGGGTGTTATGCTGAGTGAAGTAAGTCAATCGGGGAACATTCATATGGGAAATATAAAAAATAGTGAAAGGGAATAAAGGGGAAAGAAGAGAAAGTGAGTGGGAAATATCAGAGAGGGTGACAGCACTTGAGAGACTCCTAACTCTGGGAAACCAACAAGGGCTAGTGGAAAGGGAGGTGGGGGGGGGGACGGGGTGACTGGGTGATGGGCACTGAGGGCGGCACTTGACGGGATGAGCACTGGGTGTTATGCTATATGTTGGCATATTGAACTCCAACAGCAACAGCAAGAAAAACTACTATGAGCAGAGCATTGTGATACCTGCTAAAAGGAAAACAAATGACATATATGGTCCTGTAGGAAGTTCAAACTCTAGAGCTAAAAGTTTAAGACCTAAAAATTAGGAGATGTGCTGCTTTTTTCAAATTTTGAAAAATCTCCTTAGGGAAATGCCACGCTGGAAATAAACATACATTTCTTAGTAAGTTCAGCACAGAGAAGCAATGACCTATTGAAAAAGGCTTCTTTATCATTGGCCTTGTATTTTGGGACATTGCTGAAATATACAAAAAATGCTATCTCCTCCCAAACTAGGGCCACACTGGGCCATAGCTCAGCACAATGTCCCTATCAAAAGCCTGTGGGAACTGAGATCTACATAACCTTAAAATCCATGACTCTCAACCTATACTTTCCTTGAAAAGAATGCAAGTAGAGATGAATTCAACAGTACTATTGAGATTCTGAGCACATAGATAGATGATTGAGTAAGCTAAATGAATCTGCAATAAAATGGCACTATATTCATAATAAAACCAAAGCAGAGTAGAGATCCAAACCAATTTCCCTAGGATTTCACATGAATGAGCCTCTTGTATACTGGAAATAAGGAGGAATTCAGCTAAGTCTTGAAAGTTTAGGAGGACAATGACATGTAAGGAAAGGATTCAGAAAAAAAGTATTCTAAATGATAGAGACATGTGAAATGGCAAGTCTTGGTTATGGGGAATACACTGAATTCATTGAGGTTTTGATTTATATTAAACTACATATCTTAAAGGCATTACATTTCACATGAAAGAGTTTGAATTTATTCTGCAAGTAGCAGGAAACTGAAAGATTTTTGAGATGGGAAAAGGTCATTGTGAACCAACTTGTGATTTAGAAAGAAAATCCTAGTGGTAGTCTGGCTAGTGAAATTGAGTGGCAAGAAATTAAAAGCAAGAGGTAAAGTGAAGGCCAAAAGGACTAGAAGTGTACAGGAAAGATGGGGAAAAAATACAAACGATATTTTTGGGGTAAAAAATCAAGATTTTGTGACTAATCAGAAAAAGGAGAATGGGAGAAGAATAAATTCTTGTATTCCAGGCTAGTTGAAGATTGGTGTCACCACTAATAAAAACAATGACCATAAAAAAGTAGATTATTTCATCAGGGATGAGAATGAGGGTAGGTGTAAGAAATCCATTTCATTTCAAATGTACTGTGTTTAAGGTGTACACAAGCAAAGAGATTCATCAGGCCCTCGAAAATTCAGATTGTCAACAAAGAGAATGCTTGAAGCTGAAGAAGGTGATTTAAGAGCTACCCACATAGTGATAACAAATGAAGCAGCAGACACGAAAGGGTTTGCTCAGAAACAGAAAGATGTTACCAGTGTTTCTGAGTAGAGAATGGTTTACACAGCCTACTTATCTCATAAAACGGTCAACTTATGAAAGGCAATGAGTATGACTCAACATCTGAAATCTAAGGATAATGTGAGCAAAAGGAAGGGAGACATTACTAATGCTAGAAGGAGAGAGGCTAACCATGTTATTTTCAGATGCTTTCTAAATAATGCAAAATATTTCCTGTATAATAAAAGCCTTAAGGAAGCAAAGTATGTAGGTCCCAAGGAAATACCTTTAGAAAACAAAGGAGGAGGCAAAAAGCCAACTGGAAGCCATTTGCAAAATGGGATGTAAATGGCCTTACAGTTGTATATCTCTCAGGAAAATTATGTCATAAACATTTTATTTTTAGAAACAGTGCCATCTAAGAAATTAACAACTCAAGAAAGCATTAAAGGAACTTCTAAGTAGACTATGTTGCATGCATGGATTAAAAGTACAGCAATAGCTGCAGTGTTTGTGGGATTTTTACTCTAAGATCAGACACAATCAAATGAATAGGATAATAATAGATACATGAGAAGTAATCTAACTGTAACAGAAGTTTCCTTTGGGTGGATCACTTTGACTTAGTCGGCTGCAAAAGACAACTGCCTTTGGCTTCTTGGCCTCTCCTGTTGTCCCCATCATGTAAAGGTTTGCCTTGTTACTGGGCTGTTTTATAGGATTGAGGGAATCAGAAAAGGGAGATGCCTAGGAGGGGAGGCAGAAAAAAATAATTCAGACAAATCCTAGTTTAGAAGGCCAAAAAATACTATTTGCATTGAGCCTCTATTCTGATTGGACGGTGTATGTGTTGCAAAGGTAGTTAGAGACACTGATTATCAACTCAACAAGAAGCTAGAACGATGTTTCTCCAACTAGCCATGATAAAAGACCAGCTTCCCTCCATACTACACAATCTATCACAGACCAATATATTTTAAAAATATAATTAAAATAAAATAATATAAAAATGAAATTTTAAAAAAGGCAAAAATCAAACCCATGTTTTGTTACTAGATTCACCAAACAACAAAACCTCTATCAATATGCTGTAAAAGGTTCTAAACGATTCCTCTCAATTTCTGTACTTTTCCTCATTGCCCTTGGCAGCGTACATTTCTGGCTTGTAATGAATCCGCACACCACTCTCAGAGTGGTCCCGCACTGGAAGACATTGTATAAAAGAAGGAAGGAAAGCCATAGGTCCAAGAAAGTTACAGGAGCGATGAAAAAGCCAAAAGTACTTCAGCTGCATTTGGGGAGGTGTTTTTGGTGAGGAGGGGAAAATGGAGCTCAAAGAGGAGCTTTGAAGGCATGGTCTAGAGAAAATAATTTTAAGACCTATTGCTTTAGCTAAAAATTAGAATTGAAATTCCTTGAGAGATACTGAGTAAAGAATGGATCCTTTAATACTTTTGGTTGTGGATTATTGAATTTAATACTAGAAAAGACAAATATGCAAATATAGTCTGGTTAGCCCTAGGTTTAGTAGAGAAACTACTCAGCTCTACCAAAGTATGCTGTATACCATAAACTTATACAGATGTTTGTCAACTGTTTATCAATAAAACAGAAGAGATTTTTTTTAAAAAGTAAAATCATCCACAAAAGGAAATAACTCAAGTTTTTATCCAATTACTGCTACTAGCTCCAAGATCATCACCTATGAGTGATGTCTGTTCTAACCAGCAACATTTATCTGAAGTATTTCACATTCTGGCAATTTTAGGGATCTAAAATATCAACCTTGAAAGAAACATGTTTTGACACTTTATCTATAAAACATAGCAGTTTTGCAACTACTCTACTTATGTACATAAAAATATGCCAACATTGCAGCCATGGAGAGGAACTCCCATTGTTCAATCTATCTCTATTCAGCACATTCCACATTTTAGGGTCTGATATCCAGAAAGAATAAGCTCATTTTTTGCTTATTACATTGGCCAGTTTTCTTATATTTGCAAATGTCCTAAGTATAAAGTTCAGGGGGGTACCACTGGCCAGAGGGGTTGCCGAATTCAATGGGTAATCTAAACAAGTCATCAGTGAATCTCTTTCCATCACTCTTCTCCGTTTTTCTCCTGCAATGGCTTATTTGGGGGGTATATTTTTCCTATAGGATGACAAAGATAACCCTCATCAGTCCTAGGCTTAAATTTTTGGAGAATTAACAATTCCAGGAAAGAAAGGGATGTATTTTCCAATCGTGCTAACCTAATCCTAGGGGTGTGATTCCTATCAACTTGGCTTGAGTCATGTGCTCTGATGCCTCCACTAGGGGGCTGTGGTTGCACAGGTCTGCACAGGACATTTTTATGCCTAGAACGAGACGTAAGATCAACCCCACATTAACTACATAGACCAAGAGTGAAAGAGGAGCCATCTCCTCCAAAGAGATGGTTAGCAGAGAAGCATATACTCAGTGCATCTGTATTGTTGAAGTTGCCAGAGAGAAGACTTACTCATAAGTAAGGTGCTTATAATCCCCTTCAATTTCTTTTGATGGTCTTTGACACCATAGAGCATCAATGGTATCAAATTGACTTTGTTCTA
The DNA here is from genome assembly GCF_003254725.2 of Canis lupus dingo. Taxonomy (NCBI): domain Eukaryota; kingdom Metazoa; phylum Chordata; class Mammalia; order Carnivora; family Canidae; genus Canis; species Canis lupus. The sequence continues at coordinate 50,409,392 of NC_064255.1, read as the reverse complement.
CTTTTTTCAACTTTCACCAATTTCTCTCTCTCCTCTCCTACATTATTCAATTTAATTCCACAATAATATATTCAATAACTGTTCTTTGCTTCTAAATACATATGGTGTACCCTTCAATTGGGGGCATTCTAGTAGAGAAGATATATGAGTAACTTTGTTATGAGAAAGAAACGAAGAACTACTGAAATAGTTCTTAACCATATTGATTCATCAGATTAGAATTATAAGAACATTCTTTTCCAAAATACATAGGCTGTCTCTGTGAGTCAGTTTTTATTCCTGGGAACACAATAACGTTCTTCAGTGGTTACAGCAGGACTTTATTTACTCAGGCTTTGTATTCCCTTAAAACAGATGTTATGTAGCAATATGCTAATCTCATGCCAACTGCATAATTAAATATGCCACGAATGATATTATTCAAGGAGCTACCTGGAGTCATTTCCTACCACTTACATTGGTATATATTATCCAGATATACCAAAATTGTTTCTTACAGTATGCTTTCGAATCAAAATATAAAAATTCTCCTAGAAGGTGAAGACTTGGAAATATGGCTTCTAAAAGTACGCAGCATTTTCTGAATTTAAAGATAACACTATAGTGCTGACACTTTGATTCATATACAGGACACATGGCAATTAACAGGAATAGGAGTTTAAAGTTCACAAGGAGTACAGAGTTATCACTCAACAGTAAAATACTGGAAAGTTTTCCTTCACATATATTTTTTGACATAACCTGGACTTGCCAAGTTTGTAGTTTTTGCATAAATTCTCTCAGAATATATCTGGAAAAACCAAGCCCCCTAAGATTTATAGTTTTTTTTTTTTTAATTTTTATTTATTTATGATAGTCACATACAGAGAGAGAGAGAGGCAGAGACACAGGCAGAGGGAGAAGCAGGCTCCATGCACCGGGAGCCCGACGTGGGATTCGATCCCGGGTCTCCAGGATCGCGCCCTGGGCCAAAGGCAGGCGCTAAACCGCTGCGCCACCCAGGGATCCCGATTTATAGGTTTTGTAGGGAAAATTATCTGCTGATTTCTTCATCTCATCGTTAATGATAAGGGTTATAAAGCAAGGAATAAGTAACCCAAAATGATGAACCAGGATGTCAGATTTTATGATATTATAAGATAGAGTAACTTACAGATGTGGTTTCAGAATTGCAATTTACTGACAAAAACTGTGTATCTAAGAAACAAGTTTAATATGATCATGTTTCAGCTATGCATGGCTGCCTGTATAACCATAAGATGATCAATACATGCTTTGAAAGGGATTCTGAGACAGGGGCCATTTTTCAGGAAAAAGTGAGCCAGGCTCGTTTCATATTTATTCACATGAGAACACACATAATTTTCCAAATATTTACTGTGAAAATGTTGCTGTGTAATTAAGAAATGGAAAATTAAGGGAAGAAAAAAGTTGGATTCCTTGATTTTTCCTTATAGTGTCTGGACTAAAGGTTCTTTAGTAAGTGATTGGATGGAGCAATCAGACATATAACCTAAAGATATATGATGATGCATTGTCATTTTTATTAGTCTTACATAGTATTATTGTCAAAAGATACCCATTAGAAGCTACATCTACAAATAATTATTATTATTTTTTAAAGATTTTATTTATTTATTCATGAGAGACACAGAGAGAGAGAGGCAGAGACACAGGCAGAGACACAGGCAGAGGGAGAAGCAGGCTCCACGCAGGGAGCCTGACGTGGGACTCGATCCCAGGTCTCCAGGATCAGACCCTGGGCTGTGGGTGGCACTAAACCACTGAGCCACCCAGGCTGCCCCATCTACCAACAATTAAAACAGCCTTTCTGCTTTCAACATTTCTGCTTCAAATGCCACACAGAAAAAAGAGATAATGAGGAAGGTAGATGGAAAAAAAGAGAATTCTGAAATAGAAAGTGCTTCATTGAAATTTTTTACTCATCTCTTGTATAATTCTAATAACCAACATTAAAAGATAAACAAAAGCTGACGTCAGACTTAAGAATAAGGAAGGATCTACAACTTTTACTTTCTTGGGCTCTAAGCGAAGATGAAAATAATAATTTTCTCCTCAATGCATTAAAATAACTCCATAAGAATTATGCATGCTCTTGTATAATGAATTTCAGAGCTCATGGAAAAGACGGGTTTTTTTCGTGGAAAAGATGGGTCTCTTCATTAATAAGCTGTAACTTATTAAGAGAGTCTAGAGAATGTAGACAACAATATTTGGTTGGAAAACTGTCAGATATTGAATAGTTATATCTCCATGATGACATCTTATTAAGACTTGCAGGAGGAAAAAAATATTAAGTCGGTTATATGCAATTATTTTGGCTCATGGCTTTAAGATGATGGGTATGAAGATTAGAAAGCCACATCTGTGTTAACACCTTGAAGAATGCAAAGCTTCCCGCCTAAAATTCTCTTTTTCTCACTGACCCATAAAGTCTGTTTCACCGTGTAATGTACCATATTCACAGGTTCTGGATTTTTGGCATGGCATCTTTGGGGAGCCATTTTCATCTGCCTATCCCAGTCTCCTTTTAAAATGCTGACTCCTAAAGAAAGGTGTCACATTAAATCAAGATATATAGACTGATCACAACCAAGAATTCTTCACATATAGACTCCATAATAGGAAATTTTATATCTAGTCAACAAAGTGCATTTGAAGTGCATTAAAAGTGCATTTAAAGTGCATTAAAGTGGCTAGAAATGAACTGCATTTATATTCATCAAAGTACTTTATTATTAACAATTAGACCTTTTGACTACCAGGAAGTAGCCACTGTTATTAAAATGAGTTGATACCACAAGGAAACATCATATTCGCCTTCATTTACTTAATCTTTATCTTAAGGTGCTCAGGTTAGACCTTTAGGAACACTTTGGATATTTTGGACACGTGCTGAAATGTTCTTGAATAATGCTAAAATCTATTATTCAATTACAGCTTTGAATCACAAAAAAATCCTGATGATAAAGAAACAAAGCCTTTGACTTCTATGCGTCTCCTATTTGAGAGAACAAAATCATTCCTAAGAGCCCTCCAGCATACTCTCTCTCAGGTCCCATTGGTGGGTTTCAGTTTCTGCTTCTATTGTGGGAGATCTGTTGGGGTCAATAAAGAAGAGGAAAGGAGGAGGCTTTTGGACAGCAACCAACACCACCATACTAGCACACAGTTTAAAACTAAAACCCATAATTTGTACTGTAACAAAATTCGGCTCTATTTTTGAGGTCTGGTTGCTGATAGTTTTTGAGACCCATCTCTCTTCCTCCCCCTTCAGCCACCCAATCTGGATGAGCTGATAAGAAATAAAACCAGACATTCTTACATTTCGTGCAATGGGACCCTTACCCTAGCCCAGTCCTTAATTACCATAAAAACCCCATGCCAGTCTCTTTTTCTTGCTTTCTCAAGCCATTTTCGGCCAGACTGAGAGTCTGTCCTGCTCTCCTCAGGAAGCCTCATTATGTGAGACATAAACCACTTAATACCCTTTTGGTATCAGTCTTGACATCCAAACCAAAGTCTGGATGAAGGCCCATCCTTTTCTGTGGTATGGCTCAAACAAGTTCTTAACTTCTGTAAAGTGTTTTTAAATGCATTACCTCTTTTGATCTTTACAATAATCCTTTCAGGTGGTTTTAATTATCTAAATGGTTACAGACCAGTAAACTGTAAGTCATTTCTAGGAAATGAGCGACTTTCCCAAAGACAGATGGTAAATGAAAGACCTAAGTCTCAAAAACTCCAATTCAGCATTATGCTTTTGTACTACAGTACCTGTGATACATTCTCCAAATACGGTTTGGTAAAATGTCTTTATTTCAAAAGCAAATTAAAATTAATGATGTATTATATGGAACTTGCAAAAATTTCTTTACAGAAAATTCTGCAAAAAACAGAAAAGATTTATATCTCAAATAACTGTATGATAAGGATTATAAGAAAAATATTACCATTTTATTTTTAAAAATGAACTATTTGGGATCCCTGGGTGGCTCAGTGGTTTAGTGCCTGCCTTCGGCCCAGAGCATGATCCTGGAGTCCCGGGATTGAGTTCCACGTCAGGCTCCCTGCATGCAGTCGGCTTCTCCCCCTGCCTGTGTCTCTGCCTCTTGCGCTCTCTCTGTGTCTCTCGTGAATAAATAAATAAAATATTAAAAAAAAAACATAAAAATGCACTATTTTAAGACCACTGGAAGTTCCAATGACATAAAACCAAAGTTAATCTACACAAGCTAGGAAAATATAATTATACATAAGTGATTTGTGTGTACATCTGTGTGTTTTCTACAATTTGTGAGAACTTCCTATGAGTTAATCACTATGCCAAAAGCGTTACATATTCCATCCTATTTGATCCTCACAGCCATAGGAGGTAGATATTTTCCTGTTCACAGGTGACAACCAAAGGCTTAAAGAGTTCATATAAACTGGTTCAAAATTATAGACCTGGGATGTGGAAGCCCTGGAGTTTGAACACAGACTACTTGAATCCAGATAGAGTCTGTAATCTTAATACTATCACCTTGGTAATTACTCTCCCAGAAATTATCAAGCTTTGGGAGACTATTAATCAGTATATTTGAGGTACTTTCAACTGTAGTTATTGTTAAAAAATCCAATATTTAAACATATCCCTAACCCAGACTTGCCAATTATCTTAAGGTAATGGTTACCGAATATTACTTTCCATCTTAGGAGATGGCCTGAGTCTCCACATCTTATTACATTTTTAGATATTATTGTTAAAGAAAATAAAAATACCTTCAAAATTGACCTTATATGTTCATTATTCATTTTAATAATTCCTTGCATTCCTATAGTTATTTTTATGGTTCTAAAGTGCTTTTACATTCTCATTTGCTCCCCATAAACAACCCATCAAGGTAGGAAGAGAAAGCATTTTTATTCCTATTTTATAGCCACAGCTACCACAGAGAGTTTATACATAATGTTTCAGGGTATGATGTAATGCTCTTGATTTGAGAATAAACAAAAATGTTGAAAATATAACAGCTTCTGAAGAAATATTTTTTTAAAAGTCATTTAATATATCATTGTGTACTCCACTGCAAGAAATCACTTATAAAATATACTTCCAGCTGAAAAGTTTTTGAGGTCTTTTTAATTTTTTAAGACATTATGCATGTTCAACATGTGTTTTTTGCGGAGTGTGGTGTTTTCTGCACAATAGAGTATCAAATAAGTCACAGAGGTAAAAGAGGGCTTATTTTAATTGGTGTTAATTTATATTACTTTTTAAGTTTTACTCATAAGCTGACACATTTAAATTAAGATCCTAAGAAATAAATTATAAAGTCTATATTTATAAGTAAAGTTTTTCATTTGTTCATTCATGCAGCAAACTTTCACTGAGCACAAATCAAAGCGGCTTTAATATTCCCCTCAGCTTGACTAAACTTTAGACGAGCTTCTTCTTGACTCTAGGCCCTTGAACTCCCTTTACTTGCAGGATTTTCTTCAGAAAACTTGCAGTTATAAATACTTTCTCTAACCTTTGAAATCTTTTTTTTTTTTTTCATTTTTTTCAACTTTGAAATCTTTTAAAAAACATCTTGTTAATTTTACAAACCAGACGTATTTCTCAAGAACTTAGGAGCCATCCCTCTGAAATGTAATCACGAAGAAAAACAGCTCCCCTATCTCCCAACTTTTGTGGAAGAGTAGGAGCCTCACTTAGGCAGGCACTTTGCTCTCAGCTATAAAACCACTTCCTGTCATGAAGACAGGGGAAATTACCTACAGTCCCTCCACCCAGCTCTTAACTTTCCAAACTTCTGTTTCAGCAGAGTTGGGCTCGGATGGAGTTTTGGCCTCTCTTGTATTGCAATAGCATCAAATAAAGTCTTCCTTGCCTGTTTAACTTCACTGGGTGCAATTTTTGCTTTCACAGCATTAATTTCTCACTAAGCACTTTGCTAGGCATTGAGGGTAATGCAGATGAGTAGCAATGGTTACCATACCCTCGAGGAATTCAGAGTCAAGGAACTGGCAGAGAGGCAAGGAGGAACATGCAGATAATTAAACAGATCATTAGAATCTGTCACAGTGGTGTTATAAAAGGCACACACAAAGTGATAAATAATTTAAAAGATAACAAAGGTAGCTGTACAAGTAGGTCATGCAATACTTTCCAAAACAAAACTTGAGGTAAATCGTAGAGATAAGCTACTGGTAAATTTTAGAAATACCATAGCAAGCAAGGACTTTCTACTAGCAAGTTACAAATGAATACTAGCACCATTCCAGCTGCCCCAGAGGCAATGGTATTTGCCACATATTTATTCTGTTCGGACCATATTCTTTGCGCAGTGCTGAAGTCATTGTGCAAGACTCAGAGGATATAGATATTAGTAAGGAATTAAATCAGGCCTCAAGAGTTGACATTCTACATTAATCCTCAAAATCTAACCAGCAGTTTAAATCAGGCAAAATTGCAAAATAGTAGAATCTGTCATTGGCTCCAGCTTCCATTGTCTCCTTACAATTCTTCTAGTCATCCAAAATAATAAAGCCCCACAGCCACCCTGGCCTCCAGCTACTTGAACTCATATACTATACTAGTCTGCCTAACTACATACATTCTTGTGCTTTTTCCTGCTAATTAATTAAAATTCCCACAACATATTTAATTGTCTCAGAGACCAAATCCCCACACCTCCATTTTAATGTTAACAAACAGAGTAAGCAAATTGGATCCAATGTAGTAAGTGTTGGTAAATTCAAGCCCTTCCTATTGGCATTCTTAAAAGATAAAGTAAGTATATTAAAAATTTTAAGAGTTTATCCGAGCAGGAACCCATTCCAATCAGGTAGTGACAGACTGAAAGTGGTTGGAGCACTCCACTGACAAAAGCTAGGGGAGAGACTTTCAGAGAGGAAAGGAAGAAGCCAAACGAGAAAATTATTTGATTGGCTACAGTTTAAGCACTTGCCGTATTTGGAAAAGCCTAGCTGGCTATGATTGGTTGTTCTTGTGTTTTGATTTGTTAACCTTGAGGCATTTGTAGGCTGAGGTTTTGGTTTGCTTTACAAAGGATACTAAGGTATTAGAACCACCTCAGTCTAATGGCCTCCTTGTTTAATTATTAACAGCATATATCAGAGAATGTTTGGTGAAAGAGCTTTATGTATTATTTAAATTAACCACCTTCAGACACTTGACACTGGCTCAGGAGGCTGATATACCACAGTCAGAATTCCATCTTTTCCACTCACTTTCCTTTGTCTTTCCCTGTAATACCTTCATTGTCTTGAGCTGCAGAAATTAAATAGTACTTGCCTCTTCCTATAAAGTTTTGAAAAATTAACTCTGACTGACCAATAATGAGGACTCCATAAATGTTAGTTATCAATAACCTTTTTCTATTCCATCATTCTTTCAATAAAAATTTGTTGATGGCTAATGGGTGTCAAATTCTCTTTTGGGAACAAGTGACAAAGCAATGAACAATATCAAATAGGTTCCCCCAATGCGTCATTAAACTTCTATTTGAAGACCTCTAGGGATGGGAAACCTACTACCTCCCGAAGTGGCTCATTCAGGCAATTGTGTTTATGAGAAATACTGCCTTATATATATATATATATATATATATATATATATATATATATATATATATATATTTTTTTTTTTTTTTTTTTTTTTTGCTGCAAAAAACTTTATTGTCTCCATTTGGTCCACGTTTTGGGAAAGGGCTCCAGAATGGTTAAAAAGCTGCCTAGTGGCTGCATGGGAAAAGGTTCAGGCACAAGCCCTGGCACCGGGGGGTTGCCAGAGGAGCCCCTCAAAGGCTGCTGGTCTCCAGGGGCTCCTAGTCGTGCTTGAGAGTGAGCCTTTCGAAAAGATACTCGCCCAGCCCAGCCCGGGGGTGGCCAGCTGCGGAGGTTAGTCAGGTGGTCGCCCATCTTCTTGATGAGTTTTACCTCCTCATCTAGGAAGTGGTTCTCCAGGAAGTCACAGAGATGGGGATCCGCGCGGGCAGAACCCAGGGCATGCAGATCCAGAAGGGCCTGGTTCAGGCTCTTCTCCAGAAGCAGGGCGGCTTCCATGGCGTCCAGGGTCTTCCCCCACTCATCTTGGGACGGTTTCTGCACGTCCTGGAAGAGGGCGCGGCCGCCGCGCTGGTTTTGCATCTTCAAGAAACGCTCGGCGCCCTCGCGCTTCTCCTCAGCCAACTCGCGGAAGAAGTGGCCCCCACCCTCCAGAGCCACATCGTCACGGTCGAAATAGAAGCCCAGAGAGAGGCAGGTGTAGGAGGCCCGCAGGTGCATGTTGACCAGGCGGTTGACGGCGGCCTCCACCTCGGTAGAATAATTCTGACGAATCTGGGAGCTCATGGTTGATCCTGGACAAGGAATTAAATTCAAACTTGGGTGTTCGCTGCCGGTGGCAGAAGATGGCCAGGAAGATGGCTCCGAAGGTTGCGACTGGAAAAAAGGTTGGAGGGTGGCCGTTGGCTGGTAGAAGGGGCGTCCCTGGGTCTGTTCCGTCCAAACACTGTTGAAGCAAGAGACAGATCCGCAGGACCGCCGAAAGCACCGCCAATACTGCCTTATATTAAGTAAAAATTCAGTTGCTCCGCAATTTCTATTCATTAACACTATTTCCACAGAACTTGAGCTCTTACTGAGCATGTTGACTTTTCACCACATAGGCTTTTAAATAATAATACAGGGCAATGTGAATGAAGCCTGGCTGCTAAAGAGCTTCCAATGCTCTATAACCCTGAACTGGTCACTCTTTCCAAATCTATCCTTTGCTTGTTTTCCTCATCTCTTGGAATGAGTAACATACACAACTAGTCATGGTATTTCCTCTTGTGAGGTAATGTACCCTTTAAATGTACCTTAGGTCACCTGGTCTAAGCTTTATATCTCTCATTTTATACTTGCAAAGTTTTTGTGTGTTTTTTTAAATAGACTACAGAATGGTTTATATTTTCTTTCTATATTTATCACAGCAACATATTGCATCAACTTGCCTCTAATTTTTGTCAGGCAATATTCTACTGTCTCTCAGTTTTATGTAATTTCCAAATTCAAACGTTTCCCATGTCCTCCCATATAAGTCACTGGTATAAAACGTGGACCATTTTTAGTATTGAGACAAAAACCCATTGCTTCTGTGTTTTTTCCCTCTAGTTGAAATCAAGCTATCCATTGTCACTGTTTGGACACCATCAACCTGTGATAAATCCATCTGATAGTGCTATTCTCTCTAAACCCATATTATCATGGTGAAAATTAGAATTACAATTTTCAAACTCTTTTTTTGGCATTTATCTTAGTCTTTATCATTCTTAAAAGCTACTCTCTAATATTCCTTTTACAAGCTCGGTCATACAATAGAACCTAATCATAGACAAAAAATAAATAAATAAAAAACTTACTTTTAGAATCCAGTTACCCCATACAATCTCTTTATCCTTTGGGTATGTCTTCTCCTTTTTTTTTTCCTTTCCAGTTACCATTTGCTTTGACTAAGTGGACAGTAATTTGAGAAGTTCTGATATCTTCACATCTTTCTCATTAATATTTATACTTCTAAATCCAAGTATGGGGATCATTTCCTTCCTTCCCTCTTGCTTCTCTCCCTCTTCTTTCCTTTCTTCCTTTCCTCCTTCCCTCTTTCTGCCTGGGCCTCTTTTTCTTTCCGCCTTTCACTCCCATCTGCTTTTCTTTCTCCAGAAATAATTATACATGTTTTTAAAAGTAAACTGCAAAGAGCACAACTGTCTGGTGGGGCAAGAATTTCTCTATGATTTGGGCATTTGCTTAATTTCTTTAAACCTTCATAAATTTTTATTAACAATAATTGAATAGATGTAAAAGTATTAGAGTATCATTAAAGCATAATAGGTGTTAAATAAATATTAATGTAGCATGAGTTTACAGTTACACACTATAATTTAGATGGCTCAAATATGTAACTTGTGTTTTTACCAGAAAAAAATCTCTAATTCAGATTTCTCATTCCAGCTCATTGGTGAAAAGAAGGCAGGGTAATGGAATCTTCAATTTGGCACTAAAACTACCTTAGTATATTTCAGTTTTAAAACAGTGTTTTTGGACATCTGTTGCTATTTGGAAAATACACAGTGCATTTAAAAAATCAAATATTTTCTTTCCTGCTTCTTTAAGCAACTCCCCTGCCCCTCCTTATTTCCACAGTGGTCTCCTCCTAGTCACCTTTCTTCTGACCCCATTTACAAAACACAACACTTTCTTCTTCATTTCTTCATCTGATGGAAACTTACGCTACATCATATCTTCTATCCTGACAATGACTTAAAATTCTATGATCTAGGTACCCCAAAGAAGGCTCTTGAAAAGTAAAGGGGAGAATTTGGAGCAGACTGGCTTTGGGGAAATTAAAACAAAACAAAACAACCTCACACCTTCAAGTTGAAGAAAGGGTGAAAGGTATTTTTTTAAAAATAAGAACAATGATAAGGAACATACAGTCATTCTGTATGTTGACTTGTGAGGTAATGTAAATTCTATAAATCGAAATTTGAAAATAATATAACAAATTTGAATTTGTAATTATTAAGTGTAAGATCACTAGAATATAATAATTTGTTGTAAAAGAGTTATGTAGCTTGTTTGCATGGAAATAAATGTGTTTATTACAATTTCCAGTCATATTTGCTCCAGTATTTGTTTTCCATTAAAAAAACAAACAAACAAACAAACAAATGTAGATTTTAGTCATATAACAGAGGGGACCTTAAGTAATTTTTAATATATTTTATGTTATCCGGCAAGTTTGTGTCCAAATATATATTGCAAAACTATAATGAATGCTACCTTAGGTCTTATAAAATTTAAGCATTTTAGTTCTTCAAGAATAAAGGTTTCATCAATAGTACTTACTATACCCATTAGTCAACTTCCTGGTGAATGTATATGTCATGTTAAATGCATAAAAATTAATTCTTTCAAAAAATAAAAAATAAATTTAAAAAAATAATTCTTTCAACACAACAAATTTTTTGTAAGGAAAAATTTGCATTTGACATGAGAAAAAAATTGATTTTGAGATTATGTTTAGATCATAAATGTGCTGATTGTGAGATTCACACTCAAAATGAGTCATGAGTCTTTTTTATTCTTTTCCTAGTGTGGTTTTGAATTGGAGAGATTGGTGTCTATGATGATCTGTAATTTATTTGGCATCAATAATATTTCCATAAACATCAACAACTTGTATTCTTCAAAGAATTTCATAATCTCTTCAATGATTTCAGTGATTATTTTACATTGACTTTTGTTCATGTATCATTTTGCCTATAATATCAATTTTGCTTAAAATATCATTAGTGAAGAACAAATCAATTCTAAATGTATATATTTTTAAAATATATCTTTGTTTTTCATCATGGAATCTAGATCTTATTAATACATCAACAATTTCTACAAGAGAATTAGAATAGGATCCTCTAATGAGTATTCTGTGACACAAAAGCATCAATTCAACTTTCCCATTGCCTTTGTGACAATGGTTGCAAATTTATGCAGGTAAATGAATTTTTAGTATCTTTCAACATTTGCTCACTGAAAAATTTCTTAAAATGTATCAGAGTAAATATTTTTACTTCATTGTTTACCACTAAATTTAGACAACACACAGAACAAGAAATATAAAATATCTTTAACCATTTTGATTATCTTCTATCTGTTCTCCTATTATATGTACAGTATATTATACCTCTGACACCTCAAGTTATATTTTTATGTCTAGGTTAAGAGTTTTTTTTTTCCTTTACATATTCTTCCAAGAATATTGTTCTATGATTATAATAGTCCCCCCTATATCTACATGGGATACATTCGAAGAGCCCATGTGGATGCTTTAAACCAGAATAGTAATCGAAGTTATGTGACTGTGGTCTCTCTTTCAAAATATCTTATTATTGTACTCATCCTTCTTCTTGTGATGCTGTGAGATGATAAAATGTCTGTGTGATGAGATGAAGCGTAAATAACATAGGGATTGTGTCTTAGTGTTAGGCTATCGCTGACCTCCTGACCATATGTCAGAAGGAGGATCATCTGCTTCTGGACCACAGTTGATCGCTAGTAACTGAAACCACTGAAAGTGAAACTGTGGTAAAGGGAGACAATTTTATATTTTTACTGGATAAAATAACTCAAATGTTCATTTGGATAGCTTTTCTGCAACGGAAGAAAATCCATGATACATCATAGAGTTTCTTGGATTATCCTCTACACACTAGTTGTTGCTTTAGGAAAAACTAACTGTATAAAATTTGATCAATGAGATTTTGTCAATATTCTTCCTCTAATTTACTATCTATTTAGGAAGCTTCAATAGTTTGCTGGACTTAAATGTTGAATACTTACCACTCTTTTCACTCTTTTCATGTTTGCCAAGACCATTTGATACATGCTGCCTATGTTTTGCCCCTTCTTATTCTTAAATTAAATATTTTCCATCCCTGCCTAATTTGTAAAATAAAAAAATATAGAACCCTTTGGTTTGTAATAAAGTAACAAGGATCTGGTATATTTTTAGCAATTTAGAAGAATTTATTATGCTTCTGAAGTCTGTTTCATCATTTGGTAATTTAAAATTTTTCCATTTCTTAATATTCAAATTACATCATCAAGTACCCAGTCCTCAGAAAATATATTTGGTTTAATGGATTCTTTAAGTATATTTTATCCCAATTTTTCCTGAAATGTATCACTTATGGTTGACATGAAGGTAGAGGCTAAATTCACACTCTTCTTCATCAGTGGCATAATAGTGCCACACTATACTAAGACTAATAGCTCTGAAATCTTTTTATAGCATTCTATTTACTTCTTCAAAAATGTATTCAAATAATGCAGAAGATTTTCTTTCATTTATTTCTCTGATAGCTTTCCATTCTGTTTTCTAAAACTTATCTCTTTATCCTGACATGTGGGTGATGCAATATATAATAACCTTAAAAGTAACTTTAAAATGTGTAACAATTTGAAATACATGAACATTATAAATTCATCAAAACTTAACAACATGTAATTTTTGTGCTAACAAAAATTTCCTTAACAACAGAAAACACTTGCTCAAATATAACTAGCCAAACAATTGGCTGATAATTTATTTATAGTTATAGTAATTTATATATATATTATATATATATAATTTTCTTCTGTTTCTTTTTTTTTTTTTTAAGATTTATTTATTTATGATAGACACAGAGTGAGAGAGAGGCAGAGACACAGGCAGAGGAAGAAGCAGGCTCCATGCAGGGAGCCTGATGTGGGACTCGATCCTGGGACTCCAGGATCGCACCCTGGGCTAAAGGAAGGCGCCAGACCGCTGAACCACCCAGGGATCCCCAATTTTCTTCTGTTTCTTAAAAAGCATAAGACTTTAGGAGTAATAATATTGAAGTGACACTCTAAAATATCTTCTCTAGAATTTTATTTTGTGTATTTTGGCTAGTTAGGAATTAACTATAAGGTACTGACTCATAGAATTATGGAGGCTGAGAAGCCCATAATCTACATTCTGTAAGCAGGAGACCCAGTAAGGCCAATGCTGAAGTTAGAGGACTGAGAGTTGAAAAGCCAATGGTGTAGATTCTAGTCAGTTTAAAGGCCTGAGAAGCAGGAATGCCAAGGGCAGGACAAATCAATGTCCAAAAAGTCATGGGGAGTGAGAGAGAAAGAGACGGATTGAGAAAAGAGAATGAATCCTTCATTCCTCCACATTTTTGTTCTGTTCAGGCCCTCGGTGCACTAGATGCAGACAGACCCTTAACTCAGATCACCAACTCATGCCAATCTCTTCTGGAATCATTCTCTCAGACACACCCAGAAATAGTCAATGAGATATCTGGGCATCCTATGATCTAGTCAAATTAACATATAACATTAATTATCACAGTATTATTAGTTGTTACATAGTGATTCATGTAATGAGATGCTTGTTCATTTCTATTGTGAATGCAGCAATCTGATTTTTGTACTATAAACATATGGCAGATGATACAAAGAACAATATTACGTATCAACTTTACTAGCTGACCTACAATAGAGAAATTTTTCCTTTTAATTTTAAAAAGTAAAAAATAAGATTGTTACGTGGAAACATAGCTAATTTTAAATTTTGTTAGATCAACAAGCTTTCGGTTACCAAACTCATTCCTCTGTCATAAGTCAAAGCAAAATGTTATACTAATATATGAATTCTGCAAGACTAAAACACTTTACTTCCATCTTTGGGAAAATTATTGTTAAATAACAAATGATCAACTGACATAGTTGGCACCATCATCATTGTTACTTAGTGCTTGTTTAAGTCAGTAAAATTGGAGTTTGCATCTCTATTTCTGGCAGATAGAATTCCTGCTACCATTGCTACTTTTCCATCCTGACTACTTCCCCAGTATTTCCAATACTGATCCAATTATTACCCAGAAGTTCCTGAAACATCATATACCACAAGCTCCACACTGTAGGCCTCTGTCATAGCTAAATGCTACCCCTAGTAGGAAACATAGGAGCCCCTCACCCAGGGAAACTATTGCAAGAGTTGTCCATTGTGCAAGAGTTGCTCATTGTGCCCACCCTGATGTCATCTCTGATGACAACTAGGCTTAGGATAAACAATCTGATTTATGCCCCCTTTAAATAAGGTGAACTTTCTGTAGCTGGATGTCTATTTCTTAAGGTAAGAAAAAAAAAAATAGATCTATCATAAAGGCTTTGTTGTTGTCCATTCCTGGAATCTTTGGAGGCATGAGACCTGCACAAGTTACATTACTTCCCATCATGGCAGTTGGCTATTCAATTTAGATCTTAATACCAGTTTTCTCCTCACAAAGTCCCCAGATATCTATCTATAAAACCCTAGTGAACCCTTAAGTTCAGTTTTTAAAAACACAGGTCTAATTCAATCTTTGCATTTAACTGTGTAGAAACAGGTCTCAATGGAATTCAGTAATTTATCCAATTTATAAAACCATTCAGTAGCTTAACTGGTCTGTGCTGGAGTATTCAGTTTGGCTTCATGTTTCTTGTTATGGTAAATTTATGAATTTATAACTCATAACTCCCAGCAATTTCTTAAAGCAGATATTTTTAAAGAAGCCCATTTTGTTTGAACCAGACTATTATGCATTTGAATGATGAGTTAATTTCCAACTTGCCAATTCTCCCCAGAATTCTAAAATTCTAGAGAAGATATTTTAGAGCTTCACCTCAATATTATTCCTAAAGTCTTACATTTTTCTAAGGCAATGCCAGAGGTCTTCACACATTATTACTGGATCATTCAAACCCCCTTCTTGGAGCTCAATTGGACTATGTAAGAGCCTTTGGAGAAAAAAAAAGAACGTCAAAAAAAATCTTATTAAAAATATCTTAGCAACATAAAAATGGTCATATCATAAATGAAAGATAATGAATTAAGACAATGCTACCATGCGGCATACATTCTATTGCTATATTCTTATTTGTTATTTTGCTTTCACGTTATGTTCTGACTAAGAAGCATCAGATTTCATTTTTCAAAATCCTCTGTTGTAATAAAAATGTATTAAAAAGCCCTAATACTTTCAGGCTTGTTAGCACATTTTCAAAGATAACATTAGATGTGTAGCCCCAAGTGGGAATATTAAAACAACACACATATCAAGCTATTGGACTTGAGAGGAAAATAAGTTTGTGGTATGTTTTGTTTGCCCTGATTTACAGTTAGAACATAACTTTTAGTCATGCATTATTAACTGGAGATAGGACAGGAAAAGGGTTTTATTGTCCCAAGATTAATTAATGGCTGTTCTTCAGTAAAAATTGCCTGAGAGGCAGAGTTAGCTGAAACAATTTCCTCTCCTATTCTGGGGAACTTGCCACTGTGTACCTGATTCAACTTCATAGAATCCTAATACCTTAAAGGAAACAAACAAAATAAAACAAAAATTCCTATGACAAAACTGAGCTACCCACTGGAACACAAATAAGTACCTGACTCAAAGGAACAGTCTGCATTCTTGTCATTGCTTTGTTGGGAAAGCCTCACAGTTCGTGTTCCTTTTGCATCTTAAAGTGCAGAAAGATACTTCTTGATTATATCCTGAAATAACTAGTTACATGGGACAAACTTACCTATGACTTCCTCTTCTTCAAAAGCATTTGGCTGGCACACTCTGAGGAACTGAGGTTCATTCCATATCGTAAACAGCAGTGAACTTTTAACCTAATATTGCTGAAGGTTCTAGTATTAAAAAAGATGTAAGCGTCAAGTGGTTGACTTCCACCTGCATTGTGCGCTTCATCACATTCTTTTTTTCCTTTCCATCTTTCTTCCTTTGTTGAGAAGCACAGCATATAGGGTAAAAAAAATCAAATTTTCGTTTCAAAGACATTACATCAGGTCACCAACACCCCATTCTCATATTTTTTCCTACAAGCACAGTGCTTGCTGTTTCTTGAGCTTTCAGTCATTGAAAATCTTTTGTGATTACCATAGCAATAAATGCTAAATGGAGTATGCATGTGTATTGCATGAGCCTTTATTTATCTTTGTTATTTTTATCTTTGTTTTTCAGTAGTTTGGGTGTGGCTTTCTTTGAATTTATCCAACTTAGGCACTGAGTTTCTTAACTCTAAAGTTTTATCTTTCATCAAAGGCCCTTCAGGAGTTATTTGGGAAGTGGGTAGTAGTCTATATTGTAAGTCAGTTCTTCACATTTTTGCCCTGTCACAGTGTTTTACTTGACCAACTGTGATATTTGGTCTTAAGTGTAATATAGTTTTTTAAGTATATGAATAAATGATAGAAGTGAGAATAATGTTTATCTCAGGCAGAGGCATTGGCATTACCTGGGAAGATGAATGAGGGAAACTCCTGGTATGTGGGAAATAGGAGGAGGCTAATTAATGAATACATATATGAAAAATTAGTGAGTTGTATACTTAAGATTAGTACACTGTACACACCTCACTAAATGTAAATTATATTACTAAAAAATGAGGTTTTTTATATATCATCACAAAAATGGCAGTTACTGTATTACTACATTCTTGACATTCTACATAGCACTAGCCTTAGGAACTAAAATAATATAATGCAATGACAATGTTTATTTACAGTATTATTTCTTTAGTAACATTTTTTAAGGCATCTACTTTACCTAAGTGTAGAAATAAAACAAATCAGGGGTGCCTGGGTGGCTCAGTCAGTTGAGCATCCGACTCTTGACTTCCATTCAGGTCATGATCTCACGGTCCTGAAATCAAGCTCTGAGATCAGCTTTGCACTCAGAGGAAGTCTGCTTGAGATCCTTTCTCTCTCCCTTGCCCCTCCCCCTGCTTGCATGCTCTCTCTCTTTCTCAAATAAATAAAATATTTAAAAAAATAAATAAAGCAAAGCATTTCCTTAAGCTTATAGTTTAATATGGAAGTTACATAAGTTTAGGTATAGTTGTATCAGGGTAATATGCCTATGATTGAGGAAAGCACATGGTTTCTTTTTTTAAAAACACATAGTGGGATCAACGACCCAACGACTGTTGGGTATAGTATTAGGGAATGCTCTCCTGCTGAGGTGGTGGTTGAACTTCATGGGAATTTATAGAGATTAAAATCTAAGTGGAGAAACTTGTAAAAAGTAGCCCCAAAATATCATTGAAATATGTTGGTAGAGGAATAAAAAATTATTACACCTCTTTTTTTCCCCATAAGTGCATAAATCAGTCAAATTAAATCCAACAGGAGGAAACATTAAGAAATTAATAGCTTTTTGGAAATACATTCTCATTTACTATGAATCTTACATGGGGGATTTCTAAATACAGTTCGTTGTTTTTAGCGTTCCTGTAAAAGAAGAAATGGTATGAAGAAATCCAGTCCCTACCATCTTTCATTAGTAGCCAGAGCCTTATATTAGGACTTACTTTTTGCTTAAATTTAAAGAGCCCACATAGCTATTCAAAGCTTTCTCAGAAACTGAAAGTTTCACAGAAAATTCTACAGTGATCTTTATGCAAAGTGAGTTTGGATCCTTAATTATTAAATCTCTTGTGTTGCTAATAGGAAAATTTACTAGCCATTATTTCTTTCAATTTGCAGGAATTTACATTCTTATTTATTTAGCATCTCTGTCCCATAATTTCTGACAAAAATTACAGTGAATAATGTTGAAAATGAATCACTTCTATCTGGGCTAGTTAAGCAATATCTAAGCTTTTGTTACCTATGTATGTACATAATACAAAGAAATTCAGCCGTAAGAGGCTTAAATCTTAGTCTTTCATTTCACAGATGAGAAAACTGAGACCAGAAATATTATGAAAATTCATCACCAACTAGGGAAGAAACCCTAAATGTGGTCTCCTTTCAAGGAGGGTCAGCACTGTCAGCATTGTTACCAATAACAATGTTGTTAAAGTAAAGAACTGGATTGGGTTTTCATTTCAGATCTAAATCAGATGAATGGGTTTTGAATTAGTTCTAGGAGAGACATCAAATACAGATAAACAAGGTTCAAAAATTTTTTTTTTTAAGGAGTACTTTAAGTTTCGACTGAGTATAGTTAATCACACACATTCTTGTAGGGGCAGTAGCTCAACCAACCATAGCTTAGTAATTACTCAGAGAAGTAAATATTTTATTCTGTTTTGAAAATTGGTTTGCCTCTGTTAAATTAGTTATCCTGAAGAAGGGTAAAAACTAATTCAGAGCTTGTATATCTATTCAGAAGAATACATTCCCACTTTGCCTGCACTGCAGAAATTGGAGGAAACTCAGGTCCAAGGCATTAATGCCGCAACTTTAAATCTGTTCATTGACTCTTTACAGGATTAACTTTCTAAGTATGCTTAAGTTCTGAAGCATTTGTTTGCAGTGGAAGTCAGACTCCTTAAGCCTAATCAGGAGCTGTTGCTGCAGTTTATTTATAGTTCAGAAGGTCAAACTGATTCACTTAATTGGAAAACGTTGCTTCCTAGTCTATGTGTCTATTGATGTACTGTACATTTGACGCGATTAGTTACCAGGGTGAAATTCTAATATGACCTTTGTTAATAAGGTGCATTCTCCATAATGCGCTGTTTGCAGTTTCTAAGAGCCGTTTACATGATGTGCTTGGTAATCAGTTATACAGTGCAATTCCCATGGTGGAGAGAAAGATCCACTTTAATTGGAATAGTGCAGAAGGCTCAAATCTCAGAAAATTTTAGTAGTCTGTGGTTGATTATTTGCAGAGTTCCACATATGCTTTTAAAATGGAAAAGGCATGCCTATACAACTAGCCTGACATGCACTTTCCTTTTAGAATGTTGTAGTAAAAGATGCAAATATCATGAGGGAAGGAGCTCATGAGTGACGGAATGGAAAGTTATTTGTCATTCAGACAATAATTGTTCATAGATGGAGCACCCGGGTGGCTCAGTCGGTTAAGTGTCTGCCTTTGGCTCGGGTCATGATCCCAGGGTCCTGAGATAGAGCCCTGCATAGGGCTCCCTGCTTCTCCTTCTCCCTCTGCCCTCCCTCCCCCACACCTCATGTGCTCTCTCTGCCTCTCTCTCAAATAAATAGAATCTTTAAAAAAAATAATTGCTCATAATGTTATTATCCCTTATTCACTTCGTAACATAGAACACACATGCAGACACACACAACAGTGTACTTTATGAGTTTGTTCTTAGAATTTCTATTTAAAAGAGTACTGGTATCAAAACCATTTAACCAATCTGTTTTTAAAGAATACCATTTGCAGACTTTCATGATGCTTATTCGGTACAGACAACAAGAACAGCCATTTTAGAGAGAAAAAACAAAGTATGTTCTTTCAAGAGAGCAGCATGATATTGTAGAAAGTCCCTTGGACTTGGAGTCAGGCAGCCTGAGATCAGCATTTGCTGTACCACTTACTTGCTGTGTGATTTTGGTCAGGTTAATTAACCTCTTTGAAGCTCTGTTCATTTATCTATGAAATGAAGATAATAATGGGCATCTCATAGGTGTATACATATTAAATAAAGTAGCACGAAAAAAAGTAGCACATAGCCTACTCTCTATAACATGAGAGTTCCTAAGACAACTCAAAAGAATAAAAATAATAATATAGCAATTTTATTATATGTATTTTCTAATAAAACTAGTAAAAAAGGAATTAAGAGGGAATTTCAGACAAAAAAAAGTATTTTTCTTGCAATATTTAAATAATAACATGCTTTTATAACAAAAAGCAGCTATAGAAACTAAATATCATATCCAGCAGCTAAACTTCCTTAAGACACTCAGCCTTCAACAGTTTTCTTGTGTTTGCTCAAGAGCAATGGCTCATTTTTTCTCAATACCACATATTTTTTACACATTGCTATCACTGAGTTGTATTTCCAACAAAACACAAAACCATTAAAATAGAATAACCCTGCTGATAAACACCACCATGTTTTTTGTCATAATGTGGTTACTATCAAAAAGGGCCTGCATGGTGCAGACATTCCCAATGCCTTTGTGCTTTTGCAAGAATCACTTGGTAAGACTCTTAAGAATCCGTATTTCAGACTCCATTGCAGACCTTTTGATACAGTCTGCTATGGGGCTAAGGAATCTGCATTTTAATAAGTGCCCAGTACCTCTCTGGGTAAGTACCTCTCTGATAGAAGAGGTCTGCAGCACATATCTTGAGACACAAGGGAAGGATGCAAATCATGTTTCCTAATTAATCTATATCCCTAATTGTGTTTAACTTAGGAACATTCCTACTTTTAGAGAAATCATTATATTTGAAAATACAAAGCACAAAATGTTAAATTGATTATGTGATCAGGGACATTATTTGATTCTCTTATTTTTCCATCGGATAACTCCTATTCTTATAAAGTTAGGCAAGGAGATGGGAGTATCATAGAAATCAGGACTGATAACAAGGCTTCCTCAGGAAGCTTCCTGATGGTGGGTCCCTAAGAATTATACTGAGGTTGAGAATAGCCCTCACTAAGCACTCTCTTGTAGACACCTAAAACAATATAGAGGAGGCCTCAAGGACTGGCATTAAGGGTAGAGAGAATTATTTGGAAAATGTTTACTACTATAAGTGTGGAACCCTAATCCCCCTACCCCCAGGCTGATCTGATTTGGTGAAACACAGATGTAAAGATAATATAGCCAAGATTCTAATAAAAATTTTTATATAGATTAATTTAATGCCAATTAATATTAAGAGTACTAATTTTACTCTTCTATTAAGAGTAGTGAGGGAATTTATTTATTTATTTTTTTTATTTCCTGGATTAATGCATAAATGAGTACGAAAAAATGAGGTATTAAAAAAGTGACATGGAATCTCCTTTAGCAAAGCCCATGGTCATTCCTTAGTTTATTTTGGGGAAGACCCATACATATATCTAGATAGACAATTCTTAAAAAATGGATGGTGATCTATGTTCACTTTTTTAAAGAAAGCAATTTAAAAAGCTTTACGTTTTATTGGTCTGAGAACAAAGTCAAATCAATATTGTTACATTTTCATCACTTAATATATTAATATATTTTCATCACTGAATATATTTTCAAACTTTCAAACACCACTACAATAATCTTTTAATCACTACTACAAAATTGCCTATTTTTTTCTAATTCAATCCCTACCCAGACTATTTTTTGTTTAATCCAAAATAATCATCTCCAACATAAATAATATATAAGAAGCAAGTCTGAATCCTGTTGACATTGCCTATGAATTATACACAATAATCTTTTATTTAGCTTTATCCTAAGAATTAATGATGGCATAAACATTGGAAAACTTTTAGAATGGATATTTTTAAAACAAAGTTGTGAAAGAAAATATCAGTTACTGGTGCACAACTGATAATTCATCTTAATAATGGTGTGGCAAAGGTCTCATGAGCTGCGTGCTCTATTACCTGAAGACACAGAACTTGCTTCAATTTTTAGGCTCTTTTTATTTTCAAGGTTTTCACACTCATCACAAAACTTTTTTTTTTTAGATGTTATATTCTTCAGTTGATTCGATAGACTAACAGATGCTTTATGCCTAATGTTTCCTCACCCTCCTTAAGTGTGTATTGCTCCTACCTCTATTTTTTTTAATCACAAGTAATATTGAAATATTTCTCTTACATGGAAAACTAAATGATAAGCCTCCTCTGGTAAGAAATGTTTGGGTTTTTCACAGGATCTGTTTTCTGAGCATGATGCCTCTACACTTTTCTTAAATTGAACATTCACATATTTTTAGAATAGAACAAGTAAATTTCAAGATTTGAAAGCAGAGCCACACTGACATATAGTTGGCTAAGTACCAGAAGACCTCTTCGTGAGTGGCAGTATCACCAACTGCACATACGCTAGAGCTGGCTCTGTCTCTCTGGTAGCAAAGTAAGAGAATACATATGTTCTAGGGACCCTATATAGGTGAAAGCTTGTTTTAATCAACCTCCCTTGGTATTTTTGTAACTTCCTTATGAAGGATCTCTATCGTTAATGAATTGACATCTATGAACGAGACATTCAAGTTACTATAGCAGATACAGTGATGTGGTAGTGTTGCAGAAGAAAAGCAGACTTTAAAATTAGGGTCCCTGATTCTAGTCGCCATAGGCAGTCAGTCAGTCATGTGCTTTCTCTGGGCCTCTGTATTCTTAGCTTTAAGCTGAAAATCATACATTAGCTAGCCATATTAGGTGGAGGATTGCACATAATAAAATTTGAGGAGGAACCAATAAATAGCTCTGTTTTCCTTTACTCTTTATATCAGAATTTTACATGAATATAGTCATAGCCAATTTACCAGAAAACAGTAGAAATTGTACTGACTTATTTATATTTAGGCAGAAAAATAATCTGAATCATTAAACCAAAACATGAAAAATAAAAATCCAGAGGGAAGCTAACAATTTCAATATAAGTGCTGCGAGCAACTGAAGAAAGTAGAGATACAGGGTCAAGTTTATCCTGTTTTCTGATTCTTAGTCTGTTTCCCAACACTGACTTCCTTAAAGATAATTGAAAATTAATAAGATTTAAAACATGGTTTTCACCACATCTCTTTGATTTTTTCAGTGCTTTCTAATGCCCACTGTATTGATTTCTATCTTTCAGATTCATTATGGCTCTGGAAATGGTAAATAACTAAAGTGCTTGAGATGGGAAAGGTCCAATTAGATAAAATGGAGTGATAGATGTGTTTTGTTTGGTCTCCCCTGTACCCCTTTCATTGACTTTTTTTTGCACAAGAAAGGAGAAAACATAGTTTTGCCCATAATGAGTCATTTTTATATTGCTGCAGTGAATAGAGCTGGATCTGTTCATTATTATATAATTATAAACATATACTAACCATATATACTATATAAACCAGATCTCACCTTTGAGAAACTGCCAATCACTGCCACCACCCAAGTGTCTTTTCCTTAAGAGAAGTGGGAAAAATTCCAAGACTCGCTGAACAACTCTAACCAGATGTATCCCTGTATATTCTGCTGAAACATGTAACCTTGGAGCTTCTTGCAGTGAAGTATGACTTGTGTAAGGTTTTATGTTGGAACTCTTATTTTTCCATTTCACGATCCCAATTCTGGAATATTCCTGGTGTACTCAAGGGAGTACTTCACCAAATGTATCACCAAAAATAAAGATCTATACAAATGATGTGATTGCAACTTAACGATAAAATTTATTCTAATACAATTTCCTGACTCCCTGGCTTTCTATCCCATGTCCCAACCTCTCTTTTTTCTGCCAAAAGAAGAAAAATGATCCTTAGCTTATTTAACTCTCTCAATGCTTCATTGTCGAAAAGACTTACTTCCTGCTGTGTCATCTATTGCTTCTATATTCTTCTCCCAATCCCAAATTACCGCTAGTTCTTCTTATTCCCCATCCTCATTGACTTTAACGATCACTCTCATTTTCTACATCACCTTGCTTCTCTGGCCAAATATTAGCTGATTTTTTTCTCCTGAGTTTTCTCAGTTGTAACTCTAAAATTCTCCTTTTCCTTTCATCTCTCCTATATTTTAAATCTTTTCTCTGAATTGTTCCCAAACTTCCCATTCTTCAGTCTCACGTATCTTTAATATAGAAAGTAAATTGATATTCAACAATATACAGATAAAGATCATCCTGTGAAATGTATACTATTTAGTACAACATAAAATGAAAGAGAAGGAATATTTTTTATGCTCATGGGATTAAACTATTTAAATAGTTTAATCAATAATAGTTTTTGAAAATTTTTTTTTTAAATTAAGAGAAAACTATTTGCAAATCTTGAGCCATCTGTATATTATACTGCCTCCCAATTGTATTCAGTCATCATATAATTTTTTCCGGGAATGCATATTTTTGTTTATTAATTGATTCAAGGTAACAGTTTTTCAAGATTTGACAAATGTACACAACAGCTAGTTTTTCAGGTTATATTTTTGTCATAGACATTATTAGCTTATGCCCAATCCCCATCTTTCACTGCTTACTTGTTAATTTTTTTCAAGGTTGCATAGTGACTCACCTCAAGGAATAATCATAATTGATTTAAGCTAGTCATGTTCATCCTGTCCTCTTCTTCCAGATACTAATTTTTCTAGTGTCTTTTTATTCACAGCAAGAGATGATCCAACCCATTATTCTGGTCAATTAAATAGAAGGTGAATTTTCTATGGTGTAGGAAAACTCTTGCTCCTTGATAAAAACAGCAGACACATAAGGAGGATTTACTCAAACTACCTGCTTCTTGCCTTTGAATGTGCTGTGAGAATGCGATGCTTGGAGGTGGTATAACCATCTTGTACCATGAGATAAAAGCCCAAGATAATCACAAAGATGCCAGCTCAATGAATTAAGAAGTAATACCAATAACAGCCTATCTCTTGTCTTCATGCTTTGTAAGATCTCTATATCCCCCATTTAATCCATTATTAATAGAGCCAACATTATTTCTATACATTTATTCTGGATCTAGGAAAATATACAGAACCATTTTTATATTATAGGAAACCTAGAGGAGCTGTCCCTGTGTGTCTGGGCTATTTGTCTTTTCTTCTTTAGTATGACTTCCCACCATCCCAATTCATATTAACAGGTATATCTAAATTTGCATGGTATCCTACATACCAACCCATTTTTGATGAATGCTTCAGTTGTTTTCCATGAGACAGCAGTCTTATTGAATACAGCATGATCCTTGGCCAACATCAGCAATTCTCTTTGTCCAATGACAATCCTGTCTCATTTTAGAGGTAAACATTTTGGATAACAATATTGAAATTTTAGGGTGTCTGAGTGGCTCAGTTAAGCATCCATCTCTTAATTTTCACTCAGGTCATAAGCTCAGGGTCATGAGATCAAGTCCCACATTGGGCTCTGCACTCAGGAAAGAATCTGTTTAAGATTCTCTCCTTCCCCCAATGCCCATCCTCCCCAATACATAAAATTTTTAAAATTTGGGATTTTATTCAATAATCCTTTCACTCATTTCATAACAATAATATTCATTACATGCAAAACTGACTTGTGTATATACTTATATGTCAAAATAGATTTAATAATAAACATTATCACAACATAGGCACTGTTAGTTATCAAGTCTTTAACTATTGTGGGTTCACAATACCTATTTCATCCTAAAAGCCTGGATCTATTTCTACTTCCACAGTTGGCCCATTCTGAGGCATATGAGACAACTACAAACCTCTCAAATTACATTTCCGTAAGAAATCACCAATTAAAACATAATAAAAAAAGAATAAAGAAATCCCAGGTTGTTAAAAAAACTTAAGAGGTTATTTTTATGTAACTATTTCAACTGACACTTCAGATGCAAAATGCAGTGTTTAACTTGTCTTAAATGACAAAGAAAGCCTAATACCCTGACCAAAAAAAAAAAAAAAAAGAAAGAAAGAAAGAAATTAATCTTCAAACTAAGCATTCAACAACACAGAATGTTGTGATATGATTGTACAAACATTTTTTAAAATGAGAGAATTTCCTCCATTTTTCTAAATTCAGTTCTTCCCCATTTGTATCATATTAATTAAAATTCCTACCAAATCATATATTGCAACATAAATAGAAAATATATTATCCATGTAATCAGAAGATATTTTAAAAAGACTATGCAAAAGTACCACCTCAAAGAAACATACTTTTAAGGTTGGAACTTCTTGTAACCAGTTATGAAAGAGGTGCATTTTGACACACAGAGATGTAGGAAATAGCTAGGAGGAAAAAAACAACAAAAGGATTAGATATATAAAATACAGGGCACATTTCGGGATTGCACAAATAGATTAAGGTATCAGAGATGCAAATGGGAATGGTAGAAGCAAAGCAAAATGAGATCCCAAACCACAGAAAGTCTCAAATAACATTTCAAGTTTAATACTGATAGTCAATATGGATACTATTGAATTTTTATTTTTAATTTTATCCATTTTTTACTGTTGACATAAGAAATATGAGAGTAGCTTACCTTATAATTTTATCCTAGTCAATAAAAGGTGAGGATGTATGTGCCATAGGTAAAGAATAATATTCATACATTGCTTATCACTCAGACCTCATGTTTAAAGGAGACTAACAGACCAGAACAAGACAAAAATTGAAAACTATATTCTGGAGCTGGTAACATAATAAGAATTTTGGAAATTAATATTATGCAATACTTTATAATAATATTGACAATAAAATTTGCTTATATGTGTCAATAATGTTGAAGAAATGTTATTTAAGTTACATTTTTCAAGGAAATGCAGAAAGGTTAATCTCAGGATATTAGAAAGGAAATACACAATATAGATTTGGAAGTACAGTTGGGTTAGAGTGAGATAAACACAAAAAACAACATAATGGAATTCTTATGGTTTCAAGATGGTGTCAACATGTGAAAATAAATAAAATCTGCATAAGTAATGTGTGTGTGTGTATGTGTCCCAAAATAAGTTTTTCTCAATTACGGTTAAAGTTGTTTCTGAAGGTAGTAAGCCAAAGCCAAAAGAGTAATGAGAAACCTTGACATTATTCATAATGAAAAAGATTAAAGATTGTTTTTATAAGCACTATTGAGAATATAACTACTGAAGTAGTTGTTACCCTTTGTTAAATAAGATAAGGAAGTTATTTGTAGGCTACATACATACCAGTTACTATAAAGACACAATGAACAAAGAGCATTTAGCTTGTGGGGTTAAGGTCCCTTTGATGCTAATATGTACTCTATTTTATCATAAGGAAATAGAATTTGGGGCTATTTTATATGCTGAAAAGATGAAAGCTCTGCTGTGATACTCTCCTCTTTTTATTTATGCTTTATTTCTATTTTCTATATATATTTTTTGCTTTTGTAAAAGTTTTTCCTACATATTTTTAAGGAACATTTTATTTACTTCCTACATTTTTAATAAAAAGTTGTATTTGTTAGAAACATTCTTGGGCAGTCCAGGTGGTTCAGCGGTTTAGCGCCGCCTTCCGCCCAGGGTGTGATCCTGGAGTCCCGGAATCGAGTCCGACGTGGGGTTCCCTGCATGGAGCCTGCTTCTCCCTCTGCCTGTGTCTCTGCCTCTCTGTGTGTGTGTTTCTCTCATGAATAAATAAATACAATATTAAAAAAAAAATAAGAAGCATTCTTAATAGGAAATAAAATTTACATACCTAAATTGCTATTTACACCAACTCTATGCTAATTAACTCATATTTGTTCTCTACCTAAATTTAGTCTATAATTCCACTGTTTGCTAGTCAAAAAGCCTTAAGACCCTTAGACTTTGTTTTCTCCTTTTAGTCCCCTTTTATAAAAATTGTTATTCTAAAAGATTATTTTCTGACAAAAACATGAAACTTGTTTCTTCTACAAAACATTTAGAAATTCAAGTTCAGGCTTGGGATCAGGGATATGAAGGCCACTTAGAAAATAGTGGCAGTTACATAAATGTGTAATATCTAAAGAAAGAATATTAAGAAAAAAAAAAAAGAAAGAATATTAAGGATGAACAATAAGGAAGAAAGACAGAAATAAAACAATGTTATGATTTAATTACCCATTTAAAAGGCTGGGAAGAAAGAGCAAGGCAGAGATTGAAAAAGTGAAATCCAATCTAGCAATAGGAATGTTCATTTCCTCTTGAAACCTCAGGTTTCAAGAAAGTTTGCCTTTCCCTTTTACAAGATAACTTCATATCTTAATTTCTCTCCACAACCCACATTCCACCAGTTTAGTACATATGATTGCCTCATACTTAAGAGAAATCATTAGATAAAAATGTTATTATCTTTCAACCACAAATGTACACAATAATTCATACCTACCTCCATATTTTTCTTTCCTGTTACAAGTGACAAAGTGAATCTTTTTTCTTTTAATAAAGTCCAATTCTTATACAAGTGTTTTGGAATCTCTCCCTTACCAGCTTTTCAAAGAATAGTATTCATTAATTCTGTCAATATATGTTTACCAAGCACTTATTCTTTATAATACATCACACTAGGCACTGGAGATAAAATAGTGACCACAAAGATTCCACTCATAAAGCTTCCAGCATATGAAAGACTCAGATATTAATCAAACAATTATACAAGTAAACTTGTAAGTGTGTTAATTAGTATAAAATAACTAAATCATGCAACAAGAGTTCTTGGAGAAACTAGGAAGAAGTCCCAGAAGAAGTGTTACTTTTGCTGGCATATGGAGGATCAATACATATTAATTGCACCGAAAGAAGAGAAGTTAGCTCTAGAAAGGAAAACAAAATGGGAAAGTATTCTAAGTTTCTGAATGTGGCTAATGTTACTAGAGCAAAATAAAATAAAATAAGGGGAAAATCAAATGAAATTGGACTGAGAAGCGGGAAGAGATCAGAAGATACAGAACTTTGTGGAACATGTTTAGGAAGTTTGTTGATAGCCTAAGACTAATGGAAAGTTATTGAATGACTTCAAACATAGAGGTGGAAAAAAACACTCCTTCAGTAATGTGAGACTATATTCCAAGAGGACAGGAGGAGGTGATATGGAGGAGGTTTAGTGGTTTTAGACCACTAAAACATAGCATTTGCAGTTTTCTAGGCAAAACATTATTAGAATTTATTATAGGTTTTGGGGAAGGATTAAAAATTTTGGTACTTTCATCTTGTCAATCCCAGTTTAAAAACTGTTCTAATTTTGACAGTATCCATTGCCTCTATTTTTCTGCTGCCACTTTATAGGCAAACTGCTCAAATGAATTGATTACATATGCAGTATCCACATACCCACTTCCTATTAAATATAGAAACTGCAGGATTTCACACTCACCACTGAAATAGATCTGGTTAGAATCACCAGATACCTCCATACTGCAGAATTAATTTATTGTTTTGTCATCTTATTTCACGTCTAAAATGCTTTTGACTAAGTTGACCAATGATTAATTCAACAAATGCATTTTTTATTCAACAAATACATATTGGGTTTTTACTCTGTGGCATTCACATTTTATTATATATACATAAAAGACAGTCTAGTGGTTGAAACAAATAGTAAACAAAGAGTCATAAATAAAAGAAAAATTTCTACTGAAATTAATTTCATGAAAATAACTGGGAACTCATTTAGTCAAGAGCACTGATATGTTCATCTCAACTATCATTACAACATAATCTCCTACATCTCTGTTTTTATCTCCATCTACCTATTTCTGTCTGTCTGCCCATCTGTCTATTTATCTATCATCTGTCTATTCTTCTATCCATCTTTCCATCTATCTTATCTGCTTGAAAATCATAAATGGTTTAAAGGTAATGGGGGGCAATAAATTGGAGGCAATGAGTATATAAATTATTTGAAAGAGAAGAGACTGGATGACAGGGTTTTAAAAAAAAGGGGGGAGGTTAAAGAGCAGAGGAAATTTGACATACCATGGAGAAGAAGGCCAGGGATAGGGAAAGATTGAAGATATAAGAAATAGAAGCTTGATAGAATAAAGACAGGAAAGATAAGAGACCACTAGTAAGGGCAGAGGTGAGCTGACAGTTCATTTTAGAAAGAAAAACACTGTACTCTGCAATAAGTGGAAAGACATCAAAAGTGCTAGATTTTTATTTTATAACTATATAGTAAGATGGTATGAACATTAATGAATAACATTAGGCAAAGTTGATTGAAGTAGAATTGATATTTATATTAATAATATGAAAGTAAATTACTGTTTTGAACTGGGCAAGCCCAAAACTATAACAATCAGATTTTAATATATTTGTCCCAAAGATGAAGCTGGTTGATAAAAGTGTCCAATATTGAACTCTTTCTGCAACAATGGTGCTGAACAGTTGAATTCAAAATATTCAAAACACAACCCATCCTATTCCTATTGTAACAAAAATTATGCTGACATTGATTCATTTTTTTTCAATAATTTTCTTGGTAATTATTGAATATCTCAGATTTCATTATCAATTCCATGTTTGTTTTTTAAACTTGTTGATTGGTTGATTGGTTGGCTAGTTGGTTAACAACAAGTCCTACTTTTATGTTTATTGTATCCTTCTTTTGTTTTCTATGCACCCATGGCTTGTTCATGTGCACACACGCATACACACACTGAATCCTTTCTTAATTTCTGAACTTAAATGTTTAGTCCACTTATTTTCATTTATCTTTTAAAGTAAAGCATTTAAAGGTATTTATCTCCAGACAGATTTTCTTATAGCAAATTTATTGTGATATCTATATCTCCTCAAAAGTATTGTCTGCAAATATAATTTTATTTCCTCTATTCAACAATAGTAGTTTAAGGGAGATTTATTTAACCTCCAGAGGGTTAGTATACTTATTACTTTTTTGTTTCATTATCATTTAGGGACATCGCTGAGTGATGTCTGCTTTTTTTTAACCCTATATGCAGTCTAGTTCATGATCATACTTTGCAAATTTTCTAAAGGGGCTTAAAAGAATTATTCTTTCTATGGTAAAGACTGTATATATATACATATATATATGTATATATATACACATAAATATATAAACACTTATAAATATGCTCATTATATATGGTTATCATAGATAAATGGTAACTTCTTAGTAGTTATATTTCTTTATGAAACATTGTTATTTATATTAATGTGTGTCTTATTTTGTTGTATTTTTTGCTTCTTGTATAGATTCATGATTCATAAAGATTAATGACTATCTTTAAGATACTGTATATCCTTACTTTATTTCTTATGCAAGCAGAATGCTTTTGAGTCTTGTTTTCTAACTCAATGTAATAATATCTACCCTTTAATTCAATGGTAAACATAGTTTCAATGGCTTAACATATATCTAGTATTATTTTGCTTATTTTGTATTTTTGGTTTTTGTTCCTTAATTATTTTTTTCATCCTATGAATTAAAGCATTAAATTATATTGGTAAGAAACTGACCATTAAATGGGTAGGAAATGTAGATATTTTTAAATTATCAAAGTTAAGAGAAAAATCAGTGCTGACTTCCCCATTTACATGAAAAAGATTTTAATTGCTAATTTTTATTGTTCTCTTGTTCAACTGGTACCGATCTGTGATCAATATCTTTCAGAAAGGGTGCATACAAGGATATCTTCCTATTACTTTCACAAATACTCCACAAGTTGGGTGAAAGGCAGCCTGCTTTCTTATACATTCTATATATCCTTGCCTATTAGCATTAATTATTAGAGGGGTAAATAAGGTTACTGCGACTTTTATTTCTCTTGATTCCGACCTGGTGAATATGTAATTTGTTCTGGATTCTTCCTTAGGAATGTCTATTAATTCAATATAGTATTACATATCTTTGTCTTCCTTATGTCTTCATCATTTTCATTCTCATAAATTTAAAAGCTACGTTCTAGAGCAATAATTTGATTCTCTGCAAATACCAGTTATGCTCTTTTAATGCCTTTAGTATATCAATTAAATTATTGAACTTTGGATTTCCTTCAAACATTTTTGTTGTTTCCACAAGATTTTACTATGCATGCATTACTATTTTGTTTCTGTATGTTCTATATATACATATGATCCTTATGTATTACGTGTTTATCACTTGCTTTTCTAGTTTTAAATAAGATATGTTTCCTTGAATCTTATTTACAACAATAAATAACCATTTATTATTGCACTAGACAGTTTTTAGAAGTAAAATTTCTTTCTTAAAAATTCTTGAAGTCAGGCAGACCGGGTGGCTCAGCGGTTTAGCGCCTGCCTTCAGCCCAGGGTGTGATCCTGGAGACACGGGATCGAGTCCCACATCAGGCTCCCTGCATGGAACCTGCTTCTCTCTCTGCCTGTGTCTCTGCCTCTCTCTCTCTCTCTCTCTCTCTCTCTGTATCTCTCATGAATAAATAAATAAAATCTTAAAAAAATTTATTGATTTCTTTTAGGTTATGGAATTTCTTCCCTGTTGCCTCTAGGATTTTGTTTTGTTTTTTTTTCTTCCCCCCTCCTTTCCTCTACTTTTATTTATTTTCTTTTCCTCCTTCTCCAACAAGAAATAATCTATTCAGACTTGGTCTTTTCTCTCTGACAGTGTGTGTGGAGTATATAGTCTGATAGTTGGCTTATGGGATAACATATTTACCTCCCAGCTCCAGACTTAGAGGGGTCAATTTGTTTCCTATAGATATTTATATGTGTCTCTGTTAGTCTGGTATGGGAGAAGCTCCAGTCCCAGGAACCAAATTCTCTAAATACTCCTGAATAAGGTCATATTTTTCTTTGGCCAGATAGTATCTCCCCACTTTCTTTTTTTTTTTTTTTAATTTATTTTTTATTGGTGTTCAATTTACTAACATACAGAATAACCCCCCGTGCCCGTCACCCATTCACTCCCACCCCCCACCCTTCTCCCCTTCTACCACCCCTAGTTCGTTTCCCAGAGTTAGCAGTCTTTACGTTCTGTCTCCCTTTCTGATATTTCCCACACATTTCTTCTCCCTTCCCTTATATTCCCCAAATGAATGAGAACATATAATGTTTGTCCTTCACCTACTGACTTACTTCACTCAGCATAATACCCTCCAGTTCCATCCACGTTGAAGCAAATGGTGGGTATTTGTCATTTCTATTAGCTGAGTAATATTCCATTGTATACATAAACCACATCTTCTTTATCCACTCATCTTTCGTTGGACACAGAGGCTCCTTCCACAGTTTGGCTATCGTGGCCATTGCTGCTATAAACATCGGGGTGCAGGTGCATCTGTATCTTTGGGGTAAATCCCCAGCAGTGCAATTGCTGGGTCGTAGGGCAGGTATATTTTTAACTGTTTGAGGAACCTCCACACAGTTTTCCAGAGTGGCTGCACCAGTTCACATTCCCACCAACAGTGCAAGAGGGTTCCCTTTTCTCCGCATCCTCTCCAACATTTGTTGTTTCCTGCCTTGTTAATTTTCCCCATTCTCACTGGTGTGAGGTGGTATCTCATTGTGGTTTTGATTTGTATTTCCCTGATGGCAAGTGATGCAGAGCATTTTCTCATATGCATGTTGGCCATGTCTATGTCTTCCTCTGTGAGATTTCTCTTCATGTCTTTTGCCCATTTCATGATTGGATTGTTTGTTTCTTTGGTGTTGAGTTTAATAAGTTCTTTATAGATCTTGGAAACTAGCCCTTTATCTGATATGTCATTTGCAAATATCTTCTCCCATTCTGTAGGTTGTCTTTGAGTTTTGTTGACTGTATCCTTTCCCCACTTTCAAATGCTGAGAGAGATCCCTCCATCTCTGACTTACCCCTTCCCACTACCAGATACAGTATATTCTCTAAGATGGCCACATAGCTCAAAATGGACTTCTTATTATATGAGTCCCTACCTAGAGATGCTGCTATCCTCACATAGATATAAAAAGAAAGGAATTAAAGAATAAGGTTGGAGAGTGCTCAGGACAGATTGGTTTAAACAAAGTTTCTAAAATTCAGATATTGTTGAAAGTTTTTTTTTACTTTTTTGTATATCCATGGGCATTCTGTATTACCTGAGGTAACACAAAGGTTCATATTATACCATCAGACTCGCAGGGATTGCGATCTTACTTACCCAGTATCAACTCTTACTAATAGTTTCAAGAATACAAGTCAGCATGAGATACAGGTAAAACAGCAAGAGTTCTGCGGCCTTTACTACAACTACCAGGCCCTTTCTTCCAGCACACCAAGCACTCCAGCATGGCGTGGCCCAGTTTAACAGATGAGGTTTCTAAATAATTTATGTAGTCACCTCAGTTACATAGAGATGACATTTTGGTTGTAAAACATCTGTTTTATGGTTTGTTGTTGGTTTTTTTTTCAGATTTTATTTATTTATTTGAGGGAGGCAGAGACAGAGAGCTTGCACCAGCAGGGGGGTGGGGAGGGGAAGAAGGGCAGAGGGAGAAGGAAAAGCAGGCTCCCCACTTAGGGAATATTTGCCCCTCTAAACTTTCTACTTCAGGAGCTTGATACCTCAGACTCAGACCAGAGCTGAAGGCAGGCACTTAACTGATGGAGCCACTCAGATACCCCAAAACGTCTTTGTTTTATATAATCAAATAATTTCATACCTTATGTGACATTTCCAAGGAGCCATGACATATTAATCCATAGATGTTACATCCATGTATGTTTACCCTACACAATCCCTAAACGATGGGTATGTCTCATTAAAAGCATTCCATAGATGGCTAATTTTTCCTGGTAGCGAAAATTATTTGGCTTATTTGGCAGTTTGTCATTACTTTGTATGGACATCAGACCCAGTCACTTGCCTTCTCCCCTTCTCCACCCCAGAAGTGCCCTGCCCACCCACTATGTACACTTGCACATAGATTACAGGCATGTTGTTTAACCATCCCTTTCTAAGTTTTAAGAAACTTGAGGATAAGCACAATTTCTCTTTTATTTACCAATGGAGTGACTTAAAAATTTTTTACTTGTTTGTTTTTCTATTGTCTAAAGATAAATGGAAAAACTCTAGGATGTAACATCCATGGTCTTCTACAATCTGTCACTAACCACTCTATATAACCTCACCTTCTGCTTCTTTCAATCACAGTATGATTTTGTCCCTCTAAACCTCCTACTTCAAACCCAGCATTGTCTTTTAGGTATTTCTATTTGCTTTCTCTCTTTTTTCCTAGCACATAGTAGGCTCTCAGTAAAGACTGACCAATGTGAGTTTGGCGGCTGCTTATCTACAATAAGGCGAGAACCTTATTCACATTTAGTAACCCAGAGAAATAAAACTATCCTAAATAGTTACAAGAAATAAGGACACACTCTTAATAAGCCTGAAATATTATCAACTGTACCTTGTTAGTAACTGGAAGAAAAGTGAATTAAGCTGATCGCTTTAATTGAAAATGAAATCAGACTAAACCTAATTATACTGTGGCACAACACAGACCCTCTACACAATGAAAACATTTGTCCTACTGTTTCAGACCTTGTAAACATTGCCAGTACTCTGGTAATGCCTCATTTCCCTCAGGGTCTTTCCAAATACAGCAGAATGTATTGATGCATACAGTGAGGTCAGGTAATGAATTTTCAAGGTCATTTTGCAAATAAGAACAAAATAGTTTCTTTTGACTCCTCCTAGATGTCTCTGCATAATGGGTTGCTTCTGCTGAATTCATTAACTTTCTCACCATGCTGTAAGCTAATTTTTCTGCCTACCCTCATTATAATCTACATTTATATAACCCATATTGGATGTTCAAAACACTCTCATAACTTTGCCTCACTAATCCATTAAATAACGTTTTGAAGAAAATAGAGAGAGCTGTCACATTTCCCTTTTCATCCTTGAGGATGAAGAGTCACGGATAATTTTACTTTGGGTCTATAAAACGAATCTAAGACCCAAGTTCCTAATAAAGAGTTTGCTACTCCTCTGTGTCTAAAATTTTACATAAACTGTTTCCCCTTGGGCTGTTCTTAATGTAAGAGCTGCCAGTGAAAACAAATAAACACATAAACAAACAAAGGATTTCTACATTGTGTGTACAAAGTGTAAGCCCAATAGGATATCAATGGGAAGGGAAATGTTGCCTTCTGATAGTCTTTCCAGGCAAGTTATTTCCAGACACACTATCTCTCACTAAACCTATTCCACTCTTCCTTCCCCATAGTTTCTCTTTTTCCTTCTAGCTAGTTATCTATAATTCAGATTCCTATGAAAAACATAAAACCTTAAGACAGATCTGGGATCACTTTTGTAGGAGGCCAAAAGCTAGACACTCTGCATTATATAACAAGATGTACCATTATGACAAAAAAACATGAGGAAACTTAAATTAGTCTTGTTCTAAGTGGTAAGAATCTAGAGTATCTGTTCTTTAGTGTATTCATCTTTTACCTTACTTAAGAAACTCTGCTGTTGGCCCATGAAGCTCTGGATTCATGATGAAATCCCTGAATCTTCACCTTCAATTAAATATCTAGGAATGGATATTTTGATTCTGCCAAGGCGATGTAACATCAAAGAGATTTCCCTAGATGGCTTGGTATTAGTATTAAGAAAATAAGACTGAGTTATATGATTTCAGGCTACCAAAATGTAGCTTCCTTCTCATTCATCCCATACTCCCCCCACTAATAATTCTCTCCAGCCACTTGCTTGGTATCTAAAATTTTACCATTATATCCTCATCCCTTTAGGATTCTGGTTTCTGTTAAAATAAATTTCCTTTGGGTTAGGTAAATAGTTTATCATCTAAGCTGTGTGAAGAATGAAGCTGTGTGAGATGCATATGAAGAGGATACTATTAATAAATGCATGAGAGCAACAGGACAGAAGGTGCAAGCCCAGGCTCTCTGGGAGCCCAGGATGTGTAGTCCTCTTTATTAACATCTTAACATCTTCTCAGTCACTTATATTGAATGCAAGAGAAATGACCAGAGGAATGTGCCAGTGAGTGAAAGCAAATGAACTGTACCCAGAGGGTATGTGGAAGGGATAAAGAGTAATTAATCTGTGTTGTAAAAGGCAAATATTATGAACTTTGTAATTTTGTCCAAAATCAGTCTAGATTCTCTGGCTAAATGGTAACTCAGTAACTGGAATTAATAGGTAGTGTGGTTTTAATAAATGCCCACTTAATTTTAATTTTACCTGCTGATATCAAAGACCCCACCCCCTTTATCTTTTGAAACTAGGGAAGCAGGGTCATGACTAGTGTCTCCTCAATATTTTGGCCACATTCCTTCTCCCAACCCCCCACCTTACCCCCCCCCAAAAAAAAAAGGTTGGGCTTTGTTTTGTTTAACAAAACTTCCAGGGACATTTGAATTACTGGCAAGTATGTCCATATTGTAGACATAAAATCGGAGATTTTGCAACTTGTCCCTTGCAGTATACATAATGCTATTCAATATATTTTATAGCAAATATATAGCTTTTGAAGTAAATATTCTCAATGAGAATCTTTTTGCTAACTTGCTGACTTATCCATCCCCAAGAACCAATCTTTATTTTCTATATTTATTATTTTCTTTATCCACAAGGTTTAAAGCTTATTTTCTCTTTCTACCATTCTAATGACAACAACCGTCTCACCAGAAAGAAGGAAGTGCCAAACCGACTGCACTGTGACAGAGGGAGCCAGAAAATGATCAAGCTCCTTACTGTGTCACCTACTGACGCAGGTGCATTATGTTTGTTATAGGGCAGAATCGTGAGGCTATGGAAAATAAATAGGCTTTGGTACAACCAATTCCATGGTTTTCTGGGGCCCTTGATGAACACACATTAACTTTCTTTTCTATCTTACATGAAATACAGGATCATAATTTCTATCTCATCAATTGTGCATACAGGAAGGAAGAAGGAGAGATGGAGATTAAGATTTGGTCCCTTTCTTTAGATTCTTGACATATACATGACTACGAGGTGGACTAAAATACGTACATAGGTTGAGTCTGTTGAAGCACAGTAATTGGAAGGCATGGTTCATACCAACTTAAAGGACTTGGAAAGATTTCTCATACAAAGACATGTGATTTGTTCCATGAAATATTAAATTCTGGTCAGAGAGGAGTACAAAATGGGGCAGCTTCAGGATATGTGACCTGTGCAATGACACAGGGCCCTACTTCAAAAGGGTCCCACATTTGGTTTAAAATTCTACTGTTGCCGTCTTGAAATATCTAATAATTTTTGAAAAATGAGACTCGCATTTTAATTTTGCACTACGCCCCAGAAAGGTTCTGGTCCTGAGTGTGGAAGAGCAACCCATTCTGCGCACATGACAAGATTCAAGTCACTGGGCCACAAAACTGATCAGTACTACTGCAAGATAGGGGTTGTGGTAGCGGACGTCTTAGTGAGAAACTAGTTTGCAAAGAGAGGATGTGTCAGGTCACAAGGGTCTGGGTTTTAGAGCTTAGAGTCCAGGATTTATTCTACAACCACTCACATGACCTGCATATTTTTAAAGATAAATTCTATAATTAGAATTCAATGGTGATGTGAAGGATGGACTAAAGGAATAGAAGAAGTTAAAAGCCAAAGAGTTCAGATAGAATGTTAGCAAAATGGCCTTGGTGAAAAATAATGAGGGCTTAACAGTACATATTAATACTGAAGGAAGAGTCTGAGACACGGTCCACAGAGTGGGTTAGCTATCCTCTGCCTCATCCTGTGCTATGTACATCTCCATTACTTTGCTCTAAAACCAGTGGAGAATATTACTATGGCCAAGTTACAGTGTGATCTCACTTTTTTTTTCCAATGAGTTGCTGAAACCATTACATAATAATCAAGATTATCTGGTACTAAATTTTACATGAGATATTCCCCCAATACTTCAGAAAATCTTCATAAAGCAGAGCATAATTTAAAAACTTCTTTAAAGTTACTATTTAATCATACTAAAAAAAAAAGTTAAGAGACTGATACTCAATGACCATCTCACTTTCTTCATTGGTACTAATTTACTTTGGTTTGAACACATACATGTTCTCTAAATACTGCTTTTCTCCCTTTTAATTGGCTCTCTTTTTTGGGAACTCTTACTAATTATGTTTTGGATCTTTTCATTCTATCATCTTTGTCTTTTAATTTCTCTTATATTTTCCATTCAGTTGTCATTCTGGATGGTGTCTAGATTTATTTTTCAAGTGTGCTAATTCTCTTTTGAGTCTGTTAAATCTGCTGTTCAATCATAAAAATTTTAACTTTGAAGGATATCTTTTTCAGTTCTAGAATTTCTCCCTTTCTAGAATTTTTGATATTTCTTTATCAAATATGCTTGATCTTTTTCTTTTATAGTATCTTTATGTTTCACAATTCTGAGTCTTTCTGTTTTCAGTCTTTTTTTTTTTTACATTTTTTTGAAGTTGTTTAAACTAAAAGCAGCGACAACAAAGTCTGCCCATATCTCTTATCCCACTCCTTGTCTCTCTCTGACAGTCACTGATCTGTTCTTTGTACCAATGAGCTTCGTTTTTATCTTTTTTTCTTTTCTTTTCTTTTTCAGATTCCATATAAGAGAGATCATATATATTTGTCTCTGACATATTTCACTTGG
The DNA here is from genome assembly GCF_003254725.2 of Canis lupus dingo. NCBI lineage: Eukaryota > Metazoa > Chordata > Mammalia > Carnivora > Canidae > Canis > Canis lupus. The sequence goes on along the minus strand of NC_064255.1, from coordinate 50,369,852 downwards.
CATAATGTTTTCAAAGTCTGTCCATGCTGTCACAAATGGCATAATTTTATTATTTATTCTTTTTAGTGACTGAATAATATTCTGTGTGTGTATTTCTTTAACCATTCATCCATCCAAGTGATAAACTTAAGTTTTTTCATATCTTTGTTATTGTAAATAATGCTACAATAAACATAGAGGAACATATATCTTTTCAAACTAGTGTTTGGGTTTTCTTTAGATAAATATCCAGTGGAATTACTGGATCATAAGGAGTTCTATTTTTAATGTTTTGAGGAACTTCCATACTATTTTCCATAGCAGTTATACCAATTTGTATATTCAACAGTGACAAGGGTTCTCTTTTTTCCATATTCTTACCAACACTATTTCTTGTCTTTTTGATAATAACCATTGCAATAGGTGGGAGGTGATATTTCATTGTGGCTTTGATTTTCATTTCCCTGACGGCTAATGATTTTGAACATATTTTTATATAACTGTTGGCCATCTGGATGTCTTCTTTGGAAAAATGTCTGTACAGATTATTTTTAATCAGATTATTTTATTTCTGTTTTTGCTTTGTTTTGCTTTGTTATTTTGCTATTGAGTTGTATAAGTTCTTTGTATGTTTTGGATATTAGCCCCTAATCAGATATATGATTTGTAGTCTCTCATTCAGTAGATTGCTTTTTCATTTTGTTGATAGTTTCTTTGCTGTGCAGAAACATTTTAGTTCAATGTCCCACAGACAAACTTTTTTTTTTTAAATATAAGGACAGATATTAAAACAATGATGTACATAGACCTCTCACTTTTGAGAGAATATACAGTGAATATACCCATATTTCAGAGGTTTTATAACAGATATCCTTCCAGCTTTTTTTCCCTTAATGGTGTGTCAATGCTCAAAATATTCTAACTATAAAAAAAACCAGATACATGTTTAAAATGCTAACCTTTATTTGAAACAATTATATTAATTATATTAATTAGAGGTAACCATTTTGGCAATGAAACACCCTGAAAATCTACTAAAAGTCCAGAATCAATACCCAAGGGCTGAAAATAAATCTTTATCTAATAGTGACTGTGAAGCATTGATTTTATTCAGAGTATCGACTATGCTGTGTAAAGTACATTCTTGTTTCATTTTATATCAACTACGTCCAGAAATTGCACAGATTGAGAATGCTATCCTCAGCCTCAAATAGAATAGATTTGGCCTTGAAGGTAAACTCTGGCTTACCTTGCCTCATCAAAAAGATTGGAGCTTATAGGTTTTGCTCAAATAGTAGCCTTCTTGTCTATTTAAAACACAGCATCTGGAATCTGAGCTACAGGTTAACCAAATAACCATCTGTTAAGAAACTGTCAACACGAAAATGTTAAAATCCCCTGTATCACTTGCAAAGTTTTCTAGAAATTAACAGTTTTCTGGCGATTGTGACTACATGTAATTATAACCTGAGTTTGGTTCATTAGCATTCCTTCAAAAATTCAACACAAAAACATTAACACAGCCAATTTTCTTAACTCTTGCTCTGTACTCACTCTGCTACAGCCACACTGGGCATCTTGCCTGTTTTCAAATATACAGGCACATTGTCATTGATGACCTTTTGTCCTATTGTCCCCTCTGTCTGGACCCTTCTTTTTTGTCTTTTTTTTATTATTATTATTTTTTTTTTTATGACACTCACACACAGAAAGAGAGAGAGAGAAAGAGAGGCAGAGGGAGAAGCAGGCTCCATGCACCGGGAGCCCGACGTGGGATTCAATTCTCGGTCTCCAGGATCGCGCCCTGGGCCAAAGGCAGGCGCCAAACTGCTGCGCCACCCAGGGATCCCATGTCTGGACCCTTCTTCCAGATGTGCATGGCTTGTCCCCAAGCTACTTCGGGTCTTTGTTCAAATGGCACATTTTCATTGATGAATCCCCTGATCATCCTCTTTAAAATTAAAACCCCATCCTCAGCAACCCTGTTCCTGCTTTATTTTTCTCCATAGAACCTGTCATCATCTACTATACTATATAGATCTCATTACTCAGTTTACTGTGTGCACCCACTTCCTATAATTTAAACTCTACATAAATAGGGATTTGAATCATCCGTATTCCGCACTGGATTTCCAGTCTCAGAATAGTGTCTAGCACTTGCAGATACTCAATAAATATTAATATTAAATGGATAAATATTCATTCATACATTAAACCAACAAACAAATAAATAAATGTTAAATAAATAGTTACATGGATTCTTTTTTCTGAATCCACCTGAATCCACCTTTACTTCACGCTGAACTTGCCTTCCAGTCTAAACTAAAGCAATGACCACAGAAGTCACAAGAATAGAGCCTGCTAACTTTCAAACATTGGAATATCAAAGTTAGCCATCAACCTCTGTGAGATCTTTTACTTATATCTCCCGAATAACTGTAATACATTAATAGAGAAAAAAAAAAACCTTAAAATTAACATGCCATGACTGTCTTGGTCAGCTCAGGCTGCCATAATAAAATGCCAAAGACTGGGTTACTTAAAAAACAGGAATTTATTTTCTCAAAGTTCTAGACAGTAGAAATCCAAGATCAAGCATCAGCATAGTTTCTGGTGAAAGCTCCCTTCATGACTTATAGATGGCCACCTTTTTGCTGTGTCATCACATGGTAAGGAAAGAGAGACAGCAAACTCTTTCTCTCTTCTTATTAGGGAACTAATCATCATGAGGTCCACACCCTCATGACTTCACCTAAACCTAACTGTGTCCCAAAGGCCCCATTAGCAAATAATGGGGCTTTGTGAGTCAGGGCTTCAAGAAATGAATTTGGGGGAAGAACACAATTCAGTCCTTAGTACTAACACAGAGAGACTACAGAAGGCAGTTCAAAACAGTTCTTAACTTGCTTCATCAAGTTGTTTTTCAAAGTTGGCTTCAGGTAGGTGTCCCCTTTTTCCTGTCTCCTCTCAATTTTTTTGTCATCTCCATTCCTCAGGTACAGTTATTTCTCTTTTGTTTTCCTTTTCATTTTCTACCCAATTATCCTGTTCCCACCCATCCTGATTTTTTCTCAGAGGTCAAGGTTATAAAGATTTTTATTTATGGTTTCATTCACTTATTTACGGTGATGATGATCCTTATGTTTCTCTAATTTTAGCATGAAGGGCCTTAAATATAACCAAAGGCTTCTTGGGCTGATATTGCATACCTCTAAATAGCAGAATTTGATAAATTATTTTTTTTTAATTTTTATTTTTATTTATGATAGTCACACAGAGAGAGAGAGAGAGAGGCAGAGACACAGGCGGAGGGAGAAGCAGGCTCCATGCACCAGGAGCCCGACATGGGATTCGATCCCAGGTCTCCAGGATCGCGCCCTGGGCCAAAGGCAGGCGCTAAATCGCTGCGCCACCCAGGGATCCCAAGAAGTTGATAAATTAATGTTAAATTGATAATAGCTTTTTACTTGATTTTATTAAAAAGACATTTTCCTTACCTAGATAAGAGGGAAATAAATGCAGGACACTAGAAGATAGAACATTTTATCCAGTCACAAATGGTTTAATTGCCTACTTATGGACCTGAAGTCTAAAGGCCAGAACATAAAAATAATGTACCTGATGTCATTAAAATAAGAATCCATGACCCCAGTTCTATGTGCCCAAGCCCTCTCTATAAATCTATAAAATATATATTCAGTTTTCTTTTCTGCTCATCATTTCTATCTTTGTAAGATACAAATCAGATACTTTATATCACTTTATAACAATGCCAATATTCCAAAGAATTGGGAAAAGTTAGCAGTATACTTTGACTTCTTTGAATCATTAGACTCTCATACAGTTTTGCCTAGCTAACATAAAGTAAGCTTTGTTTTTACTGCTACAGACACTAGTTCATGGAACAAGTAGTTCAGATTCTACAATATTTATTTATTGCTTCCATGAATGCATTAAGTAGAGATTACAAGAAACAGACCATCAGAGGATTTATTGTCTTTCCTACACTGGTTCTTTGCATACTTTCCTACATTATTTTTGATGTTCATATCAAGTCAAAATTTTCCATACCTAATGTCCTCTGTTTTAAATGAAAATTATGTGAATAGTACAAAATGAGTTTCTTGATAGAGTTCCCTTTTTGTGCATGAATCTGGAGATCAGTATGTTATCGTTACATTTTATTTTCAAAAGAAAAGTAGACTTTGAAATTAAACACAAGTCTAGATATCAAGGCTCCATGGGGAAAGTGTTTTCAGATAGATGTGTTAGCATTAGGGTTACTGATAGATTTTTCCGTAAGAGACTGGGATTTAATTTTTAAAATAACAATAAGATATAGGGGATTAAGAGAGAGAGAGAAATAACACATAAAATTATACAGCATGATTGTGTTAAATTAGCCTACTTTAATTTTCTTTCCTCAAGTTTCCCATTGATGTTAAACTCTTTTAAGAGAATAATAAGGTACTAAATGTCATCAGTAACACATCATTAACAACTCTAAATACTGAAACAACATCAGAGACCATTCTACTTTTTTCCCCTGATTAGTAAACTCTCCTGTTGATATTATCCTAATTGAAATTAAGGCCAGTTTTGTTCATAAGGATTGCTGATCTTTGTGGGTGTCTCTAGAGTTCATACCCATTATAAGAGAATTACAGACCACAGAAATATGAAGACTTCTTCCTTGCTTCTTTCATTCTCCAAGAAATTATTTCCCAGTTTGTTTTTTGGAGAGTGACAAAAACCTAAATGTTAAGCCATTAAGAAGTGCTACTTGAAACTTCCAGCATCTTTATTTATTTCGAGTTTTAATTGTGATTCAAGAAGCATTACGAGATTGATGAAAAGGGGCAAATGGCTGAATGGTACAGTAAATGTCATTGAGTTTACTTGATTTGAGGGTCTTAAGGTAATTAATCTTACATGGTTAATATTCACAGGAGAGCTGAACTGGATTGGTGAGTTTGGGCATTTCAGTAAACATAATGAAAGATGCAAAGATTTGTGAATTCAAAGGCTAATTAGTTATGAAAATCACAATTCTCAAAACGATTTCATTTGTTACTAAAATAATGAAGACTAGGGGAACTTTTTGTTGTAAGCAATTTCTTTTTTCTCCTTTTATTTTTTTTTTACACTTTTTAATTTAAATTCAATTTTCCAACATTTAGTATAACACCCAGTGCTTATCCCATCAATTGCTATCCTCAGTGCTCATCACCCAATTACCCCATTCACCCACCCTCCACCCCTCCCGCAACCCTTTGTTTGTTTCCCAGAGTTAGGAATCTCTTATGGTTTGTCTTCCTCTCAAATTCTTTCCCACTCAGTTTCCCTCCTTTCCCATATAATCCCTTTCACTATATCTTATATGCCACGTATGAATGAAACCATATGACGATTGTCCTCTGATTGACTTATTTCACTTTTCATAATACTCTTCACTTCCATCTACATCAAAGCAAATGGTGGGTATTCATCTCTCCTGATGGCTGAGTAATATTCCATTGTATATATATATATAGACCACATCTTCTTTATCCATTCATCTGTTGAAGGACTTCACGGCTCCTTCCACAGTTTGGCTATTGTGGACATTGCTACTATGAACATTGGGGTGCAGGTGTCCCATCCTTTTGCTACATCAGTATCTTTGGAGTAAATGCACAGTAGTGCAATTGGTAAGTCATAGGGTAGCTCTATTTTCAATTTCTTGAGGAACTTCCACACTTTTTCCAGAGTGGCTGTACCAGTTTGCATTCCCACCAACAGTGCAAGAGGGTTCCCCTTTCTCCACATCCTCTCCAACATTTGTTGTTTCCTGTTTTGTTAATTTCCACCATTCTCACTGGTGTGAGGTGGTATCTCATTGTGGTTTTGATTTGTATTTCCCTGATGGCCAGTGATGCGGAGCATTTTCTCATGTGCGTGTTGGCCATGTGTATGTCTTCCTCTGTGAAATTTCTGCTCATGTCTTCTGCCCATTTTATGATTGGATTTTTTGTTTCTTGGGTGCTGAGTTTGATAAGTTCTTTATAGATCTTGGATACTAGCCCTTTATCTGATAGGTCATTTACAAATACCTTCTCCCATTCTGTAAGTTTGTCTTTTAGTTTTGTTGACTGTTTTGCTGTGCAGAAGCTTTTTATCTTAAGTCCCAATAGTTCATTTTTGCTTTTGTTTCCCTTGCCTTCATAGATGTGTCTTGCAAGAAGTTGCTGTGGCCAAGTTCAAAAAGGGTGTTGCTTGTGTTCTCTAGGATTTTGATGGATTTTTGTCTCACATTTAGATCTTTCATCCATTTTAAGTATATCTTTGTGTATGGTGTAAGAGAATTCTCTACTTTCATTCTTTTGCATGTGGCTGTCCAATTTTCCTAACACCATTTATTGAAGAGATTGTCCTTTTTCCAGTGGTTATTCTTTCCTGTTATGTCGAATGTTAGTTGACCATATTGTTGAAGGGCCTTTTCTGGGTTCTCTATTCTGTTCCATTGACCTATGTGTTTGTTTTTGTGCCAGTACCATACTGTCTGTCTTGATGATCACAGCTTTGTAGTACAGCTTGAAACCCAGCATTGTGATGCCCATGGCATTGGTTTTCTTTTTCAGTATTCCTCTGGCTATTTGCGGTCTCTTTGGATTCCATACAAATCTTATTTGTTCAAATTCTGTGAAGAAAGACCATGGTATTTTGAGAGGGATTGTATTGAATGTGTAAATTGCCCTGGGTAGCAGAGACATTTTCACAATATTTATTCTTCCAATCCATGAGCATAGAATGTTTTTCCATCTCTTTATGTCTTTCTAAATTTCTTTCAGAAACATTCTGTAGTTTTTAGGGTCCAGATCATTTACATCTCTTGTTAGGTTTATTCTTAGGTATCTTATGGTTTTGGGTATAATTGTAAATGGGATTGATTCCTTAATTTCTCTTTCTTCAGTCTCATTGTTAATGTATAGAAATGCAACTCATTTCTGTGCATTGATTTTGTATCCTGACATCTCCTCTATTCATTCTATAAATTTCTAGTGTTACCACATACTTAAATATGCCTAAAATAATCATAAAGCAAAACGCAGGTCTGTAACACAATAAGGAAATACAGGAAATAAGAGAGTTAAAAATTTCTGCCCTGATAAGAGTGATAGGAAAAACAATGTTCTCTCAGTGTAGTCATTGTCTGTCAGTTGATACCATTTTTTCCTCTATTTATTGCTCTCACTTCCTAATTACTTCATATCTCCTTTATTTGCTGATGCTTTTGACACTTACTTCATTATTTATTTTCTCTTCTTCCTTTACTCATATTAGCCTTCTTATTGACTTCAACTATCAATATAGATATATCCCTGACTTCTCAATATCTGAATATCCTTGCCATCATCTCAGGTACTTACTTCCTTTGGTAAACTAGCCCCTGCCATCATCAATAACTGCCCCATTTCTGAAATCTCAGTTTCAAGTACTCAATATCTCATTCTCTAATCATTTCCTCCTTACTCATTTGGTATATTAATCTGACCCCCCCCCCCACACACACACACACACAAATTATTAAATAATTTGGAGACACAAATCATGTTTTTCACCAAGCATGTTTTTCACCAAGCATGAATTTTAAATGTTAGGAGTTGAATGATAAAGCTCTCAAATGACAAAAGAGGAGAGAAGGACAGAGAACATCACAAATACATGCTTCTTAGTTGCATTCTGGGAAACAGCAATCCCTAATTGACACTGCTGAAACAGTGAGCAACATCAGAGAAAGTCTGATCATATATCTTTCATTAGAAAAAAAGGAAATTACTTACAAACACAATCATGAAAGATATGAAGTAAAAACACAGGGCAGACGTGATTACAATTATATGAAGAAAAAATAAAGTGAACAAAGTTAATAGTATCTGTAGAGCTTACCTCAATTTCAGTTTCATACTAAGATATAGAGGCAATATGGTTATGAACATTTTTCTATCTATAATGTCTTCTGACCAGCAAAAGCTTAATTTTTGCAATTATGGTCACTTTTTTCTACATTTTAAATTGTCATTTAAAATGCAATAGACATACAAAAATAGCAATTCTTTGAATCTATGTCAAACAAAACTAACAACTCATTTGTTCAATCAACATTGTTGAATAGTTTGAAACTACCCTCATCATTTGGGGCAGAACAGCTGTTAACTGGGCTAATGGGAGGCAAGAAGTGATAAATAATGAAGGAAGTTATCTGCTTTCCCAAGTGCTAATTCCTAGGGATGCAAATCTAGGGTCATTACAACTATTTTAGACAGATTAAGGCATACTGGTGGGCATTCAGCAGTATCAAGTCACAGAATGCAATGCCTGAGAACCTCTGTATTCAAATTCTAAAATTGTACCTGAAACAAGCACTAAACCTAATAAAGCTCGAGTTTGGATAGTCTTATATTTTATAGTGACTGCCTTGGTGGTAGGATTCCTTGTCATAGTGACTGGGCCACCTTAAAAGTAGCTAACATAAATAATGAGACAAAGGAGAGTATTATCTCTCTACAAGAGAAAATTTTAATTGATTGTTGAAGAGAAATTGGAACATGGGAGAATTAATGATAAGCTAAAGGGAATTTATATATCACCTTTTTAAATAAAATCAGTTGGTCTCTAGTTTCATAGTCTTGCCTTTTGCGAAAATTTAATGTTCATCCAGAAGATCAAGAGTTATTAAGAGAGCAAATAGAGGAAAGTTAATGATTTTTCTATCCTCTGTCCAAGAGAATTTAGACTAAGCACATCCAGAGATGTTTCTCTCATGGCCCTAAATGTACCTTACTTAATAGAGCTTTCTGCATCTCAGAAAGCTAAGGGACTGTCAAATAGTTCATTGAGAACCTCAAAGTCATTATTGCAAAGGTATATTCATGTTAAGTTATGATCTCAAAGGTGTACTCAAGTTGAAGTAGAACACTTCCCTAGGGCTCTCTGACCTATAAATAAATGCTGTTCAATTGAATTTAGGCAGATCAAACACTGCATTTGTAGAAAATGGCACAAGCTTTAGAAACACAAATTTTGCTATCTGAGAATTCATGTCTCCAGAAAGAAAAGGATAAAATAAAAATGGATAACAGATTTACAGAGAAAATTTGGGTATGTTTTGATCAAATAAAACATATACTTTCTAAAAGAAACAAATATTGTCCCTTTACTACGTCTATTTCAATATCATATACTGGTTTTACCAAATGTGAGTTCATTTTAAATTCTTCTTTCAATGTATCAAAAATTCAAGAGTGTCTTAAAACAAATGTCATTGAAAGCTTCTAATAGGGACCTAAAGATTCCCATCTACCATGCATACTTTTATGTATTCCCCTCCCTTTGTAAATAGGCTGAACTTAGTGATTCCCTTCTAATCAATAAGCTATAGCAAAGTGATAGAATGTCACTTCCAAGGAGAGGTTACAAAATTATGGCTTCCATCTTGCATGTCTTCTCTTGCTTTCTTGCTAATTAGTTTTGATGGAAGTTAGTTGCCTTTTAAGTGCTTACCTATAGAAAAACACTCAGTTACCAAAAGAGTTTGGAAGCCCACAAGCAAGCAATAAAGGCCCTGTCAGAAAAAATGCATATGAGGAAATTCTGCCAAGAACCATATGAATAAGTTTAAATATAGATTCTTCCTCAGTCAAGTCTTCAGATGAGAGCATAACCCTGGTCAACACCTGGATTGCAGTCTTATGAGGGACCTTGCATCAGAAGCACCTAAGCTGTACCCAGACGTCCAGTGCACAGAAACTGTGAAATAATAATTACCATTTTAAACCTCTAAATTTCTGTAACTTTTATACAACAACCAGCCTAAAATGAAAACTATCTATTTGCAAGAAGCTGTCATTTGGCCCAAGATTTAAAGTTTGATTTCAGATGCATGTTAAACTAAATCAACCTGTCTACAATATAAATGAGATACATTTTCCAACGCTTTGAAAATAACAATAAATTCAGGTTAAATTAGAAAACAATTACCCATAAAAACTTCACCTTTAATTAAATAAGTTAATATCTACTGTAGAATACTTCATAAAAGATTTGTAACAATATAAGAAGTTAATCCTTATAGCATTAAATGATGCCTCTTATATCTTTCATCAGACATGATAAAATTATTTGAAGTTCAATGACATCTCTGAAAAGCAAGTAACTATGCCTTCAATTTTTTCAAATATTGTTTTGATTTTAATTTGTAAATTTTTTGAATTTGGTATTTTATTATTGTGATATAGTATTCTGTAAGACTTTGTGAACATAATAAACATCATGCAGTCATCTATTTCATATATATGAAAACTATGTCAAATAAATATTTAAGCAGTTTCTAATAGTGTATATTTGTCTAAGTAATGATTCTTAGACAAATATCTTACTTTTAAGTTCACATCTATTACCCAATGCTGGAACTTAACATTTACAAACAAAGATACTAATTTCGTAGCTTATAATTATAATATTTTAACATGTGATTTAAAAATCACACTACTATATTTTTGTGCAAAAAAATAAATTTTAACAACATTTTTGGAGACCTGAAAAGTATAAGCAACTAAGTTTTACATAACCATATTAAAAGTAGCAATTTCTTAAAAGCAAGAAAGATGTTCCTATCAAATAAAGATGAGGCACAGAGATATTTTATAACTTTTTTCCAATGATGAATAACTGAGAATAAAAGACACCTAAAATAATATAGATAGCAGATGACATGGGTATTGCAAGCAAAAAAGTAAGAGTCAGAATGTCTTCTTAGAATATTTTTAGACAAAATAATGTCCTCATAGTTTAATCCCTTTCAAATATTTCAAAAAAACATTTTCCCATTACCATATGTAGGAAATGTAATTGATAAGAGCTGCTCTCCATATCTGCACAAAATTGGATATGTTTCACATGTTCTTTATTTCCATTTGAGATGATCAGTTGTGGGAGCAATTGAGGAGTAGACTGACCTAAACAAAACTGATCATCTTAAGCCTCTACATGGCTCAGAGGATCTGTCATTGCTTCTTGTGAGTGCATCCAATTGTTATATGACATTTCATAATGCAATGAAATGGTTCAACTAATTTAAGTGATAACTGAGTTATACAAAGAAAATTAAATGCTCCAATAACTGGGCCAGATCCCATGGTACTATCTCTTATGACTTAAAAGATAAAAGTATATACAATAATACTATGTGTTCGTGATAAACGGCTCAAAGTGCCAAATAAAAATAAAATCACTAGTTCTCAAAAAATATTTCTCAGGAATATGTAGGTCCCAATCTCCTTTATTAACACATTTTTGTGTTAGTCTTACAAAAGCAAACAATCATGCTTTTTAATAAAATATCTTTTACATCTGCTGCCAAAAGTAGAGTACTGAGTTAGAAAGATGTATCTTAAAGTTTGAATAAAAAGTGGAAAGCATAAAGAAAGAAAATAACATAGTTTATATAAATCTTGATGGATTATATCAGCAGGTCTCAAAATGTGATCTTGGAAATCCTGAAGGCTCTAAGACAGTTTTAAGAGTCTGTAAGGTCAATAGTTAAAATGAAGGTAAATATGAAATACATGATTTTTATTTGTAATAAGTCTAAAATATAATGGACTGTGTATACAAAAATAGAATCTATTGAGGATTCTAAATATATATGCAAGTAAAATATATGATAAAAACAGCACAAAAAAGGAAAAGAAATAAAGAGTGTATGGTTATAAGGTGCTTAAAATACACATGAAGCAGTATAATATCAGATAAAGGTAGGTTGCAATTACTTAAAGATTTCTATTGTAAACCTTAGAGCAAACACTAAAACAACAACAGATTTTTTTAAAGAGGTATAATTAAAAACATTAGTAAATCTAAAATACAATCATAAATAATCCAAAAGCAAGAAGAAAAAAGTTTTAAAGGTGAGAGTGACACACAGCAAACAGAATAAATAAAGAGGAACTCTGATGCTCTGCCTGGGGACCATGCATGAACCTCCCTGAATACCTGGAAAATGGCTGAATATTTTTATGGTTACTTGATATTTATTTCCAAGGAGTGGGCCCAAGACTATTTCCCTCTTTTGCAGATTACACTAAGTACTGTGATTTCTTTTAAATTGACCTATGCTGTGTTTGCTTTCTCTTAGTTGAACACACTATAAAGAATTACAGGTGTACTAGTGATTGTAATTTATAGTTGCAAAAAAAAAAGCTAAATAAAGAAAGAGTCAATGTTAAAAAAAAAAACAAAAAACGAAACAGAAACAACAAACAACAGAATAAATAGAATGCAACTAGTAAGAATGTAGACTTTAGTTCAACTACATCATATTAACATTAAATGTAAATTCTCTAAACATGCCAATTAAAGACAGATAGACTGGATGAAAAGCAAGACTTGTGTATATGTCATTTATAAGAATCCTGTTTAAAATATAAAATGAAAAATACATTAAAATGATAAAAAAAAGATACAACATGAAAACAAGGAGAACCTGAATGATTATATTAACATAGACAAAATAAAGTTCAGGAAAAGAATAAATAACAAAGGACACTCTATAACAGTAAATGTTTCAATTCACCAAAAAGCCATAACAAACCTAAATGTATATGCATATAGCAGATGTGCAAAATACATGGAACAAAAACTGATGAACTAAGAAGAAAAACAGAAAAATGTACAATTAAAATTGAAGACTAACATTTCTTTCTCACTAAGCTATGAAACAAATGAAAAATCAATGAAGATACAGAAGACTATGTTAACATGATTAACTCACTTTCCTAATTGATGTTTATTGACACCTGTAGAAAGGTCCACATAACAATAATAGAATAGACATTTTTTTAAAGCGCACATGGAACATTCATTGAGATAGACCACAAAGTGGGCCATAAACCAACCACATAAAAATTTGAAATCATACAAAATATGTTCCTTGACCATAAAGGAATAAAATTAGAAATCACTCACCAAAAGACCCCTGGGAAATCCTCAAATATAAGAAATTAATCAACATATTTCTAAGTTGCTAATGAGCTAAAAAGGAAATCATAAGGGATTTTTTATTATATTTGGAATTGAATGAAAATGCAAAACACAGGACACCAATTTTGAGGATACAGCAAAAGCAGTGCTCAGAGGAAAATTTATGGAATCAAATACTTATATTTGAAAAAAAATAATTGTGAAATGAATACAGAAGAGCAAATTAAATTCACGGCAAACTGGAGGGAAGTAATATTAAATATCAAATACAAAAGAATGGAATTAAAAACATAATAGAGAAACTCAATAAAACCAAAAGAGAACATGAGTAAATTCCTTAATCTCTAGGCAAACTGACCAAGAAATATAAAGACAAAAGACATAAATTATCAGTATCAAAGGTAAAAGAAGGACATTAAGAAGCTAATCAGGCAATACTAAAAGTAATATTATGCCCCTGAGTTCAACAAGTTAGATAAAATAAACAAATCTCTTGAGAGACACAGACTACCAGAACTCACTCCAAAAACCAAATTATCTGAATATCCCCATATTTATTAAAGAATAATAGACAATGAAAACTGAGGTCACATATGCCTTCTTTGGTAAATTTTACCAAATATTTAAGGAGAAAATAAAATAAAATCTTTCAGAAAATAGAAGTGATGAGAGCACTACTCAACTCCTTTTATGAATCTGAGACTAGTCTGATACCAAAACTGGACAAAGTATTACAAGGAAAAAAAAAAAACACAACAGACTAATAGTCTTCATGAGCATAGATGAAGAAGTCCTCAACAAAATATTAGCAAATTAAATTCAGAAATATATCAATAGGATAATATATACAAGCAGGGTTAATCTGAGAATGCAAGGCTTCTTCATTTATTATTATTATTTATTTTTAATTCCAGTATACTTAGCAATGTCATACTAGTTTCAGGTGTACAATATAGTGATTCAACAATTCTATACATTACTTAGTGTTCATCAAGATACATGTCCTTTTAATCCTCTTCATCTATTTAGCTCCTCCTCCCACCCATCTGCTCTCAGGTAACCATCAGTTTATTCTCTACAGCTAAGCGTTTGGGATTTTTGGTTTATCTCTCTTTTTCTTCATTCATTTATTTTATTTCTTCAATTCCACACATAATTGAAATCATGTATCTTTCTTTCTTTGACTTATTTCACTTAACATTATATTCTCTAGATTCATACATATCGCTGCAAGGCAAGATTTCATTTTATAAGGCTACATAATTTTCATTGTGTGTGTGTATCTAACATCCTCTTTTTCCATTCATCTATTGATAAACATTTGAGTGGTTCCGTTGTTTGGCTATTGTAAATAATGCTACAGTTAATATGGGGGGAGGAGGGGTGTCATGCATCTCTCCAAACTAGTGCTTTCATACTCTCTGGGTAAATACCCTGTAATGGAATTACTGGATCATATGTTATTTCCATTTTTAATTTTTTGAGGAAACCACACTGTTTTCCATGATGGCTGCACCAGTTTGCACTCCCATTAACAGTGCACAAGAGTTCCTTTTCTCCACATCCTCTCAAACACTTATTATTTCTTGTGGGTTTTTTTTTTTATTATTATTATTTAGCCACTCTCACAGATGTGAGGTGACTGATATCTGACTGTGGTTTTGATTTGCATTTCCTTGATAATCAGTGATGTTGAGCATCTTTTCATTTGACTGTTGGCCCTCTGTATGTCTTCTTTGGAGAAATGTCTGTTCATGTCTTCTGCCCACTTTTTAATTGGATTATTTATTTCTCTTGTATTGAGTTCTTTCTATATTTTGGACACTAACCCTTTATCAGAAATTCATTTGCCAATACCTCTTCCATTTGGTAGCTTGTCTTTTAATTTTGTTGACTTGTTGCCTTTGCTGTGCAGAAGATTTCTATTTTGATGTAGTCTCGGCAGTGTATTCTTTGGTTCATTTGTCTCAGGAGATATATCTAGAAAACAGTTACTATAACCAATGTCTGGGAAATTACTGCCTATGCTCTCCTCTAGGATTTTTGTGGTATCAAGTCTCCCATTTAGGTCATGAATCCATTTGAGTATGTTTTTGTGTATGGTGTAAGAAATTGGTCCAATTTTTTTGGTCCATTCTTTTGCATGTTGCTGTCCAGTTTTCCCAACACTCTTTGTTGAAGAAACTTTCTTTTTCCCATTGCATATTCTTGCCTTCTTTGTTGAAGATTAATGGATCACATAATCATGTGTTTATTTCTGAGCTCTCCATTCTGTTCTATTGATCTATGTTTCCATTTGTGTGCCAGTACCCCACTGCCTTGATTACTACAGCTTTGTAGTATAACATGAAGCCTGGAATTATGACACTTCCAGTTTTTTTTTCTTTTTCAAGATTGTTTTGCTTATGCATAGTCTTTTGTGATTTCATAGAAATTTTAGACTTGTTTGTTCTAGTTCTATGAAATATACTCTTAGTATTTTGATAGGGATTGCATTAAATGTGTAGATTGCTTTGGGTAGCATTGACATTTTAGCAATATTTTTATTCTTCCAATCCATGAGTATGCACTTCCTTTCCATTTCTTTGTGTCATCTTCAATTTCTTTCTTCAGAGTTTTATAGTTTTCAGAGTACAGGACTTTCATCTCTCAAACTTACAGGATAAGCTTATTCCCAGGTATTTTATTGTTGTGGTGCAATTGTAAATGGGATTGATTCCTTAGTTTCTCTTTGTGATGCTTCATTACTGGTGTACAGAAATGCAATGGGTTTCTGTATATTTTGTATTCTGCGACTGAATTCATTTCTCGGTTGTAGTAGAATTTTGGTGGAGTCTTTTGGTTTTTCTCTATATAGTATCGTGTCATCTGCAAACAATGAAAGTTTTATTTCTTTATTGATTTGGAAGCCTTTTACTTGTTTTTCCTGTATGATTACTGTGGCTAGGACTGCCAGTACTATATTGAATAAAAGTGGTGAGAGTGGACATGCCTGTCTTGTTTCTGATGTTAGGGGGAAGGCTCTTAGTTTTTCCCCATTGAGGATAATGTTAGCTGTGGGTTTTAAATATATGTCCTTAAAAATAAATAAATAAATAAATAAATAAATAAATAAATAAATAAATTCTTTATTATATTGAGGAATGTTCACTCTAAAACTACTTTATTGAGGGCTTTTATCATGAATGAATGTTGTACTTTGCCAAATGTTTTTTTCTGCATCTATTGAAATGATCATGTGGTTTTTATCTTTCTCTCATTGATGTGATGTATTGTGTTGATTGATTTGAAAATGCAAGGGTACTCTAACTTCCCAAAATAAGTCAGTATATTTTTTCATATGAACAGACTAAAGAAGAAAATTATATAATCATATAAATTGATAGAAGAAAAACTTTGACCAAATTCAACTTACAAACAGGATAATAATGTTCAGCAAATCATGATTAGAAAATAATTTCTTAAACTATTACTCACAAGATATCTACAAAAAGATCCTATGGTAACATTACACATAGTAAAAATCTGAAGGTTTCCTCCTTATATTCAGGAATAAATCTTGGAAGCTCACTCTCACTTCTGTTCAACAAAAACTGGAGTCCAAGCCAGCACAAGACAATAAGACTTTTTAAAGATATACAGAATGAAAAGAAAATTGTCTTTTCACAATTTAATTATCTATATAGAAAAAAATGTATAAGATGTAAGAAAGAATTGTGCGCAAAAATATATACATAAATATGGAAGTAAATCTAAAAATAATTGCTTATAAAATCAATAGAAATTAAATGAAATATTCCTGGTTATTTAGTCACATTACCTTCTGCACTCACATCACTCTTAATGAAGACCCATAGTGAGGATTTTGACACTCCTTTTAGCTACACATGAAACTTCTTAATGACATGGATATCATACATTTTAACTCATGGCCCTAATATGCCTGATAAAAGATTTAATAAATCCTTTAAATCCAAAAATGAAAAATTAATAGCAGAGACAATTAGTTAAACTCAAGTATTAAAAACAAGCCTAAAGTGTGAAGCTAAAATAAACAATAGAAATAAAACACTACTCTTGTTGAACTTAAGAGGGTTTCTCAGAGTTTAAAATAGTACTAGGGCTTTTGCTCTATTTTGTGATGAAAAAAATACTAATTAACTTTAGACTTTGCAAAAAAAACTTTAGACTTTGAAATTATTTGTGGTAAAATATCAAGAGTAATGATAAAAAATTATAAGTACATAAATTCTAATCTAGTTGAAGGAAATATATCAGAATATTAAAAGATAACCTATCTTCAAAAGAGGGAAAAAGAGAGAAGAAAATAAATGAATGAGATATATATATAAAATATGAAATAATATGGTAAAAAAATGAATCTATGAGTATATGAAAGATAAATGGGCAAAATACATCAGGCAGACCAAAGATTTCCAAATATAATTTCCAGATAAAATATACACATGTCTACATATTTATATCTAGATGTGACTTTCAGGAGACAATTGAAACAAAAGAAGCTAGAAGCAAACCAAACAAAAAATTACCAAAAGATAACTGGACAGTATGTTAAAAATTAGTTTAATATCAGGCAACCAAACAAAAAGCATTATCAAAGCTATAGAGGGTTTTTAAGTAATGACCAAGATTCCTTTTACAATGTAATTTAAAATTTTCCAAACATATGTATCTAATAAGGTACTCTTAAAAAGCATAAACAAAGAAACAAAAGAAAATTTATAAATTCACCATCACTGGAAGACCTTGATGCAATTTGCTTAGAAAATGTTAGGACAAGCAGACAAAAAACAAAAGAAACAAACAAAATTACTATGGATGTAGAAAATTGGAACAACATAATTAACACCTTGATCTAATAAGCATATATTTGGTCATTGCACCTCACAAATAGATAATAGCCATACTTCTCAAGCACATACAGAATATTTTAAAAATTGAGTATTAGACAAAAAATGATATATTCATCCATAAAGCATATTTGAAATTTTTTTCAAACAATCAGTAACATATTATCTGACTAAATTAACTAATGAATAAATTAGAAATTTAAAATTACACTTCTAAATAATTCAAAGGTCAAAGAAGAAATCTTAAAGAAACGTTAAGTTATTCTTACAGTAGAAAAGAAGAAAGTAAGATAATTAGGAGGCTGTTATCTAAATTTAGTTATAAAGAAAAGAGAACAAACCCAAAGAAAATAATTGGCAACAAATAAATAGCAGAATAAATGCAATAGCAAACCAGTATAATAGGTAAGATAAAAATAGCTAAAAATTCCTTAAAATAAATAGCAGGGGTGACTGGATGGTTCAGTCATTTAAGAGTCTGACTTCCACTCAGGCCACATCTCAGGGTCCTGGGATAGAGCCCCACATGCGCAGCAGGGAGTCTGCTTCTTCTTCTCCCCTGCCCCTCCCTCTTGTCATACTCCTTCCCTCTTTCTCTCTCTCATAAATAAATAAATAAATAAATAAATAAATAAATAAATAGATGATAGATAGATAGATAGATACAATGAATAATAAATAAGAAAACATCTAATGACGTTAAGGGAAAGGATAAAAAGCACAAACAAATGGGAGCCAGTAACTGTGACTACAGCAAAGATTTAAAACTAGAATGTCTGTATAGTCCTTCTTGCACAATTGCCCGCAGTGTACCTGGGATATTACTACCTTCAAACGTTCTGGTAGCCTAGTGGGGCCTGAGCAACAGAAGCACAGCTCACAATTACAAGTAATTGAAGGTATAGTTAAAATCTCCTACCACCACACCAACCACCTAACAGTGGCTGTTTTATACTTTGAAAGAAAGATTATTTCTTGAGGGATCCCTGGGTGGTGCAGCGGTTTAGCGCCTGCCTTTGGCCCAGGGCGCGATCCTGGAGACCCGGGATCGAGTCCCACGTCGGGCTCCAGTGCATGGAGCCTGCTTCTCCCTCTGCCTGTGTCTCTGCCTCTCTCTCTCTCTCTCTGTGACTATCATAGATAAATTTTAAAAAAAATAAATAAAAAAAAAGAAAGATTATTTCTTCCCTATACAAACTCTTCTAGAAAATGAAAAACCAGAAAATATATTTCAACTCATTTATAAAATATGCTGGTACAACAATTATAAATAAACCAACAAACACAGTATATTAAAGAAAAAAATTTTTTTTATTAAAGAAAAATTAAAAGGCAATAACAGATGCAAATCCCTAAAGAGAAAAACAACAACAAAAACAAAACAAAAAAAACCCTAAGGAAAGGAATGATAAACCATATCAAGAAATTTTTAAAAATTATAAATATATAATATGTAACTTAATATATATAATTATATAAAATATAAAATTTAATATATAAATATATAAAATTTATGAATATATAATACCTACCTTGTTTCTATGCAAGAATGCAATATTATTTTAATATTCTAAAAATCTATTAAAAGAAATTATAACCCTAAGGGAAGATGGCAGAGTAGGAGAACCCTAATCAGACCCATTTCATGTTTACGAATAAAGTGGAGAGGAAGCCAAAGATTGGCAGAGCAAATTCTACAATTAAATATAGAGAAGAAGCTGCATCTGTAAGTTTAGGAAGGTCACAAAGCCAGAGAAAGGCTGCCCACAGGAGGGAGATGGCTGAGCATGGAGAGGGCTGAGGAATGGGTCCTCATACCAGGAAACTCACTCAGGAAAGACTAATCCCCATAAGGTCAGGCTTCAAAAACCAAAAGGACTGAATTCCATGTTTATTTGACCAGTGGGACTTGGAGCCTGGTGCTTTAAAAGTCAACTCATACTATATGTTGGCAAATTGAATTTAAATAAAATAATAATAATAATAGAAGCTAGAAAAAAAATATTTTATTTTATACCAAGAGGCAAAAGCTCTCATGGAGCCAACCACTAATGGCATAACATTAGTAAAGAAGCCAACACAATTCCTCCTGGACAGAACCTTCTAGATATGAGGACAAAACATGAAATATATCTTGGATTTTTGTTGTTGCAGCAAGAAAACATCATTTGTGAATTTCATCAACATTGACAATTTTTACAAATACTGAGTCTTGATATTTAATGATGAAATCTGTTTACTCATCAATATGAAAAGACTTGTTTTTCTATTTATTTGCTCTCAAATCTCTTCAGTTTCAGGTGATATGTCTTCACTCTTTCAACTTACTATACCAACAGAGAGTGGAGTCTTCAATTTATCTAACTGCTTCTTAACCTAGCATTTTATTGCTGTAATTTTATGTATTTCTATCATTATGTCTTTACTGACTATGTAACTTTTCCTTTTTGGGATAGTAATTTCCACCACTAAATAACTTAGTTCTTGAAACTCTTCATTGAATATCACAAATATTTTTTTTAAAAAAACATTTGCTGAGTTGAAGTCTTCAAGAAGCTTTCCTTGTCAAGTGACCGTGGTTTGTATTTGTGCCTCGCCCTGATATGGTTGGCCACCCTCTATGTACAATAGAATTAGATAACTGGGATTGGTAACTTGTGTAAAAATAATCGATACCTGTTTTCATGGTAAAAAATAGGATTTGTTGTTATTATTGGTGATGTAGCTTTGTTTTTTCCTTTGTTTCTTTGGTTCAATTACTTTGAAATGACTTTGAAGATTGCAATTATTACCAAACTTATTGGAAGTAACCATAGACCCAAGCCTAGAATCATCTCCTTTCATATTACACCTCATGTTCAGAAAACACCAAATTTGATCCTCAAATATGTCTATAAACAGAAACATTAATAAAATAGTTTAAATATTTTTTCTAAAAAAAAAAAAAGTCAGCTGACTCAGCATAGGTCTAGCCAGGAGGGTGAGTGATAGCTGGGTTGCCAACTTTAATGAGACAGTAGCCTTCTTAAAGAGGCAACTTTAAGGCAAACATCAGTTTACTCAACAATGAAGGCAAACGGGAGAGAGATCTGTTCATATTGAATTACGGCATGTTGGGGACTTAACTGAAAATTAGGGACCTGTCAGATGCTATCTTAACCTCACCCCTCAGCAAAAACACAAGGCCATCTATGGGAGGCAGGGTTGCACAAACACTTGGCACCTAGCTGCAAGCAATGTGCCACACCCACCAATTCTCCTGAAGATTTATTCACTTCAAGCCTGGTAGCCTTGGCCCTGGGCTCAGGGCAAATTTTGTTAAAGTTGAGGGTGCTGCACCCAGGCACCAGGTGCACAGCTGCCAAAGTGCTGTGCCCAGCCACATGTCCCCAGCCACCTTTGGGTGCCAGGCCTAGCTGCAGGGGTGCTGAACCCAACCTTGTATCCTTGGCTGCTGCAGCACTATGAGGGATCCAGTATAGGACTAGTGCCCCAGTACAAATTTTGTTAACACCACTGCTCCACTCCCAAGTTCCCTGGCAGGCATGAACCCCCTAAACTGGCCTGCCTATGTCCCACTAACATCACAGAGAATAACCACAGCCCACAATAAGCACAAGTCAGTGCAAAAGACAGCACTGAAAGGAAAAGTAACTCAGACACAACAGCCGGGCATAAGGAACACAGCTAGGATATTCTCCTAAAGTGCCAGAATTTGGTGAACAGGCACACTGCACTCCAGGGCACTCCAGGACCTCTTCTTCATAACGTCAATATTTTGAAGAGCAGAATACATAGCTGGCTTCCTTAACACAGAGAAAGAGAGAGAGAGAGGCAGACAAAATGTGGAAGTAGAAATTTATCCTAAATACCAGAACAGGACAAGGCCATGGGCAGAGATCTAAGCAAAACTTATAAATAAAATGTCTGATAGAGAATGTAAATCAATAATCAAAAGGATATGGCAGCCTGGGTGGCTCAGCAGTTTAGTGCTGCCTTCAGCCCAGGGTGTGATCCTGGGGACCTGGGATCAAGTCCCACGTCGGGCTCCCTGCATGGAGCCTGCTTCTCCCTCTGCCTGTGTCTCTGCCTCTGTGTGTGTGTGTGTGTGTGTGTGTGTGTGTGTGTGTGTTTCTCGTGAAT
Source organism: Canis lupus dingo (assembly GCF_003254725.2). Classification (NCBI taxonomy): domain Eukaryota; kingdom Metazoa; phylum Chordata; class Mammalia; order Carnivora; family Canidae; genus Canis; species Canis lupus. The sequence continues at coordinate 50,347,839 of NC_064255.1, read as the reverse complement.
AAATAAATAAAATCTTTAAAAAAAATAATCAAAAGGATACTCATTGGACTTGAGAAAGAGTAGAAGACATGATCCTTAACACAGAGATAATGAATAATATAGCAGAGATAAAAGGTTCAATAAATGGAATTAGAAACATGCTTAATAAAATGAATAGCAGGATAGAAGAAGCAGAGGAACAAATTAGGAACCAAGAAGACAAAATAATGAAAAATAATCAAGCTGAACAAAAGAGAAAAAAAAAGAATTATGCAAAACAAGAATGAAATTAGGGAACTCAGTGACTACATCAAATGAAAGAACATTCATATTATAGGAGTCCCAGAAGAAGAGAGAGGAAAGGAGGCAGAAAATTTATCTGAAATGATAGCTAAAAACTTCCATAATCTGGGGGAAAAAAGATATTTAGATCCATGAGGCACAGGTAATTCCCATAAAAATCAACAAAAGCAGATCCATGCCAAGACATATTGTAATTAAACTGCCAAATATAGTGATAAAGAAAAAATTGGAGGAGCCACTTGGGTGGCTCAATTGGCTAAGGTCTGCCTTTGGCTCAGGTCAGATCCTAGGGTCCTGGGATTGAGCCCTGCATCAGGCCCCCTGCTCAGTGGGGAGCCTGCTTCTCCCTCTGCTTCTGCCACTCCCTCTGTGCTCTCTCTTGCTCTCTCGCTCTCTTGCTCTCAAATAAATAAATATTTTTAAAAAGAAAAAAAGTTAAAGTACCAAGACAAAAGAAGACAGTAGCTTATTGGGTAAAACCCATGAGGCTAGCAGGAAATTTTTCAACAGAAACTTTGCAAGCCAGGAGTGGCATGATATATTCAAAGTGCTGGGAAGAATCTGCAGCCAAGAATACTCTACCCAGCAAGACTGTCATTCAGAATAGAAGGAAAGATAAAGAGTTTCCCAAACAAACAAAAACTAAAGGAGTTTATGACCACTAAACCAGCCCTGCAAGAAGTATTAAAGGGGACTGAATGGAAAGGAGAGACCAAAAGTGACAGTATTAAGGTAGAAAACAGAAAAGCATTAAAAATGAATCTTTTTGTTAAAAAAAACTTGTCAAGGAACTTACGAAATAAAAGTATGTAAAATATAATAATGTATATCTAAAACATGAGGGAGAGAGGAGTAAAGAATGGGTTCAAACCTAAAAGACCATCAACTTAAATAGACTGCTATATGCAAAAGATGTTATATACAAACCTACTGTAACAATATATCAAAAACCACTAACTAATAAATATGCAAAGAAAAAAGAGAAAAAAATCCCAACACTAAAGAAAACCACAAACTATGAAAGAGAGAAATACAAGATAGAATCAGAGAAAATCTTCAGAAACAACAACAAAACAAATAATAAAATGGCAATAAATACATATCTATCAATAATTACTTGGAATGTATATGAACTAAACACTCTAATCAAAAGATGGAGGGCAAGAAGATTGATTAAAAAACCAAAACCTATCTATATGCTACCTTCAAGAAACTCATTTTAGACCTGAAGACACCTGAAGATAAAAAAGTGAGAAGATGGAAAAACATCTATAATGCAAATGGATGTCAAAATAAAGCTGAAGTAGGAAAACTTATATTAGACAAATAGACTTTATTTTTTTTTTTATTTTATTTTTTTTATTGGTGTTCAATTTACTAACATACAGAATAACACCCAGTGCCCGTCACCCATTCACTCCCACCCCCCGCCCTCCTCCCCTTCTACCACCCCTAGTTCGTTTCCCAGAGTTAGCAGTCTTTACGTTCTGTCTCCCTTTCTGATATTTCCCACACATTTCTTCTCCCTTCCCTTATTTTCCCTTTCACTATTATTTATATTCCCCAAATGAATGAGAACATATAATGTTTGTCCTTCTCCGACTGACTTACTTCACTCAGCATAATACCCTCCAGTTCCATCCACGTTGAAGCAAATGGTGGGTATTTGTCATTTCTAATAGCTGAGTAATATTCCATTGTATACATAAACCACATCTTCTTTATCCATTCATCTTTCGTTGGACACCGAGGCTCCTTCCACAGTTTGGCTATAGTGGCCATTGCTGCTAGAAACATCGGGGTGCAGGTGTCCCGGCGTTTCATTGCATTTGTATCTTTGGGGTAAATCCCCAACAGTGCAATTGCTGGGTCGTAGGGCAGGTCTATTTTTAACTGTTTGAGGAACCTCCACACAGTTTTCCAGAGTGGCTGCACCAGTTCACATTCCCACCAACAGTGTAGGAGGGTTCCCTTTTCTCCGCATCCTCTCCAACATTTGTTGTTTCCTGCCTTGTTAATTTTCCCCATTCTCACTGGTGTGAGGTGGTATCTCATTGTAGTTTTGATTTGTATTTCCCTGATGGCAAGTGATGCAGAGCATTTTCTCATATGCATGTTGGCCATGTCTATGTCTTCCTCTGTGAGATTTCTGTTCATGTCTTTTGCCCATTTCATGATTGGATTGTTTGTTTCTTTGGTGTTGAGTTTAATAAGTTCTTTATAGATCTTGGAAACTAGCCCTTTATCTGATATGTCATTTGCAAATATCTTCTCCCATTCTGTAGGTTGTCTTTGAGTTTTGTTGACTGTATCCTTTGCTGTGCAAAAGCTTCTTATCTTGATGAAGTCCCAATAGTTCATTTTTGCTTTTGTTTCTTTTGCCTTTGTGGATGTATCTTGCAAGAAGTTACTATGGCCGAGTTCAAAAAGGGTGTTGCCTGTGTTCTTCTCTAGGATTTTGATGGAATCTTGTCTCACATTTAGATCTTTCATCCATTTTGAGTTTATCTTTGTGTATGGTGAAAGAGAGTGGTCTAGTTTCATTCTTCTGCATGTGGATGTCCAATTTTCCCAGCACCATTTATTGAAGAGACTGTCTTTCTTCCAATGGATAGTCTTTCCTCCTTTATCGAATATTAGTTGCCCATAAAGTTCAGGGTCCACTTCTGGATTCTCTATTCTGTTCCACTGATCTATGTGTCTGTTTTTGTGCCAGTACCACACTGTCTTGATGACCACAGCTTTGTAGTACAACCTGAAATCTGGCATTGTGATGCCCCCAGATATGGTTTTCTTTTTTAAAATTCCCCTGGCTATTCGGGGTCTTTTCTGATTCCACACAAATCTTAAAATAATTTGTTCTAACTCTCTGAAGAAAGTCCATGGTATTTTGATAGGGATTGCATTAAACGTGTATATTGCCCTGGGTAACATTGACATTTTCACAATATTAATTCTGCCAATCCATGAGCATGGAATATTTTTCCATCTCTTTGTGTCTTCCTCAATTTCTTTCAGAAGTGTTCTATAGTTTTGAGGGTATAGATCCTTTACCTCTTTGGTTAGGTTTATTCCTAGGTATCTTATGCTTTTGGGTGCAATTGTAAATGGGATTGACTCCTTAATTTCTCTTTCTTCAGTCTCATTGTTAGTGTATAGAAATGCCACTGACTTCTGGGCATTGATTTTGTATCCTGCCACGCTACCGAATTGCTGTATGAGTTCTAGCAATCTTGGGGTGGAGACTTTTGGGTTTTCTATGTAGAGTATCATGTCATCGGCGAAGAGAGAGAGTTTGACTTCTTCTTTGCCAATTTGAATGCCTTTAATGTCTTTTTGTTGTCTGATTGCTGAGGCTAGGACTTCCAGTACTATGTTGAATAGCAGTGGTGAGAGTGGACATCCCTGTCTTGTTCCTGATCTTAGGGGAAAGGCTCCCAGTGCTTCCCCATTGAGAATGATATTTGCTGTGGGCTTTTCATAGATGGCTTTTAAGATGTCGAGGAATGTTCCCTCTATCCCTACACTCTGAAGAGTTTTAATCAGGAATGGATGCTGTATTTTGTCAAATGCTTTCTCTGCATCCAATGAGAGGATCATATGGTTCTTGGTTTTTCTCTTGCTGATATGATGAATCACATTGATTGTTTTACGGGTGTTGAACCAGCCTTGTGTCCCAGGGATAAATCCTACTTGGTCATGGTGAATAATTTTCTTAATGTACTGTTGGATCCTATTGGCCAGTATCTTGTTGAGAATTTTTGCATCCATGTTCATCAGGGATATTGGTCTGTAATTCTCCTTTTTGGCGGGGTCTTTGTCTGGCTTTGGAATTAAGGTGATGCTGGCTTCATAGAACGAATTTGGAAGTACTCCATCTCTTTCTATCTTTCCAAACAGCTTTAGGAGAATAGGTATGATTTCTTCTTTAAACGTTTGATAAAATTCTCCTGGGAAGCCATCTGGCCCTGGACTCTTGTGTCTTTTTGATGACTGCTTCAATTTCCTCCCTGGTTATTGGCCTGTTCAGGTTTTCTATTTCTTCCTGTTCCAGTTTTGGTAGTTTGTGGCTTTCCAGGAATGCGTCCATTTCTTCTAGATTGCCTAATTTATTGGCGTATAGCTGTTCATAATATGTTTTTAAAATCGTTTGTATTTCCTTGGTGTTGGTAGTGATCTCTCCTTTCTCATTCATGATTTTATTAATTTGAGTCTTCTCTCTCTTCTTTTTAATAAGGCTGGCTAATGGTTTATCTATCTTATTAATTCTTTCAAAGAACCAACTCCTGGTTCTGTTGATCTGTTCCACAGTTCTTCTGGTCTCGATTTCGTTGAGTTCTGCTCGAATCTTTATTAACTCCCTTCTTCTCTTGGGTGTAGGATCTATTTGCTGTTTTTTCTCTAGCTCCTTTATGTGTAAGGTTAGCTTTTGTATTTGAGTTCTTTCCAGTTTTTGAATGGATGCTTGTATTGCGATGTATTTCCCCCTTAGGACTGCTTTTGCTGCATCCCAAAGATTTTGAACGGTTGTATCTTCATTCTCATTAGTTTCCATGAATCTTTTTAATTCTTCCTTAATTTCCTGGTTGACCCTTTTATCTTTTAGCAGGATGGTCCTTAACCTCCATGTGTTTGAGGTCCTTCCAAACTTCTTGTTGTGATTTAGTTCTAATTTCAAGGCATTATGGTCCGAGAATATGCAGGGGACAATCCCAATCTTTTGGTATCGGTTCAGACCCGATTTGTGACCCAATATGTGGTCTATTCTGGAGAAAGTTCCATGTGCGCTTGAGAAGAATGTGTATTCAGTTGAGTTTGGATGTAAAGTTCTGTAGATATCTGTGAAATCCATCTGGTCCAGTGTATCATTTAAAGCTCTCGTTTCTTTGGAGATGTTTTGCTTAGAAGACCTATCGAGTATAGAAAGAGCTAGATTGAAGTCACCAAGTATAAGTGTATTATTATCTAAGTATTTCTTCACTTTGGTTAATAATTGATTTATATATTTGGCAGCTCCCACATTCGGAGCATATATATTGAGGATTGTTAAGTCCTCTTGTTGAATAGATCCTTTAAGTATGATATAGTGTCCCTCTTCATCTCTCACTACAGTCTTTGGGGTAAATTTTAGTTTATCTGATATAAGGATGGCTACCCCTGCTTTCTTTTGAGGACCATTCGAATGGTAAATGGTTCTCCAACCTTTTATTTTCAGGCTGTAGGTGTCCTTCTGTCTAAAATGAGTCTCTTGTAGACAGCAAATAGATGGGTCCTGCTTTTTTATCCAGTCTGAAACCCTGCGCCTTTTGATGGGGTCATTAAGCCCGTTCACATTCAGAGTTACTATTGAGAGATATGAGTTTAGTGTCATCATGATATCTATTCAGTCTTTGTTTTTGTGGACTGTTCCACTGAACTTCTTCTTAAAGGGGAATTTTAAGAGGCCCCCTTAAAATTTCTTGCAGAGCTGGTTTGGAGGTCACATATTCTTTTAGTTGCTGCCTGTCTTGGAAGCTCTTTATCTCTCCTTCCATTTTGAATGAGAGCCTTGCTGGATAAAGTATTCTTGGTTGCATGTTCTTCTCATTTAGGACCCTGAATATATCCTGCCAGCCCTTTCTGGCCTGCCAGGTCTCTGTGGAGAGGTCTGCTGTTACCCTAATACTCCTCCCCATAAAAGTCAGGGATTTCTTGTCTCTTGCTGCTTTAAGGATCTTCTCCTTATCTTTGGAATTTGCAAGCTTCACAATTAAATGTCGAGGTGTTGAACGGTTTTTATTGATTTTAGGGGGGGATCTCTCTATTTCCTGGATCTGAATGCCTGTTTCCCTTCCCAGATTAGGAAAGTTTTCAGCTAGAATTTGTTCAAATACATATTCTGGCCCTCTGTCCCTTTCGGCGCCCTCGGGAACCCCAATTAAACGTAGGTTTTTCTTCCTCAGGCTGTCGTTTATTTCCCTTAATCTATCTTCATGGTCTTTTAATTGTTTGTCTCTTTTTTCCTCAGTTTCCCTCTTTGCTATCGACTTGTCTTCTAGGTCACTCACTCGTTCTTCCACCTCGTTAACCCTCGTCGTTAGGACTTCTAGTTTGGATTGCATCTCATTCAATTGATTTTTAATTTCTGCCTGATTAGCTCTAAATTCTGCAGTCATGAAGTCTCTTGAGTCCTTTATACTTTTTTCTAGAGCCACCAGTAGCTGTATAATAGTGCTTCTGAATTGGCTTTCTGACATTGAATTGTAATCCAGATTTTGTAACTCTGTGGGAGAGAGGACTGTTTCTGATTCTTTCTTTTGAGGTGAGGTTTTCCTTCTAGTCATTTTGCTCAGTGCAGAGTGGCCAAAAGCAAATTGTATTGGGAAAAAGAGAAAAAGAGAGGAGAGAAAGAAGGAAAGAAAAGAGAAAGAGAAAAAAAAAGGGAAGAAAAAGAAAAAAAAAAGAAAAAAAAAAGAAGAAAAAGAGAAAGAAAAAGAAAGGAGAAAAAAAAGGGGGTGGGGGAAGGAAACAAATCAAAAAGCAAAACAAAACAAAAACAAAAACAAAAACAAAAACAAACAAAAAAAGAACCACCGGGGAGTATCTTCTGATTCTGTGTTCTTTAAGTCCCTTGGCTTCTCCTGGAACTTGTCCGTCTAGCTGGTCTTCTGGGGGAGGGGCCTGTTGTGCTGATTTTCAGGTGTTAGCAGTTGGGGGAGCTGCTGTGCCCCTGCCTGGTGCAGGGCTCGGTGGGGGTTGTTTACCCCGTGAGGCCGCAGGAGGAACAGCCCCAGTGGCGGGGCAGCTCTGGAAACCTGGATTCAGCTCCGGCAGGAACTCCGTCTGCAGGGCCTGGAGGCTCCGGGCGGGGCCGCTGATGTGCTCAGCTGGGGCAGGAGCGTCCTCGCTGTCCTGGGCCCTCCCGGACTCTGCCTGTCCCGGAGGAGGCCGGATCCTGGGCTGTGTCCCGGCGCCCTGTGCTCCGGAGCCTGCGCTGGTGGATTCGCGCTCCCGGGCCGCGCAGCCCCCTCCGCGGAGCCGCCGCCCGAGCCCCCCCGAGCTGCTCCGGTCCCGCCGGGTCCCGCCGTGCGCGCTGCAGCCCTTAGGGAGCTCGGCGCACTCTCCTGGGTGCGCAGTTGCTGTTACTGTCCCCGGGAGCCCGAGGGCATCCCCGCCCTCCTGGGTTCTGCTCCACCTCCCCGCGAGCCCCTTTCCGCCCGGGAAGGTCGGTGCAGCTCCTGCGTCTCCGGGACGGGCCTCTCCTGTCCTGGGGACACTCGCCCCGGCCCCAGCCCGGCTCCTCGCGGGCCCCTCCCCCTCGGAGGCCTTTGTTTCTTTATTTCTTTTTCCCCGTCTTCCTACCTTGATAGAAGCGCGAACTCTTCTCACTGTAGCATTCCAGCTGGTCTCTCTTTAAATCTCAGGCCGAATTCATAGATTTTCAGGATAATTTGAAGGTTTTCTAGGTAGTTTGGTGGAGACAGGTGATTTGGAGACCCTACTCTTCCGCCATCTTGCTCCTCCCCCCTTCAGACAAATAGACTTTAAAACAATGAGTGTAACAAGAGACGGGGCACCTGGTGGCTTAGTTGGTTAAGCATCGGTTTTTGGCTCAGGTCATGATCTCAGAATCCTGGAATTGAGCCCTATGTCAGGGTCCCTTCTCAGCAAGGAGTTTGCTTCTCCCTCTCCCTCTGGCCCTCCCCCCATTCATGCATGATCTCTCTCTCTCTCTCTCACTCTCTCTCTCAAATAAACAAAATGAAGATTGTAACAAGAGCCAAAAAAGAGCACTGTATACAATAATAAAAGGGATCATCCAATAAGATAATATAATAAATGTAAATATTTATGTACCCAATATAGGAGCACCCAAATACATAAAACAGTTAATAACAAACATAAAGGAACTAATCGATAATAATACAATAATAATAGGTGACTTTAATACCCCATTTACATCAATAGATATATCACCTAAACAGAAAATCAATAAGGAAATGATGGCTTTGAAAGACACACTGAAACTGATGGATTTAATAGATACATTCAAAACATTCCATCCTAAAACAGCAGAATACACATTTGTTTCAAGTGCATATGGAACACTCTCCAGAAAAGAACACATATTAGCCCACAAAATAAGCCTCAACAAATTCAGGAAGATCAAAGTCATATCATACACTTTTTTTGAACAATACAGGGATGTTCACTCTCTACCACCGTTATTTAACATAGTACGGGAAGTCTTGGCCTCAGCAATCAGACAACAAAACGAAGTCAAAGACATCCAAATTGGCAAGGAAGAAGTAGAATTTTCACTATTTGTAGATTACATGATACTAAATAGAGAAAAATCAAGACTCCACCAAAAAGCTGCTAGAATTGATAAATGAATTCAATAAAGTCACAGGATACAAAATCATTATACAGAAACCTGTTGCATTTCTATACAACAGTAATGAAGAAGTAGAAAGGGAAATTAAGAAATAGTCCAATTTGAATTGTACAAAAAGTAATAAGAAACCTAGGAATAAACTTATCAAAGAGGTGAAAAACCTATACTCTGAAAACTATAAAACACTGATGAAAGAAACTGAAGATAACACAAAGAAATGGAAAGGTAGTCCATGCTCATGGATTGGAAGAATATGTATTGCTAAAATATCTATACTATCCAAAGCAATCTACACATTTAATGTAATCCCTATCAAAATACCAACAGTGTATTTCACAGAACTAGAACAAACAATCTAAAATTTGTATGAAACCACAAGACACCATGCATAGTCAAAGCAATTTTGGAAAAGAAAGGCAAAGATGGAGGCATCATGATTCTAGACTTCAAGTTATATTACAAAGAATAGAATTGAGAGCTCAGAAATAAACCCACGATTATGTGGTCTGTTAATTTTCAACAAAGGAGGCAAAAATATGCAATGAGAGAAGGACAGTCTCTTCAACAAATGGTGCTGGGAAAACTGGATAGCAGCATGAAAAAGAAAGAAATCGAATCACTTCCTTACACTATACACAAAAATAAATTCAAAATACATAATAGGTCTTATAAAATTGAACACTAAAAAACAAATAATCCAATTGAAAATATGCAGAAGACATGAACACATTTCTCCAAAGACGTACAGATGGCCAATAGATACATTAAAAAGATGCTCATCATCACTCATCATTGGGGAAATGCAATTTAAAATTACAATGAGATATCACCTCATGTCTTTCGGAATAGCTAAAATCAACAACACACAAAACAAAAGGTGTTGAGAAGGATATGGAGAGAAAGGAACATTCCTGCACTGCGGGTGGGAATGCAAACTGGTACAGCCACTGTTGACAACAGTATAGAGGTTCCTCAAAAAAGTTAAAAATCGAAGTACTTTACTCTCCAGTAACCACACTACTGGTTATTTACCCAAAGAATACAAAAGCGCTAATTCAAATGGATACAGGAACCCCAATGTTTATAGCAGCATTATCTACAATAGCCTACATATGGAAGTAGCCCAAGTGTCCACTGCTTGATGAATGGATAAAGAAGATGTGATATATATATATAATGAAATATCATTCAGCTGTAAAAAAGAATGAAATCTTGCCATTTGCCGTAATGTGGATAGATCTAGAGAGTATAATGCTAAGTGAAATAAATCAGTCAGAAAAAGACAAATACCATATAACTTCTCTCATGTGGAATTGAAGAAACAAAACAAATGAACAAAGGAGAAAGAAGAAAAGGAAATCAAGAAGCAGACTCTTAAATATAGATAACAAATTGGTGATTACCAAGGGGCAAGGTGGTGGGAGGAGATGGGTAAAATAAGTGATGGGGATTAAAGAGCACACTTGCGATGAGCACTGCATGATGGAATTGTTGAATCACTAAGTTGGACACCTGAAACTAATATAACACTGTATGTTAACTAACTGGAATTAAAATAAAACCTTATTAACAAAGAAAAAGAGAAAAAAAGACATCCACCCCATTTCCAGGCTAAAGCAGAAAAATCATACTTTGATCTCACTAAAAGGAGGCAATATGTTTAAATAAAAACTCAATACATGTTGGATATAAAACCAAACATTTAGAAAACTAAGAGCAGGAGAAAATATATCTAGTGAAAATCTTAATAAAACTAAGTCATCATCATCTTACTTAATAATTAAATATTAAAAACATCAGAAAAAGAGATAATACCCACCCCAACAGATTCTATACCATAATGTTCTGAAGGTATTAGCCGGTTACAGTAAAAAAAAAGAGAGAAAAATAAAATGTACATTGAATGAAAATGTACAAATATGATTTTCACTATGTGGGGGAATATAAAATTGTCTATATATAAAATCTAAAAGTAACTACAGATAAATTATTAGAAATAGTACAGAACTGGGAAACTTGTGTGGCTCAGTCAATCCTCTGCCTTTGGCTCAGGTCATGATCCTGGGATCCTAGGATCCAGTCCCAGTCAGAGCCAGGTTCCTTGTTCAGTGAAGAGCCTGCTTCTCTCTCTCTCCCCCTACTCCCCCCCCCCCCAGCTTGTACTCTTTCACATGTGCTCTCTCAAATAAACAAACTCTTTTTTTTAAGTAAAGAATTTTGCTGGATTTCCAAATGATATCCCCATAGTTATTTTCTTTATCCTAAAATATGCGTGTAATATTTTCAAATTTAGAATGAAGAGTTTTAAAATATTAATCTCAAATTTAATTTTTGCAATGTTAACTCCATGATTAGCATTAAGCTAAGTAGTTTCCCTATCATCAAAAACTAAGATTTTGCACTGTGTTTTAAAGTTAATGGTTTGGTTACTTTATTTGGCTTTTAAGTCATTTTATTTGTCAATTTAAAAGAAGAAAATGTGTCTTTAATAATGTTCCTACCTTTAAGAAAAATCTACTTAGTCTTTTTATACGTGTTGGATTACTTAGAACTGTTAGCAATATATAAGTAATTATTAGCAGATTAATAATCAAATTCAATCTCTAACTGTAACTGTAGTTCAGAAGTTTGAGAGAACACAGTTAACAAATATTTTAACAAAGATGGTTATTTAGCGCAAACCCTGAAAACTGAAGCCAAAAAAGGCATTTGATTTCAAATTTGCATAACAATCTTTCTTGAGACCATTATATGAAATGTTCAGTTAAAGAGGAAAATTCGTTGTCCTTTTTAGCATACAGTTTTAGACGGACTCAACTTTATGCTAAGTAGAATAAAGATTTAACTTACATTTTGCAACCACAAATAGGTAAAAATATTTATCTACCTAACAAGATGGAATTGTCCCCAAGGTTTGGCTTCTGAAAACACCTGTGTCAACAGAGTCCTCTTCTAGGAAGATTCTTCTTTAATTGTGACCGAGGCCTGTTTCTGTTTCTGCTACATTTTCTGTTTAAGGCTGAAATGAAACATTTGGTGTTTTGCCCCCCACATCGATAGCTTTGCCAAGTAAACTATTTTCAAAGTGAATCTTTGCATAATGAAGGCAAATTAAAATACTTCATGGAAGTAAGAGATATTCTATAATCAAACTCCGTGGGGTAGTTACCCTTAAATAATTATTTAAGTTTTTTATGGGTGATATATAATTTTTGAGAACACCTAAGGCAGAATAATAAATTCTTCACTGAAGTGATTCCTGGTTCACAATTTTAAAATTCTGCTTTCTAGATCATGGCCCATGTATGCAGATTATGCCATTGAGCCAAAATGACTTCAAAATAAAAGGCAAAGGAGTCGGGGGGGGGGTCAAAAATGAGCTGTTTTACACTCTTTGAAATGATCTGCTTTGTCGTGGGAACATCCTACCCTATACACTCATTGTTGTGGAACTTTAAGACACATTTCTACATAGCCATTGGTCACTGAGGACCTAGGCCACGGTGCTGAAATGTAGAGTGTGTGCGGAAGTGAAATAGAATAAAAATGGAAAAAGAATTTTTCTCCTGTGAGAGACTTTAGCCATTGACAGCTGAGGTCAAAAACAGGTCAAAGGGAGATAAAGGAGTTAGAACCAAGGTGAGAGACACTGCAAAACTGAACAGAAGAAATGGAAAAAATACTGAGGTGCGTGGGCGTGTGTGTTACACCAAAAAGTGAAAGCTTAATTGCTTCACCTGTAGAAATCACACAACTATCCACTCTAGTCTATTACTCTTAGACCATATCTGCATATTATGCAGTTTTTCTCCTCCTTGCATATCAGGTACAGTGTAAATAGCAGGTATTGATTTCCTCTATCATTCATTAAACTTTCTTCACTGTTACGTTTAACACTGCCTCGTCTATGTGTTTCTCAATGTCACATTGGTATCTTGGAATTTTATTCGAGTATCCAAATAATGGTCTTGTGTTTTATTATCATTCCTTTAAAAAGCTGTCTTAACGAAGCATTCTGTATTTTTATAATTATTAGAAAATAATTCATATTTATATTATTGAAAACAATTTTCTTTTTAAAATTAATTATTTTTGTACTTTTTTTTAAGATTTTATTTATTTATTCATGAGAGAGAGACAGAGAGGCAGAGACACGGGCAGACGGAGAAGCAGGCTCCATGCAGAGTCCCATGTGGGACTTGATCCTGGGTCTCCAGGATCAGGCCCTGGGCTGAAGGCGGCGCTAAACCGCTGAGCCACCCGGGCTGCCCCATATTTTTGTACATTTCTTATTGGAGTTCGATTTGCCAACATATAGTATAACACCCAGTGCTCATCCCGGCAAGTGCCCCCCTCAGTACCCGTGACCCGGTAATCCCATCCCCCTGCCCACCTCCCCTTCCATTACCCCTGTTCGTTTTCCAGGTTAGGAGTCTCTCATGTTCTGTCTCCCTCTCTGATATTTCCCACTTATTTTCCCTCCTTTCCCTTACAATCCCTTTCACGATTTTTTTATATTCCCTGAATGAATGAGACCATATAATGTTTGTCCTTCTCTGATTGACTTACTTCACTCAGCATAATACCCTCTAGTTCTATCCACATTGAAGCAAATGGTGGGTATTTGTCATTTCTAATGGCTGAGTAATATTCCATTATATATATAGACCATATCTTTTTTATCCATTCCTCTTTCAATGGACACCGAGGCTCCTTCCACAGTTTGGCTATTGTGGAGATTGCTGCTAGAAACATCGGGGTGCAGTGTCCTGGCATTTCACCGCATCTGTATCTTTGGGTTAAATCCCCAGCAGCGCAATTGCTGGGTCATAGGGTAGCTCTATTTTTAACTCTTTGAGGAACCTCCACACAGTTTTCCAGAGTGGCTGCACCAGTTCACATTCCCACCAACAGTGCAAGAGGGTTCCCCTTTCTCCACATTCTCTCCAACATTTGTTGTTTGCTGTCTTGTTAATTTTCCCCATTTTCACTGGTATGAGGTGGTATCTCATTGTGGTTTTGATTTGTATTACCTGGTGGCAAGTGATGCAGAGCATTTTCTTATGTGCTTGTTGGCCATGTGTATGTTTTCCTCTGTGAAATTTCTGTTCATGTCTTTTGCATATTTCATGATTGGATTGTTTGTTTCTTTGCTGTTGAGTTTAGTAAGTTCTTTATAGATCATGGATACTAGCCCTTTATCTGATAGGTCATTTGCAAATATCTTCTCCCATTCTGTAAGTTTGTCTTTTAGTTTTGTTGACTGCTTCTTTTGCTGTGCAGAAGCTTTTTATCTTGATTAAGTCCCAATAGTTCATTTTTGCTTTTGTTTCCCTTGCCTTCATAGATGTGTCTTGCAAGAAGTTGTTGTGGCCAAGTTCAAAAAGGGTGTTGCCTGTGTTCTCCTCTTGATTTTGATGGATTCTTGTCTCACGTTTAGATCTCTCATCAATTTTGAAATTATCTTTGTGTATGGTGAAAGAGAGTGGTCTAGTTTCATTCTTTTGCATGTGGCTGTCCAATTTTCCCAGCACCATTTATTGAAGAGACTGTCCTTTTTCCAGTGGATATTCTTTCCTGTTATGTTGCATATTAGTTGACCATAGAGTTAAGGACCCATTTCTGGGTTCTCTATTCTGTTCCATTGATCTATGTGTCTGTTTTTGTGCCAGTGCCACACTGCTTGATGATCACAGCTTTGTAATACAGCTTGAAATCCGGCATTGTGATGCCCCTAGATCTGTTTTTCTTTTTCAGTATTCCCCTGGCTATTCAGGGTCTTTTCTGATACCACACAGATCTTAAGATTATTTATTCCAACTCTCTGAAGAAAGTCCATGGTATTTGGATAGGGATTGCATTGAACATGTAAATTTCCCTGGGTAGCATTGACATTTTCACAATATTAATTCTTCCAATCCATGAACATGGAATATTTTTCCATCTCTTTGTGTCTTCCTCAATTTCTTTCAGATGTGTTCTGTAGTTTTTAGGGTATAGATCCTTACCTCTTTGGTTAGGTTTATTCCTAGGTATCTTATGCTTTTGGGTGCAATTGTAAATGGGATTAACTCCTTAATTTCTCTTTCTTCAGTCTCATTGTTAGTGTATAGAAATGTCACTGATTTCTGGGCACTAATTTTGTATCCTGCCACATCGCTGAATTTCTATATGAGTTCTAGCAAGCTTGGGATGGAGTCTTTTGGGTTTTCTATGTGCAGTATCATGTCATCTGCAAAGAGGGAGAGTTTGACTTCTTCTTTGCCAATTTGAATGCGTTTTATTTCTCTTTGTTGTCTGTTTGCTGAGGCTAGGATTTCTCATACTATGTTGAGTAGCAGTGGTAAAAGTGGACATCCCTGTCATGTTTCCTGATCTTAGGGGAAAAGCTCTAACACATAGAGGTTAAAGAGCATCCTACTAAAAGATAATGGGTCAACCAGGAAATTAGAGAAGAATTAAAAAGATTCATGGAAACTAATGAAAATGAAGATACAACCATTCAAAATCTTTGGGACATAGCAAAAGCAGTCCTAAGAGGGAAATACATTGTGATACAAGCATCCCTCAAAAAATTGGAAAAAAACTAAATACACAAGCTAATCTTGCACCTAAAGGAACTGGAGAAAGAACAGCAAATAAACCTACACCAAGCAGAAGAAGAGAGATAATAAAGATTCGAGCAAAACTCAATGAAATGGAGACTAGAACTGTAAAACAGATCAACAAAACCAGGAGTTGGTTCTTTGAAAGAATTAATAAGATGGATAAACCATTAGCCACACTTATTAAAAAGAAAAAAGACAAATTAATAAAATCTTAAATGAAAAAGGAGAGATCACAACCAATACCAAGAAAATACAAATGATTTTTAATACACTAATGTATTTTATACACTATTTTTTTATTTTAATACACTATTTTTAATTTTAATACACTAATAACTTAGGCAATCTAGAAGAAATGGATGCATTTCTGGAAAACCGCAAATTCCCAAAACTAAAACATGAAGAAATGGAAAACCTGAACAGGCTAGTTACCAAAGAGGAAACTGAAGCAGTCATCAAAAACCTCCCAAGTCACAGAAGTCCAGGGCCAGATGGCTTCCCAGGAGAATTCTATCAAACATTTAAAGAAATAATACCTATTCTACCAAAGCTGTTCCAAAGGATAGAAAGGTACAGAATACTGCCAACCTTGTTTTAGGAGACCAGCATCACCTTAATTCCAAAACCAGACAAAGACTCCACCAAAAAGGAGAATTGTAGACCAATATCTCTGATGAACACAGATGCAAAAATTCTCAACAAGATACTAGCCAACAGGATCCAATGGTACATTAAGAAGATTATTAACCATGACCAAGTGGGATTTATTCTTGGGATGCAAGGTTGGTTCAACACTCGTAAAACAATCAATGTGATAGATCACATCAATAAGAGAAAAAACAGGAACCACATGATCCTCTCAATAGATGCAGAGAAAGCATTTGACAAAATACAGCATCCATTCCTGATCAAAACTCTGAGTGCAGCGATAGAGGGAACATTCCTCAGCATCTTAAAAGCCATCTATGAAAAACCCACAGCAAATATCATCCTTAAATTTTTTTTAAAGATTTTATTTATTTATTCATGAGAGACTCAGGGAGAGAGGCAGAGACATAGGCAGAGGGAGAAACAGGCTCCCTGTGGGAAGCCCAATGCAGAACTCAATCTCAGGATCCAGGGATAATGCCCTGAATCAAAGGCAGATACTTAACTACCAAGCCACCCAGGCATCCCTGAAAACAAATTTCTAAAAGAAATCCTCATGAGATTATTTATCCTTCTAGAAAAAGAACTGAATAAAAAATGATGTAGGGCTAAAATCTAGAAAACTATTTAGAAATATATTTTCCTCTGTAATTAAAAAGCAAAATCTGTCCAATGTATTTCACCCAATTAGTATTTAAAAAGTAATTACCTTTTTCATATATGTGTAAATGGATATATTTAGTTCTAAATATCCTAATTATTGTATGCTTTGTGAATGGTAAAACACATTATGTTTCCAAATACAATATGGTATTAAAGAGGATTTATTTATTTAAGAAAAATGATCCATCTATTATAGGTTCTAAATTTTATTCTATTAAATAATCTTTGGAGGATGCTAAGATTTTCATTAATTCCTAGTTTCAGTCAATATCTTAATAGTAAATAGTAAATGCAGGCTTTTTGTTAACTACATAAAAATAAGTAAATAAACAAAGATTCAAAGCAACTTCTCAGCAAATTCTCCACATTAGCTGACTTAAACTGAAGCTTACAAAAATTGGAATTGGAGATCATATTTTTTTTTTTCCTTCACTGCTCTTCCTACCACTGAGAGTGCTGTGCTATTGGGTGAAACAGAATCCCAATTAAACTCTTCTTTATCTCTGTCTGTGATCCAATCCGTAAAACAGAGTCTAAGGCACACCAGTTTATACAATTTTGGAGATTTTAATTGTTTCTTTTAAATGTTTAGTTGAGCTCCAGTGAATTTCAGTGTTTTAAAAAAACAAAACAAAACCACCAGTCCTCATCTAAGCACCAGGTCATAAAATACGAAATAGAAGAATGTATTACATGAAATGCACCACTTGTATTCAAGGTGAAGAAGAGCAGGGCAGAGAAAAGATTTTAGAAATGATAAACAGGGTCAATAGGTTTTCATTAACATGTGTATATAAAGCAAAGTTATTCTCTTTGGAGCAGGTTGGGTGAAGAGGACATTTTTAGAACAGGTAAGTAATCAACGGTTTTAAAATCAAAATGTCTTAGTCCAAAAGATAAACTCCATTCTGCAGTCTTACAGGGTGTATCAGGCAAAAATCAAAGAGGTTTCTTCTGCAGCGGCTTACACCCTTTCTCTGGGCAAGGAAAGCATGATGCACTCTAGGTAGATCCAGATTTTTCTCATATGTGTTTCCCAAGAAAATACCTAAGCCACCACATGCATTCATTTTTCATTTAAGTAATAAAGTAATAATAATAACTAACATTTATGCATCTGTTACTCTTTCAGGCATTCACACGTATTATTTAATGCCCGCTGCAGTAACTTCATTAGGTAGGTACTATTTTCATCCCTATTATGCAGTTGAGGAAACACAGAAAGGTCATAGAAATTGGCCAAGTTTAAAATATTAGCAATTAGAGGAGCCAAGCTTTGACCCACAGATGCAAAATTTTTTAAAAAGAGAAATCAGAAATGGATTTTGGTAATTTACTGAAGTTAATAGAAAAGAAAACATTAAAGATTTAGGCCATTCTCAGGCCTGTCCTTTAAAAAGATAAACGAAGCTATTTTCTACATGAATTCATGAAATCACCCAAACTCCCCATACTCTTAATTATTATAATCCCTTTATGAAGCAGTATTTTAACAACAAAGTCTTTCTACAAGACTTGATTGCACTTTATGGTATCTGATAAGCTTATATTTAAAAGTCAAAGACTAGTTATATTTGAAAATATGCACATTGAATTTTAATTTATACTAAATTCTTTTGGGGTAGTTCCCTATGAAAATGATCACTTTTATAATAATTAATCGATAGTTTATCATATGCATATCCACCCTATAGTATGTAAATAGAGTTAGCATTTAATTCATCAAATACAGAGTAACACATACACACGCAGAAACACATATAAATCCTATTTTTTTTTCATTTTACATTACCAATGAATCCTAAACTATTAGTAGTTAGTATAATGCATGTTTTATTTAGCCTACCATAGCAATCAGTCAAGTGCAAATGTGAAAAATATTTAATTCCTTTTTTCTCTCAAATCTTTAACCCCCTTGATTTGAGCGACAGCTTCTCTTTGGCTCCAAAACTCTAGGAAGCCGATTTAAGTGGGGTTTAGAGGGAAAAAAAATCCACAAAATCACTTCAAAGCTACCAACAGACTTCAGAGAGCAAAGTAACTTTTCTTTTCATACAATTCAAAGTATATTTCTACCCAGAAGTCACTGAATTTTAGAGAGTTTGTGAAGACTTTTTATCACTCAAAGTTTAATCGTGATATCTTGTGCTTTCCTAAAGAAAATGTTGCTAGCATTCTTTAGTGATAAATACGAGCACCATGAAGATATTCCAGAAAAAGGAAATATTTGGAGACTTTCTTCCATTCTTCCCTCTAAACTGCAGCATATGCTATTATCAAAAGAGCCTCTCTAAATTAATGTCAGGGTTTCCTCAATATAACAATCAGAACAAATTTGCAGACATCCTGTTGGGATTAAGTCTGAAAGTTATGGCCCTACCCCAAATGAACAAAGCCAAATAAGCTATCTCAAATTACTATTTCTTACCAATTTCTTGGTATACACATCTAAAATGACTTTTAGTAGGATATTATGCTATTTTGCTATTTTTTTTTATTTTGTTAAGTTTTACCCCTAGTTCCAATGTATGTGCTCTTTTATTCCTTGCTACTATATTCTTTTAGGTCTCGCTCCTAATTTCTTTGTTCTATACGCCTTAGTTTTTTGTTTGTTCTGTACTCTTTCTTTCTCATTTCTAATATTATCTTCTTGCAAGATAATATTTTAGAAACTAGAAGGAAAATGAATGAATAAACAAGCAAAAAAATCATCAACTGGTATAACCAATCACGAAACAAAGTGGAGAAGCTCCATGTCTTTCTGATTCATTGAACATTTATTGAGCACCTGGAGGTCTGAATCTGCAATACTTTCATATGTGTTGGTGTACTTCAATCTTTGGCTTCGAAATCAGTGATTAAAAAGACAGTTCTCAGGGGATCCCTGGGTGGCGCAGTGGTTTGGCGCCTGCCTTTGGCCCAGGGCGCGATCCTGGAGACCCAGGATCGAATCCCACGTCGGGCTACTGGTGCATGGAGCCTGCTTCTCTCTCTGCCTGTGTCCCTGCCTCTCTCTCTCTCTCTGTGACTATCATAAATAAATTAAAATTAAAAAAAATATATCCATATTAAAAAAAAAGACCGTTCTCAGAACATCTCAGAAAATGACTAGCAGTATATGTTTTAACTTGTTTTGTAATAATCACAGGAACTATTCTTGCAGGGGAAGGCAATTCTTTGATCCAGCAACTGGAAAATAATTCAGGAGTGTTTAAACATGTTCTTAATTAAATCTAAAAGATTAATATATTTAATATGGAATCATTAAGGAAAGTTTTAGGAGGGGGGACCTGGGTAGCTCAGTTGGTTAAGCCTCTGACTCTTGATTTTAGCTCAGGTCATGATCTCAGGGTTGTGACATCAAGCCCTGTATTGGGATTGTGCTCACCACAGAGTCTGCTTGAGATTCTCTCTCTCCCTCTCCTCTGTCCCCCTGCACTTCTCATGCTCTTGTGCTCTCTCTCAAAATAAATAAGTAAATAAAATCTTAAAAAAAAAAAAAAGAAGAAAAAGTTTTAGGGGAACTATTTTTAATCCTCCTTTTCCCAGAAGTCCTGCCAATGCAAAGTTCAAATACCCACATTGGTGAAATCCAACCCAAAAAAGCTGGCAATGGGTATTTTTTCCTAGAAAATATAAAATCCAAACTAAGCTTTAAATATGCCATGATTTTTGATAATTTAAACCCAAAGCTGACAAAATATAACCATATCCATCTTTGAGGGTGTGTGCTTAATTTCCAGAGGAGGAAAAACAATTTTGTTTATTTCTTCTAAGTTAAAATGACTGAAGGAGAATGAGAAAGAAAAACTCCAACATTTGAGTTTGTTCAAGGACAAGACAAAGAGTGGTGACAGTTGGTTTTACCACACACAGTAATGACTCTCTGGATATAAAGTAGGGTCCCAGAGAAAAGTTAGGAGTAAGAAAAACTAAATTGAAAGGGTAAAACCTTGTTTTCAGCAAACTTGCAGAAGATAAACACCAGAAGCCAGGAAAAACAAACAAACAAACAATGAAAGGGGTTTCATTGGGGAAGGCAGCACAGGAAAGAGGTGCTTCACCATAGTTTAACAGTAAATCACAGCCAGTGAAAAATTTCAAGTAGCAAAGTGACTAAAAGATTTTTTTTAGGTTAAGACAATTTGCAGAGATGAAACACAGAGTTCCTTCCATTGCCCTAAAATCTCAGTAGACTCTGTTGTACCTATAAATGATTTGTCTGGGTAGTTCATGGAAAATTAAGGAAGAGAGATTATCAGTCTAGTTCAGTGTCCTGTGGACAGAAAGGACTAGAAATGATAATAAGAGATCAGTATATGTAGGAAGTCAGAGCCAGAAGAGACAACAAGGCTATAATTCCCTAGGAATCTGCAGAAATTTCAAGTCTGCACAGCACATGAGATGGGGATTCCTGATTTTTACTCCAAGCTCAACCGAGTGACTTAAGCTGACATTCAGTTCACAAAGCAAACAAACAAACAAACCCTGGACAATTTCCTCTTAAACAGAGGAAATGTAAAATTTAAAGAAACATGGAGAGACAGTTTGAAACTTCTACACTTTCTTTAAAATCAGTCTTCCCTGAAAGGAAAGAGTTAACTAAACCAAAACAAAACTTCCTACCTTTTCTTACCCCAAACTTATAAGAGAAGATTCAACTGTTTCCAATTTGAATCAGAAAGGTTTTAAGAATTTCATTTGAAATATCTTCACAGATCCCCAAGCATATTTGGACTTTTTGTAAAAGTGGCTCATGTGAGTTCTGAATACCAGGGTCTGAGTGTTTGATTTCTATGGCTGTGTAATGCCTCGGGGTTGGGAGCCTGTTAGTCATCAGGAGCCTGGTGCTAACACATCACAGGTAATAAAGCAGATATTGTATGTTGCCACAGAAAACTGATATGGGTCCCCATAAAACATGAAGGTGTCCAAAGCATGCCTTTTGCTGTAGTTGTCATTTGTACTTTATTAGGATTCCTAAGACCCAGGTCAATATCAGAAAATTGGACATCAGCCCAATCATTGCATTTTGTTGACAGCTTAACTGTGCCAGAACCTCAATCTCACATTTAGCAGACAGAATAGACTTCTGTTTCCAATAAGCTCTTAACAAAAAGAATCTATGAAGACTGTATGTTTACAGAAGTCTGGGCACCATGAGGAGAAGAATGTGAAAGTATCTGACAAACTGCAGACCTGAGTATGTTCTATGTTCAGGATTTCGCTAAGCTTCCTGGATAAAGCTACAATATGACAAGGTACATAAATTTAGGAAACCTAATGAGGAGTTATTCTGGGTGCAAATGTTAATTTTCAAATATTGTTTATGTTTCCAACTTACACGTTTTCCTTAAGAAATGTATAAGCTGTCAACTAAAGTATGTAGCATCAATATGTTTATTTATCTTAGCGAAGAAAGGCAAACTTAAATCTCCATGTTATAAGCATACACTGATCATATCTCAATGGCATTGTGAGACCAAATCAGAGGTATGGCATGGCTATATATTTTTAGAAGCATTGTTATTCTTTACAACTGAGGATAAATCAATTATGTCCTAACATAATCAATTATGTTCTAACAGAATGTTGATTTACTGTTGGACCACAAAAAAAATAGTATTTCATTCACTATTCTTCTTTGTTTGTTTTGTTTAAACCTTTAACTCGCAGATATCTACATTTACAGAGACACTGGCTATCTCTAAGTGTTATAGTTTAACATAAGAGGCAACAGAAATGTCTTGGTCTATTTTATCATCATCACATTTGCTCATCCAAGCAAGTCCCACTAGGATATGGAAGAAAATATGGGTTCCATTTTTAATGACAGTAATCAGAAGCATATATTCATTCATTTTCTTCTTTTTTGAGTAGTGAAATGGGGTTATATTGGTGACTTTACATGCCTTTTAAAAACCTTCCCTCTATTGATGTTCCTAAATTTCCTAAATAGAGAACAGCATTACCTTGAACGGTTTGGCCAATGGTTTGGCCTTCTTAGAATATATGTTCATAAATCTGAAATTTTACAAGATGGGGTTAGTTAAAACAAGCTAAGAAATTTTTAGAAAAGGGTACAAACATAGTAAATTCTAAAGAATGTGAAATATATAGTAACATTATAATAGGATTTTTTTTCTCTCCAAAGTTTCTGCTAAAACCCCCACAGGTCAAGAACAAAATAAAGGAAAGCCTTCCAAACTACAGTTGCTAGACCATCTAAGCAAGACTTAAAAATGAGATATATTAGTTTACTTGGACTGCCATAACAAAGTACCACAGACTAGCTGGCTTAAACAATAGAAGTTTATTTCCTCACAATTCTGGAAGCTAGACTCTAATATCAAGGTATTGTGAGAGTTGGTTTATTTTTCTGAGGCCATTGTCCTTGGCTTGTAGGTGGCTGTCTTCTCCTTGTGTCTATGCAATGCATGGTTTTCTCCCTATACATCTATGACCAAATTTCCTCTTCTTATAAGGATACCAGTCATGTTGAATTTGGGCCCACTCCAATAATCTCCTTTCACCTCTTTAAAGACCTAACCTCCAAAAACAGTCACATTCTGAGGTCCTGGGGGTTAGGATTTCAACAAATGAATTTAGGAGGAACACAATTCAGCCCCATAACAAGAGAAAATCAAATCCCTGCATCCTGAAACTCAATAGAACTTCAAAGGTATAAATGAATTGAGGGTGAGAAGCCAAAAAAGAAGCTTTTTCAGAGAAAATTATTGGCTTTTTATGGTATTTTCCCTATCCAATTCATAAGGGAGGAGAGGTAAATACTTCATCTTTACTCCAAGTAGGTGAGAAAAGCTTCAAAAGAGCTATATTTTTTACAACTTGACATATCATGAAGTTAGTTTTTGATATATATAATGGAGAAATATAATATAAAAAGATATAGCTAACATGAAATTTAATTTTATAAAAACGTGTCAGTTTGATGGAGCCAGGCGACACCCAGATATTTAGCCAAACATTTTTCTAGGTGTACCTGTGAGGGGTTTTTTGGACAAGAGTACCATTTGAATAGGTGGAATGAGTAAAGCCAATTGCCCTCCCTAAGATGGGTGGCCTTCATCAATTAAAGACCTAAATAGAATAAAATGACTGACATTCCCATAAGTAAGAGAGAGCTCCTCCTGCCTGACCATTTATTTGAGTTTGAACATCAGTCTTTTTATGCCTATAGACTCAAACTGAAACTTGGCTCTTCTTCGGTCTCAAGACTAAATTTACACCATCAAGTCTCCTGGATTTTTGTGTTTTTTTGTTTTGTTTTGTTTTGTTTTGCTTGTTTACTAGAATTTACATCATCAGGTCTCCTGGTTCTCAGGCATTTGGACTGGGCCAAAATGAAATCACCAGCTCTCCTGGGTCTGCAGCTTATATGGAAATATACATAATAAGATACTATATACATCTAGATTTATATAATACAGATATACAAAAGATTTATTATAAGGAATATATATACATTCTATTGGTTTTCTCTGGAGAACCTCTTGATTTTTGGCTCAGCTAAAACTGTCAAGAGATGACCATACTGGAAATAAATTATATTGCCATTTCTGATAGAGTAGAGGAGTGCTTCCCATAGTCTAGAAGAGATCATGCAAATGGTAGCTGCCTTTAGGGTCACTTTCAAAGAGACTGGAGATGTATTGTTAGATGGGGAGGCTGAGGGTGTTACCACATAGCTCCCAACAACAAAGAGGCATTGCCTAATACAAGGCAGGCTGCAATCTTTGAAATCTCCAAGAAAATCATCAGAATGTCTCAAGAGAGAAAGATTTAGTGTTGAACTTGAGCACACAGATGCCAGGTCAAAATTATATTTTCAAAGTAGATGGTTATGACCCTTATCTCTTCTCCTTTCCCCTGTTGCAATCCAAGAATGGTCACAAAATGGAAGAAACAGAGAGCTCACCAAATTGATCATGCTCACTTCCTTAACTCACAGCAGGCTTCCCAGACTGAAGCAAGTGTATTCAAATTGTGTCCCAGGTGTTTAAATTCACAGAGCGGATTTGATATGTTCTTTAGTGAGTTACATTATTACACTGGCAGTTACCAGGAAATTTTTACTGTCTAAGAATAACTGGAAAAATCTATAAGGACTGATTAAGATCTGTTCCACAGCCTGGGGAAAAAAAGCCTAGGTGGTGTGTAGGGACAATTAGAGAGAAAAGGAATCTTACTTTATGATTTCAGTCACTTAAATTCCTGCTTATTCAATATAATTGTTAACAGTTATTTGTGAAAGCAAACAGGAAAATATGTGAATAAATCCCATAGCATGGAAGTGTTCTTGGTATTTCTCAAACATTTTACTTCAGTTTAACAAATACTTAAAGTATGTCTGCAATATGCCAAACTGTTTTGTTAAGTTTTGAGAGTGTAGAAACGAATAACAGAAGCTGCCTGAGGGAGTTTATAGCTTAGTGTGGAAAAAAATATGTGAAACATAATTTCCCTGTGATACACTTAGTTGCTCTGGTAGAGATGGCCAGAGGAGCTTAAAGATTTTGTACAGGGAGCCACCACCACCACTAAACATCATCATGGGGCGACTAGACGGAGTATTTGAAGCATTTTGGCACTGTTCTTACTGTTCTAGGCCTTGAAGGTCAGTCAGGCACATTGGGAAATATGTATCCCTAACACTTTGTAAAACTGATTATTTCTCTATATAAGAAAAAGCTTCATATGAAAATCATACATTCATTTAACTCTTAGGTCTATATTTCCACTCCTGAGGTATCAAGATTTGTCAGGTTTGATTTCCAAAAATGCTGAAAACAACTATTTTTAATAAAACTTTTAATCCAAAATCTACCACTAAATAATAGTAAATCACAGCAGTATCTATCTAAATCTGAAGTGAAAAAATACTCAAATTATATAAACTATGGCTAAAAGTTATGACTGCTCAAAATAAGAGATAATAGACTTGGTTAAAATAAATCCAATGTAAAACAACTTTTTCTTTTTCCTGTTTTATACTTTTTGGGTAGGGTAAAGTTTATAAGAGCTTTAAAAATCATCCCCAGTTCTCCCCAGATAAATTTAGGCCAAGCAAAGCAGTCACGGATGGCAACGGAACTTAAGGACTAAACCTAACTGGATGGGTTGCCTGCTAAAACAAACACATCAATATTATCCAGAGGATTATAATATGACTTGGAGTCTACAGACTTTTACATTCACAATATTCAGGACACAACTCAAAATTACTCAGCATATAAAGAAATCAAGAAAATCTGAAAAATTATCAAGGGAAAAGATTATCAGCAAATACCAACCAGGAGATCACACAAATAGAGCAAATTATCTGACAGATTTTAAAGCAGTTATTATTACTATGCTCCTGAGGTAAACAAAAGGCACTAAATTGAATGAAAAGATAAGAGCTCTCAGCAGATAAATATAACAAAAACCCAAATGGTAATGATAAGAAGTGGAAAGTGCAATACCTAAAATAAAATAATTTTTTTTTTTTTTTTTTCTGTAAGGTTGACTATACCAGGGTGAAGGCTGGGCCTTGCCTTGCCTATCTGCCCACCTTGCAAGTACTTAGTGCGGCATCTGACACATTGTAAGAGCTCAAGAAGTGAGGTGCTAGCATTTTCATTAGCAAGATGTCCTACATTATAAGACCTCAATAAATAACTTCAAATATGACTCACATACTGTTTCAAAAAAATAAAGCAAACAAGGCTGCCTGCGGGGGGCTCAGTCGGTTAAGCATCTGCCTGCAGCCCATGTCATGATCCCAGGGTCCTGAGATCAAGCCCTGCATCGGGCTCCCTGCTCAGGGGGAGTCTTCTTCCCCCCTCCCTCTCCCTTCTGCTCATGCTCTCTCTCTCTCTCTCTTTCAGTTGCTCTGTCTCAAAATAAAATAAAATATTAAAAAAATAAAGCAAATAAATAAAAACACCTAACTAGATGGGCTAGAGAGAATGGAGATGAAATTAACTTGTAGATAGTCAGTAGAAGTTATCCAATCTGAAGAACAGAGAAAAAATATTGGAAATAAAAATTAATAGATGCTCAAATAACTGAGAGAATATCAAAAGTCCTAACCTAAGAAAATTAAAGTATTAGGAGAGGAGAAAGAGATTAGGCACAAAGAATATTTGAAGAAATAATCACCCAAATTTTCTCCAGTGTGATGAAAGACATAAAGTTAAGTGAATACTAAACAAAATTAAACTAAAATAAAATAACAACAAATATAGGCACATTATCATCAAACTGCTACATTAAAACATAAATGAAAAAAAATAAAAACAGTTGGAAAAATGATACATTTTGTTAGAGGCTAAATTGTGTCCCTCTAAAATTCATATATTGAAGCCTTAACCCCTGGACCTCAGAATGTAACTATTTATACATAAGGTCCTTAGGTAATTAAGGGCCCCTGGGTGGCTCAGTTGGCTAAGCACCTGGCTTCAGCTCAGGTCATGATCCCAAGGTCCCTGGGATCCAGTCCCACAATGGGCTCCCTGCTCAGTGAGGAGTCTGCTTCACCTTCTTCTTGTGCTCTCTCTCTCTCTCTCTCTCTCTCAAATAAATAAATTCTTTTTAAAAAATGGGTAATTAAAGGGGCACCTGAGTGGTGGACTCTTGATTTTGGCTCAGGTCATGATCTTAAGATCCTGGGCTTGTGCCCTACATCAGGCTCCACGCTCAGTGGGGAAGTCTGCTTGAGGATTCTCTCTCTTTCTCCTTCTGCTCCTCCCCCTGCTCTCTCTCTCCCTTAAATAAATAAATCTTTTAAAAAATAGATAAAGTATAATAAGATCACTAAGGTGGGGTTCTAGTCCAACATGACTGGTGTCCTTATAAGAAGAAGAAATTTGGACACAGACATACACAGAGGGAAGACTATGTGATGATACAGGGAGAAGATGACCATCTAGAAGCATAGGTGTAGATAAAGCTTTCTTACAAGAAACTTAAGAAATCAAAACATGAAAGAAAATAGATAAAATGGACCCCATCAAATTTAAAATTTTTGCTCATTGAAAGACACCATTTGGAAAACAAAATGGCAAGCCACAGACTGAGAGAAAATATTCACAACACATTTATCAGACAAAAGGAATGTAACTGGAACATATATAAAGAACTCTTAAACTTTAATAATAATAATAAAAAGACAATCCAATTTATAAAACAAACACTTGAATAGTCATCTTAGGAAAGAGTATATGGCCAAAAAGTACACGAAAAAAATGTTCAACAATATTAGTTAGCAGGGAAATGAAAATTAAAATCATAATGAGATATTAATGGCTAAAATTAATTCTTAAAAATCAAACCTACACCTACCACCTGACCCAGCCATAATACTCCAAGCTATTTAACCAAAGGATACAAACACATTATGTCCACAAAACATGTATACAAAAATGTTTTTAGCAGCTTTAGTTGTAATAATCAAACACTGAGATAAATATAAATGTAAATATAAATAAATATAAATTTATGTGTAGGAAGGAAGAAATGGGCATGTCCATTCTCTAGAACACTGCTCAGCAATAAAAAGGAATAAATTATTGATGGACACAAGAACAGAAAAAAAATATCAAACCCATAATGCTGAGTAAAAGCAGCCAGATTTTTTAAAGTATATTACATTTATATGAAATTCTAGAACAAACTATTATAGGTTCAGAAAACAACTTAGTGATTGGAGATGGGAGGATGGTAAAGAGAGGAATGAATTACAAAACGGCTTAAGAAAGTTAAGCAACTTTCACCAGCTCTCCTGGGTCTGCAGCTCAGTCAGTTAAGCAACTCACTTTGGCTCAGGTCATGATCTCCAATCCTGGGATTGAGCCCCATGTCAGGCTCTGTACTCAGTGGGGAGTCTGTTTGTCCCTCTGCTCCTTGCCCTACTCCTACGCTCAATCTCTCTCAAATAAATAAAATCTAAAAAAAAAAAAAAAAAAAAAGAGCACAAGAAAACTTTTGGTTGTGATGAAAACACTCATTATCTTGTAATTATTTCTCAGATATAAATACATCTGTACCTATCTACACACCTGCATGTGTACAGACATATACACACATATGCATATATACACACATATAGACACCTATGTGTATGTATGCACATGGACTGACCAATTTCTATATTTGCCAGCATTCTTGTAAAATAAGCCTGTCCCCTCAGCATTGAAAATCTGTTCTTCCACATTACCACTTAGCAGGTATTTCTAAAATTCTTTCACAGCCTCTTCATCTGCAGAACTTACCTCGTACGTGAGTTTAACATTTTTCACGTGTTGAAATAAATTTCTAGCCCTGAGATGGAGCCACTCCTTCCTCAGGGTACCATATCAGCAGTCAGCAAACTGAAACTTCAGTAAACACGCCTCTATTAAACCGGAAGCACAGCAATGTCCTGTCAGCCAGTCCACAAACACTTCAAGACAACTCTGGGCTCCCTACTTCCTTGTTTCTCGATCTCTGTAAATAAGATCAACCAGCCAATCAACTTAAGCTGAGTACCTCCTTGTTTCCTGGTTGCCTCTTTTATAGAAGCTTCAAACCCTTCTCTCTTACTTTGGAGTTCTCTAAACTCCTGGGAGTGGAAAGTATCACTTCATGAAGTGTTAAATACTGAAATACTGTTTGTTTGTGTCACCTAAATTGTCTTCTTTAATGAAACACATCATATGGCCTTTTGAAACACAGAAGCCAGCCAGCACCAGTCAAGGAGGGTTTCATATTTTCTGGACATAAATTTCTTTAGTTTTCAGCCTCACCATACTCCAGTCCACTATTGCCTTTTCCACTTAGTCCTCATCTGATGAATCTACAAATTTATCTACTTCTCCACATTTTCGATAGTTTCATCGATAGATGTTACTTGGGTACCTTCTGGAGCAGCCTCACATATATCTTGATAAATTTCCTCTTCCTTTTGGGTATGTATTATATTGTTGATTCATGAACATTGAACTCAGAGCCAGAAACACTAGATAGAACTCATGCCTCAACAAACCTCATCTAAAATACATATTTTCTTGGTTATGCAAATCACAGCCTTCTTAACACTTCAGAGCACTAGACAGCACTTCAGCATTTGGCTGGAGAGACCATTTTAAACAGCAAAATCACTAACAAAAAAGCACGGAAATGTGAACAAAGTGTTATTGAATAGACCTGCCAAAAAGAGCACACTTATTTATAATAGAAGTGAAGTGTGAAAACAGAGACTGTTTTTTAAATTTTTTTCTGTTCTCTACCTGCGTGAGACTGACTGCAAAAGTGCCATGAGTATTGATTTGGGGGTAACAAACAAATTGTATCAAGTAGGTGAATTCGCAAATACGGAATTGCAAACAAGGATCAACTACAGTGTAACTGCTGTACTCCGGTTATACTCCAATGAAATTGTGAAGAAAATTGTTGGTTCGTGTTCAAATGAATGAATGAAGGAGCTTCCGTAACTTGCAGAACAAAGCCTTCAATTACAGAAATATACAATAGCTAGTCTGAGATTCTGAGGAAATAGGCAGTAATCTCTGCCCATTCCTTCTGTGCCAACTGCAGAACAAAAACCACACCTTTCAACTGATAGTAGCATGGCTGGCAGCTTGGTGAGTCTGATACTTTATTGTAGTCCCATCCACACTTCAGGAATAGAACATGTGGGGGAAAAAATGGAAATAATAGCAGACCACCCTCCAACACAGTTTATACATGTGTTTCCCCCTGCTCTGAAGAGGCAACCAGAACCTTTCCTCTGTGGAGACCTTTTACAGGTCTACTCATTCCCAAGCTTCCAACAACCACTGTGACCTAAAAAAGGAAAGCCTATACATTTTTCTGGTATAAAACTAGTACTTCAAAGATGTCACTGGAATGATTCTTGTGCAGGCAATTTAGAGACTACAGCTCCCTTAGTTCTAAATCATGTCTCTTTCCAAGTTTAGTTAGCATAGCATACGTGCCACCAAGTAACTTAGAAAAAGACGAATTTTAGGGTCTCCCTACAAACAGTGAGTACCGCCACTATCTCGTAAATGTGTCACTGGCCTACTGTTGCTAAGCTACTCATCTTAAGATTCTTTCTCCACATTTGGTTTTCAATTATTCCTCATCATCTTTATTCATAGATCACATGTGTCTAAATGTAAGCTGCTTTATCTATGTGTAGCTGTTCCACTATGTCTAACAGTTGTTTAAGCTATTTACTCTTTTTTTAAACTTGAATTTCTACCTCTATGCTGCTATTTTTGTGACAATGTATTTTGTTTCTGCCTCTCTGAGCATATGTGTTTCTATCATCCTCCATTCTTCTCTTTTTCTTCTCTGATTACTATCATTCTGTATCATTACTCATCTTTGCAGGTCTCTTTCTTAATCTGCCTTTCAGTTTTTGTCATTTCTTTTCTTTTTTTTTTAATTTTTTTTTTATTTATTTATGATAGTCACACACAGAGAGAGAGAGAGGCAGAGACACAGGCAGAGGGAGAATCAGGCTCCATGCACCAGGAGCCCGACGTGGGATTCGATCCCGGGTCTCCAGGATCGCGCCCTGGGCCAAAGGCAGGCGCTAAACCGCTGCGCCACCCAGGGATCCCCTCTTTTTTTTTTTTTTCTTAGTTTTTGTCATTTCTTATAGCTGACTTTCTGACTTTTTTTTTCTTTTATATTTCCTTTTTCATTTCATTATCACAGAGGACAGCACAATACAGAGGTTAAGAGTATGGTCTCTGGAATCAGACTTTTCAGGTCTGAGTACCAAGTTTCACACTTAGTAGCAATAATGGATAAATTACATAAACTCCCTGGGTTTTAGTTTTTTCACCTGTAAAATGAAGATAACAATAACATTTTCATACAGTTTTTGTGAGCTTTCTCTGATTCATCCTCATAGGGATCTCTATTGCCATTTGCTAACTAAGTTAAATGGTTAATTGCAATTTTTATTATCAGAAATATTATAGAAATAGTAATGGAGACAGTGATACTGAATTAAGTAGGAACAATGACTGGAGTGGGCTAAAGGGGGGTCAAAGAGAAAAGATTTGGGGCAGAACATTAAGGACTTGGGATGAAAGCAATACTTACATACAAAAAGGGCCTTTATGGTCTTTCTGGTTACCATAATTGTATTTAAAAGTGAGGGTTAGCTGATTCTCTTATGAGTAGTGGTGAGAAATCAGGAAGCTTCTGAGAGGTCTGCACGATTGAGAAGAACAGTGGGTCGGAGGAAGATAGGGATGGAAAGAGGTAACAACTCAGAGAGAAGTGTGACAAGGTTTTTAGGATAATGTGAAAGGGATAATGAAGTTTGTCTGGCTTCCATCAGATCCAGAATGGGAGCCTACTGGATAGCATTTTGAATAAGGCAGAGACAGTGTCAGGCTTAAGATGAGAAAACAGCAATGATTCTAATAGGGTACATGTACATATACTATAGATGTACTGCATTATTGTGTTGTCCCAAAAAACAGGTGGCTATGTACATGAACTACTTTTCTCTGGGTATAGTTCTTGTTAACAAAATGAAACAAAAAGCACAAAAAGAATAAATGCTGAAAAGAATCCCATCCTGAAAAGAAATCTTCTGCTTCAGTGATCTGCTCATCTGTAACCATTGGTAACAAAACAATTGTGCTAGTTGACTGTGGCTCTGGAGACTTCTCGCTGAAACGCTCAAAATGCCCTTACAAGCTTGTCTTTGGTCAGAATGCTGAATCAAACCAAAAAGTAAGATAATATTCATTTTTATGTAACTTGTTTATTTCCTTTATCATGATATTTTTGTTCAAGTCCTGAATTCAATGTTTACCTTCTAGAAGAAGTCATTACCTCTTTCAATCATTCTTTCAGCAAGTCTATAATGAACTCCTTGTATGAGTAGGGCATAATCTTATTTGCAAGTTAAAAAACAATGCAAAAATTTTATGACTTTGGGAATCCAAGTCTAGTTTGGAAGACCCACACCACCGAAAAGTAATTACAATAGAAGGTGATAACTCTTAACAAGATTAGGTGTAAGTACCATAGACACATCAAAGACATTGCACTTAATTAGGCCAAAGATGCTTCTGAAATAAATGGCAATTTTTATCCACGTATCATCCTATCCACTATGATTTTCTAATCCATATAGAATTGAGACTTCCTTAGCAGGATATATTTATTCTCACAGTTCGAGTTGTTCAGAATCACACTAGATTTTTGTTTATTTGATTCTTTGAGTTTCTTTGTTTTCAGTTTCATTCACTAGGTTCATTTTGTATTGTATCAACTTACCAAGCTGAAACCATATTTTCCAGAATTTCTTTCACTGCATGGTTGGCCACAAGAGAAATTTCCATTTAGGTAGAAAGGAAACAACAGGCATTATCCTCTGAAAGGGCAGTGTAGGGTAACCAGGGGTCATTGTAGCTCCCACACCTTGTTGCTGGTCTGCTGCCTCAACTTGTGGGTGTGAGGCGGCAACGGCCAGTCCCACAACTGAATCCCAATAATTTTCAATCTTACTTGAGCCTTTTATTCTCAAAAACATGGATGGTTATGAAATCTCCCCACTTGGGATGCCTGGGTGGCTCAGTGGTTGAGCATCTGCCTTCCGCTCAGGGTGTGATCCTGGGGTCTGGGGATCCAGTCCCACATTGTGCTCCCTGCATGGAGCCTGCCTCTCCCTCTGCCCATGTTTCTGCCTCTCTCTGTGTCTCTCATGAATAAAATCTTTTAAAAAAAGGAAATCTCCTCCCTCTCCCACAACCTTTTGTGTTCCAGAAAAAAAAGCTTACTGCAAAGAGCCATCCCTACCTTATGACTAGATATGACTTACATATGTTCCACTTGTCTACTTATGACAAGGACAGACACAGAACTTTGTGTCATAAATGATAAGCTGATCTGCTCATTCCCACTGATCACTGGGAACAAAATCCTTTTTAACCAAACTTTGATTAAACTTCTCTCCTTTCCCAGGTTGCTCAACTGTGGCCAACACACAAATTTGCTTTAGCATCCACTTCTGAGAATAAGCTGGCCTCTGATTGAAACAGTCTGTGATCTACTATCTGCCATGCTTTCATCCCACCTCCCTACATCCTTTTCTTTCTAGCCTTATTTACTCCTCTATAAAAGAAAAACCCTCGTGGAGGGGGTGGGTGGCTGGGTGGCTCAGGGGTTGAGTGTCTGCCTTCAGCTCGGGTTATGATCCCAGGGTTTCGGGATCGAGTCCCACATCGGGTTCCCTGCAGGGAGCCTGCTTCTCCCTCTGCCTGTGTCTCTGTGCCTCTCATGAAAAAGGAAGGAAGGAAGGAAGGAAGGAAGGAAGGAAGGAAGGAAGGAAGGAAGGAAGGAAGGAAGAAAGAAAGAAAGAAAGAAAGAAAGAAAGAAAGAAAGAAAGAAAGAAAGAAGAAAGAAAGGAAAGAAAGAAAGGAAAGAAAGAAAGGAGAAAGAATAAACCTCTACCTAGACTTTGAGATGCTTGAAGTCTTATGGACGCAGCTTTCACCCCATTGCAACTGTCCCTTCCCTCACTTTCTCCTTCCCCTTTGCAATAATTCTTTTGTCAAATAAAAACTGCACCAGATGAAGTTAAGTAGGCAAGAAATAATTTATTGAAGATACTGCGATAGGGGAAAGAGATTGAACCCTACTCCATTGAAACAAAAGGCAGAAAAGTTTCTAGGTGCTGGGGTGAGCTAGTAGAATAGTACTGCAGGCTGTTGAGGGGGAGGTTGATCACTGGAATGTGTCCAGCACACTGAGTTATTGTTGAGTTTGCAAATTTTTTTTTTTTTTTTTTCTGTGACTAGGCCATCAGTGTTCACTAATAGATGCCCATGGAAGTCAGGTCCCTACATTCCCACAAAGACTGGGACATAGAAGTGCTATCTCCTTCAATGTTTACATGTCAAAGAGATGATCCCTCATCTTTGAGAAAGTCATTTCCTGGGTGATAAAACTGGTAAGAGGTTGAAGATTTACATATATTTCTAAGAAGTAGAGCAAGACTATATAATTCCAAGTTTTCTAAAGTAAGGGGTCTTAAAAAAAAAAAAAAGGAGGTCAGGGACTTTTCATCAGGAGGAAAACTGTCTCAAGTTTAATCCAGCTGAGGGGAATGTTAAGGCCAACTTGGCTGCTTTCAAATAAAGTCCCTCCTTACAAAATCTGGATGTTTTTCATTTGAGTCTCCTTCAACTTCTGGAGTATTTCTTCTTTCAGCTTTTACGAGTCCTAGTTCAGACAGGTGAACAGAGCTACAGTGAAAAGGTCCAGCTTATCCTGAAGGTCATTCAAGGTTAGAAGCAGTGAAGACCAAATGTGGGTTCTAGCTTGTTCTCATTCATTCTGGTCTATCCTCTTTCTCCTCTCTTCACATTCAGCCCTGCTGACCTACACGTAATTTCAGGCCCACCTCCAGGAACAGAGACAACAGCCTTCTAGAGAATTTTTTTCTTTACCACCTCCCACAATTGTAGATACCTTAATAATACAATAAACTTTTTTTTTTTTATTTTACTCATAGTAATCCTGACTCTGCAACTGAATCCTCCCTGATATACTGCCTCAGCAAATAAGAATGCAACCAGGTACAACTAATTTCCACCCAAAATTATGTTTTTAAAATTAATGCGCCATTAATAACCCTGATATGACAGCAACAGCTTTTTCGCATTCTATAAATATGCAAAATAAAGGAAAAATATATTAGCTTCTTATATTAGATGATCTAACTTTTTTCCTCTTTTTGTAATTCTTTTCTATAAATTCCTTAGCCAAATTAATAAGTGCTCTATTAAGAAGAAAATAAAACCTGATCTTTCATAAGTATTTTTCCTCTTTAGTAAATATCTCCGCCCCCCCCCCCGTCTTGAAAAGAAATCCTCTACTTCAGTCATCTACCTTAAAATAAGTTCTGATAATGTGTAACTCTTGGTTACAAAATAATTGTACTCGTTGACTGTGCCTCTGGGGCCTTCTCACTGGTGGTACTCAAAAGTGTCAGTATTAGCTAGTATTTGATCTGAATACTGATTTCCATCCACTACACACCCACTTTCTCTGCATCCTCACCAACACCGTTGTTTTCTGTGTTGTTAATTTTAGCTATTCGGACAGCTATGAGGTGGTATCTCATTGTGCTTTTGATTTGTATTTCCCCGATGATGAATGATGCTAAGCGTCTTTTCATAAGTCTGCTAGCCACCTGGATGCCTTCTTTGGAAAAATATCTATTCATGTCTGCCCATTGCTTACCTAGCTTATTTGATTTTTGAGTGTTAAGTTTGATAAGTTCTTTATAGATTTTTAATACTAACCCCTTATCAGGTGTATCATTTGCAAATATCTTCTCCCATTCTGTAGGTGGTCTTTTAGTTTTATTATTTTCTTCACTGTGCAGAAGTTTTTTAGATATAAGCATTTTTTTAAATTAAAAATTCACTTGCTCTGCATCTACCCTACAGAATATATTCCCAAATAGACATGTACACTGGTGTACAGTATAGTGTTATTATTTATATATATTGTATACATATTGTACATACATATTAAAACTCAACAACAGTATATGCTTTTTCTGGTACACATTCATATTTAGAGAGATACACAGAAAAAGGTCTGAAAAAATTCAAACCAGACTGTTATAATAATAGTTATCTCTGGGTGAGTAACTGAACTTCAAAAATTGGTAAGTCAAAGAAAAATTTAATCTTATTGTTTCAATTTTTAAATCAGGAGAATGCATTTCTCATGGATACGGTATAACAGAATGGTTAGAAATCCAGAATGCTTGGTTTTAAATTCCAACTCTGCTATTTACGTATGTGTGACCTTGGGCAAGCTCCTTAACTTCTTTGTTCCTTTGCTTATTTTATTTGTAAAATAGAGATTAAAAACTGCATCTACTTATATATCATTTTGGATATTTAATGATTAACTGAGTTAAAATGTTCTATATACCTCAAGAGTTTAGCAGCATTTCTAGTACATAATACTTGTTAATACTTATAACTTAACATAATCTAAAATATTTCAGAAGTTTAATGTGATCCCAAGAAAAGAGATTACTGTCAATTCTGAGAAATATATATAGAGAAAGAAGTACAAATCTACATTATCTTATTGTATTATTTCACAGGGAGTTTTTTTTTTTTTAATCATTTGAATGGCAAGAGAAACTTTAAAAACGGGGAACTTTAAATCTCAGATTTAGATAAGTTCATGTGAGAAAACATGCATCAGTGAAGAAAACATCCCTGGTTGGATTAAGGAGTTCACTTAAGGATGTTGTGGGAAAAGAGCATGAAGCATGAAAGGCTTTGAATTCGACGCTTAGGAGTTTGAACTTTATCTGTGTAGCAAAGAAGAGTCCTTGATGCTTTTTGAGCAGCGGAATGATATGGTATGTTAGCTATTTTAGGTTGACTTTTCTATTCCTGGTATATAGGATTGTACAGGAAAAACCAAAGCCAAGCAGGTTTATCATGACTATAGCAATAGTTTGTATGGTAGTAAGGATGTGAACTAAAATGATTAGCAAGGGGGAATAAAGAACATTCAAGAGTACCTGAGAATCCTCCGGTTTCCAGAAAAACATTAGCTTAAATCCAGTGAAAGTTGTCATATTTAGAAAATAAAAACATGGGAAACCCAGTTAAATCTGATTGTCAGATAGATCATTATTTAATGTAAATATATCCCAAATATTGCACTTACATTTCCCTGAAATTCAAATTTAACTGGACAACGTGTATTTTATCTAACAATCCTATCCCTGCTAACCAATTTTACCTTTAAAATCAGGTTTAGTCACTCTACAAAGTACTAAATTTAACTCTCTTGTTTGACTGTTTTTTCAGTGATGTGCGATGTGGCCACGTGGCAGTCACAACTTCCTATCCAATTGAGACAGAGAAACTAAAGGGACTCTATGAAACACTGATTTTTTTCTCCTTTTCCTGCTTCTATTCTTGCTAGGACCTACACTCCTACCTCACATACACCTTATAGAACAGATCATATATGTCCTTCTTGTAAAGGTCAAGGATTTAATGATTTCTTTGGAGTCTTCTAAAACAATAGATAACCTCTACGGAGTGACTGGACAGAGTCATCATGAATGTTTTCCAAGGCTACTGACTCACCAAGACCCCTCACTCTAGAGTGTAAATGACTTAAGGAAGACTCCTAAACACTTTTCTTTGTTCCTGGATACCTGAGAAGAAATGTGCACCAGATCACAGTCCTCAATAAAAACTTCAGGTCCCAGGCAAAGACCAGATTCTTTCTTCTTTCCTTTCTGAGTTTCCTGGACACTCTGTCCATATCGATATTCTCTGTATATCTTTAATAAATTCTGTTCTCACTTCTTATCAGTCACATTTGATTTATATCCTATGTAAAGCCAAGGACCCTCTTGGCTGGTCCTGTGGTCCCACAGGCCCAACTAGCCTGCATCGCAGTGGGAATGTCATTATGTCTTCTAATGAAAACTTTCCTCTTCACATTTAAGACATCAGAGCCCGAAGCCATGGGAATAGAACACAAAATGCTTATGAATAGGCTATTAGTGACAGGAGATGCCTCCACTCCCACACCACACCAGTCACTGGTTTTAAGCATATAGGACATCTTTTACACTGTACTACGATATTGCAATTTTCTATCATCCAATTGAAACTGAGACTGTATCTTTAGTAAGTTATTCTACTCTTCCATTAAACCATTCTTCCATTATAATGGTTGATTTGGTACATGATAAAACTGTATATAACACAACTTTTCTTATAAAAATATTACTTTGTCAGACATGGCAGTAAACATTTAGAAAGTCAACACATGGTGGTGCTGGCAGGAGCACTGTGCATAGGAAAGGCAAATCTATACTTAGACTTAGTGCAATTCCAAAGAGAACATATGATGGCTTTCTTCAAAATGGAAGATATCAAATGTAATCACCTGCCCTCTGGAAACTGGCTGACCTCCCAGGAACCAGTGTCATGATCAGGAACTCAGCACTGGCCTCTACCATTGGTAAATTGGGCATTCATCAGTGGCAATAACCTTAGCTGACCTGGTGAATGGATGTGCACTTTATTTATCTATAGCTAATCCCTCTTCCCATCATCATGAACATTTTGTTAGTGAGCCCATTGAAGTAGCAAAAGGATGGTTGAGGAAAGAGGATGCTTGACATTCACAGAATGGGTCATTTTGTTTACTTGAATACTGTGAGCCTCTATTGAGTAGATAACTTCTGGTGGGTACTGGGGTTTTTGTTGTTGTTCTTTTGTTTTTGTTTTTGAGTTTTAGGGGTGGGAAGGGGCAGAGAAAGAGAGAATCTTAAGCAAGCTCCACAACCAGCACAGAGTCCAAAGTGGAGCTCTATCTCACACCCCTGAGATTATGACCTGAGCAGAAATCAAGAGCTGGACGTTTAACTGTCTGAGCCGCCCAAGGGCCCTTCCTCTGGTGGGCACTTGTGTGCACAAGAACATCTTTAAACTCTGAGAATTCTATCCATGTATCTCTTCTTCATATTTGTTTTGGCAACAATTCTCTAATCATCTTGTTTTTCCAGGACACTGGTCACTTAGCCAAACTAGCCCTTGCCCATAAACAGATATAATCCCACACCTCTGGCCTTTGTTCCTCCAACATAAACTGAATATATAGGTGTTCAACTCACTAGGAGTATTTCCATTTTTCCTGTCCCCCAGTCTTTCCTGGTCATCCTTGAGTGGGGCTATAATACCTATATTGCAGGTTGGTGCCAACATAACATGTGAAACCTTCTCTAAATAAGGTCCTGATGTGCTATTTTTAGTCAGTTAATCCCATATAAACCCTCCATGACGCCATAGATGGAACTGGAAGAGATAGGTTGCACTGTAGCTGTAGCAAGTGCCTTAGAAGTTACAGTGACTTACATTTACTTATGCCAATAGACACATTTCCATTTCCTGATGGAGTACCACTCTATACGTCTGGCATTAGAACTTAGTGGATCAGATAATGTACTAGTTTTCTACTGCTATGTAAAAATTACCACAAATTTAGTAACTAAAAATGACACCCATTGATAAGCTCACAGTTCTGGAAGTCAGAAGTCTGGCACTGCATAAATGTATTCTCTGCTCAGTGTCTCATAAGGCTTAAATCAAAGCAAGACTGCGTTTCTTTCTGGATGCTTCTGAGAACATTCAGATTGTTGGCAAAATTCAGTTTCTTAAGATTATGAAACTGAACTCACCATTTCCTTGACATATGGCCCTCTTTATCTTCAAGTCAACAATAGTGTATCATAATCCCTTTCATGTTTCAAATCTCTGACTTTCTCCTCTTTACTAACTGGAGAAAAATACCTGTATTGCAATGGCTCAGTTGATTAGAATAGAATAGGCCCACTAGGATAATGGTGAATAATTTCCCTATTTCAAAGTTAACTGATTAATAACCTTTATTACATCTTTGAAGTGCATGGTGTTGCTTGAAAACTCTAGGATCCTATGCTTGATTCCCCTACTTGAGCTTGCTGGAACTTTATAGAGCATCTGCAACTTCCACAAATAACCTTAGGTATTATCTGTTAATGCTCAGTTGAAGAAACTTTTTTTTTTTTTTTACTCTGGGTTCCATTCAAAATCACCCATATCTTATGGGCTATGTGGAAAACACATCAGCATAGTGGTTTTAAGTCATATCCTTCCCTGTTCACCCAAACTAAATTTCTTCATCTTTTCTCTATTAATGTGGATCAAATAGCTTCAGTAGATGTCCCACCTATGTCAGTACTAGAGAAACACTGAGATTAATTAGACCATTCTGTTTGTTTCTTCAGCCTTGCTACCCATTTGGGTAAAAAATCATATCCATTTTTTACATTCTTGAGTACTACCACTCCAGGATCCCATCAAGCCCCTGTTAGCCCATTTCAGTGGTGGAATATAATACTACTGTCATCCCAACTTGATGAATAAGCTACTACAGAGATTTTAAAGAATTCTGATATTCTCTCACAAATATATTTCTCAGTGTTATTATACAGGGAGTATCTTTAAATCACTTGTGGGATATAAGAAGGTAGGGACATATCAGGCTGCATATGGTAAATCCAGTCCAAATTTGCTTTGTCACTAAGACCTTGGATTCACTTTCTTATATTTTACCAAGGAAATTCTGAAATCTTGACTTAATTTAATGTAGGTCATAATGTATTCCAGGTTTCAGTCAATCTACCAAGAAGGCAATATGATTCACTATTAGTTCTTTCACCTATAATATAGAATCTATGAAGTCTATGAAACGTGAACCCATATAAGTAGGTTAACCCAATCCAATGTTAGGCACTTTTCTCTTTGGTCAAATACTTTTATAGTTGATCATCCATATATACTCTCTGGGATTCTGTTGCTATAAATGAATACAATTTTGCAATCATTTAGATCTGAGAATCATCTTCCCTCAGATTACACAGTATATTAGTTCCTCTTAGGTGTGCTGGGACCCTTTGTTATAGGTCTAAAAGCCAAGAGGATTGGTGGAATCTCTTCAGGGGTATTAAGATCCTCCTGAAATTTGCTTGCCTTCAATGAGTTTATTACAGGGTACTTCTGGTGTCAAGAGAGGCTCACTGAAATTTGAGTGGTCAAGATTATCTGAATATATACATAGGTTTCTGTTCTAACTCCTAAGAGTCACCCTTTCTCAGCCACTTCTCTAACATGAGACCTGGGTAGCCGAATAAATTAACTATGTTGTAATTCTGCTTCCCACAGGATATATTTGAGACAGATTATAGCCCCACTGGCCCTATTACAATTATAAAAGATAAGAAATTCTTTTAGGGCATTCATAAATATTTCTTAGTTCTTTAACTGTGGCTTGAGTTGAGAATCTTAAATCTTAAATTTATCTTTTGTTTCTATAGGTTCTGTGGTACAAAGCAGCCATCCCTCCCCACTTTTCATAATGATTATATATTTCTTTTTTTTTAAGATTTATTTATTTACTTATTAATGATAGACATAGAGAGAGAGAGAGAGGCAGAGACACAGGGAGAGGGAGAAGCAGGCTCCATGCCAGGAGCCCGATGTAGGACTCTATCCCGGGACTCCAGGATCTCACCCTGGGCCGAAGGCAGGCACTAAACCGCTGAGCCACCCAGGGATCCCCTGATTATATATTTCTTAATGTAATTCTAGTTGCTATAATAAAAATGCCTCAAATTCTCAGTGGTTTAACATGATAAAAAGTCTTTTTTTTTTTTCATATCTCAGTCCTATAAAAGTTCATAGTTACATAGCCTTCCATGCAGTCATTCAATTGACTCGGGTCCTTCGCTTATTTATTCCTTAAAATTCTTGAATAATATTAATAATAAAATTGGAAAAGAAAACATAAGATTTAGGCAGATTTCCATCCATCAATCCAGGAAATAGCTTACATCACTTGGCCCCTATTTTATGAGACAGAATTTAGTCATATGGTCACATCTAACTGCAAGGCAGACTGAACTTAATCTAGCTGTGTGTCCATGAGGACTTGTTGTGATAAACACACAAATTTGCTGCTATTCTCTATTCTCTTATTCTCATAAAAATATCAAATAAATGTTCTCTTACAAATATCACACTTATTTTTACACATCATACTCATTCCCAAAGTTTCACCAATTCATGCATTTAGTTCAATGTCCAGAAACTGCAAGTGGTACACATTTCTTATCTTCAGGTAAGTCACATCTTTCTATGACACAGCAACCTGGGAACCAAACTGACAGGTTGTCTTCTCCCTACCTCTAAAACACCCAATAATGGAGTAGGAAAGGAAGACACCAGTAATATCTCCCCTTTGGAAAAGAGAGGAATGCATGACACAAAGCAGTTACTAATCTACAGAAAGTATGAAATCCTGCTGGGAAAGCATTGTAAAATCCAGATATCTGAGAATAAAGAAATATTTTAATTACGCTGTAAATCTTCTTTCTTGGAAGAATA
Source organism: Canis lupus dingo (assembly GCF_003254725.2). Taxonomy (NCBI): domain Eukaryota; kingdom Metazoa; phylum Chordata; class Mammalia; order Carnivora; family Canidae; genus Canis; species Canis lupus. Next base: position 50,305,255 of record NC_064255.1, on the reverse strand, counting down.
GTTCTTTGGTAACCTTGTTTTTGCCCTCTTTGAAGTATTTCCTTGTTGAATATCCATTATCTAGCTAAGTATGAAAAATGTCTGCCTTCCTTTGGAGCTGAACCAATTTTATAGTCACTTTTGATCCCAGGACTTTTTTGGTTATGTTTTTGAAGACTACCAAATGTTAACAAATTCCATCCTTTTAAGCTGGTGGTTCTTTCCTGTTTGTTTCTCATCCAATCCTTACCCCCCAGTAACTATATGCAAAGCTGTTTTCTAGATTATGCATTAAAGCTTGCCTATTTCATTGCTTCCTCAGCCCACTTCTTTCTTTCTCACAGTATTGGTGATATTACTAAGGCTACCCAGGTTTACATAAGGGAGGAAAATTATTAATCTGATAATTACCACACATATTATTCACTTTTTTAAACAAAGAGTCTTATTAGATCCTGGTTACTTAAGGCCTTCTACAAACTTAGCATTTGGTCTTGTGAAACAGTCAACTTTTCCAATCTCATAAGGCACTTGTATTCTAAACTTGCTCTATTACCTTTGATCTCTGCTTCAAAATCACTCAATTCTTACTTGAGTTAATCTTTTGGCTAAATATCACCAATAGTAACAGGCACACACTGTCACTCCCTTTCAAACTCTCCCCTAAGAAAGATTCTGCTTTCTGCCAAGCTATCAAAGTGATAATTTTACCAAATATCTTGCCATAGCATGAGGGATCACAGTCTTCTAGCTATGTAGCATTTTCATTACTGTTCGTCTCCTATTTGCTTAATTAACACCTATTTTAGTTCTGTTTTTATGGCAGCACCCAAATCATGGCACCAATTTCTGAATTTAGTCAGAGTTTATTCAGAAAAGCAAATCACTCTAGATATTTCAAGTGAGAAGAAACTTAAAAGGCATGTGAGAGTTTTAAAAAATGACCACAACTTCATTAACACTCCTCGCACTGAGATAGAGGATTGGTGTCTTCTCTCCTTGAAACCTGGATTATATGATCTTCAACAATATGGTAAATTATAAGACTCTCCTATAACTTCCAAATCTAGATCATAAGAATCATAAAGCTTATGCTCAGTTCATTTGGGATAGTTACTATAAGAGAAATCAAATGACAAGCAAAAAGACTATCTATACCCAGACTACTATGCTGGAGAGACAAGCTGATAGTCAGTATCAGCTGCAAGCCATATGAATAAGCCTTACTGGAATTCGGTCTATTTCAATTTTCAAGACACTTAATGGCAACCATAAAAAAGACTCCCAAGCAAAAATTTTGTAGCTAGACCTCCTTAAATTTCTGAGATATAAAGCTCTGGACTAAATAAAATGATTGTTTTAAGTTTTTTCCATTCAGGTAATTTTTACTCAGCAAAAGTAACCAGAAGAGTAAGAATTACGCATTTATGAAATTTCTTGAAAGAATTTCTACTTCCACACATGGAAATTTAACTGCCATAGATATTTCTCTTCCACAAACATCAAAAATAAAAACGAAATAAAAACAAACAGACAAAAAAATACCTAGAACCATATAAAATACAGGAACTTCATTTTCAGACATTGGAACACTGGCAGCAAAATACTGTGATCACTAAGAGAAGGGTAACAAATGAGGTAGACTCTATGATTGCCCAAGCTTACAACAGAGAGCCAGTTTCCGGGCTGCAGATCACAAAGGGGAGCACAAATGAAGTCCAGAGGACTCACAGAATTGAAGAGAGAAGACAGTGAAAGGAGTTCAGCAAGGTCAAGGCAGCTAGAATTTGTTATTCCATTATTTGCTAGAGCAGAATAATGGAATAAAGAGAGCTATTTAAAGGAAGAGTCCCAGAAATCTATCGTGTTTGTGGAATACTGATCTGAATAAGCATGGGTTGAAATTCCATGGGACCAAGAAATAAAATACTGGAAAGCATTTAGTAGGTCAAGTAATACCTGCAGTTTACATAAGGATTGGAATGGTTCACATACCTACCATCTGAAGTAGTATGATATTAAATTTACAAGGCAATTTCAATCTTCTGAAGGGTATCACCTCAGATGTGTATCTAAATTAGACCTAACTAAACGTTGTTCAGTATCCACACATACTCAACAATGTAAAATTTTCAATATTCATCATACAATAAAAACTTACTATGAATGCGAAGAAGCAGAAAAAAAAAAGGCTTATAACCAGGAGAATTATTAACTAATAAAAGCAGAGCAAGAAATGACTAAAGGCTTTAAAAAATATAACTATCACAAACATGATCAGGGACATAAAAGAAATATGAACATGATGGGGAAACAAAAAGCAGCTATAAAAAAGAGTCAAAGGGAACTTGTAAAAATAAAAAATACAATATTTCAACTGAGTAATTATGAGATTAACATCAGATTCGAAGATTAAGAAAAGATCAATAAATTTGAAGGCAAAGCAATAAAATTACTCAAAATAAGGCCCATAAGGAATAAATTTGAAAAGCTGAATGGCACACCAGTGATGGTGGAAAAATATTAAGTTGCTAAAAATATGTGTAATCAGAGTCTCAGAAAAAATAAAGGTGTGAGGAAAGAAAAAAATGAAGAAATAACTACCATAATATCAAAGTCAATGAAAACTCTAATCCCAAAGAAAATAATATAACAAATATGATAAGACATCATAATGAAATTACTAAAATATCAGTGACAGAGAAAATTTTTTAAGTGGCTATAGGAGAGAAAAGATACATTATATTTTTAAAAAATCTAAGAATAAGACCTGGCTTCTTTCGTAGTCAGTAAGACACAAGGTAAGACACTAGGTAAGATACAATTAATTTACATCTATAAACTGTTAAAAGAACAGTGACAGAACTTGTCACTAGCAGAAACTGCACTGAAATAAATCTTAAAAGAAATCCTTCCAACAAAAGAAAAATGATACCAAGGAGAAATTTGGATCTATACACACAAAGAAATTATGAGGGCAAGAAATTTTAATTATGTGGATAAATACCAAAGCCATTTTTCTCAGTGTTTAGTCTTTGAAGATGGTAATTAATGATATGTAACAAAAAAAATAATGTTTGTCAGGACTATAGCATGAGTAGAAGTAAGGTACATGACAACATTATCACAAAAGCCAGCAGGGAGTAAATGGAAGGTTCATTCACTGTGCGTGAACTGGTTTGGGATCATCTGACTACAGACCGTGATAAATTAGATATATTGAGATCTGAGAGGAGCTACTAAATTATTGATAGATAGATAGATGATAGATAGATAGATAGATAGATAGATGATAGATAGATATGTAGACAGTAGAGACAAAATAGAACCAAAAAAATAATCTGAAAAGAAGACCAGGAAAGGAAAAAAAAAAAAAAAGAAGAAGAACAAACAGAAGATGGAAAAATAGAACACAAATACCAAGATTTTAAACTTATACCAAACTACATGAACTTTAAGTGATCTAAATACATTAATTAAAAGACAAGAAAGTGTCAGAGGAAATAAAATAGCAAGATGCAACTATAACCTATTAAAAGAAATCCACATTGAATACAGAGACTCCGAATGTTTACAAGTAAAAGATGAAAAAATACATGCCACACAAACACTAATCAATAGAAAGGTAGAACAGCTATATTAATATCAGATAAGTAAACTTCAGAACAAAGAGTATTATTAGAAATAATAAGGTTCATCCTATAGTGAAAAAGATATAATTCACTAAGAAGTTAATAATCATAAGAGTCTATGCATCCAGGAACAAAACATCCTTTGAGAAACTACAAATTAATATTAAGCCTAAAGTAGGCAGAAGAAAAAATGTAAGCATAAAAGTATAAACTAATGAGACAAAAAATAGTTATGCAGCAGAGAAAATCAACAAAGCTAAGCAATGATTCTTTAAAACTGAAAATAATTAATAAATAACCATTTACCTTAGGTCAAGATTTTTTTAAAAAAGCCACCCATATCTACACTGAAATAAGGGACATCACTGCAGATATTACAGCCATAGAAAAAAAATAGATGATAGATAGATAGATAGATAGATAGATAGATAAATAGATAGATATTACAAACATTTTTACATCAATAAATTGAGAATTCAGATAAAATGGACAACTTCATTCAAAGATAAGAGTTTTCAAAGATGATGATTATACATATAAATAGGTCTATATATGATACATGGATGGATATATATATATATATATGAAATTGAATTTGTTATTTTAAAGCTTTCCAAAAAGAAAATTCCAAGCTTATCCAGATAGAAAACACAGTAAAACTTTCTTCACTCTCATATGATATAATTATGTCTGTATAAGACATTCTAAGGAATATGGAAGACAACTACAAAAAGTTATAAATGTGTGTAACAAGATTATAGAACATAAGATCAATACACTAAAATTGACTGCACTTCTATTTTTTAGCATCTACAAATTGGAATTTGAAATCAAGAAAACAATGCCATTTACAAATTTCACATAAATGCAATAATATCATGTAGTATTATATCTGGCTTCTTTTGCTTACTATGTTTTAGCACTCCATATATGCTGTTGAATTTATCAGTAATTTGTTCCCTTTTTCTGCTGAATAATTACACTCTATTATGTAACCAAAACAAAATTTGTTCATTCATCAGTTGATAGACATATGGGATATTTCCAGGTTGAGGTTTTACAAGTGTAAAACTCTTTATGTACACATATATGATTAATGCTTGTGGGTAAATATCTAGAAGAGCTATCTCTAGCTAATATAATTACGTACTATAAATTCTATAATGTATTTCTAAGTGATTTTATAACTTGCCTGTAGCAGTTTACATCCCCCCTAGCAATATATAAAAGTTACATTTGTTCCTCAAGCTCACTAAAGTTTAATATTGCCAATCTTTTTCATTTTAGCTATTCTTGTGGTTTCGTAGTGGTATTTTAGTGTACTTTTCATTTCATTTCCCTAAAGATTAATTATTTGGAGGATTTCATAATATTCAATTAAATATTAAGTGACCTCTAAAAAGCGATTTTTAAAATATTACATAGCATAGTATCATGATTATTACCAATCATATTAAAAGATGTAGGGTAAGTTTGTGGTCTATACCGTGATTATACTCAAACTAAACTTGCAAAGTTTCCATTTGTGACAATAAGGATGGACCTAGAGGGTATTATGCTACAAGAAATAAATTAAATAAGGGAGCCTAGGTGGCTCAGTCAGTTAAGCATCTGCTTCTGCTCAGGTCATGATCCCAGGGTCTTGGGATAGAGCCCCACATTGGGCTCCCTTCTCAGAGGGGAGTCTACTTCTCCCTCTCTCTCTGCCTGCCACTCCCTCGTGCGCTCTCTCTCTCTCTGTCAATATATAAAAATCTTTAATAAAAAAATAAGTTAAAGACAAACACCACATGATTTCACTTATCTATGAAATCTAAAAAACAAACAAATGAAGAAACAAATGATAACAACAAAACAGAAATGGACTCATAAATGCAGAGAACAGCTTGTTGCTAGAGGGGAAGGGCGTGGGGCGAATGGACAAAACTGATAAAGGAGATCAAGAGGTACAAAATTTCAGTTATAAAATAAATGTCATGGAAATTAAAAGTACAGCACAGGGATTATATTCAATAATATTGTAATAACTTTGTATGGTGACAGATGGTAACTACATTTATCGTGGGGAGTACTGTGAAACACAGAATTGTCAAATCACTATGTGAAAATAATATAATACTGAAATTAATATAACACTGTATGTCAACTACAACAAAACGCAATAATAAAAATTTTGAAAATTGCATATGTTTATGCATAAGAACAGGGATGAAATTAATTTAAATTAGCTGTTTGCCAGGATTATAGTTATATAGCTTCTTACTTTTTCATGAAACTGATACTTTCAAGGGTTGTAATGTTGTAATATAGGTATGAGAGGATAGGAAAGGAAAAATCTTATTTTATGCAGGCTAACTATCCAAGGAGTGTCACAAGGTAGGATAGGGGCATCTGGGTGGCTCAGTCATTGAAGTGTCTGACTTTGGCTCAGGTCATGATCTTAGGGTCCTGATATGGTAGGATCCCACTCAGCAGGGAGTCTGCTTATCCCTCTCCCCATCCCTCCTCTTCCTGCTCATGTGCCCACATTCTCTCTCTCTCTCTCTCTCTCTCAAATAAATAAATACTTCTTTTAAAAAAGAATTAGGAATTAGGTACCATATTTGCTCAAAACCCTAAAAAATGATTTATTTGTTAAAGCTTGGGTGTGTACCACTATGTTTTTCTGTGTGTCTCTAATCCTTCCAAAATGAAGATGAGACACTGTTGCCAAGTGGACTGGAAAGACTCCCGGCCCTGAGGCCTCTGCGCAGCCCATCTCAAAGACATCATTGAAGGCTCTCGTCCTCATGTGAAAGAATTCAAGAACAGATGCAACACAGTGGATGAGTGACACAACCAGGAAAGTTTATTAAATTGAAAGCACTTTCTAGGGGTGTGAAAGCAAGTAAACTCAAGAAAGAGAGAGCTGTGTGCCGTGGGATTTGGGTTTCTATCTTTTATAGATAAATGTTAACAAGGGGAAGGAATATTCATTACTCGGACAGGGATATCTTGAAAGCAGGGTTTTGGGTTTTTGTTTGTTTGTTTGTTTGTTTTTGTTTTTTGTTTTGTTTTTTCCTTATTTGGCTGTGGGTTTTCTGTCATGGCACCCACCACCATCTTGGGCCAGTCTGGTTTGATCCAGCTTCTTTTGGCTTGGTTTTGAAGTGCTGTCAGGACAGGCCTCTGACTCCCAATAGCTGGCCAGGACTTCTTTTTTGACCTCCAGGTATCCTGTTAGAACCTAATTTCTAAGTGTAAAAATAAACAAGTCCTATAAATCTTTACCCATAAAAAAAAAAAAAAAAAAGAACCTAATTGACTGCCTCCAGCTACACCATTTACCCTGAAGAGCTGATACTAAATTAGCAGAACACTAGAAAAACCAGGAGGCAGATCACAGATGAAAAGAATGATGGGAAATGAGCAACTCAGAGGCCCTGCTCTCTGGTTTTCAATCCTACCTTAAACGCTTCTGAATCAAGCATTCAGGCCATAGAACAAAAAGTCCAGAAGAATTTGTAGAGTATTCAATAGTTTAATAAGTCTTAAAAAACAACTGGATAATTGATTCCACAGGATATTGTTGGTGAAGTCTAAAAGGATGAGATATTCATTTAACATTGTCCTTTTCTAAGTTGCCTCACTTGTCAGCAGTGGTCCAGATTCAGGAGCATCCTGTATTTCATGCCTCAGATGTGTTACATTACTTTTGTCCTTGTTTCGTCACTGCTACTTATTAGCTTCCACTGAACAAACTCCTATCACGTATTTGCATCTCCTGTTCATATTTCCATAGTCTTTTCTATACCTCTTGGCTTTGTTTGGACTTGCTTTGAATCTATTAATATCCTGATATATAGTCCTAGGGGAAGTATAACTTTGTTCAGTCATACTTGAAGCACTCACCATTCTCTAATGTCCTCTTTTTTATATATATTTTAAATATTTTATTTATTCATTCATTCATGAGAGACACAGAGAGATACAGAGGCAGAGACACAGGCAGAACGAGAGGCAGGCTCCATGCAGGGAGCCCGACATAGGACTCGATCCCGGGACTTTAGGATCACGCCCTGGGCTGAAAGCAGGCATTTAACCACTGAGCCACCCAGGGATCCCTCTTTTTTAATACTTACCACTAGACTTAGCCAACTGTTTTACATTGTTTTACCATCTCTTTATCTCCTTCAGCCCAATTCTAAATCCTTTCATTTATTCTCTGTTCATTCCCCAAGTTCATTGTTTAGCTTCTCAGCTCAGTAACTGGAACTATGTGGCAAATTTCCTTAATTGCTTAATATCTCCTGTAAGTTGCATAAAAATCTACTCAAACATTTATTACATTTCCGTCAGTTAGTTCTGCCTTAATCCTATCCTTTGACTGATTTTCTGCATTATTAATGTTGCTGTTGTTGTTATTATAGCTCTTTATCTCTCTTTTCAAAAGAATTTCTAATATTCCTCTCTTGATCCCCTTTGTTTCTATCTGCCAATAATTTACTAAAATGCTCATCTTGGTGTTTTGAAAGCCTAATTATGTCAGGGATAATAAAACTTTATATTAATTAACCTTAATTTTAAAGATATGCCAAATAAGGATCTTAGGTAGCATAGAAAGCTGGGGGAAGGGAATGACATTTCCAAAAGTTCGAGAAGGTAATTTGCATAAATTTTGCTATAACTCTATAAGGTTTTCACCTGAATTAATAATTTCTAAATCACATATGTACTTTTTATTTCAAGATTACTTCCAAATCCACAAGCTTCCTAGTCAGATCCCTCTATTAAGACTAATGATACTTGCTTGTCATTCATTCTTATAAATGCAACTCCTCCACTTTCTCTAGAACGTGGCCTGAAAACTTAGTTCTCTGCACCACTGAAACTTACTTGTATAGATTACTGCTTTGCTTTTCTTTTTAAGATTTTATTAGTGAGAGAGAGAGTGCACAAATAGGTGGAGCAGCTGGAGAGGGAGAGGGAAAATCAGGCTCTCTGCTGAGTGGGGAGCACATTGTGGGGCTCAAACCCATGACCCTCAGAGCACTACCCGAGCTACAACCAGATGCTTAACCAACTGCACCATCTAGGTACCCCAACACACACACATGTTTCATAGCCATAGCTTCAAATAAAACCTCTTTGTGGCTATTTTTATTTTTTGTGACAGATTTTTATTCACTGAGAGTAGGAGAGAGAAAAGAGTTGCCTGAGGAATTCGATCCCATGAAGCATATTTTTAAAATTTACCATTCAAACAGTGGCACAATGCAAGAAAAGAGAAGGTAATGAGGATTAAATTAGTCCTCACTTTTGAGTTTGAATTAAAAGTGCTACAAAGTTCAATGACAGCTTTCATGAGAAGAAATAATAAATTTCATCCTATCAAAGTAGAGACTCCTACCTGAGACATTTGACATTCAAGAGATAAATCTTGACATTCAGAATATGATACATCTTGCTATCTTCATAAATGTGGAAATGTGGCTGCAGGTTCCCAGTTTTTCTCAAACCTCATTTCCAAGAAAAAGTATAGTTTTCCTATATGTAGATTCTAATCTATTTATCTCTGTAATACATACAAAATTGTTTTTTAGCCACTTTTTCATGAAGTATAAAGTTCTTGGGACCTCAAGTCACTTACTTTAGGAGTGACAATGAATGGAGGCCCAAAGATGACCTAAGACCCAGTTGGCTAAGTGTCTATATCAGTGAGAGGCTCCATTGTCTCAATATATGGAGTTCAAATTTGTGCCTAGTCCAAATAATAAATTTTTGCATGACACAACCTTTTATGGTCACTGGAAAATTGCTGAAACTGCCAATGTTAAATCCACAAATGTCAAAGGACTATTTGAAATAGTGATTCAAACCTTCCCAATGAATATGCTTTGTGCTTTAATTACGTTACAAACTAAATTGCTAGAACAATGCTGCAAAACTAAAAACTAAACTGTTTCTCCAATTAAAATGAGAATTGGAAACTATTAGGGAAGAAGATCTCTAAGATTTTCTTCTCTTTCCTGGTTCTCAAGACCATCATGAATTATTTCCTAAGATTGTACAGAATAAAACTTGAAAAACATTAAGAAACAAATTTGCAAATTCAACTCCCCCAAGGTAAATCAAATTTATCAATTCTAGACTTTTAGGAGAAAAATTGAGACATGAAGATATTTAGAAATTAAGCTAGTTTGACAGACAAAGATGAGCTATTAGATTTTCTGATTTTTGTTCAACAGAGAAGAACTATCTGTCCTCAAGCTAACTATAATATGCGATCTGCATGTAGCTTCATCCAGACTGGCTATGCCTCTTGTAATGTCACTCCATCGTGGTAAACACCACTCTAAACTGCCTTTTCTGTCATTGTTAACACTTCTATCAGACACTTTGAAGATTGCTGTAGAAAAACATTTATTGAGCTTCTAGCTTACACAAATACTGTTGGGACCTGGAAAATGGTTTCACAGTTAAATATAGCATTTCAAAAAGAAAAAAAAGGCATTCATAAGAAATAAAAGCTCTCTCCCATTCCACCTCCATCTCTTTGTGCATCAATTCTGTGAAGTTTGGCTAAGGTAGTCCTGGTATTCATGCATAACGGCTCTAAGTAAAGTTCTCCTACAGTTTCTTGGCTTCTTAAATGAAGCATTATATAATACAGGAGTAATGGAGGCTTTTGAAAGTAATTTGGGATTTAGGTTAAGAAATAGCAAAATTAAGATTTGAAAATTACATACTCATCATACCCATTTTTAGCTCAGTTTTCTGGTCATGAATCTTTATTCTGCTTTTAAAAGAAAACCACATGTTGAGGAGAGATATGTATAAGAGGCAAATTGAGTTTTATGTGGCCTCCTACTACACTTTGAAATATAGTAGCAGTGCAAAAACATAATGGCACTCAAGTGCCATTATTTTAATTTCACCCCTAAGATTACTGTGTACCCTTATGTCCTATTTTATTTAAATTATGGATGAATGAAAGTTCCCAGCCCCTATTTTAGTTGGAAAAAGAATATTAAAAGTATGAGTGACTGCTGTCTGGAATAATTCATCTCCCCAAATTATTAATGCATCATTAAGAACGTGGCTTATCATATTTGCTTTTTGTTACTAAAGACTTTGGTTGTTTCCATGTGAAAATATAAGTCCCTGGAGAACTCCTCAAAATGTAGATTTCAGGGCTCTTACACAGACATATTAGGAATCTCCAGAAATGGGGTGCTATCATTTGTGTTAGCCTATGATGCTCCCCCAAATGATTCTGATATTCAGAAGGTTTGAGAACCACTTGACTACAAGTTATTAGACAAAAATTTGGAGAGCTAATTCCTGTGGGTTTTCCATAGTAATAGGTATCAAGTGTTAATGAATTATCTTAGGTTTAAGCATTCTACTATGAAGAAATAATTTGATATGCTTAAATGAAAATCATTTTATTTCTGATTTCTGATTCATGCTTGCATTAAAACCTTATTAAGGTGAATTTTAAGTAGATCTAATCTAGTAAATAAACTATGATCTCTAAAATGGAAGATGCAAAGCATAGGTTCAATGTTTGTAAGAACATATGCTGTGAACAATAAAAATTCCAATTAAAATAGAAAATATTACCCCAAGCTAGTGTCTTTTGGAGCACTAATTCTTATTTTAATCAAATGCATCAATTTTTTATAGCTTAGTAGAAAAGAGTATTATGTGTTATATATGTGTATGTGTTTTTATAGCATTTCACAGAGTCTAAATGGCCTCTAAAGTAGGCATTGTGCTATTATCTCCTGTATAAATTTTCAGAGCATTTGAGAAGAAAGAGGTACTTACTTTACAAACTCTGTTTTTTTCTGAATTGTTTTTGAGACTTACTGAGCATAAAACTTGCGGGACTGTATCTCTGCCGTTTGGGTCCTGTGCAAGACAAATATGGTGATATATGTGTTCTTATTCATCTGTGTATCAAGGAATCCATATGGTGCCCACTCAAGAAGAGAACTTTATGCTGAAGATATGGTGGTAAGGAAATCAGAGACAATCCCTACGCCAAGGGAATTTACCATCTTATGAGGAAGATAGACATTACACATTGAGAAATTAAGAATGAAACAAATCCCACCAAGGAGAAAAGACAAGTATGAGCAGGGAAGGTATCACTGCATAATTGATGTCAAAGCAGAATCCCAAAGGATGAGTAAGTGCTATCTAGTTATCTGTTTTAACTCAAAGAGAGTTCAAGGCAGAAAAATCACATGTGGTCAGAAGAAGGTCCAGCCTGTTATTTTGTTGAATTGATCTTTGATCTTAAATAAATAGCAGGTAATAGAAATGATGGTGGGCTCTGAAGTCAGACAGCTGTAGTTCTAAATCTAACTCTGCTACCACTACTGAGTCATGTCTTTGGGCAGATTGGCCAATTTCTGAAAAGTTGCTCATCTGTTAAATGAAATTTATGACAGGGTTGTAGTAAAAATGAGAGGATCAAATAACAGCTAAATAATCACAGAAAACATAGAAAACTTGCTTATACATAGTGATATATAAAACCTTATCTTATTTAACACCTAAATTCCTAACACCATTCCGAACTCAAGGATTGGGTTCCAACTCCAGGGCTCTCTACACTACACAGCACTATACTGCAAAGTACTATGGATGGACTCCTACAGAAAGGCTTTATAAACATTTATTGCTATTCAAGATTTGGTAGAGGAGAAAATTAGAGAGAGAAAAGGAAAATATAATGTTTGCTTCCATATTCAAAAAATGTTGGACAGTGTTTATTGAAAAAGAAAGTTTCCTGTATATTTTAGATGTTGAAAAATAAAAAGCTGTTTTTGAATTTTAGAGAGTAAAGACGGATTTAGGTGTAGGAAGTAGCGGGACAGGAAGCAGGATGGCAAATGAAATTAACTTTGATAAATGACTCAGAAGGTGTTGGCAAAAATTACCTTAATTGTTCTTATGCACAGGTTATCACTGGAATAAATATAAAAATTAGATTTGAAAGTGACTGGATTATTTTATGAGCTTCAAAAGTACTTGCACCTAACCAGTTCAAGCAATACTTTTTTAACCAAACCTCATGATTTAGGAAGTAAACTGATCATTCAGAGATCAGAATGACATTTATGGGATTGAGAGATTTCTATCTCTGAAACTAGTTGAGTGTGCACCACCAGAGGTAGAACTTGAGTAAAAGGATTTATTACCCAACATAGTACACAGTTTTTATTACTACTAATTAATTAGGAGCAAATAGAAAACCCTGTCTGATAGTAACTCAAGCTTCTTAACTTAATAGTTTTGAAGAGAATCAAATGTAGAATTAATGAATAGGGTGTAAAATTTAGCACTTACCAAATTTTAAAAATAGATAAACGGGTTCTCATCTATTCTTCTACTACTCATACACACACTCAAAGATATTTGTTGGGCATCTACTCTGGGCCATACATTGTATTAGGCATTAGGATCTATTATGGGTTGAACTGCATCCCTCCAAATTCATATGCTAATGTCCTAACCTCAGATGTGAGGTTATTTGGAAATAGTCATTGTAGATATAATCAGTTAAGATGAAGTCATATTAGAGTAGGCTGGGCCCAATCCAATATAACTGGTATCCTTATAAAAAGGAGAAATTTGGACATGACATCACATAGAGGACTTTGTGAAGAGAAAGGAAGAGATTGGTATGTTGCTTCTATAAGCCAAAGAATACCGAAGAGCCCTAGCGAACCAACAGAAGCTAGGGGAGAGGCATGGAACAGATTTTCCCTCACAGCTTTTAGAAGGAACTGACCCTGCCAAAACCTTAATCTTAGACTTATGGCCTCCAGAACTGTGAGACAAATTTTTGTTATTTAAGCCACCCAGTTTGTGCTATGTTGCTATGGCAGCCCTATCAAACTAATACAGTACTGGAGCAGGGAATCTCCCACCCTCACAGTGCCTATATTCCAGTTGCTGGCAATAAATCACCATATTTTTCTGTATCTCCACCTCCAAAGAAGTTGTAGGGGTTTTTTCTAATTAACAAAATTACAGATTTGCACCTAAAAGAATGAAATGAAAATATGTCAATCCAAAAGAATCCATTTATTAGTCAAAACATAATTTGTGGGACTCCCGGTGGCTCAGCAGTTGAGTGTCTGCCTTCGTCCCAGGGTGTGCCTGAAGTCCCGGGATCGAGTCCCACATCGGGCTCCCTGCATGGAGCCTGCTTCTCCCTCTGCCTGTGTCTCTGCCTCTCTGTGTGTCTCTCATGAATAAATAAATGAAAATAAATAAATAAATAAATAAATAAATAAATAAATAAATAAAACATAATTTGTGCTTTGTGTTGGATTCTCTACATACTCTTCTAGATCTATGCCTCATCCTTCTCTGTGCTTTGGTTTCTGAACCTTATGAATTGCCATCAGTCAGGATCTCTTCCCCTCTGTTTTCCAGTTGCATTCAATCAACGGGAGGCACTGGAAGGCCAGCAGAGATCAGGAAAGAGCCCATTAGCTTCTCCCTATGGATCTGCAGTGTTGGCCATAGCTAGAATCCTCTCCACTCAATCATTAGTTAGGTGCCTCCTCTCAATGAGTTCCAGTAATGTTTCTCCCTTCTTCCTCCCTTAAAACTGGTCCAGTCCATGGTAACTTCAAATAATTGTTGCTAATTCCTTGGGACTAGACCATTTCTTATTGTTATCCTTAATTCAGTTCTCACTTAGAAATCATCCCATTTTCATACTTTGTTTAATGACCTCTTGGAGTATCAGTGATTTCTTGCCAAATACCATGGCTGATAACAGAATTCTTCCTGTAGTGTTCCCAGGAAACAGACTCTAAAGTTTGAGTTTTAGGATGATGTCTCACATATTTGATGAGCACACAGATTATCTCCTTATTAAGGGGCAGATAGAAGACAGTGGTACTACCTTCATGATTGCAGTGGTACCAGAGTTACTCAAATTATCACAGGTGGCATGAAATGAGGTACAGTGGAAAAAAGCTCTGAGAGTTCAATTTGCTATGGCATTTAGTTGCTATGTTAACATCGTTAATGTAAAAATCTGGCTTATGTTTATTGCTTCTGACTGAACACAAAAATTAACTCAAAACCTAGAATTCCTTTTAAAAGTGCAGAAAGCCTCCATGAAGCTTTTTCTCACATGACACGCAACAGATACAAAGCCTGATTGTAAGTGCTGTGAAGATGCAATGCCAGTTGAATAACAATTTCCTCAGGTTTCTTATGCTAACTTTAAGGCTACTAATTAGAAAGAAATAGAACCTTGAAAATTGGGAAAGGGATTTTTGGTCAGTATATCTGCTTGTCCCCTTCCTATGAACATCTGGAAGGAGACATGGATGACTCAGTGTAAATAAACATCTACATTAATTCACAGTCCGTAGATAACAAGTTAAGTTGTTGGTCATGGTATTGGAAAGAACAGATTGGAAAATAAGTGACAAGTGTGAATCTAGAAGAAAGGATAGCGAATCAACATTTCAGAGTATGAAAATATTCACAGGCCACATAAATTCTCTGCAGTAAGGTGAAGGCACTCACCAATCAAATGAACAAAATTACCTATTATGTGAATATAAGTCAGCTTCCATCTTTGGCCGCTAAATGGCCTGTTTAACGGGCCCATTTACAAAGTGGCCATTGTGGCTGGGATGGAGGCTATGCATTGGGCTCAATAACAGACAACATAGACTTTCCTCCACTAAGATTGATCTGCTCACAATTACTGCTGAGTATTTAACATGCCAAAAGCAGAAGTGAATACTAGGCCCCTGATATGACCATTTCCTGGGGAGCTAGACATTCATCAAGTGAAAGTTGATCACTCTGGAGCCCTTTTATCACAAAGGATGTTACCATGGTAATATACTCATATCCCAGAAACAGATTTCCTTTTGTGTTTGCAAAACTCTATCAATATTGCTTTGCAGGGACTAACAAGAGGCCTTCTTCATTTTTAGGATAACTTAGTACCCTAAAAAAATCACTTTTTCTGAGAAGACACATTTTACAGTGAAATAAATACAGCAAGCAATGTGTCTTCTCAAGGTATTTTCTTGTCTTATCATATACCCCGAAAGAGCAGCTGGTTGACAAAGTGATAAATTAGCCACCAAAGGCTTAGGAATGACAGTATGTAAGTGAAGACATCCTGTGAGTTTGTAGTGCTCTTCTATAGGATGCAGAATATACTATAGGTCAGTAAACAATAACTGGAGTTATTTCCTCTGTAGATAGACTGCATGAGCCTGGGAAACAAGGAGTGGAGGTGGGAAAAGACCTTCTCATTATCTCACCTAATAGTGCATTAGAAGTGATGTCACTGTATTTCAAAGGCCGATGCTTTCACCAGGGAACCCAGTCAAGATTCTATGGAAATAGAAACTGAGATTGGCCTCACGCTATCTTGGGTTCCTAATTTTGATGAACCAACAGGTAAAGATAAAGGTTAATGTACTGGTTTGAAGAAATAATTACCAAGGAGAAATTGCTCCCAACTAGTGGGGCAAAGAGAATTTTAAAATCCAAGCAATTCATTTTAACATTTTAATACCTATGAATACAACCATTCTATCAGTTGCCAATAGGAAATTGGGACAACATACCAAGACAGGACCACTAGAGATTTGGATTCTATAGAAGTGAAGATTTGGGTCACCCCATCAGAAAAAAAAAAAAAAATTATCAACTAATGTTGGCAGAGAATAAAAGGAACATGAAACTGGTGATCAAAGAATGAAACTATAATTTCAACAGTCCTGTAACCTAAGCCTTATAATCAGCTATAGAAGTGAACACTATAATAAGTTATATTCTCCTTTCCATCCACTCTAGATATCAAAACTTTATATGAAAGGCACTGATGCTCAATACCATTACAGTTAAATTCCTGGTGAGATTCTAGCTATACTGATATCACCCCAATGTGATATCATCATTAATAAGACTTTTTGTTTCCTCTATGTTGGGAATTTTCTCCTTTGTGTTTCAGAATTGTCTACAGAATAAAGACAAGGAATGAACACTGACTGGAAAAAACGAATGGACTGTGCTAGTTATTCTGCATTTGCTGTTACCTTTCTGGATCTGTTCTTGGCCCTGATCTTTGCCCCCAAACTATATCACTTAGTATCTCTTGCCCTCTGATATTTTGTTGGTTTTAATCAATAGGAGGCATTACTAACAGAAAAGGAGCAAGAGGATAAAGTTATCAGGTACCACATCTTACTCCCTTGCTGCCAATCCATGATTTTGGCAGTGGCCATGTTCCTCTCTCCCTGTGTCCACTGCTACTGGGCAAGCCATCTCTTACAGCTACAGCCATCATTGAGTTCTGATATTACCATGCTCTACCATTTCCCATCAGGTTTTGGAGTAGTAATGGCTTTTCCTTGTTGTGGGCCCCTGAATGCTTCACCAGTCCTTTTCAGTTCTCTGAATTCTGCCTACATCTCCATAAAATCTCTATTTTTAAAACTCATCAGTTAACCCGCTGAGTGTGCCTTCTGTTTTCTGCTAGCACCATGACTAACCCTATAGTTGATAAAATGTCTTTTGTTATTCCCTAGTGCAGATCAAAACTTACTCGACCCAAAATAGAAATTGTCCTTAAAAAGAAAAAAATCAATATTCAGGGCACCTGGGTGGCTCAGTCAGTTGACCGACCAACTCTTGGTTTTAGCTCAGGTCCTGATTTCATGGGTCCAGAGGACTGAACCCTGTGTCGGGCTCTGTGCTCAGTATGCAGTCTGCTGGAGATTCTCCTTCTGCCTCTCCTTTGACTCATGCACACTCTCTCTTTCGATCTAAATCTCTCCAAAGTAAATAAATAAATATTTATTTTAAAAAATCAAGATTCCACCAGATACTATTGTGAAACATGTCTGACAACCAATGTTGATTGCACCACTAAAAAGGTTCTAAGGAGAAGATATATTCCCTGAAGCCAAATCCTTTAAGGGTAGAGATATTGGTATTGTGTTCTATAACCAAGATATTAAATATCTGGAAAGTTGCTATATTTATACCAATTAATTGGATCAAAACTCTACATGCAATATGCTAAAGTAGGAAGAATTTTGAAAACAATATAATTACAAAGGTGACAAAATCCAATATATTAGAATGAGTAACAGAGAATCTTCTCACTTATATCTTTAAAAAGCTATTAGACTTTTTAGACTAGCGTAATAGCTATCAGTTACTTGGTCAGCTGATATTTTTTTTTTGCTACTTTAGAATAATAATATGGTCTATTTTATGAAGACTGAACAATTCTCTTGAGTGTTGTTCCTGAAGAACCTACACAATTTATTCAAAACACTAACTAAAACCCTATTTTTTTTTCTTTTTTGGAACAGAAAATGTGAAAAAGACACCTTCAGAATATTATATAGAATCAATGACCACCACATATCAACTCTTATTGGCCATTGCCTTTGCCACCTACCCAATCTTTTTATTGAGAAACAGAGTTTTATGATTCACATTTAACCTCCCAGTTTTGCTCTTTAGGGGCTAAATGCAATATTGTTGAAACATACTCTTTGAATTTAATAAGAAAATGATCGATTTTAATGCTATCTCAGGAGAAAAAAAGTGTAATGCTCAACATAGTATAGTAAAAAGGAAGAGGCAGGCTTTCGTAGTTGTTCATTGCAATTGAGAAAGCCTCCTATTTCTTCCTACATTCCAGACTAAGTCATTGTAGCAAACTTGTCGGCTTTAGCCAACTTGTGTTTTTATGTCTCAGTAGAGATGTGCTTCAAAGAAATCTCCCTTTGAAACCTGTGATAAAAACTACTCAAAGCAAACTGAATCCATAATGAAATAACCTATATTTTCTTTTTTTAAAAAAAGGAAAGGAAAACAGAGCTCTTACTTGCAATACATTTTTAATAGTATTTTGAATAGCTTTACTCTTTTTTTCCCCCGTGGAACTATATCAGATTCAGACATGCTCTGAAAGGACAATCTTTTCTCAAAATGATAGGTAATTAATAATTGAATTTAAATGAAACAATGTGGAAGCATTAGTCTATCTGTACCAAGAGGTCTTTCCTTTAAAAAAAAAAGAAACAAGAAAAATTCTCAAAAATTAAAAAAATCTATTTTTTTTTTGCTATTATTTATACATTACTATGGCCAGGAGAGACTCATAATGCAAATTTTAATTTCTACTGTGGGTCACAGACCCTATCCTCCAAATTCATTCCCCATTCCTCAATCTAACACATTACTACCTCTACCTGTATGGTCTACACCTGTTAGATTCTGGTTCAATTTGGACAAAATCAACAGTATATGAGAATACATGCCATGTGCCAGTATCTGAATTAATATGGTGGGAAATACTACCAAATGTTGAGAATAAAGAAGCATGTCCCCAAATAGTGAATGAATATATGAATGAATAAACAAATAATACACTATAGAACTGAGCTTTAACCTTATAAAGATGAATGTTGCTAAATCAATACCTGAAACCAATATAGAAAAGTCTTTTTTGATTCTAAATTTGTGATTCTTTATAGAAAATTAACTTGATGGCAAACACCTCATTTGTACCTCAGAGAAAGAACAATTTTATTATCCAATGGTTCTAAAATTTAAAGTTTTGTCTTATTTTATCGAAGAACACAAAATCACAAACACTGTGATTGATATCAAATATGAACAAGTTATAATAAAAATGTGTGTACAAAGAAACTAAAGGAACAAAAATATAATCCAGAAATATACCCAAACATATATGGTAGCCTGATTTATAACAAAGTACCACTGAACTTCAAATCAGTAGGGTAGTCTTTTCAATATGTTGTGTTGATCCATTAAGGTATCTCCAAAGGAAAAAAAAAATGAAATTAACCCCTACCTCACAATATATACAAAAGTCATTTGAGATAGATAATAATACTAAATAAATACATAAACACACATAATTGATTATTATTCATTCAAAAAGAATGAAATCTTGCCATTTACAATAATGTGGATGGAACTAGAATATATTATTCTAAGCAAAATAAGTCAGTCAGAGAAAGACAAATACCATATGATTTTACTCATATGTGGAATTAAAAAAAAAAAAAAAAACACAGACAGGGAATCCCTGGGTGGCTCAGCAGTTTGGCACCTGCCTTTGGCCTGAGGTATGATCCTGGAGTCCCGGGATCGAGTCCCACATCAGGCTCCCTGTATGAAGCCTGCTTCATCCTCTGCCTGTATCTCTGCCTCTCTCTCTCTCTCATGAATAAATAAATAAAATCTTTAAAAACAAACAACAACAACAAAAAAAAAAAAACAGATGAACATAGGGAAGGGAAGGAAAAAAAATAGTATAAAAGCAAAGAGGGAGGCACACCCTCTCACACCTAGAAACTTTTAACTATAGAGAAAAAACTGGGGGTTGTTGGAGGGGAGGTGGGTAGGAAACGGGCTAAATAGGTGATGGGCATTTAGGAGGGCACTTGTGATGAATGTTGGATGTTATATGCAAGTGTGAATCACTAAATTCTACTCTTGAACCCAATACTATACTACCTGTTAACTAAAACTAACTTGAATTTAAATAAAATATTGGGAGAAAATAAAAAAGAGGAGGATTGAATAGTACCCAACAAGTTTGGAAATTTAGAAGTGAATGATTTTTTTCCAGAATCCTTTAAACTGTGATGGGGAAAAAGATCAGAGATGAGTAAGTCAAGGCAGCAAATGTTGACTGCCATTTCAACAAAAATGGACTGGAAATTATTCAAGAAAGACTGAAGATAGATGGAGAGAAAAAGCAGAAAAGGAAGCATGGCTAGATAAGGACATTCTGAGGGAAGGGAATAGGACAACAAAGATTTTTTTATAGACTTTTATAGATCAGAGTTACAACCAATTAGTAAAAGATATTGAAGACACTGGAAAGAAAGATTAATTGTTAGATCAAGATGGAAAAGCAAGATTAAAATAAAGAAGAAACTAACAAAGCAAGGTGTGGTGGGGGCGGGGTGGAGAAAAACTCCCTGTGGCAGAATTAATCTTGATCAGGAGAAAGAAAACTCATCCAGTGCTGCTCAAACAATACAAGTAGAGGGTTTGGATGTATATATCTTTAGGTGGCCAGGATCGGTAGGAAATTGATGGAGAAAATGCATCATAAAGGCAGAGGCACCATTACCTCTAGAAGAGCCTTAGGAATGGGATTTAGAAGGGGGATTAAGGATGTAGTGAGGATTGAAACTTACTGTAAAATATGGATGGCAAAATCACTGAGCACCAAGAGGTAAAAGCATTGGCCACATCTCTAAGGCCCACCTCAAGCTAGAGACACCAATCTGCAGAAATGTGATCATCTTCCAGCTACCTCATTTGGATATAAACAATCTGATGGTCTGTGTATACAGGGTTGGGATCCAGGATGTGAAGACAACATATATTAGATACCTCTCAGACTAAAGCAATTTTTCTAACAAACACACACTTCTGCCATCAGAAATACAAGAGAAAAAAAGTCAAGCTATAGACTGGGAGAAAACATTCCCAATTGTTAGGTACAGCAGAGGCCTTGAACTCAGAATCCTGTAAGTCAATAAAAGGCTAACAATCTAATTTTTAAAATGAACAAAACTTGAAAGGGAACATCACCAAAAAATGATATGCAAATGAATAATAAGCTTACGAAAAGATACTCAGCATCATTAGTCATCACAGAAATGCAAATTGAAATCACAGCGAGACATTACATCCCACAGGAATGGCTAAAATTATACACGATATAATTTTTTACATTATTCCCCAAAATATCAAGTGCTGGTGATATGGAGCAATGGAATTCTCATAACTTTTTGATGGGATGGTAAACTGGTACATACACTTTGGAAAATGGTTATAATCACACATACACACACACACACACACACACACATAACCTATAACTGCAAATTTCAACGTTTCAAGAAGAAATGAGTGCTTTTGACCATAAAAATACATATACAAGATTGTTATGAATGTTCATGTCAGCGTTAATTACAAAAATCAAAAGCTGGAAAAAATCCAAATGCCCAACAAATATAGAATGAATAAATGAAAATCACCAACAGCAATGGAAAAATGTTAACTATTCCTTCAGATAAAAACATGGATACATCTCACACACTCAAGATTTAGTTAAAGAAGCCAGAAATAAACATTTATAATATATTTATTTGATATAAAGTTCAAGGTAAGCAAAACCAAGTTATGATGACAGAGATTAAAATACCAGTTTTTCTTGAGTGTATCCCAGTAGACAGGAAGCATTAGGCAGCATACTCAGTGTTAGAAATACTTATATGAGTGATGATTTACCTGGGTGTATACATGTATAGAAATGCAAATAGTCACAGCTTTAGAATATAAATTTGATTAGCTGATGACACAGCAGAATTGATGTGTATTGAGTTCTGATTCTGTGTATGTTATTTCATTTAATTCTCACAACCAGTTTTTGAAGGATATATAATTTTTCCTCTAGAGATGATGCCTTAGATATTAAGTAGAGCTAACATTCAAGGCCAGATCTCTGGAATTCCAAGATCTCTGGAATTCCAAGATTCATAGTCTTAAAAAAATGAAAAAAAAAACAAAACAAAAAAAACATTCTACCTTGCCCATACATCTTTTTAAAGTAATCATAATGTTGTGTTTATGTAGCTCAATTCATAGTTCTAAGTGTACTTGAGAGATCCATAAGACCCCTGATATGTGGTAATTTGTAAACGTACTGAACATAAATCTGCAGTCATTTGGTAAGGGATCTAGTCTGACTCAATATATAATTCTTGGGATGACCTGGGTGATTCAATTAAGTGTCTGCCTTTGGCTCAGGTCATGATCCCAGAGTCCTGGGATCAAGCCCAGCATCAGGTTCCTTGCTCAGTGGAGAGTTTACATCTCCCTCTCTCTCTGTCCTCCTCGTGCTCATGCTTTCTTAAATAAATAAATACAATCATAAATAAATAAATAAATAAATAAATAAATAAATAAATAAATAAATCTTTAAAAAAAAGATTTATTTATTTATTCATGAGAGACACACAGAGAGAAGCAGAAACATAGGCATAGGGATAAGCAGGCTCCTTGCAGGGAGCCTGATACTGGATTCAATCCCAGGACCCCAGGAGCATGACTTGAGCCAAAGGCAGATGCTCAAACACTGAGCCACCCAGGTGTTCCTATATATATAATTCTTAATGCTACATTGCCAATCTCTACCCGTTCTTTAAATTGCAATAGTTCTTATGAAATAGGAATTAAATAAATATTCATTGTGAGTCTTCATTTTTCCAGGCACTGTTTTAGTCCCAAATAATTTATGCTACATGTGTAATAGTCTCATAATAATAGCAATTAAGAATTTGTTCCTATAGTCCTAGTAAATGTCAAATATCTATGATGAATATTTTTACTTCCTTGTCTTCTACTATGAAATTATAGATATGCTAAGAAAGAAAAAATAAAGACCCAATAGATTGTCTTTAATAAACTTTTTAAAATGTCAACCATCAGCAATGTCATACTGGGCCCTGTATTTCTTAAACAGGGCCCAAATCTTCTAGGATGTTCCATTTTCCTTTTTTGCACTTTCCCACTGAAGAACTCCCCTTTTTCTACACTTTCCTTCCAATCAAAAACTTCCATCATATGCAAATAATCTAAACTCATTTCCTAAGACCTTGCAACTCTGTTTCTGTTTGTATGCAAGAGCTATTAAAATTATTATAACATCTATTGGTGCCTTCATTTAGTTTGAAAAGATATTGAAAATCTATTTCTCAGTATTGTAATTCAAAATTGTAAAAGAGAAAACTGTGAGTAAACTGAGGGTGAAGAATACATAGATGAAGCTATGGTAAATATCAGAACAGCCCTTTTTATACACAGTGTTATTTTAGAATGTGATAAATTCATTTCCCCATTTTTCCATGTCTAAAAAAACACTCTATTTATGAAAATTTTCCAGATATCTTGGATACAAGTTTGAACTATAAAAAAATCATATAATTTAAATGTATATTATGAATAAAATCAGTAAAATTGTGAGATTCTTAGGCTTGATCTACTGAAATCCCTAAAAAAAAGTTTTTAAACCAAATTTTAAGAATGGATTATCCTGATACCTTACCATGGCAGCATCTTGATTCCATTCTTACTACAGGAAGTGACATCTTCATATTTTAACAGTCTTCAGAATATGTAAAATCATGACAAATGTTTATAGCACCACAAATGGACATCAGAAGAAAGTGTTTTAAAAGATTTGATTAAGTCATCAGAGGTTTAACTACTCAAGTACACATCATTAAAAATATCAGTAACAAAATACTTATATTTAAATATTAAAGTAATAAATAAGAAATAAATAATGAAATACTTATTTTATGGTTTAATATTTTCATTATGTAATACCTATGGAATATGTACCACAATATAACAGGTGCCTAATACTGTATAATATGTATAATATCCTGTATAATATGTATAATATCCTTTATCTGTAGTTTTTCTCAGACTTAAATTAGATTTGGGCTTCCAACTTCCTTCTTGGCTCTTATAACTTCTTACAAAGCTACCTCATGTTTTGGCCAAGACAGGATATTGCACATTTACTTATTAACCATGCTTTTTATAATCCATCCAAATAAGATTATTTTCTATTCCCTATTATTACATGCTATTATGGTAAAAACATGGCCTATGGGGTCAGAACATCCAGCTCAAATCCTGCTTCATCCTCTTCTTGTTGTATTATCTTGGTTAGGTTATTGAGCCATTCCGATTTTTTTTTCCTTATCCAAAAATGGGAATAATATCTTCTTCACATTTTAGTGTAAAAAGGATTATAAACTGAACATACACAACTCAGATTCATAGAGAAAATGTACTTCTTTATTTTGGTCTACCAATAATCTAATCATCTCTTAACCTGAACCTATTGTAATGTGGGAAATAATTGTAATTGTTAAAGATTTCTTTAGGAGTAAACTCACACTTCTATCCTCTTCTCAGGCCCTTTTTATGGTAGCTTTTAGGTATATGGGAGGAGAGATGTGGCTTAAGAAACTTCATGTTAGAAGATTAATTCAGCATGGCTCTTCCGAGCCCTAAGATCATGATTCTTATCCTGCTGGCATATTGATATGAGCTGATAATATTGATAGAGCTCAGCATCTGACAGTGAGCTGGTAGAGTTTGGTGGTGCAATCTGGCTGATTAAGCCTCATATCAGATCTTCCTAGTACTTTCAATCCCTCTGAAATCTATGATTCATATAGATATGGCTACCTGGTGAGCAAAATTTACAAAAGCTGCTTTGCCCCTGCTATGATATTCCCTTTGGAAACTTACCTGTAAGCACCTTGACCCATCTTATTTAGTCTATGACATTCAAGAGCCCAGGGTAGCCCAGTGGGCTATGCAGCAGTTTAGTCCAAGGTGGTCTGTGGGAGTGCTCTTTCCAGAAATCCCAATGATGACTGCTGGCCATCCCACCCTATCTGGTGATATTTTATTTACTAAAACACCTTTGCCTTCCTTGTCCTCTTGTTCTCTTTCTTCTTCCAGACCCCCAGAGTCAGCATTGAAAGACTTTCTTTTTCCTTTCTCTGTATCAGATATTCCTTCTCTAGAGAAGCAAGTCTTACAATTTGGCTACTCCAGAAAAAAAGAGCATCTTCACTATTTTATGGGAAAAATCAATGATTTAAGTCCTTAGTTTTTGAGATGTTCCCTAAATCATCAATGAATTTGGAAATTCCTTTTGTTTTCAAAAAAAGCTAACTTGCATACAAAATCCTTTTTGTTTCTGTTTGTTTGGGTTTTTTGTTTGTTTGTTTGTTTGTTTTTGCACATTAGAAGTCAAATTTGCCTCAGTTCTCCACTTTTCATTCCATGGTAAGTCTCAATGTCACTGCATGTATCTGAAAACCAGAGCCAAAAAATCATGTGCTTAAAAAGACAAAAGAGAAATGAGCAATCAGAATTTTCCAAATTATTACCTTATTTCCATCCATAAATTTGTCATTAATGTTCTGCTATTTAAAATGTATTTCTCTCTCTGCATTTTAATATTCCAAACTTCTTTCAGAATCCTTCTGAAATATTAGCTCCTTCCCCATCCTTGTAAGTAAAGGTAATCTCACTTATGGCCGGTATCTCTTCTATTTTGCTTTTATAGTGTTTATTACTATCACTCTTCATGTAATAGTTACATCTACATTTTTCTCTCTTGCTAGATCCTATGCTCCTTGTAGACATGGGCTATATGTTGGAGATAGCCTGATATAATAGGAAGACATGTCTAGTTCTTTTATGATATCTGACAAGTGACTTAAATTCTCTATATGTAATGTTTTATCTGTAAAATGGTAATAACAATATCTACATTGTAGCCTTGTATAATTATTGTAAAAAATACCAATACTATAGGTGAAAAGATTCCTGTATAGTATCAATTAGCAGTTCACTTTCAATAGACAATAATAAAGTCAATTAAAATGGGGCCAATTTTTAAGAATTGTCTAAGTCCACAGAGCATTTACTCAGTTTCTGTTCTATCGATATTCAGGAATGATTCTAAACTTTAAAATAAAGCTTCTAATGTTGAGAATGCAATAAAAGGAATTATAATGAATGATGAAATTAATGCTATTATTTATATCAAGAACAATTTAAATAATCCAGTCAACTGCAACTAAAATATCATATAAATTTATATAAGATGTCACAAGGTATGCAGTTTATTCCTTCTTTCAAAAGTCCAATTATTATTACAAGAGAAGTGACAAAAATTGAACCTTCTCCTGTATACCATTTTCCATAGAGCTTTTTTTATACAAATATTATCTTGTTTGTTGCTTTTTGTAGTATAGCTAGGACAGCTTGGTTAGATCAGAAAATCTAAAATTCAGAGGTTGAGATCTCTCCCCACGGTCAATTACTGACTACTTAGTAATGTGAATGGGTTAAGAGTCAGCTCCTCCCAATTTCTTGCTTCAATTCTTCTTTCATCAATCAAGATGAAGTTGATATTTTGTTAATGAGAATGGCATTCAGTTTTACTTAGACTATTTTATAGAATGTTTTTCTATTTATGTCACTTATTAGTAATAATGATAATAGCACCACTGTCTATTTATTATGTGGGACTTGTGAGAAATAAATTTCCTGCTGTTCTGAGAATCTGGATGCATGCCTGTATCATCAGTAACTGCTGACCCACCATACCTTTTGTTACCCTCACAAAAGAGATTAAGTTCCTGTCATCTGAGAACAGATCTTGGTGTCAGAAATGCCTAAATTTTAGTCACTAAAATCCATTCACTCTTTACTGCCCCAGGCCAATAATCTACTCTTCTGCCCAAAGATATACCTCTGCAACATGACTAAGGCTAAAAGCTGCATCCTATTCCAAAAAAGAAGAAAGACTTGAAATACCATTCAGAAGTGATTAAACACCTTGCTGGATAAGGGAAAAGGTATTTTCTCTTTCTCTTTCACCTTTTTCCCTTCCCTCCCTCCCCTTATTTCCTTCTTTCCTTCCCTCCTTCTTTCTTTCCTTCTTTCCTTCTTCCCATTCTCTCTTCATGGAAACTATAGCATTGTAAGCAAACACCAAACATTATAATAACAAGATCAGAACAACCACAGGCTTCAAAATGAGTCCCTTCAATTATTTTGCATTTAGAATTTTTTTGTTTTAGCTTACAAAGATTTTTTTTCCTTTTTTCCCACAAACTATGTGTTGAAAACATAAAAGATTTAAAAAACAATACCTAAATATAAATGCTTTAAAACATGATAAAATTGTGCTCACTTAGGCTTAAAGAATGCCTTCTAGACAAATTCTTTGTTCAAACACACCAGTTAGAATTCAGCCCAACAGAATTAAATTCTGTTCTTTTATGTACCATTTGGGAGCAGTCTCTCACTAAAGAGGGTATTTGATATATTCTACTTATATTATAAATTCCTAGCTGCCTCCACATAAAGTTTCCAGAGAAAAAATACCTTGCTCTAAAATGTGGTAGTAACTGCTGCAGATCAACCAGAGATTTGTTCATTACAGTTGACCCTTGAACAATGCACGGATTAGAGCTGCCAACATCCTGCACAGTTAAAAATCCATGTATAACTTTTGACTCCTCAAAAACTTACCTACTAATAGCCTACCGTTAACTAGAAGCCTTACTAATAACATAAAATAGTCAATTAACACGTATTTTGTATGTGCATTAAACACTGTATTCTTACAATAAAATAAGCTAGAGAAAAGAAAATGTTATTGAGAAAATCATAAAGAAGATAAGATACATCTGTAGTATTGTATTTATCAGAAAAAAAATCTGGGTGTTAATTGGACCCACGTGGTTCAAAGGTCAGCTGTGGTCAGAAAAGTGATCAAAATAAGCAGATCACTTTTCAATTTATTTTTTCTGATCATTTAAAATAAAGCTTTCGTGACATTGAGTAGTTTTGTTCTAGGTCAGAGAAGCTTCTTATAGGGTAGTACTTTTCTGCCTTCCTCAGAGAAAACCACTGACACGTTAAAAAAAATAAGATAATGGGTCTTAGCACAAATATATAGTTAATCTACAAAAGAAAACTCATTTTTGAGAAAAAAAAAATTGTCTACAATTATCCAGGGTCAAGGTTTACATGACATTCTATTGCCATAGATTCTTCAATAAAGTTTTGAGACCTCTCTGCTAATATTCATTAGCATTTGAATCCGTCCACTCAGTGAACATTGATTAATCTTGTGTATCAGGCAAAATATTGATCCCTTATCACACTGATTACACACATACACACGTCCCTACACATACACAAAAACTCTTCTGAGAATCTATTTTATCATACTGTTTAAGTTATTTATAAGTGCCATGATGATATATAACAAAATAGAAAACTCAGTGGCTTAAAACAATAGCCCATGAATCTTCGCATCAGTTGTGTAATTTTGAGATAGTCACTGAGTTCACTCATGCATCTGAGTCACTGTGTGTCAACTATAGGCATAAATCGGAGATGTTGAAGATTTAGGTCCATACAACTTCAATAAAATGAATATTTCAATAAAGTGAGTAAAATGAACCTAATGGCTTCCCAGTGCATATGAAAGTTATGTTTACATTATAGTAGACTCTATTAAGTACGCAATAGCATTATCTCTCACAAAACAATGCACATGCCTTAATTAAAAAATATTTTGTTGCTAAAAAATGCTAACCATCATCTGAGCTTTCAGTGAATAGTCATTATTTTGCTTATGGAAGGGTCTTGCCTCAATATTGGTGGCTGCTGAAGGTTGAGATGGCTGTGACAATTTCTCAAAATAAGAC
This sequence comes from Canis lupus dingo, assembly GCF_003254725.2. Lineage (NCBI taxonomy): Eukaryota > Metazoa > Chordata > Mammalia > Carnivora > Canidae > Canis > Canis lupus. The sequence goes on along the minus strand of NC_064255.1, from coordinate 50,276,265 downwards.
AGCAATGAAGTTTGATGCACCAATTGACTCTTCCTTTCATGAAAGATTTCTCTGTGGCTTGTGATGCTGTTGATAGCATTTTGCCCCAAAGCAGAACTTCTTTCAAGGCTGGAGTCAGTTTTCTCAAACCCTGCCACTGCTTTGTCAACTAAGTTATGGAATATTGAAAACCTTTGTTGTCATTTCAATAATCCTTGTAGCATCTTCACCAGGACTAGTTTCCACCTCAAGAAACCACTTTATTTGCTCATCCAAGAGAAGCAACTCCTCATCTGTTACAGTTTGCCATGAGATGGCAGCAATTCAAGCTACATCTTCACATGCTGCTTCTCGTTCTTGTTCTGTTATTTCTACTGCACCTGCAGTTACTTCTTCCACTGAAGTCTTGATCCCCTCAAACTCCTCCATAAGGGTTGGAATTAACTTCTTCCAAACTCCTATCACATTGATATTTTGACCTCCTCTTAATGGCATCTAGAATAGTGAGTCCTTTCCAGAAGGTTTTCAATTTACTTTGACCAGATCCATCAGGGAAAGCACTATCTATGGCAGCTATAGCTTTATGAAATGTATTTCTTAAATAACATAACTTGAAAGTCAAAATGACTCCTTGATCCATTGGGCTGCGGAATGGATGCTGCATTAGCTGGCATAAAAACAACATTACCCTCATTGTCCATCTCCATCAGAGCTCTCGGGTGACCAGGTGCATTTTCAGTGAGCAGTCTTATTTTGAAAGGAATCTTTCAAAGTCTCAAAATATTTAGCTTAAAATATCTGGTAAACAATGTTGTAAACATGTTCTGTCATCCAGGCTTTGTTTTTCCATTTCTAGAGCATAGGCAGAGTAGATTTAGCATAATTTGTAAGGGCCTTGGAATTTTCAGAATGACCAATGAGCATTAGCTTCAACTTAAAGTCACCAACTGCATTAGCCCCTAACAAGAGTTAGCTTATCCTTTGAATCTTTGAAGTCAGGTACTGACTTCTCTTTTCTAGCTATGGAAATCTGTAGATGACATCCTCTTCCAAAAGAAGGCTGTTTCACCCACATTGAAAATCTGTTGTCTAGCATAGCCACCTTTATTAGGTTTTCTGGATAATTGTTGGTTCAGAGCTCTCTCAGGAGCCTCCCAGGTGTAATATGAAACTGGCCTCCATACTCAGAAGGCAAGGGGAGTGGGAAGAAAGAGGTGATTGGGGTGGGGAAGGTGTTTATAAGCAAAGGGAACTTACATAAGAGGCTTACCTTGGGCAGCAGCATGATGAATGGATCCCTGTGCCTGCCTGCCAAACCTTAAAAGTCTATCAAGAGATCTTAACTGGGTTCAGTCACATATTCTGTGCAGGTGTTCTAAACACCACGTCATTGCCTGAGGTTATCCCCTTGAAGCAGCCTCTGGGAGCAAAAATGGCAAGCAGAATTCACATTCTAAAGGCAAGGGAAGGGGTGAGGATCCTCCAAGTGTTGGAGTCCAACTCATGGCCCAATGGGCAGTCATGTCTTTTTGATGATGTTCCTCAGCGGTAACTTGCTGCAGCTTCTACATCAGCACTTGCTCCTCACCTTGTACTTTGATGTGATGGAGAGGGCTTCTTCCCTTAAGTCTTGTAAAGCAGCCTTCGATAGCTTCAGACTTTTCTTTTGCAGCTTCCTCACCTCTCTCAGCCTTCACAAAATTAAAGACAGTTAGGACCTTCCTCTGGATTATGTTTTGGCTTAAGGGCATATTGTGTCTTATTTCTGCCACACCACTCACTATCCAAACGACGCACTTTGTCCATACCAGCAAGAAGGCTGATTCACTTTCTTATCATATGTGTGCTCACTGGAGTAGCACTTTTCATTTCCTTCAAGAACTTTTCTTTTGCATTCACAACTTGGTTGTTTGGCACAAGAGGCCTAACTTTAGGCCTATCTTGGCTTTCCATATGATTTCCTCACTAAGCTCAAGCATTTCTAGGTTTTGATTTTTTTTTTCTAGGTTTTGATTTAAAGTCAAAGATGTGTGACTCTTCCTTTGACTTGAACACTTAGAGGCCCTTATAGGGCTATCAACAGCCCTAATTTCAATACTGTTGTGTCTCAGAAAATAGGGTATCTGAGAAGGAGAGAGAGAGGGGAATGGATGGTAGGTAGAGCAGTCAGGACACACACAGCATTTGTAAGTTTTCTATCTTATGTTCTTGTAGTTTGAGGTGCCCCAAAACAATTACAATAGAAATATCAAAGATCAAAGATTGCAGATCACTGTAACAAATAGAGTAATACTGAAAAAGTTTCAAATATTTTTAGAATCACAAAAATGTGACACAAAGTGAGTAAATGCTGTTGGAAAAACAGTGTGGGTTTGTCACAAACTTGTAAAACATGCAATATCTGTGAAGCACAATAAAGCAAAGCACAATAAAGCAAGGTATGCCTGTTATTAGTCTTGACTGGGCTCACTCATGTCTGGGGGCCAGCTGATGAAGATTAGTCTGGCATAGGAAAGATGGTGGATGGTGTAGTCAATTCCATATATCTCATCCTCCAGAAAGATAGCTAGGGGATAGAAGGTAAGCAAGCCTCGGTATGCAAGTGGCTTTGATGCTTTTTTATGTCCATTTGTTCACAAGGAAGGACACAATGATGCCTCCCCTCCTTTTTCATATGCCTTTTGCACCTCTTAATTCTGGGGTGGTCTTGTGACTTGTTTTGGCTAATATGTCAATGTGACATCATTCAACTTCTGACTCTAGGCTTCAAGAGGTTTCCAGCTTCTTCTTTCATTTTCTTGGAACTCCATGTTACCATGTGAGGAAACTGTACAGCCTGCTTGCGATGATAAAACTATATAGAGCAGACACTAATCACCCAGCTGAGAACTCCAAGGCAAACCAGCCTCTCAATCAAGCCATACTAGGAAAGACCAGTAGAAAACCACCCAGCAGAACTAAACCCAAATTGCTGACCCATAGAACTAAAACAAAATGATTTTCATTTTAAGTCACTATGGTTTGGAGTGGTTTCTTAAACAGCAATAGATAACTGAGACACTCTACTTGCATCATGTTTGGTAATAATATGCCACTGGCCAAATCAAATCATGTAGCTATTCCGGGAGTCAAGAAGAGGGGTAATATGTCCTATCCACTATGGGAAGAGTAAAAAACTAAAACCAGCAATGCAAGTGATCTACCATATACACATTAAATATAAGAAAACTAATGATGAGAAGCTTAAATGATTCACACAACAGCACTCATTTCATAACCCAAAGTGCTAATCCTAGCTCCTTCTACTATAAAGCCTAAGCTCCATCTGCTTTACCCTTGAAGCCAATTAATGAGAAGAGTATACAGTTCAGCTTGTGGAGTCTGGGGATCCCAACTTCTTTAAGTCTTATGCTCAAATTTCACTTTGCATTTTTCCTCTTTTGCACTGCTGAAACTAAATTTCCACCAGAAGGCTCAGAGCATTCAGATGTCAACACCAGATATGAATGAAAGTGGGCAATCTCTGAGGACCTTTACACCAACAGCCTTTTTTTTTTTTACCAAGCATCAGGTTGCCCTTGTTATTAATGGGACTCCAACAGTGCTGAATTTCTGTTGAATGGGCTCTGACCTTACTCCAAATGTCTGGTTTCTCACATCATGTGCTTCAATTCTTCTAAATAGAGTTCTGTTCAGAAATTCTACTTCTGGTAATTGGTCTATTTATTGTTCTCTTGGCTTTCTTTAGTCCCAGTTGGAGATTGGATATTTTTTCCTAGTTCAAATAACTGTGACCAAAGCCCTACTGCCATTTTCAGACCTTCTTGGACCTGCTTGGGTAGACTTCCAAGAATTACTCAAAACTGCTGCCCATCTTCTCATTCTTCACACTAGATAGGATGCCCTGATATTAAAGTTTTAAACCCTACTGCTAAATTTCTTACATTTATATCCTGTTAAATCCTAAGACAAAATATTTTATTCATCTTTATGCTGCTTTACATACATTACGCTTACTGCAGTACTTTGCAGTATCCTCAATTTTGCCAGTGTTTCATTAAAGTGTGTTGAATAAATGACACAAGTAAATGTTAAATGGATACAACTTATTATTTGGAAAAGCAGTTTCAAAATGCTGCTTATTAGAAGAGAAAGTTGTGCTATCTCTTCTCTGATACTATTTTAACATTAATAGGTTAGGAAGGAAATTAACCACTCTGACTCTAATTTACTAAGACAGAAGCAGCTTCTATTACTTTCTGACATGTCTGTAGTTATCTATGGATTGCCTGAAGTTACTGGGTACCATGGTGACCTGTATATATTTGGAGGCTAAGTGGAAAAACAGAAATCTGATTCCAAGGTGTCAGAAAAATGAAATTGGGTAAAAAGCAGCAAATACTACACTGTAGATAGCACACTCATTTTTCTCTGAATCACTTTCATAAGAAAGTACAGTTCTTCCTGTCCTTTGGTGCACATAAAACAGGTGGGAGAAAAAAAAAAAGAAAAAAACAGCCTTTGTTAAAAAAAAAAAAAAAAAAAAAAAAAAAAAAAAAAAAAAAAGATGACATCTGTCTGGAGTCCTTCAATAAAAAGAAACTACTGTAGTTTTGATTCTTCTTCCTTTCTAACATTTTCTATATTCCATTTGTAGCAAAAACCACATCCAGTAACATTGCAGAATAAATATGTAATGGTTAATTTTATTTGGTCAACCTCACTAAGGCCATGAGGTACCTTGGTATTTGGTTAAATATTACCTCTGAGTGTGTCTGTGAGGGTGCTTCTGAATGAGATTACCATTTGAATCTGTAGACTGAGGAAAGCAGACAGCTCTGATCAATTTGGATGGGCCTCATTCAATGTAGGCCTGAAGAGAATAAAAGAATGAGTAAGAATTTCTTTTTCTCTCTGCGTGACTTTGAGCTTAAACATTGGTCTTCTGCAATTGGACTTGAAGTCAGCCTAGAACTTACATCAACAGCAATCCTGGTTCTCAAACCCTCAGACTCAGAACTGTACCATCAGCTGCTCCCTTGGGTCTGGACTTCTCAGCCTCCATAATTGTGTAATCCAATTCCATATAATAAAAAGTGTTTTAATTTCTCTAGAAAACCCTGACTAATACAAAGTCCTTCTTCCCAGGAATATAAGAACCACTGAACAAGCCAAACATTCAGTGATGATCTCAGATTTCAGAAAAAATTAAAAGTAATGGCCCTTTACTATTATCATTTAAACTTTAATCATTTTGAAGCATCTGCCTTTTGAAAACACATATATTATTCTGCAAATATATAAAACAAACATGGTTTTTAGCACAAAAGACCATGGAAAGGTGAAGTCCATATTTTCCTGTATCCATTAGCAAGGCTTGAACAAGTAATTAAAAATGAATAATACATATCTTTAAAGGTCTGATGGTTGTCATGATACTAAACAAAGGTATATTTATCATTTTCCAATGCTCATGCAGCATTAATAAAGAAAGGATGCGATATTTTTCCACATCATGCCAGAGCAAGCTTTTGTTTTTATATTGCTATTAAAAGATGGAATGGAGATTAGAAAGGATGGAGACCTAGCACCCTCCTTCCTCCATTCTCCTCTTTTATCATTCAAGAGATACTTGATAGTATTTTATGTAAATTTGTGTGTGTGTGTGTGTGTGTGTGTGTGTATGTATAGTTGTAGTAAAAAACCCCATTTAAGAAATACATCAACAAGGGAAACTTAGTCAAAGCAATACAATAAAACACAAGAGTGCTTCAAAATCATGCACTTGATGGAAAAGATAAAAACATTTCAGTGGCAGAAAACTTTATGGGAACAAAGACTTTCATGGAAAGATTTGAGCTTTTTTTTTACTGCTAGGAAATTCAAGAAAGTGGTTCATGCAATGGCTGTCATAACGATCATCACAGATCTAATATATAAATGTCATATTGCTGAGAACATCAGAATTGTTGAGAATTTAAAATAGAAAGAACTCCAATATGGAAACATACTGTGAATAAAGACATTTCCTATTTTTTATGAGCCATTGATCCAAAATGGTATTTTAAAAAGGGAGAAGGATGTCCCTTTAGAAAGGACAAAAGGATAAAAGTAATGTTTTTTTTTTTTTTTTAAAAAAAACTCAGTAAGGAGCAAGCAGGTTAATCTTAATAGATAATCAAAACTTTGTAAATATGAATTTCCTCTTGTGGCTTCATTTTATTTTAACATCTTGTTTGACACCAACCTATTATTCCAGCAGTGACTTTTTATTAAAAAACAAAACAAAACAAAAAAACCCTGAATAATTTACATAATATCAACCCCATCTATATAGGATTATTTCAAGAAAGTAGGAAGCATTTTATGCAAACAAATCAATATCATTTTGTTTCCTTACATGGCATATTATGGAAGATTTTTCTCAACTCTCTCTAGTTATTATTTAAAGATTCTCATCATTATAATTATTTCAGAAAATCTCAACTGCATGCTAGTATCTCTGTAATGGTACATTCTTTAACTTTTTATTTTGAAATAATTATAGTTACAAAAAAGCAGGCATAGAGAGGTCTCTTCACCTAGTTTATCCTGAGGATTACATTTTTTCATAACTATAGAACAATATCAAAATTAGGAAAGTCACATGATTATACTATGTTAATAGTTCTATGCCATTTGATCACATGTGTAGATTTCTATAACCACTACCCCATCCCCACTACCTCAATCAAGATATAGAAGCACAGGGCAGCCCGGGTGGCTCAGCGGTTTAGCACCTGCCTTCAGCCCAGGGCCTGATCCTGGAGACCCAGGATCGAGTCCCACGTCAGGCTCCCTGCATGGAGCCTGCTTCTCCCTCTGCCTGTGTCTCTGAGCCTCTCTCTCTCTGTATGTTTCTCATGAATAAATAAATAAAATCTTAAAAAAAAAAAGATATAGAAGCACAACGATCTCACTCATGTTACCCATTTATAGTCTTCCCTATCCCTCTTATCCTTAATCCTCAACCCTTAACTATTGATTTATACATCTGTGTTTCTATGTTTAGGTCTATCATTATATTAGGAATATTATATAACAGAATTGCAAATTATGTGACCTTTGAGATTGGCCTTTTGCATTCAGCATAATATTCTTGAGATCTCTCCAAGATATTCTTTTTTATTGCTGAGTATCATTCCATTACATGTGTGTATCACAGTTTGTTGATCCATTCACTTATTGTAGGACATTTTGGTCATTTCCGGTTCAGAGCAATTACTAATAAACATTCCTGTATAGGGTTTTGTGCAGGTAGTTTCTTTTTTTTTTTTCCCTCTGGGATAAATACCCAGAAGTGTGACTGTTGGGTTATACGGTTATTGTACATTCAGAGTTTTGTTTTTTGTTTTTTTAGAAGCTGCCAATCTATTTCCCAGAATGGCTTATTACTTTAAATTCCTACCAATAATATGTGAGAGATCCAGTTTCTCTCTGCATACTTGTCAGCATTTGGGACTGCCACTATATTTTATTAGGTTTTATTTTTTAGAGCAATTTTAGGTTTATAGAAAATACAGAATTCCTATAAATTTCCTGACTCCACACACATACAGCCTCCCCATACACTAACATGCTCCCCACTATCAAAATCCGACATCAAAGTGGTACATTTGTAATAATCAATGAATCTACAATGATACATCATTATCACTCAAAGTCCATAGTTTGCAATAGTGTTCCCTCTTAGTATTGCACATTTTATGGATTTTGAAACTTGTATAATGACATGTACCTACTACTATAGTATCACAGAGGATAGTTTCACTGTCATTAAAATCCTCTGTGCTCCACCTGTTCATCCCTGCCTCCCCTAACCCCTAGAAATCACTGACCTTTTTACTGTCTCCATAATTTGGCCTTTTCCAGAACGTTAAATTATACAATATGTAGCCTTTTCAGATTGCAAATTACACTTAATAATATGCATTTAAGTTTCTTCCATATGTTTCTATTTGATAACTCACTCTCTTTGTTTTTCTTAGCAGTGAATAATAGTCCATTGGGTGGATGATATATCCCAGTTTACTTATCTATTCACCTATTATTATGGGCTAAATTGTGTCCTCCTTCTTATATTCACATGTTGAAATTCTAATCCCTATTACCTCAAAATGTGGCTATACTATGAAATAGGGCCTTTAAAGAAGTGATTAAGTTAAAATGAGATCATTGGGACTTCATCAAGATAAGAAGCTTTTGCACAGCAAAGGATACAGTCAACAAAACTCAAAGACAACCCACAGAATGGGAGAAGATATTTGCAAATGACATATCAGATAAAGGGCTAGTTTCCAAGATCTATAAAGAACTTATTAAACTCAACACCAAAGAAACAAACAATCCAATCATGAAATGGGCAAAAGACATGAACAGAAATCTCACAGAGGAAGAAGATATAGACATGGCCAACATGCATATGAGAAAATGCTCTGCATCCCTTGCCATCAGGGAAATACAAATCAAAACCACAATGAGATACCACCTCACACCAGTGAGAATGGGGAAAATTAACAAGGCAGGAAACAACAAATGTTGGAGAGGATGCGGAGAAAAGGGAACCCTCATACACTGTTGGTGGCAATGTGAACTGGTGCAGCCACTCTGGAAAACTGTGTGGAGGTTCCTCAAACAGTTAAAAATAGACCTGCCCTACGACCCAGCAATTGCACTGTTGGGGATTTACCCCAAAGATACAGATGCAGTGAAACGACAGGACACCTGCACCCCGATGTTTATAGCAGCAATGGCCACGATAGCCAAACTGTGGAAGGAGCCTCGGTGTCCAACGAAAGATGAATGGATAAAGAAGATGTGGTTTATGTATACAATGGAATATTACTCAGCTATTAGAAATGACAAATACCCACCATTTGCTTCAACGTGGATGGAACTGGAGGGTATTATGCTGAGTGAAGTAAGTCAGTCAGAGAAGGACAAACATTATATGTTCTCATTCATTTGGGGAATATAAATAATAGTGAAAGGGAATATAAGGGAAGGGAGAAGAAATGTGTGGGAAATATCAGAAGGGAACAGAACATAAAGACTGCTAACTCTGGGAAACGAACTAGGGGTGGTGGAAGGGGAGGAGGGCGGGGGGTGGGAGTGAATGGGTGACGGGCACTGGGGGTTATTCTGTATGTTAGTAAATTAAACACCAATAAAAAATAAATTAAAAAAAAAAGAAAAAGGAAGAAAAATAAATAAATAAATAAATAAATAAATAAATAAATAAATAAAATGAGATCATTAACCTGGACCCTAATTCAATATGGCAGATGTCCTTATAAGAAAATGTTAGGACACAGACATGCACAGAGGGAAGATCATGTGAAGGCACATGGAGAACATGGCAATCTAGAAGCAAAGGAGAGAAGCCATCAGAAGAAACCAACTCTGTCAACACCTTGATCTTGAATTTTTGCCCTCCTGAATTATGAGGAAATATATTTCTGCTTCAAGCTACCCAGTCTGTGGTACTTTGTTACAGCAGCCTTAGCAAACTAATAGACCTACTTAAGGACATCTTGTCTGCTTCTGAGTTTTGCAATTATGAGTAAAGCTGCTATGAAAATATTCATGCAGGTTTTTGTGTGGAAGCTTTCAACTCATTTTACAAAATACCAACAGTATAATTGCTGATCATAGAACAAGAGTATATTTAGTTTTGTAAGAAACCTCCAAATTATCTTCCAAAGTGGCAGCACTCTGGAAGTGTTGGAAGTTTTACATTCCAGTGTGTGAGTGATCCAGTTTCCCCACATCTACACCAACACTTGTTATTGTCTGTTTCTTATTACAGTTTTCTCAGTGGTTGTGACATGGAACCTCAATGTGATTTTGTTTTGCATTGATATTGGCATCTTTTCATGTGCTTATTTATCATTTGTATATTCTTTTTTATGGAATGTATCTTCATGTCATTACCTGTTTTCTAATTGGATTGTTGGTTTTGTACTGTTGAGTTTTAAGAGGTTTTTATATATTTGAGATAAGAGTCTCAAATATGTGGTTTACAAATATTTTCTCCTAGGCTGTAGTTAGACTTTTTATTCCTTAATAGAGGTTTTGCTTTGTTTGTTTTTTTTTTTCAGAGCAAAGGTTTTTAATTTTTTGAGATTTATTGTCTTTTATGAATCATGCTCTTAGTGTCATGTCTAATAACTCTTTAATAACTCTTAAACAAATCTTAGGTTCCAAAGATTTTCTCCCACATTTTCTTTCTAAAAGTTTTACAGCTTTACATTTTATATTTGAATCCATGTTCCATTTTAATTTTTATGTAAGATGAGATTTAGGTTGAAGTTCATGTTTCTATTTTGTCTATGGATATCTAATTGTTCTAGCACCACCTGTTGAAAATATTATCTTTCCTCGACTGGATTTCTTTTTTACCTTTGTTAAAAATCAGTTGTCTGCACTTGAATGGGGGGAATTTCTGGTTCTCTACGTTGTTCCATTGATCTATGTGATATTTCCTCCATCAAGAACATACAATATTGATTACTGTAGTTATATATTAAATCTTGGTATCGGGTAGAGTGATTCCTCCTCCCCCTTTATTCCTTTTTGACAAAATGTTTAGCTATCCTTCCTTTACATTCCCATACAAATACTGGAACATACATTAATTTCTCTCTAAGCAAAGAGTGTATCAGTGAACCAGTTAGGATGCACAGGAAATATTTCAAAACTGAGATCTCAAAATATAAAGACATTGTATGTCTGTGTGTGTGTGTGTGGTATAGTTGTGGTAAGAGAGTGGAAATTTCCTTATTATAACATATATTGATTTGTTGTTTGTAATTGATGTACATGAATTACATTCTACTGTTTCAATTCAATTGTTTAGTATCAATTGTAATTTAACTCCCTAATTCATTGCTTGATGCCTAATAGGCATTTAATAATCATGAATAAATGATTTCTCATTAAATATATTATAATCAAATACTAAGCAACATCTTCATTAACATAAGGATAGCATTTCCTTTACCATATATTAATAAATTGACTGACTAGAAGACCTCATATGTACCTCATTGGATGCACTGCTGAAAACAAGGAAAAGATTGGGTACTTGTGCATTCATGATTTTAAAGCAAATATTGTGAACTCTTGACCATGGCTATACATACAGGAAGGAAGGAAGAATCCATTTCTTAAAATTTGCATTTTTGTTATTATTAAACACAGATTATGAGTATAGAATATAGGACAAAAGTGTTCTTTAGTTTCCCCTCCAGTGGCTAATCAGTTCATACCAAGTCAGACTGTTAATCATAAGAAGGGTGTCCTGTTTTTCTTTTTCTTCTCCCCTCATCCTGATTGTCTAAGTCTTTTATCTCATCTACTTTCTTGTGAAATTCCATGTAGTCTCTTCTAGGTCCAAGAACCAGATAAAAATCATTCCAATAGGTTGAGTTTTTCTTCCATCACAAGAATTAGAGACAAGAGAAGAACTGGGTAGGGTTGGAGGTTTGCCTCAGTCTAGCCTTGAGGTGACTCAGTGTATTTACAAGACTGACAAACATTTCTTTTTTAGTATTTTTCTCATCTTTTAGTGAAATTCTGGAACCTATTACTAAAAGATTTTCTACCACTTTATCAGGACTAAATAAAACATTGTTTTTTAATTCTAACTTAGTGTGGTCCATGACCTCTGAAAGGAAGGTAGAGATGTATAATGTACCTCAGCCCAACAGAGGATTGACAGACAGTTTTTAAAATCATGCTATAGTATTTTCCCAGAAAATTATAAGAAGAAAATTTTCTCTCTTTTCCATATCTCATGTGTCTGCTTTTATGCCAGGAGTCATAGTACACAGAATACATTCACAGAGTAGTGATTAATTCTATGCTTATGAACCATTGTTGAAGCAGAGAAAAGGGGAATCATTTTTGTTATTTAAATTTGAGAAATGAAGAAACTAAGGCTTAAATGATTCTGCAAGGTTAAGGAGCCAGAACTTCTGGATCCACGGTACAGAAACTTCCCAACACAGTATATTGTCTTCTTGAATAATGCTGAAAACTTTGTGGATTAGTAACCATAAAAAAATAAAACTATGCAATATAAAAATGTTTTTATTTACCAATGTGGTCACTAAAGGAAAGCTAACTAATATTCAAGGACAGAAATATAATATTGATTTTTATCAGTGAATATGGTGAAAAATTCAGGCTTGAAGTTATTGTATTACATTTTTAGATTAATGAAACACTATGGAAGCCTAATTTCTTTGAATTATGACCCCATGAAACATTTTTCAATAACTAAAAGTCTCCACACTCCAAAGAACACTAGTTCTTGACAATGCAACAAAGAAAAAAATAAGAGAGAGACAGAAAGGGGGTGGAGAGAGAAAGAAAAGAAGGAAGGAATGAAGGAGGGAATAAAGGAGAAAGAAAAAAACTGAAAACATTAGGCAAATATTGTTTATCAGTGGTACTAATTTGTTTAAAGTATTATGTTTTAATGATTAAATTGTTTCACCCCGATGGAAGCTATTGATTACAATAAATGTTTACTGCTTGGAATTGTTAAGAAGGTGACTAGGGTCAGACACCAAGAACTGTTTTATAACCATTGAGACTCCAGTCTATGTCTTATCACTTAGACTTAATATACGGTCTGGTACCAGCTCTAATAGGAAACAGAAGCACAGACCCAGCAAGACTTACCGTCTTCATATACAGTGTTAGACTAATATAAATTGATTATACACTATCTCATTGCTGCAGAGAAAAATCTATAGCTACTAATGGGTTTTGCTTTTAGAGTTGAAAGTCACAGAAATATTATATTTCTGTCCTTGAATATTAGTTAGCTTTCCTTTAGTGACCACATTGGTAAATAAAAAAACCACAGAAGGCTAAAAGGTTCCCATAAAATTCAACTACTGTATGTTTAAAGAAAATAAAGTGGACTTTTACATCAGGGGTGTGGTTTCTCACCTGACAACTTTGGTAACAACTAGTGATAATCCTTCTGGTCATCCATATTTCTCCTAATAGTTATCCATGACACAATTCAATTTATTCTGTAGGAAAATCCTGAGTGATCAAAGCATATAGAGTCATATGTTGGGAATAGGGAAATATATTTAATCTTATTTATGGTGTTGGAAAAATATAGTCTGAGTCCTCCCCCATTAGGGAAATCTCATTTAAACACTCAATGTATGAAAAAATAAAATACATCTGTAAAAAAACAGAGGGGGAAAGCCCTATCAACTAAAATAAATTTTGCAGGTATTTAGTACAGTTTAATTGCAGGAACACATGTTCTAATTGACAAATGGGACCAATCTGAATATCATTAACTCTTTGTCCCTGAAGAAAGGGAAATTTAGCAAGTGTCTTAAATCCTCTACTGAGGTTTCCTCATCTGTTAACTAAGACAATAAAAGATATTTTCCTCAAAAGGAAATCTGGAGCTTTAATTAGTATTCTTAATGTACAAAAATAAGTTATAAGCACTGTAAAATCTAAAGGAAATTACACATACAACTCTACTGAAACAGAAAGGAAAGTAACCAACAATGTTTATCTGGTCTCGTGCATAAGAATTGGAGGTTGAGTCAGAAGATCCAGAATTGGTAGTTTGCAGACATGGCCCCCATTTTTGCCCTTCCTGTATCCACATGCTTTTCCATATAATATAATTTTGCAATCCCCTCCCATCAGCACAGAAATAGACACAATTTCCACCCCTGAGTTCAGCCATGAATGGCTCTGGCCAGTGATATGTTCATATACATGACACAAAGAAAGGATTAAAATGAGTTTATATAATTGGGTGCATTCTCACACTTTGTCCTCTGATACTGCCGTGAAAGGACACTGCTGGGCTAGCCTGATGAAGGATGAGAGACACAGGGAGCAGAGCTGAGGTTTCCCAGTTGTCCCAGATAAGGCCATGCTAAATCATTTGATAACCAGGTAACCACCAAGCATGATCAACACAGTTGCTTCTAGAACTATTCTATTAATGTAAACAATAGATTCCTATAGTTGTTTGTCACAAAAATTCTATGGCTGTTTATTCTACACCATTATTAAGATTATGGATAACTGATGAAAAAAATTTACTGAAAGTGTAGTGCTACTATAACAAAAATAGGATCCATTCATTGATTTGGAGATGGGGAGACAGGTAGTAAGGAAAATATCAGAGGAAGCTAGGAAAACTGGAAGAAAACTACAGCAGAAAAAGTGAAGTATGGTGACCTGTGTTATAACATTCTGTCGCATTTAGTAAAAATGTCACAGGTAAACCCAGAAGTTAGAAAATGGACCTAACAAACTTTGGGACTTGACTTAAGAAATGTCCAAGGAAAGTACTGAAAATATCTTTTGGTTGCTTTTAGCTGTTCATGATAAGATTCTACAGGAAAAATGAACACTAAAAAGCTGGCTAGTTTCTAAGCAATATTTAGGGGGAATGTGGAGAGGTCAGAAATTTTGGAAATTTTTAGTTTGAAAAATAAAATCATTCACATCCTCAGCCTCTCAAACAACTAAAGAGATTACCATATTAACTAACACTTTGCCTTGGGATCAAGGATCTTTGAGGCCTTTGGTTAAGACTTCTGAAAGAATTAAATTTGTACCTTATAGACCTTCTCAGCTGGACAAATAGACTCCTAGGAATCCTAATAGTGTCATTGCACAGCAGCTTGGTATATCAAAACTCCAGTAATTAAATCCAGGGCGAGAAGAAGAGGATGCAACTTGTGGTGTATGTAGTGAACTCAAATCTGATACAGAGAATACCCACACAGGTTTCAAGATAGTTTTACCTGCAAAAGCACTACTAGCTTGTTTTAAAGGGGCTTAGTCACTCCCAGATTACAAAATCAAGACTGAATCAAGAAATATATTCCTCTCCAAGGTAGGGGAACCTGGCCACAGTTTGCTTAGAACAACTTCAGAATTGATATAGACCATCTATTGATATAGACTGCTACAGTGCCTGTTAGTTTTCTTTATTCAAATAAAAGTTTTGGGTTTTTTTAAATTATTTTCTCCCTGACCGAGTAGCACAAAACAAACCTTTATGATATTCATGGATGCTGTGGCTCAGGAATTTTGGCTAGAAATAGTGGCAATAGCTTCTCTCTGCTAAACAATGTTTGGCACCTCAGCTAGAGGACTTAAAGGCTAGGAACTATAATTATCTTAAGGATTATTTTCTAAGATGCCTGGATAGATGCTAGTGGGTACATTAGCTGTATCTGTTGGGTATAACTTCACGTGGTCTTCCCATGTGGACTTGACTTACTTACAACATAGTGGTTGGGTTCCACCAGAAGTATCACTGAGACCATTTTTATTTTTATTTTTTAATTTAAATTCAATTTTCTAACATATAGTATAATACCCAGTGTTCATCACATTATGTGCCCCTCTTGCCCATCACCCAGTTACCCCATCCCCTCACCAACCTCCCCTTCAACAACTTTCAGTTTATTTCCCAGAGTTAAGAGTCTCTCATGGTTTGTCTTCCTCTCTAATTTTTCCCCACTCAGTTTCCCCTTCTTCCCTTTTGGTCCCTATTTCTTATATTCCACATATGAGTGAAACTATATGATGATTGTCTATCTCTGATTGACTTATTTCACTCAGCATAATACCCTCAGTTCCATCCATGTCAATGTAAATAGATGATAGGTATTCACCTTTTCTGATGGCTGAATATTAGTTAATTAGTTAGTTAATATCTGTTAGTTTACAGATTTCTAGGAATGCATCCATTCTTCCAGATTGTCTAATTTATTGGCATATAGTTGCTCATAATACATTCTTAAAATCGTTTGTATTTCCTTAGTGTTGGTTGTGATGTCTCCTTTTTTATTCACAGTTTTGTTACTTTGAGTCTTTTTTCTTTTTAATAAGTCTGGCTAAGGATTTATCTATCTTGTTAATTATTTCAATGAATCAGCTTTTAATTTCATTGACCTGATCTACTGTTCTGGTTTCTATTTCATTGAGTTCTGTTCTAATCCTTATTATTCTCTCCTCCTGCTGGGTTTAGGCTTTATTTGCTGTTCTTTCTCCAGTTCCTTTAGGTATAAGGTTAGCTTGTGTATTTGAGATTTTTCCAGTTTTTTAAGAGAGGCTTGTATTGCAATATACTTCTCTCTTAAGACTGCCTTTGCTGTATCTCAAAGGTTTTGAACAGTTGTGATTTCATTTTCACTAGTTTGCATGAATATTTTTAATTCTTCTCTAATTTCCTGGTTGATCCATTCATTCTTTAGTAGGATGCTCTTTAACTTCCAAGTCTTTGAGTTCCTTCCAAATTTCTTCTTGTAATTGAGTTGTAGTTTCAAAGCATTGTGTTCTGAAAATGTGCAGGGAATAATCCCAATCTCTTGGTATCAGTTGAGACCTGATTTGTGATTCGGTGTGTTGTCTATTCTGGAGAAAGTTCCGTGTGCAGTTGAGAAGAATGTATATTCTGTTGCATTAGGATGGGATGTTCTGTGTATATATATTTGTGAAGCCTATCTGGTCCAGTGCATCATTCAAAGCCTTTGTTTCTTTGTTGATCTTCTGCTTTGATGATTTGTCCTTTGTTGAGAGTGGAGTATTGAAGTCTCTTGCTATTAATGTATTATTATCTCTGTGTTTCTTTACTTTGGTTAACTGGTTGATATAATTTACTGCTTCCAAATTAAGGACATAAATATTATTATTAGATCTTCTTATTGGATAGATCCTTTAAGTATGATATAGTGTCCCTCTTCATCTTTTACTACAGTGTTTGGTTTAAAATCTAATTTATCTGACATGAGAATTTCAATATCAACTTTCTTTTGAGGTCCATTTTCATGGTAAATGGCTCTCTACCCCCTCATTTTCAGTTGGAGGTGTATTTAGCCTAAAATTAGTCTCTTATAGACAGCATATGGATGGGTCTGATACCTGGTGTACTGAGACCATTTTTAAAGACATAATCTGCCACACAATTTGAGTGTTTAGGGGCATACAATTTGTCATTCTATTATGTAGTCCTCCTAATCAAGGGAACCCACATCAAAACCTATTTAAGACTGTAAGATTCTGAACATTGAGAGATTAATGCCATAACTGGATGATATTGAGAGTGGATGGGATAGGGTTGAGCAAGTAATTGAGCACTTACTCTGAGCAAAGACTATTCTAACTTATGCTAATAGACCCAATTATTTCTCTTTCCTTGTGCCCACAACACTCTGCTATATAAATTTTCAAAGCTTTCCCAGGGTAGTTGTAAGGAGATATTGATATAATTCCCCTCCCTGTGCTTGACCGTATCTCCTATCCTGCCCAGTGAGTTGTTTCCAAACATGATGCAAACAGAAGCTTCAAATGGTCTAGTAAAACAGTACTTGCCTTTGTGATTGCTGTCAGTCATCAGCATGACATGACTAGGCCTGCCTATAAGAAGATGAGAGATGTGGAGGAGAGCCAGGAATGACCCAGTTATTCCAATAATCTGTCCTCTATCACCCAGAAATAGAATTGAGGTACACCAAAATTACCAGAGCCACCTAGAATTAGCTGACCACCTAGAAGCATGAATTTAGTTTATTGCTATGGACCAATGAGGTCCTACATTATTTGTTATGAGACTTTTGTGGCAAAAAATAAACTCATATCCATATATCATATACTAAATAACATCCATTAAAAGATCAAAATAAATTATTGAAAACTACATCTGAAACTAATGATGTATGTTGGCTAATTGATTTTTTAAAAATCAGGGGGAAATTTAAAAAGAAAAGATGAAAATGAATGCAATTCTCGAGTTATACTGGATTCCATTGTTACATCAGGAAGGCACAACATGGCTAATTAACTTTCCAGTTTTTCCCATGAACTACATTTATTGAGTACATGCTTGAGAAGCAGAAACTTACTATTCAGGGTGAAATTCTTTTAGGTATACATATCACACTCACATCCTGTTAAGCCACAGAGAAGTGATGAACATCTGTATGAGATTGCCATTTGCACGGGAGAATAGAGCCACCCAACAAATTATCTGTAGTTTGGAGTTAATGTTAATTAGAATATCAATGATTTTTGCACATCTGCCTGTGAAATCAAATTTACATCCTTAACATTTTACTGTAGGAAATTTCCTATTTAAAAATAAGAGACCAAGAAAGCACTTTGCAATGAAAGGCTCTATATAGAAAAATAAGAACTACTTTACAAATCACAAATGAGCATCAATTGTAGATGCACCTTTAGCTGGAAGTCTATAAAAAACTATGCAAATGTTAATAATAATGCACACCATTATTTCTCATAATTTAAATATATCACTGAAACTGAAGAAATTGTTTTTATAATATCAAGAAAATCTGAATGAAGAGAAAGGAATTCTAACTTTCTGGGTGTTAATCTAAATCTTTCTGGGTGTTAATTCTTCTATTCAGAGAGGTATTAGAATAATTCAATGTTACTCTAAGCAGGTACATTATATCTAGTTTGAAACATTCATCTATTTCAAACAACATTGATTAAATTAGGTGCTAAGTAGTAACCTAAGTGATAACATATTCAGATCATCTAAAGCACCTTCTTAGATGTGTATCTAAGCCCATGTACCTCTTTTTAAAAATCTTTGCATATCCCTTTAGGACCAGGAGAAATCCACTGGCATTAAATTTCCAATTGCTGCTGAAAACCATTAGAAATAGATTCAAGTGGCAGTTTCAGACAAATGAATGAGAGGACAGACTCTGGATTCAGACAGCCAGGGTTAGTGCTTCCAACATTAACCATTGAGCAAGTTACTTAACCCCACTATGCCTCAGTTTCCCACCTGTAAAGTGTGACAATTATGCCTACATTATATGACTGCTATGAGTTAATACATTGCTTCACACATAAGCATTCAAAAAATGTGAGAAATTAGTATATTGAAATGTAACCATAAAGCTCAGTTGCCTAACCATCTTTGATCATATATTAGAATCATTATGTGTATCTATGGGATTTGATACATGTAAGGTGTATGCCAATGAGTGGTATATATGAACTTTGAAATACTGATTGCTGAAGCATGTCATGGTGATAAAAGTCTGAGCTCTAGAATCAGAACTCCTGGGTTTTGATCTCAGCTCTTCCACTTGGGAGCTGAGTAAGTAAAGTCTTTAAATCTAGTGTCTTAGCTCAGCTTCTTATCACTTTCTCACATGTAAAATAAGTATAATAATGAAATGTTTTTGATAGGATTGTTTTGATGAGTAAAAGAGATAATGTGTGTAGAGAATTCAGTACTATTAATTATTATTCCTATTATAATAACATGCATTTATTCCAGAGCTGTTACTTCTTATGGATTATCCATTCACATTCTCATGTAGATCTTCCTCCTAGACTTCCTTTTTTATCAGAGAAATGTCATTCAGTAGTACCTGCTTAAAGGTCATGAAAAATATAGCAAGGATTAAAAATCCAATGAACACATTTTAATTGACAACTTGTGGAGCAATAATCTTTGCATTCTGCCAGATACATTTTAGAGAAATATACGTGATTTTCTTTTTTTCCCTGGCACCTCTTCAGCAACATTTGCACCATGGATGCCTCCCACTACAAACACGTTTGGCATGGCATTGTCTATCCAGTGGTATTTAGATGTAATTTTGGCAAACTGCCCACTTAGGGAGACCGTGTCCAATGTAAGCAGATGAGCACTGTAAGCAACAAGTCACTTACTGTGGAAGTTAGGGTCCTCTGTATAGCAGTGACTAATGTCAACGCCTATTAAAAACCCTTGTGTACCTTTTATGCCTATAGATAAAAGAAATATCCCATCATACTTTTTTTATCCAGAGGCTATCCAGACAGGTGTCAAGTGATACCCTGGTTCTCAAATCTACTACAGAATCTTCACTAGATATAATTTTACTCATGTATATTTATGACTTTTCTATAGGGTTCTCAACACGTATTTCTTCATCTGAAAGGGAATTTTATTTTTCTTTCTCCTTTTCAATAAAAGCACATGGTTGATGTTATTTAAAGCCTAATGTCCCACAGTGGAGTAGTATATGAGATCATAAATGGCTCTAGCAGTTATCAAAAGCCTCGGCTTCAACCCCAGCATTTAATCATCTGTAAAAGCCAGTTATAGGCTCATATACCTCCCCTTTGTGAACATTATTCCTCTTATGTGACAAGGGAAAAAAACATTTTTAAAAGACAGATTAAACAAACCACATCATCCAAAAGTTAATAATGAAATATTTTTACTCATTTCCTAAGTTAGAAGTTCCATACTACTTCTTTCAATGTGCATTAATTCTTTAAAGTTTGTTCAGTATTGTAAAGATGATATGCACTATATAAGTGCTGAGTATTAATGATGTTATTGTGTGAGGTTAGTTTGGAGGCATGGATTAGAAGAAGAATAGCACAAAGGAATGTAGTTTGGGGAAAAGAAATGAGATTTATGATTAGACACATTTCAATTCTGAGACGATTCCTTCTGAAAAGGGTCTATTTACACCTTCTAAGCTGCAATTGGTCAAAATGCCTTTTTTCATGTATTCAGAAAGGTTGTATTATACTGATGCTGGAGATTTGCATGAGGAAGAGTGCTCTGCTTCATACACAGCAGGAAGAGGTTACTGGCCTACTACTGAGAAATAGGCATTTTAAGTCATTTGTTAAAAAACGAGAATGATACATTTATACTCCTGCAGAATTTCTCATTCACTTCTCATTTCAAACAAGGATGTCCATTAGACACACACATTCTCTCTCCCTTTCTCTCTCTCTCTCTCTCTCTGTCTCTCTCTCTCTCTCTCTCCAGAGTCAGTACTGTAGTTGGTATGGATGGCCTGGTATAAAAACTTTCTGGACTCCATGAGGTTTGAAACCATAGCCTATGTTTTATTTGTATCACAGTTAATTAATTACTAGACTCCCTCCAGTGAATAAAACAAAAAAAAAAATTTAAGTCTTATGTTTTCTGTACTGCTATAGTGAATTCCACCTTTGCCTCTGTCAATATTTTGTAACTGAACCTCCACCTATTCTGAAATAAATAAGTGTGGGTCATTTTCAAATCCCAGAGCACTCTATAAGCATTGTTTAATTTCTATAATTTAGCTTGAAGATAAATATTTTATGACTATCTTAGGTACTGAGTCCCTGGACCAAAAATGGAGAGATGCAACTTACAATGATTTTGATAAGAGAGATGCATTTTTGCAGTCAATTTGATCCAGGCATTTTCTGTTTTCTGTATTCAAGTCAACTCTGCACTTTCTCCCTTCCCTTCTAATTATACTCTATTGTTTTTCTTGGGGAGTGAACTGTGAAGAACACTTTTGCTTGTTGACAGGAATAAAAGTGAAGAATATTTTCATGGAAGATTTATGATACATAGCCAATTACATCTGGATTGCAGATAGCAAATTAGTTTTGGATTTGTCTCATTCAAAAATCATTGACAAGTGTGATTCATCATAATAATTTTGCAGAGGAATCATAGCAGATCATGGCCTACACCACAAACGATGCTGTTATCACAATCCATCATGATTAAATAAGGGTCTGGAGTTAGATGAATGAGAACTTGGAATAATATACAAACATTGATAATTAGATGTTGATTTGAAGTAGGGGATGTGGAACCTTGTGTGGTACTATTACCTTACTTACTACTGAGCAGATTAAGAATTGTTCGTGTTTGTACTTTTTAATTCTATTAGAATCCTAATGAAAATTTTGCCTGAAACTTGCAAATAAAATTTTGTTAGCTTATTTAAATATTGTTAGAATAGGCCCTATTATAATAATTTCATGTGATGTTATCCACATTTTAAGAAATGCCAGATGAGGTTTTGCAAGTTTCAAACTTATACAAAACTGCCCCCGATAGGGTATCTCCTTCTCCAGGCCGGATTTATTTCCTATGAGTTAGAAAAGCAATGCAGAACTCAACTTACTGTTCTCAAATAGATCTTCATAGATCCAAACTGCAAAAGAATGTTAATCTTTGCCTCCTTAGAAACTCTCCCGATGATTCTCACACCTCCCTGAGTTCGTAATTTATTTACTCATTCAATAAATATTTAGGGAGTGCCTTATTATGTGCCAGGTTCTGTTCTAGGTACTGGGGACGCAACATTAAGAAAACAGATGAAAATAATCTGTCTTCTTTGAGCTTGCGCTACAGTGAGAAGAATAAGAAAATAAGCAAAACAGGTACTTTGCTGATGACTTTGTTGTCGGAAAAAAGAAAATCACGAAAAGTGTTTAGGGAATGTGAAATGGAAAAAGATTCCAGAAATTTTGAAATGTGCTGCTTAGGTATGTGCAGACGCAACTAAAAAACTCTTGTTCCTTCTTCACTGTCTGCCCTCAGAAAAAGTAATGGAGTCAACCATGCACAAAGCCTTCCAAATGCTATCTGCCTACTGGATCTGCTAGCTGTCCACTGGCTTTGCTCAGAAAGAGCCACATTTTATTGAATTACTGTTTGTAATGTGGAAAGGATTATGGTTAGAGCATCTAATTTAGTCTTTCTTTAGCACTGCAAAGGGTCTCGGGAAATATTTAGTCCTGTCCTCTCATTGTATCATCGAGTAAGTCCTATACAGATAGATAAAAAACAGCTCACAACTCCACGACTAGTGAAGTCCACACTAAGACCTGGCCTAAATTTCATAAGTCCCTACTATCACTCTCCCCATTATGTTGCCTCTCTCTGCTTAACATGCTGGATGTCCCACTGCAGCCCTCCATCCTACAGCTGGTTAGCATTTTTCCTCATAAATATCCAGCCTGGAAAAGTTTAAGAGAAGGGCACATTTCTTCAGAGGCCCTAAGCACTAAAAAGATCATTGATGGTGCATCCACAAGGTATTAAAAATGAAACTATCCTAATACATAATATATGTATAAAGAAATCCAGAGTTATTTTTCCCTGATGATGTATTTGATGGTTTGTTTGCGATATCAGCATCTAATTATTTAAAAGAATATCTTTATCAGTTCTGAGTGACTAGTATTCTAGCTCAGACTAATTCAGCCTGTTAGATAATCTATCACTGATGATCAGAATCTAGCCCTTTGTTTCTGGTGCAATTTCACATTTATAATGAATATGGTATGGCTAAGACTGGCTAAGCATATACCAACCTCACTTCACTCTCCCTTTGGACTACATTTTAAGCCTCCTTTATTTTTATTTTTTTAAGATTTTATTTATTTATTCATGAGAGAGAGAGAGAGGAGGAAGAGAGTCAGAGACACAGGCAGAGGGAGAAGTAGGCTCCATGCAGGGAGCCCGACATGGGACTCGATCCCGGGTCTCCAGGATCAGGCCCTGTGCTGAAGGCAGCACTAAACCATTGAGCCCCCAGGGCTGCCCATTAAGCCTCCTTAAACGTAAGATGTAATTATATTTCTAATATTGGATCACTGGGATATGAAAATATATACCACCTCCAGGGCTGATTTCAAGCCCCCCACCCCCACCCCCCGGTGTAACCCTCCATGTAACCTCCCGTGTAAGTTTCTCCATCCTCCTGGCAGAAAGGAAGGGATTCAGGGGACATAGAAGAGGCTGGAGCCACAACACGGAAGAATCACTGGTCTCTGAATTATTTCATAGAAATCTATTTGCCATATGCCTGGATTGAATGCTATGTTAGAATGAAATGCATTTCTACTGAGTTGAGCCACTGAAATGTTGGGGTTTATTTTTTGTAGCAGCTAGCCTACCCTGATCAACTCTGATTAAATTACATCCTCATATTTAAATGTAAATCAATGCCTCTCACTCTTCTAAAAGTCTCACAAACTTTCCTAATTTATATTTCCATTTCCATATACTGTCAAGTCACAGAATTTGGGAGTGCTTTTCATATGAAATTTTCAATGAATATCTTTAACTATATTTGGGCTTTTCTTATTTTGGGTATATTTATCTCCTAAAGTTTCTTCATTTAAAAAAAAAAAAAAATCAGCCCATAGTACAGAGCTAATCCTGCCAGACAGTGCATTACTGCTTGAACATTTTTGTAAATGGTTACTATTTTTATTAGTAAGAATATTAAGATATGCAAATGTTACGGAGAATACAACTCCCCCTATACCCTCCACTCATCTTCAGAAATATATAACCTCACTGTAATTGAAGCCTATGGTGAACCCCTCCTCAATCACATTTCCTTTGTCCTTGCCAAACAGAGCCACTTTCTTGAATTTGATATTTAACACTTCTATGTATTTCTTTACCATTTTAATGTAAATATCTATTCCTAAGTACTATCTAGTATTGTTTTGCATGTATTTACGTTATCGAAATGTATGTATACATAAAGAATGGAAAGTACTATATGTATTCTTCTCAACTTGCTTATATTGGTTAACACTCTATTTTTAAATTTCATCCTTATTGATAAATGTGAGTCCAATTTTTTTCAAGGATTTTATTTATTTATTCATGAGAGACACAGAGATACAGGCAGAGACATAGGCAGAGGGAGAAGCAGGGAGCCTGAAGCGGGGCTCAATCCTCAGGACACCAGGATCATGCTCTGAGCCGAAGGAAGATGCTCAACCACTGAGCCACCCAGGTGACCCCATGTGAGTCCAACTGATTCATTTTCACTGCTATATTCCACTGTATACCTAACCCACAATTTTTCTCTTCCATGGACTTTTAGATCACTCCTAAAGTTTTGCTATTAAAAGTATTTGCTATTTAAAACTTCACTGTGTATGTCTCCTCATGTACATGGACAAAAGTTTTCACTGAACGCCTCATTTAGACCTAGAACTTCCAGATCGTAGGGGCTATTAGTTAAGATAAACTAATTATGCTGCAGCAACAAATAACTCTATAATCTCTGTAGCTTAATACTCAATAGTAAGCACTTGTTCACACGTTTGTTGTCCAGGTGAGAGTGTGTGGAATATTGTGTAACAACACCTATGTACTTGACTTGGAAACAAAATATTTCACTTCCACTCACATTTCATTGACTTACTCAAGACATATAGCTATTAAGGCAGCAGGAGAATTTAATCCCCCATGAGTTAGATAGAAGAACCAGGTGTGTATATTTAATTATTCTCAGTATTTGATTTAACATTAATGTCAGTTAATATTAATGCAATATCTTACTAATAATTCCAAAAGTTTCTCCAAAACATTGCATCAACAAGTAGTGATGCTCCACATCACTGTCAACACTTGACTCTGTCAGACTTTTTCGTTTTTGTCAAACTGATGGGCATGAAACAGCATCTTATTGTGGTTTTAATCTGCCTCTCCAAGGCTGATAATGAAGGTGGCTGCCATTTCACAAATTTCCTCTTCTATAAAGTACTGTTGCTATTAGCACATTTTTCTGCTGAGTTATTATTCTCTTTGGAGGTATAGTTTTTTCAAAAAATATATTCTAGATGCTAATTCTTTGTCAGTTTTATGTGTTGCAAATACCTTTACGGAGTTTGTTGCTCATCATTTCACTCTTATTTATGGTACCTTTGGATGACTAGGGATTTTTAATGTCAAATTTATCATTTTTTTCATATGATATTTTGTTTTGTGTGTTATGCATAAAAAAGTCTTCCCTAATCCTGGGTCATAAATATAATTTTTGCTAGAAGTTAGTTTTTATTTCACAAGTATCTGTCTGATCCACCTAGAACTCACAGGGCACTAAGTGTGATACACAGATTTCTTTTTTTCTATTTCTACAATCAATTTTCATAGCACCGTATAATTGAATACCTGACTTTCTTCTTCAATGATGTGCTAGGGCACTCTGTTTTGCATAGTTTCCAAATAAGAATGAGTCTGTTTCTCAGCTCTCTATTCTGCTTCTTTGACCTGGCATTTTTTCATATGACTAGTTTACACTGCTTTGATTTCTACTGTTATATGGTAAGTCCTGCTTTCTGGCCCCCTGGTGTCTATTTTAATTAACAAATATAATCAACAAATATTGGTTTCACAAACACTATGTATCAGGAAACTTTTGAGAGGCTGGGATTTCATCAGAAACCTGATGAAGCAATCTCCCTGCCCTCATTAAGCTTCTGTTGTAGTAGATAAGATAGATAGGCAATAACAAATTACAGACAGTACCAGTTAGGTAGTAAGCTAGTAATCGATACATGCTATGGAAAAAATAAAACCAGACAGAAAGACAAGAAATTCCAGGGGTGGAAAAAGCTATCATTTTATATAAGAAAAGCTTTCCATATGAAGGGACATCTGAAGAAGGTAGAGGAGAAGGTTATTCAAATATCCAGGGGAATGTGTACTCAGAAGGAAGTGGCAGTACAAAGGTTTGGAATTTGATATTTATTATTTCCAAATATTTTCATATAAATGCTTAGTTTTCTGGGAACATAATCTCATTCTTCTTTAAAATGGTCTAGGCTTCTTGGGGATCCCTGGGTGGCTTAGGGGATCTCAGGGTGGCTCAGCAGTTTAGCGCCTGCCTTTGGTCCAGGGCATGATCCTGGAGTCCCGAAATCGAGACCCGTGTCGGGCTCCCTGCATGAGCCTGCTTCTCCCTCTGCCTGTGTCTCTGCCTCTCTCTCTCTCTCTCTCTCTCTCTCTCTCTCTCTCTTTCTGTCTATCATGAATAAATAAATAAAATTTTTTTAAAAATGGTCTAGGCTTCCCTTGGCTATTTGCCTTTCTATATACACATTTATATATAAATTCCTTAGGGAGCAATTTCTTATATTTTTATATGAAAAGAGTTTACTATGGACCATTTTTAAGTCCCGATAAGCAAAAACAACACTTTCTCCATTGATACTGTACAAATTAAAACCTAAATAAAATATTTATACAACTCTATTTTCCTCCACTGAAAATAAGATCACAGATGAGCCTTTGGCATCCTAGAGTGTCAGATTAGAGGGCTTGCTGAACTTTCCTAGAAAATCAGGACAAAGCTATTAGTAAATTATACCCTTAATCTGGCCACACTGGGTCAGAATTCCAATCTCTGCAATGTGACTGCAACTCTGTGACCTCACACAAGAAAATTAAGCACTTTGATTCTCAACTTTCTCATCAGTAAAACGAGAGCCACAACATACTTGCTCCCTTTAGGACTATTGAGAGGAATAAATAAAATAATTTATGTGAGCATGTTTATCAGTAACTAGCTCAATGCAAGCTCATGAAATTTGAATTAGGACATTCAGGCAACCCCTGTTGTATATGGTTAGACATGTTTTCTAGGAGTTCATTCAGGGTTTTTGCCAGAGGCCGCAAGCTCTTATGGATAAAATAATTCCCACAATCATTCTCTTACAAAATGCCCTTCAAGGATCCCATTAGCTGTAGGATAAAAACTGAATTCAATCATGGCATGCAATCCATTCATCATCTGGCTCCTGGACATTTTTCCAACCTCACCTCGGTCTCCCTACCATACATACCCTATGGTCCACCCACACTCAGGGTCTTTGCACATGCCGTTCCGGCTTCCTAGAATGCCCTTTCCTCTTTTGTTCCTTAAGATTGCCAGAAGGCTATCAGTTCTGCATCACTTTCTCTGTTACTTACAGGCACACATAGGATATCATCCTGCGCTATTTAATCATTATTTTCCAAGTACGAGACATTCTTTTTTGTGTGTACTAAAGCTTTCAGGCCAGGTCCGATTTGATTGGCCTGAAGAGGATTGTAAAATACAGTTGAATTAACTCAGGGCAGAATCCTTTAAAACCTGTCACCTACAAAATTGGATGTGTCCTAATAGTCCAAGATAATACTGTTATTGGCTGAAAAATTTGGGCCAGCATCCCTTTATGGCTCTGGAAATTTTACAATGACCTTAATAGAGCCCTGTATGATTCCTACAGTTCAGTATGAGAAACTCATCATTACTTGGTATTGAACAAAAAACATAGTATAGATTGTATTTGGTCTTACATGCTGGTAACAGTACCTATCAGATGAAATCTTTAAAATTTACAAAATTTATTTTTAGTGCTCCCTCTTGCCTATAAAGGCACCTTCCTGATTTGGTGAGCATATTAATTGCTTTCTTTGTAGGGAGATCTATGCCTAGGAAATAAACTTGGCTGACCAGCCTATGAACCCAAATCATCTATTTTTTGTATTGATTTAGCACTGACTCACTTAACCTATTAAAGCACCTAATTTTGCCGGGCAATATAGCAGGGTGGAATTTCTCTTATATTTATTGCTCCTCCCAATAGCCTTGTGAAGTAAGTGGTCATAAATGACAGTTGCAGAACTTGTGCGCCAAACATCCGTACTGCAGCCATTACACAACCTTCTCAGACACTGGCCAATAGAGCACTCAGATATAAATGTATACTGATAATTACATTTGTCTGAATTTTGTTTTGTCATTTTTTCCTTTCCCTCCTATGTATTGTGCCATGTATTACAGCAAAATGCTTTTATGATCTTCCTACAATTATATTTGCTCCTGTTTCTGCATCTCACATACCATGCTAGGATTATTTTTTATACATTCCAATCTCAGGTCTACAGCACAATTTGATCCTCCTTTCTCTTCTACCAAATGTATTTCCAGAAATGATGCTAGGAAAAACTTGCTTCCCTACAAAAATACCATTAAGAAAGTTCATTCTATTTGTTTTTTGGCCAGCATTGCCCATTTAGCAGACAATTTTATTGAGCTATGTATATTGATGTGTGCATCTTCTTGAAAGTTCATCGCACGGTGACTCCAACATTGCTGTCTGCCTATGGACCATAAGGAGAAATTGTGAGGTGTATGAGATACAGCTATCAGAGCTAATTTTCATTCATACTCCTATTGCATCACCTAGCTGGTTGTTCCTATTTATTACTCTATCTCCAAAGCTTTTAATTATTTCTATTGGCAGAAAATCTTACACCTGAACTTTACCAAGCCAAGTTTGTAAGATTGATATTGGAAAGTGCTATGGAAAATATTTATGAAATCCCCTCCAGGGAGTGTTTTCAACACAGTAATGAGGTATCAAATCACTACATCTTTACTTGAGTGACTTCCACAGCCTAAGTCCTGTTTCCACTCTTTCATGGATCTAACTCAAACTCATTCTTCCAAATTCAGCTTCAGTGCTGCCTCCTCCAAGAGGACATTTTTGCCTCACAGGGTGATTTTGACACCCTTTTCCGTGCTCTCATTACAACCTGTACACGCTCCTGTGGTAGGACTTACCATGCTATACCTTAAAGGTTCATAGTCGTGCTGTCTCCCCAAGCAGAGAGTAAGCTGAGTAAGAGTAGGTATTTCATCTTATTTGGGGTTGCAGCCTGAATACAATGCCTACAGGAGGCACTTAATAAATATTTAATGAATAAAGGCAAATGAATAGTGTTATTTTCTTTCTCTACTTCAGAAAGGTTCATTACTCAAGGCATGCAAATGTGTTTAATTTTTTTTGCCCCAAATGAAATTCTGCATTCCTAACATGTATTAGGAGTTCCACAGATATTTATGTGTAAGAAATGAATAAATAAATAAAATATAAACTCCCCAAGTACTGTTTTTGCTCTCAAGCTCTACACAACCTTAAGAGCAGGAATAAGGATATGATCTTATTGCAAAATAAAATTGATGTATTCCTGATGATCCTTTCAAATAATAAAATACAGGTGCAAAACCTGACAAAAACAAAACAAAAACTAAAGGAATTGACTTTACAATTCCACCTGTCCTAAGATTCCTGTCTCTTTGGCCAAATTATATTTGCACAGAACCTACAAATGATTACACAGCATGCTTACATTTTAGAGCTTGGCTATCATGGAGAAAATAGTCTGCCAAAGATAAACAAAGCATCTTTTAAAAATATCTTTGAAAAACCTGTGAGACTTTTGTGACCAACTGCTTTATCAAAATGAGATATCTACTGTTGCCAATTAGTACAGTGTTAATGAAAAGCAAGCTTTAAGGAGCTTATTGCTTCTTTATTGCACCTGCCCACACGTAATCCTCTTTTTACCTCTCTACCCGGCTGTGGAGATTGGTCTGATAAAAACATGCTACAGATGAATTGCTCAAAGGATGTCAGAAGGGAATGTTTCAGCACACATCCTAATACTATTCTGCAATTGTTATTTTTCATGGGTGTCCACATCCTGGTAATATATCCCTAGATTTGACTGTAATCTTGCCACTGAGCTCGCCTGCAGGTCTCATAAACTTGTTTTAGTGTAGCCTTAAGTCACAGATTCTGTGGAACCAGACAGATAGTACTACCCCATAACATCCATTAGAGAACACATCTGCACTTAGATCTCCTACTAATAAATGTTTCCACAGGGGAACCACATTCTGTCGTATGAAAACCTACAACATTACAAAGCCACCAGCTGGCCACGTGCCTATTGCCTTTGAAACTGGATTAGCCATTCTTAATACATGCACGATTTTCAATCATCCTTGTATCCTCCTGATTCATCGGTCCCGACATATTGAAGCATAAAAATGAAGTTTGTTTATACTTTGAGTGATTTAGGAGAATTGGGTTAAAAAATATTTGGTAATTGTTTTTGGAAGGCTCCCTGGCTCGAAATCTTTAAAAAATGTAAATTTCAGGAAACTAGAGAACAATATATTAATGCACAAACAATGGAGGTTTTTGTCTCACATAAGTTAGGAGCCACATTCTAACTGTTGCCAAATTTTATATGTTAAGGGCAGTGCTGTGGGTTGAATGGTGGCCGCTTGAAAATACGATATGTCCATGCTCTAACCCCTAAGCATCATGAGTATAACATTATTTGGAAAAAGGATCTTTACATATGTAATTAAATTAAGGACCCTTAGATGTTATCATGCAGGATTATCAGGATGTGTTTTAAATCCAGTAACAAGTGCCCTTATAAGACATGGAAGTGAAGGACAGACACAGAAAGGAGGCCAAGTAAAAATAGAGGGAGAGACTGGAGTTTTGCAGCCACAAGCCAAGGAGTGTTTGGAACCACCAGAAGCTGGAAAATACAAGGAAAAAATCTCCCCTCCAGCCTTCAGAGAGAGTGAAGCCCTGCCAACATGTTGACTTCAGACTTCTGGCCTCATAATTGTGAAAGAATAAATATCTGTTCCTTTAAGCCACCAAGTTTGTGTAAATGTGTTGTGACAGCCCTAGGAAACAAATACAGGCAGTTCCTAAGGAAGATGCAGCATCTGAAGGCAAGCACATACTCCGAAGTCAGGAATTCCTCCAGAGGTGCAAAGTCACTGCGTAGCTTCAGGACCCGCACTTTCAAGGAGCGGATACCAGTAACGTCTAAATATAATCAGATGTTCTTCTACAATTTACTTAAGTTTCTTTCTCTTCCCCCTCTAACTTCTCCTGCACACCCATTTCCCCTTGTTTTGATGAATTGGAGGTCCCCAGATGATCTAGGGAGCCAACTAATGAGGATGTGAGATAAAGTAACATTTTATTTGGGTTAACTGGGTTATATTTATGTGGTTCTAATTTATTTACATGTTGAAGTTATGTTAACTGTTCTGTTGTAGGAGTGGTTTCCAAGAACACCCTCTACTGATCACTGACCTGCTGACTTTACCCCAAAACGCAGGATCAGACATAGCCTCATGATAGGGTCATGTCCTGACACCTGTGACATCAGAACTACATGGAAAGAGGAGAAAAAAATAAGCCTTGAAGTGTAAAAGCCAGAAGCTAGTCTGAAAAGGGGTGCTTGGGTGGCTCAGTTGGATAAGCATCTGACTCTTGATTTCAGCTCAGGTCATGATCTCAGTGTCGTGAGATTGAGCCCTGCCTCAGGCTCTGTACTGGGTGTGGAACCCGCTTAATTTTCTCACTCTCCCTCTGTTCTTCCCCTCATTTCTCTCTCTTTCTCTCCCTCTCTCTCTCTCTTTCAAGAAGAAGAAGAAGAAGAAGAAGAAGAAGAAGAAGAAGAAGCAGCACCTAGTCTGAACATAATCTTACAGTCATTAGATATGTAAAATTTTAAGTTAAATCCTTATTGAATTGAGTCAAAATGAAATTTCTCTTTCTTCAAGAATATACACAAAAATGCAGTGTATATGATTACATACACACCCTACACTATCAAAAGGACTAGAATGTCCTTCCCTATGTTTTAGGGCACTAAGCCATAGCAGCCCTGCAAACCGCAAGAATCTGTTTATGAAGTCATGTGTCTTCTGCAACCCAACTCTCGATAATAAAAAAATAAATTGCCATTGACCATGCAGAGAAAAGCCTTTAAATAGAGGCTATCTTTACAGAATTGATTTTATAAAACTGCTGTCATCTGAAGATGTGATCAAAAAGCATGCAGCCAAAAAGTGTAGTTGATAAATATAACTATGGGGCTGTATCAGGTAATAAGGTATTGTAAACATAATGTTATTTTTTTTAAATTCTGTAATGTTTCTGGTACCTGTTAGCTGTAAAACAGTATTTTAATCTGTTGTGATTTCTCATAAGAAATGAATTCACTCATGTCAAATGTTGTATTCTTTTTCTTAAAGAGGGCTCCCCAAATTGTGTATGTTTCAGTCCTAAAAAACTTGTATTGGCCCTTGATGCCAGGATATCAGGTTGGGTTTGGGGGAAAGAAAGGCAGGGAAATGTGCCCGTGGATGTATAGGAAAATAAATTCTTGGGAATATTTAATTTATTTTGGATGATTTTGAATGCATCTCATCTATTGTACTAGTAATGATGTAATGAATTTTCTTTCTGGAGGTTCAAAGACTTTACATTTATTATTCCAATTTTCTCTCCAGGGAGCTGAAACACACACAGCATGGTATTAGTGACATTTTTTAGAAAAGAATATAAGTTATGAGGGATGTCTGACCTGTGAGAGTTCACATACTTTGAAGCAGAACTAGGACTCGGACTTAACATTTTGACTTTTAACATCCTCAGTACATGTGATGGCTAAATGTCTCCTTCTTAGGAAAGAGATTTTTTTTAAATGCTTCTTGGATTATACTTCTGAATGCATAAATTTATGTCCAAATAACAAATGAATTGATTACCAAGCCTTCAGGCAACCATTTCAGCTTTGTCTGCCTTCTACTAGTTCAGAGAAGCGATCTGTACCTGTGTTTTTCATGTTGAGAGGAATACATTAAGAATTCTTTTTGTTATTATTTATTGACGTTTCAAAGCCTTTCTACCAAAAGTCACATTTGGCATCTCTGAAGAGGAGAGTTACGCTTTCACTCCTAAATCTGACCTTACAGAAGTATCTTCTAACTGCCTCGCCACATCCTTCTCTCCCACTTCCATATGCGGAGCCTGAAGAGGACATGCACCTGAGCAAAGCCAACACACCTCTGAAAAAGCCTGGGTGCAAAGAGGCAAAATGCTGTGCACATCATCCTTGTTAGAAAGGTGGAAGGTGAGGAAGAAAGAGAAGAATGGTCACTATGAACCAACCAAAAAAAAAAAAAAATCCTCTTTTCCCATGAATACAAAGCATGTAAAGCTTGGCTTTGCCTACATGGGGTTGTATATGGAATATTGGACTGAAAGTCAGAAAATGTGACTTCTAATCCAAACTCTGCAAGCAAACAGGCATGTGACTTGAGCCACATCCCTTGCTTTCTGTAAAATGAGGCATCTCCACTTCACAATCTCTAACTTGCCTGCCAGCTCTAAAAGGCTTTGATCCTATTTTACACATCGGAGCACATGCATGTCCAAAAGAAGCAGTTTTGGAGAACACTAGACATGATTTACAAGGAGAAGGAGGGCAAGCAGGATGAAGAATAGAAGGCTGAAGGGGTGACTTTCTCTCTAGAGGAAAGAGACACTGCTATACACTCTAAATTAGAAGTTATCCTCAAAAAAAGCCTCTGCATAGATTTGCAGTCTCCTGAGAGACAACGGAAGAAAATCACAGGCTGCCAGTGTTGCAGCAAGACTGCAGAAAAAGGAAGAAGATCCAACACCAAGACAGGAAATGTAAGGAAGGATTAAGCCCTGTATTTGTGTCTTTGTCACTTACAGGAATAAATGCCCAAAGTCTCTGTTGTTTTAACATCATCCGAAGCTACAATTGTTCTAAGATCAGTCGTTGTAAGTCCAGCAAAATCCTATTTGTACAGAGTGGGCCAAAACTAGGGTCATTCCCAAAAAAGTGGATTTTCAGGAGGGAAAAAAAGGAAAATTGGCAAGGTATTCTCATGCTCTAAGCATCAGGACTAATCTTGAGCCTCCTTACATTTCTGCTGCGGCCCAAATCCTGACTGCTGAGGGAGTCTTGGGAGCACCTGTCACCATGGTAGGAACTGAAAAGCAGGCAGGAGAGAGGGTTCCCAGAATCTCTGCTTTCTTGTTGCTGTGAAATGTGTCATTTCTTTCATTTTGAAGAATCTAGGGATATGGCATTAAATTGGTAAGAAGTGTGAGAGAGTAGAAAGTCGTACAGCGCAAAATGAATGCTATTTCTTAAAGTCTGTTTAACCTTTGGAATACTAGTGAAGTGCTGAGAGGTGCTGCGATCACAGCGTGCCTATCAATCAGGCAGGTGCAAAATTACTGTGCTCTATGGCTATTTTCTCAGAGAAATAATTACCCGATGTTTTCATTAATACCATATTCTTTTAAAAAATGTAATTATACCAGATGTGATGTGAAAGCTGTTTGTATGTATATATGTGTGCGCGCACACACACACACGAATATACACACCCTAAAACTTTAGACTAAAGTCCTTAGAGATAGAGAATAAATTGAGAAGCTTTATTGATTAGATAAATAACTGACATAATTAACTGAAAAAATATTTTTTTAATTTCATGTAGGAATAATCCTTCTACACCTTTCTACCCAGCATCCTGCTTTTACTAATAGAATACATTGGATGAATTTCATTATTCTTTGATAACTGAAACCTTAAAATGCTTTAGATTTGTCATTAGGAAGTTTTTTTTTTCATTGTGCTATCATAAGAATGGAAAAAAAACGATTTACTTAGATTTGGACTCATCTGCAGGTACACAGATTGTTGTTACTATTTTGAAATCACCAATGGGTGCTGATTGCCAATGCTATTCCCCTTAAAATCTACTATTTTTTAACTCTCACATACACAAAAAGGATCCTAGCTATTGCAGTGCTAATAATTGGCTCCCAGATAATCAAATTTTATTCTACTGGCATATCCCTAGCAATACCTGGAGCTTTATCCCCTTCTCTTCTACTCTTATTATGTTATCTTGTCGGTTTCCACATCCTGATCGTCAGGAATATACCAGTCCAAATCTGATGTCCAAATCTGTATTCAGGCCAGATCTTACTCCTGAGTTCCAGATTCACATTTCTGATGGTCTGATAGCCATCCCCACTGTGACATCCCACAGATTCCTCTTATACTCCATATAAGACTAAACCAGATATATCCCCTCCTAAACCCCTCCTCCACCTATATGCCCTGTATCTTTTTGTCACATACACCAGATATTTAGAAATTACCCTAGATTCTGATCTTTCCATCACCTTCCATATTTAATTAGTCACTTAACTGGCTTTTGGTTATATTTAATCACATTCATTTCCTATGTCATAATGGAATCAAAGCTCTCCTCTTCATCTAATCTACTGCACTTCTGGTTCAGGGCTCATTATGTCTCAGCTGAACTTGCTCCCTTCCAAACCATCTTCCACACTATGACTAGAGTGCTACTTCCAAAATCAAAGGTACATCACCCCTCCTGCTTAAAATCCTTTAAAGATCCTTCATGATGTAAGGATAAAATTCCAACTCTTTAACACTACATATAAGGTTTATCAGAATCTGGTTTCTATCTACTTGCTCAGCCTTTTGCCCTTTCAGTTCTCAATATGCTATGCTCTCTCACCTCTCCATAGAGCAGCATGCAGAATGGCCTCCCTGAAAAATTCTTATCATTCAAAGTTCAGTTCAACTATCTTCCCTTAACCCACCTTCCCTGATCCCTTTCCCCACCCTGCTACTTTGTCACTCCTCGTTGGTGCTCCCTTTCTATTTGGCATGTATTACTATTATTACACATTCAAAATGTGTCAGTATTTATCTTGTATTTGACCCCACTCCCTGCAACCTACTCAAATACATTGCTGGTCTTCTCTCCTTAGTGAATTATTCTTACAAGCATACAAATATTTTGTAAAATATCTCTCCTTTAAAAAAAAAACCCTCTTATAATCTCATATACTCTTCTAGTTATTGCCCTATTTTCCTATCCTCTTTGCAGTTAAGCTTTTTGAATTACGTACACTCATTGTCTTGATTTCTTCACTTCCTGTTCATTATAAACTCTTTCCAACTCCACTGAAAGTGATCTTGTCAATGTCACCTTGGACTCCAATCTTCAATCCTCATTTTCTTCATTTTATCTGTAGCATTTTATCACAGCTAATACTTTTCTTCCCTTTCAAATACTTCTTCATTTGCCTTCTAGGAAAAAAAAGCAGCTTCTCCTACCATTCTGACTGTATTCTAAGTCACTGTATTGGTTAATTTTATATGTCTTTTGTTTTTTTGTATTTATTTATTTATTTATTTATTTATTTATTTATTTATTATATGTCAATTTGACTGGACCAAAGAATGCCCACATAGCTGGTTAAATATTTTTCTAGGTATTTCTGTGAGGGTGTTTTTGGAAGAAATTAGCATTTGAATTAGTAGATTGAGTAAAGCAGAAGGGTGAGCATCATCTAATCTCTTGAGGGTCTGAACAAAACAAAAAGGAAAAATTAAAGTCACTTTCCTTGGACTGTTTCATCTGCAATATTGATTTCCTGCCCTCTGTGCTCTGGTTCTTTGGACTTGAGACACAATTTGGGATTTATGCCACTGGCTCTGGCTCTCAGCTCTAGGAACTACACCACTGGCTTTCCTGCGTTGCCAGTTTGCAGACAGCAAATCATGGGGCTTTTTATCCTCTACAGTCACAAAGTAATGTGTGTGTATTTGTGTGTGTGTGTGTGTGTGTGTGTGTGTGTGTGTGTGAGATATATATGGATATATGTATATGTATATATGTATAGGACATTATGTGTGTATGTATATCCATATCCTTCTGATTCTGTTTCTCTGAGGAACCCTGACTAATGCAGCCATCTTCACTAATCTCTTCTCACCTCTCCTACTTCTTACTGTGTGAGTGTACCAGAACTCAACTGGTCCCCTTCTCTGTCTACACCCATTCCCTTGGTAAGTTAATTTACCCTCATACTTTAAGTACTATCTTTGACAATTCTCAAACTTGTATTTTCTCAGGCCAAGATCTCTTCCTTAGACTTGTTATTATTTGACAAGTTCTTTCTCCACCTATCTCTTGAATATTTCAAAATTTACATTTCCAAAACTGAAATTCTTGTAACTTTCCCATCTTGCCATCTTCTAAATCTCAGTTCATGGCAACAGTATCCTGTCCATTGCTCATGACATAACATTTAATGTCATATCCTTGCCTCTTCTCCTTTTCTCACACTTTGCACCCAATCCAACAGCAAATCCTGCAAGCTATACTTTCAGCGTATACCCTAAATATGACCTCTTTTACCACTTTCACTCTTAATATCTTCTTCTAAGCTACACTTGGATTATTTACAAAAGTCTTCCAACCTTTCATCCTGCTTTCACCTTTGCCTACTATGGGTTATTATCAAAATAGTAAAGTTGATCCTATTAATACATAAGTAAGATAATGTCACTAAGCTCAAAATCTTTCAATGGCTCCCCAACGGTCTCAGTTTAAAAGGCAAAAGAATCATAGTATAGCCTAAGAAGGCTTACCCAATCTGTCCTCCCATTACCTCTTGGATCTTATCTCCTATCATTATCCCCTATTTTAGCCACATTGGCCTTTCTCTTGCCCCATGAACAAATCAAGATAATCATGTTTCAGGATCTTTGTATTTTTTCTTCTCTGTGCATACAATACACTTCTCCTAGATTCTGGATTAGCTCACCATCTCACCTCCTTCTGGTCTCCATTCAAGTGCCACTTTTTCAGTGAGACTTTTCCTAAGCACCTTATTGATAATTGCAG
Source organism: Canis lupus dingo (assembly GCF_003254725.2). Lineage (NCBI taxonomy): Eukaryota > Metazoa > Chordata > Mammalia > Carnivora > Canidae > Canis > Canis lupus. The sequence goes on along the minus strand of NC_064255.1, from coordinate 50,238,214 downwards.
TCTCATCCCTCTTACTTACCAACACCATATTCTCTCATCCCTTTTCTGTTTCACTTTCTTATGACAAAGTATCATCTTTTGAATATCTGTACATCGTATTTGGTTTTTGTATCTGCCTTCACTAGAATGTAAGCTCCATACCTGAGTTTTTTGTTGATTTTATCTACTTTGTATCCCAGTGTCTAGAACCATGTAGGCACTTTCTAAATATTTATTGAATAAATGGTGAATATATTAGGATATATATATATATATTTAATATATATAATCTAGAGACATGATCTTAACAGAAGTAAAACCAGTTTAATGAAAGCTACAGTATGTTCTGCTGGGGGTGGGTGGTGAATATAGTGAATGCAAAGGATGATTTAGTATGAAATAGCAACTTCATCGAATGATTTAAAAAAACACTTATTTTGTGTAAACACAGTGTACAACTCCAATAAAGTGGAAGTATGTGGGAGAAACTGCAAAAAAAAAAAAAATGGACAGAAGGAAGAAATACACTTTTAGAGCCCTGCAGACTGGCTGAAAAGCCTTAGTTATGTATTAATTAGATGCAGAGTGATTTAGAGGGATGCATAATTCCCTGAAGCAACATGAAAAGTGATGAAAGAAATGGAGAAAAGAGGACATGAGGGAAAAGAAGAGGGAAAACTAAGACAGGAAGCGATTAAAACAGCATAACTGAGACATGGAACTAGTTAGTCTTAATTGGATGGGAAACATTACCAATTCCCTGTGAAAGATAGGTCAAAATAAAATCACACTATTATAATAAGTTTCTAAATAACTGTTTCATCTATTTTAAGAGCTTAAAAAGACTTTCAATATGAAGTTGACCATAGTGTGTATATTAGAATCAAGAAAGGCTCACTACTGTAACAAACTACCCTAAAATCTGAAAAAAATCTAATGAAGATTTCTTTTTCCTACACTTTCATCACAATGCAGTGAGGGTCACTGGAGGAGCTCTGATACATAGTCATTTAGGGATCCAGTTGCCTCCATCTAGTGACTTTGTAATCTTCAGGTCCTTGGAGCTCCCCACTAGATCCTCTCCATCTGGTCAGGAGAAAAAGGAACTGGGCACATGGAGTAGGTTATGGGCCAGTCCTGGAGGTCAGTGCAGATGCCTACAGCTCATCAGTCAGAACTCAGTCACATGGCTGCACAAAACTAAAAGAGTGGTTATGAAATACAGTGTAGCTATATGACCAGGAAGGCCCAAAAAACCATCTGTCAAGAACTGTGAAGAGTTTGAGATTAAAAATTTAACCAGCTTGCAAACTAATAAGTTATCCAGACACAGTTCCATGGATGCTGGTAAAAGACATCAAACTCCTGGATCAGAGACAAAGGATAATTTATTACACACAACAATAGCAGTAGCCAGAGTATCAGCATTTTTTTTTTTTTGGCCAGTTTCCAGACCTCCAAACCCTCAGGTGGAGTGGATCAGAGGATGCCTGAAGTAGACTGTGTTTCAGAAGAGGAAGCACGAGCTTATAGAACCCAAATCTCTCATAATGGGCAGTAATCATGCCTGATCTTTGCTCTAAAGAGAAACACTAGCCCATCTTTCACTGTTGAATGTTATACAAACATCTTTGAAAAAATGGTTAGGAACAAATAGTAGTCAGTGCCTCTACAGGAATACAAGAGACCCATGGAGAATTTTGTCCCAAACCATATGAAATTAAATAGTTCACAATTACTTAAGGATTGAACAAACCATATCTAAAGAGCTATTGACATCTTGACATATGTGGAACTGTGATCTAAAACTCTTCATGTTATATTGTTACAGAGATTAATCCAGATTCAGAGCACCTGTGTTTCACCTTTCCCCATGAAAATGAAGAAAAGTAGGAATTGTTGCAAAAGTAAGGCATTCAAAAATATACACTTTGTGGCAAACAGTTTATCAAAGGAGAAAAAATATCAGATTTTATATAACTAATATTATGCTTTATGTATTATTATTCCATGTTATATAGTTGAATACAGCTATTTGTAAATTAACTTTGCATGGAAATATTTATACCATTGCCCCGACACTTAAAATGATAAAGCAAACTCATTCTTGAAGCAAGTTTAGGCTTAAGAACACCATCTAGGAAAAACACATCATCCCTGGGATGAGATGCTGAGGTGACCAAAGGAGAAAGGCACATATCTGGATATGATTAAAGATACATGCTAACTTTTTGAAAAAGTACTGTCATTAGAATCAAAACAAATTTTAAAGCATGTTATAGAATTGCTAATTTTTATTAAAATGTGTTTTATTCAACCAACATTTGTTAACTCTCAAATTTATGCAGATGCTAGGCTAAGCACTGAAGCTAAAACAGTAAACCACTATTACTGATTTCAGAGATCCCAATTGGAAAGACGTGCTTATAAATAATTATAATGTACTACAATAGTGATATAAACAGAATGATATAGCATGTACTATAATTTGTACAGACAGAGGGCTATTGAATGCAATGGAAAGAAAAACTAACTCTCCATGAGAGTCTCTTCACTAACTCATGGGAGTCTTCATAGTAGTGACATTGGATCTAAGTCACTGAAGATAAATTGGAGATACCCAAAAGGCCAATGTAAGAAATAAATTATAGAGAGACTGAACTATTAGCATGAAGACCAGATGGCATGATAAGGCATAGTGGGAAAGGGCAGTTCCTGATAATAGAAGCTTTGGGGTTTAGAGAAAATGGTCTGTGAGAATGGAACTGAAATTGGGACCAGATTTGGATAAGCTTTGAATCACAACAAAGGGATCTGGATTTATACTGATGCAAGTGTATGCAAGTGTAGGCTTACACCAATTATGTTCATCAGTGTAAAGTTCAATTTAGTTATTGCCATTTGTACTGCAATTTTTAATCTCTGCTTACTTACATTCCAACAAACATCTGTTGAATGCTAGTTTACTGAATGTCAGATGGTATGCTAGGTGCTAGGAAATCCACTATGACTAAGATATGATTTCTGCCTTTAAGAAGTTCACAATCTAATTTCTATGATAAATCCAAAAATACATTTAAAAATAAATAAAAGAAGAAATAAGTGAGTAACATGGCAATTCGGTGCTATGATGCTGTGAGATAATACATAGAAGGTATCACAAGAGTGCATAATGGGGGGCCTTCAGGAATGAACAAAAGATTCCAGGTGGAAATGACCCAACATCAAAGTTGAGTCTCAGACTGAAAAGTAGGTCACACTCAGAGTGGTCAAAAGCATGTTCAAAGCTATGCAATGAGATCTCCTTGGTCAAGGAGCAAAAGAGGTCAAGGGGGCAACAATGACAGATGAGTAAAGTTGAAACTCCAGTCTTGGCCATTAGGCTCCCAAATGTCCTAGCCCCTGCCTTGTCTCTGATCTTGATTTTATCCCCTTCAATCCTCTCCCTTACTCTCACTATGTTCCATCCAGAACAACTTTCTTGTTTTGCCAAACATTTCTCATTCCTGCTTTAGGACCTTTGCATTTGCTGTTTCCTACAACTAATGTGCTCTGCCGCTGATAGTCACATGCATGGTTTATTCACATGGATGGCAAGGCTATTTCTTCAGAGAGGCCTTTCTTCTTCAATCTATCTAGTACAGCCTGTTTTACCATTGCAAATCTGTCATATTACCCTATTCCATTTTCTTTATATAGCATTTATCAGTACCTGATAAATTACATTTATTTACTTATGCATATATATTGTCTGTATCCCCTCATAGAAAGATTCTGAGAACATAAAACTTAACTCTTATTCACAATTACATTCCCAGTACACAGAATAGTACACAATAGATGCACAATAAATACTGGATGAAGGAATACATCAAGAGCTGAATGGAAAGTATATCACCATCATATTTATAATTTGGAAGGGTATCCAAGTTGCAGTGAGGGGAAAGGTAGACTAAGAAAATCAGTAACAGAAGAAGACAATTTGGGCAGAAAATGATGAGGTTCTGAACTAAGTTATTATTGGTAGAAAAATAAAGGAGAGGTTAGATACAAAAGGAGGAGACAGTAGACAGACAGTGGGGTCATTTGTTTACACATAGATCCAAAAAAGGAAGAGAAGATGGATCCAGTTTTGGACAAAGTACAGAAATATAAAGTGCAGATTTAGATCAGCTATGAAAAAAACTCCCTGGGGCTCTATCTTATGACTAGTCCCTTTGGGAACATAGCAATTGCATTAAATGCTGCTTGTACCCATAAAATGTATTTATTAATCTCTCCTTCTATACAATACCTGTGAAGGACTTTTCTTTATGGGATTATATGAATTCAATCTCTACTTTGGAAAATTGAAATCATTATTATTATGGTTTTATTATTACTACCTGTAGCTAGTACAAGTCCCTTCTATAATAGGTATAATTCACAAAAACACAGTATAATACAAAGTTCTCCCTATTTGCTTTTTCCAAGATAGCTGTCTGAAATATAAATATTATGGAGATAAATTTAACATTTTCCATCATAATCAGGTTTCTTATTTAACCTCTTGGCAGAAGATTTTTATTGGTTCTCGTTTCTCCTGATTCAGCTCCTCTTCCCTAGCCATAGAACTGTCTCCATGAAAAGTAAAATGTACATTTGTAATTCTTATTGTCAGTGAAATTGTTTTATATGTGTTAAGTGTGAACAGATAAGCAAGGTCTACAGCAATTGATAGTCAATAGAATCCAAATTTCTGAATTAGAAGATCTTGAAATGCTTATATTTAAGACCTTAATTTAAAGTTTGATATTTAGGGATTTAATGTATAACAAAATACTTTGACAACATGTAAAATGCTCTTATCTGTAAGTGCAATACACTGATATAACTGCCACATCTCCAAAATTGCTAAAGTATAGGATAGTTAGGGAACATCTCTTAAGATAAAGAGCTACTTTTTAAAATTTTTCTCCTCTTTGGGGAAATGTTAATTTTAAAATTTTAAATTAGATATACTCCAAAAAAAAAATCTGAAATAGCCCCCAAAGATAGAGTGAATTTCTATCATTCTTGCCTTAAGTTACAACTATGAAGTTGTTAATAAATATATTTATTATGTATCTGAAAAACTTCTTAGAAAAGCAAAAGCTGGGTGCCCCTACTCTGATACTTTAACATAAGGCAGCCCTGGAGAGTAAGTTCTATAGCAAGCTTTTAAGAGCCAACTCCAGAAAAAAAAAAAAAAAAAAAAAGGAGGGGGATGAATAAGCTGCCTGAACCTTTCACCTATTTGATTATCCATTGATAATATTATCTATCTGGTAATACCAATCTGGACTCTTTTTCCATTTTGTGTTTTCCTCTGTATTTTGCATTTGAGTTGTTGTATCTAGAGGGTACGGTATCACTTCACTGGCAATAGGAAAGTTGTCTGGATCTATGTGTCTGTTTTTGTGCCAGTACCACACTATCTTGATGACCACAGCTTTGTAGTACAACCTGAAATCTGGCATTGTGATGCCCCCAGATATGGTTTTCTTTTTTAAAATTGCCCTGGCTATTCGGGGTCTTTTCTGATTCCACACAAATCTTAAAATAATTTGTTCTAACTCTCTGAAGAAAGTCCATGGTATTTTGATAGGGATTGCATTAAACGTGTATATTGCCCTGGGTAACATTGACATTTTCACAATATTAATTCTGCCAATCCATGAGCATGGAATATTTTTCCATCTCTTTGTGTCTTCCTCAATTTCTTTCAGAAGTTTTCTATAGTTTTTAGGATATAGAACCTTTACATCTTTGGTTAGGTTTATTCCTAGGTATCTTATGCTTTTGGGTGCAATTGTAAATTGATCAATGGAACAGAATAGAGAACCCAGAAGTGGACCCTGAACTTTATGGTCAACTAATATTCGATAAAGGAGGAAAGACTATCCATTGGAAGAAAGACAGTCTCTTCAATAAATGGTGCTGGGGAAATTGGACATCCACATGCAGAAGAATGAAACTAGACCACTCACTTTCACCATACACAAAGATAAACTCAAAATGGATGAAAGATCTAAATGTGAGACAACATTCCATCAAAATCCTAGAGAAGAGTACAGGCAACACCCTTTTTGAACTCAGCCACAGTAACTTCTTGCAAGATACATCCACAAAGGCAAAAGAAACAAAAATGAACTATTGGGACTTCATCAAGATAAGAAGCTTTTGCACAGCAAAGGATACAGTCAACAAAATTCAAAGACAACCTACAGAATGGGAGAAGATATTTGCAAATGACATATCAGATAAAGGGCTAGTTTCCAAGATCTATAAAGAACTTATTAAACTCAACACCAAAGAAACAAACAATCCAATCATGAAATGGGCAAAAGGCATGAAGAAAAATCTCACAGAGGAAGACATAGACATGGCCAACATGCACATGAGAAAATGCTCCGCATCACTTGCCATCAGGGAAATACAAATCAAAACCACAATGAGATACCACCTCACACCAGTGAGAATGGGGAAAATTAACAAGGCAGGAAACCACAAATGTTGGAGAGGATGCGGAGAAAAGGGAACCCTCTTACACTGTTGGTGGGAATGTGAACTGGTGCAGCCACTCTGGAAAACTGTGTGGAGGTCCCTCAAAGAGTTAAAAATAGACCTGCCCTACGACCCAGCAATTGCACTGTTGGGGATTTACCCCAAAGATTCAGATGCAATGAAACGCAGGGACACCTGCACCCCAATGTTTATAGCAGCAATGGCCACAATAGCCAAGCTGTGGAAGGAGCCTCGGTGTCCATCGAAAGATGATGGATAAAGAAGATGTGGTCTATGTATACAATGGAATATTACTCAGCTATTAGAAATGACAAATACCCACCATTTGCTTCAACGTGGATGGAACTGGAGGGTATTATGCTGAGTGAAGTAAGTCAGTCGGAGGACAAACATTATATGTTCTCATTCATTTGGGGAATATAAATAATAGTGAAAGGGAATATAAGGGAAGGGAGAAGAAATGTGTGGGAAATATCTGAAAGGGACACAGAACGTACCGACTACTAATTCTGGGAAACGAACTAGGAGTGGTAGAAGGGGAGGAGGGCGGGGGGTGGGAGTGAATGGGTGACGGGCACTGGGGGTTATTCTGTATGTTGGTAAATTGAACACCAATAAAAAATAAATTAAAAAAACACAATAAGAAACCTATGCAGAACCATGAAAATAGTTTAAAAAATCAAGTGTCATTGGGGATGGAGGATAATGACAACTTTCATACATTGCTGGTGGGATTTCCAACATACACTTTGGAAAAAAACTGGGCAATTAAAAAAAATTTTCAGCACATACCCTGTGACACAGCAGTTTTACTTTAGTTAGTTATATGAGTGAAATAAAAGTGTGTCCTCTTCCCCCAAAAAAACACTCACCAGAGAAACAAAAGGACAAGAAAATGTGATCTATGTATACAATGGAATATTACTCAGCCATTAGAAATGACAAATACCCACTATTCGCTTCCATGTGGAGGGACCTGGAGGGTATTATGCTAAGTGAAATACGTCAATCAGAAAAGGACAAACATTATATGGTTTCATTCATTTGGGGAATATAAAAATTAGTGAAAGGGAATCAAGGGAAAGGAGAGAAAATGAGTGAAAATATCAGTGAGGGTGACAAAACATGAGAGACACATAACTCTGGGAAATGAACAAGAGGTAATGGAAAGGGAGTTGGGCAGGGCGTTGGGGTGACTGGGTGATGGGCACTGAGGGGGGCACTTGGCGGGATGAGCCCTGGGTGTTATGCTATAAGTTGGCAAATTGAACTACAATAAAAAAATAATAATAAATAAAAAAAAAAGAAAGTTGTCTGGAGAAAAAAATAAATAAAAAATACATCTAAAAAAAGAAGAAAAAATTTTTTTCAGAAATGAATAAATATGCTAACTGTTCATAGTTTTGTAAAAAAAAAAAAAAAGAAAGAAGAAGAAGAAGAAGAAGAAGAAGAAGAAGAAGCAGCTTCTATTCCTGATAAACCAAGGACTCTCTGCACAGAAGAATCAGGTTTTTTTCTAGACTGCTCTGAAAGGCTTTACAGCAGAGTAGCCTGAAGCACAGAAAAGAGGTAGGGCATGTTCTGGTAGCTCCTAAATGGTTTACAGGCCCAGAGACAGAACATCTAAACACATACCCATGGGAAGGTCTTATTAATTTAACAAGAGCTATTTATGGTTGTTTGATCAGAGACTCATAAAGCTCTATGAAATCTTCATTTACATTCTACTAAAACTTTCAGGAGTTACCCACTCCCTGAAGACCAGTGACTGAGCTTTCTAAAGGTGAAATTACTCGTATAACGCTGGCCAGCTTGGGTTAAAAATGCAAAAGATTCTCACTTATTATTCTAAGAAGAGTCAAGAGCAAAGGGATCAGAGATGATTAGTCAGAGGCCTATATTAGTGTATTATTTCTCTCAACAGAAAAATCTGAAGAACTATTTTGTTTGTAATTCAAAAGGAAAAGAGTAAGGAATGGGTTGGCTACAAACAGGAAATACCAACAAATATGGGGGTGATGGGACTGCTCTCATCATAGATTATCATACTATTATATACATTTGTTAATATTCATGAAACTCTACTAAAAAAGTGAAAATTTTACTGTATATAAACTAAATATTAAATGTGCCAAGGGCAAGTGGAGTACATAAAGATTTTTTCATTTGGGGACAAAATTCCAAACTTCTATGCACTGTGTGATTACATGGACTCCTTTGATTCCTGATTGATTAAAATGTAACAATGGGGTACACCATGGGCAAATTAGATTTTTTAAATGCCCAGATTATTTAGTTTTGCCAATATAAGAATAGTTTATAGAATGTAAATTATTCTGCTCCTGCCCTACATTTTACCTAATTCCATAAATTCAGCTCCTTACAAAATGCTCCCCATTTGCATTCATTGGCACAGACACACACACACACACACACACACATACACATACACACACACCCCAAGGGTTGCTCTCCCAACCGGCCTCTATTTAGCATCTGCTGTGACCAATTGCCTTGCACATCATTAACCGTAAAACCTCAAGTCTACTCTCATTGCCCCCTGACCAGGTATTTTCCTTTGGTACATCCCAAAGCACTAAATGTCAAATGAAATCCCTCCCAATGCCAAAATTCTACCTTGCTGTACTAAAGCCAGACTGAGCTCCAGGCATAAAATGAGAATGATGCTTTCCTTACTGCAACAATCAGACCTAAGCCTGAGGCCAAGTTGAAGATCAAATATTATACCACAACCCTACCCTCTCACCAGACATGCCACACACACCTCCTTTCTCTTCCTTCATCCCTAGGCTAAGCACACAGAAGTTCACCATACAGATCTACTCATACAACTTATTATCTGTGGATCTTCCACTGACACCTAAGGGGTATGAGGCTTCTCTGAAGGCTCCATTACCCTTCGCCTACTACTGTTACACTCCCTACTACTGTTGGGGGTTAATCAACCAAAGCTATTAAGAAAAACTGGATTATTTACTAACTCACAAGAAATCAGAAAATAACGAATAGAAAAATGGAGGAACCCAATTGTACCAGACCTTAGAAATATCTCCCATAAGGCTTTCTTCTCTGAAAGCTTTGACAGGTAGAAAGTAGTACATTTAGTTCAACTGAATTACTAATATCTGAACAGATTCTCTTGTATGCATTTCTAAGGTTCTTTGTATTTTCTGCCAACCCAAAAGAACCTTCTTAAAAGGGTTTTAGAACAGGGTCGCAGAAAGCAGTAACCCAAAGAAATAAGTTCATATTTGCTCACATATATGGCTAAGGAAATACATCACAGATCAATTGTGAATCTCATTATTAAGAAATTTTAGGCTGTCAAAACCTTAAAAGCCATATTTTCCCTATAACACATAGATGCATTTTTCCATTCACCTTTCTTATAAAGGTCTCCATTAGAATAAAAAAAAAATATTGAATGACAATTCTAAAGAGAACTAGTCAACACTATAATTTTCCATATGAGTTATCTTAGAGTTTCTATTATATATTCCATTAAAATTGCTATATAAGTTATAGTGACAGGCCAGATAAACATTTAAGTTGCCTTTCCTTGAATAATGAGTACTACAAAGAGAGAAAAGACTTCTCTTTTATTGCTTTTATTGTCAGAGACTCCCAGGTAAATAAAGTGTTCACTGTGGTAAGGTATATAGGTATATATCCCTGTGTTAAGAATATGGGCCCCCATGTAAGGTAGCTGGGCACTCTCTGAAGGTGAAGTTGTTTCGGTTTATTTCATTAATATTATTATCTTTGAATTAACTATAAGGCAAAGCATGAGAGGGCTTTTCCAATCCACCTTCACTACATGCAGGTTATATGGCCAGGATTTAAAACTGGAATGTCTACAAGATCCAAGTAGCACATATAAGTGGGTGATGGTGGTGGGGTATAAAAAACAAAGCAGTGTGTTGCAGTAGGGACTATGGGGAAGGATGAGGGCGTACTGCATCCTAAAGAGGCAGATGCTACTGATGTAGAGCCCTTTGTTGCCAAGAGGCAATGAGGACCCAGTCAGGGGAAGTGGGGCTATGCCAATGTTTAAGAGAAGCTTAGAACTGTGAATACATCTTATCTGTCTGTGGAATTTTTCCAATTTAAAAAGTTGACTGAAAACTTAAAACCCTGAGCCAAACACACCATGCTTGCAGGGCCAATTTAAAGGGCTGCCCCTTAGGTTCATCCTTTCTATATTGATTGACCATATATCAATATATGGTCATTTGGCTACAGTACCCAGATATTTGGTGCGACACATCTGGATGTTCCTGTGAAGGTATTTTTTTAGATGAATTAATATTTAATTCTGTAGACTTTGAGTAAAGCAGATTATCCTCCATAATGTGAGTGGGCCTCATCCAGTAAATTGAAGGTCCAAATAGAGAAAGACTGTCAGCAAACAGCCTTTGGATTTGAACTGTAACATTCATTCTTTCTTCATGCTTTCCTGGGACTCCAGCCTTCTTTCTGGGCTACACTGTTGCCAATGACTATGCACTTGCAGCTTCCACAATCATGAGAGCCATAATCCTTAAAATGAACTTCTTTCTCTTTCTCTCTCCCTCTCATTCTATTTCCATATGGATATGGATATATATTATTAAAATTAAATATACAATGGAGACTGGACTTGAAAATTCCCTGAGCAGACAAAAACCATTTAAGCCACATAAGCAAAACTTAATTTAGCTTATTCTGCAAAATAAGTGAAACTTAACTTAGGCTATTTCTTGTAAGTGCCTCTGATGATCACAAAAGAAAGTAAGCATCTTCCTAAAAAACAATAGAAGGTAAGCATTTTTAACTAATTCCCCACCATTTGGAAACCGCCATCGTAATAACCAATCATTGCAAAGGTTAAATAACTTCCTCATTTTTACTTTATAAGAAATCCTATAATGCCATCCCCTTAGCTTTGCATCAGTTTTCAACTTGATAACTCTCAGTTTGTGAAATATTCTTAAATACACAACAAACTTACTAAATAATATTTAAATTGGTTTTAATTTTGCTATTTCTGAATATATTACTCTCTCCCTCTTTCTCTACAAGTATAGATACAGATACAGGTATAGATACAGATATAGAGAAACCCTCCTATTGGTACTGTTTCTCTGGAGAACCCTCACTAATATACCAGTTTTGTTTATCTGGGACAGCTTGTTTTCTCAGCATAATTAAGTATCAAGATTTTTACTCTCCAAAGTTACCAGTTTGGATAATAAATTATTTGGCCACCCTATTTATTGAACTTTACAAAAGCAAAACCTAGCCAGTCATTCTCATCTAGCCCATCTGCTCCACTGTACCTTCCTCCCTAATAGACTATAACTGGTTTCAAACCAAAGCTACAGAAATATCACCTTTATACCATAAGGGTTCTCCCTCTCTGTCTCTCTCTTCAAAACTAGGAATTTGAAACATTATCTTATTTGAATTTTTCTTGTTTTCCTTTTTTCATTCCTGATTTACATGTGATCTTAAGTGGTAGGCTGCTTCAGATCCTGCGTCTTTTATTCAGTAACTCTCAGTCTCACATTACAGGACCCTTGGCTTTTCTCTCTGGAACTGCTCTTACTCATGACTTTCTTTTGTTTTCCCTCCTCCCACATTATTTCTCACTCATATTACTGTGTAAAAAGGGTTGTGGGGGTGTGGGGGAACACTGTCCACACTATCATTCAGGGCCTCAACTGCTTCTGTCTACCTATTTCAGCATCCCTAGAGTTTCCAAGAAATCCTCTACATTTGGCTGGCAGATAAGAGGAAAGAAAGGGCCTGAAAATTGAACCAGACCCAGGTACATCTTACTTCTGCCCACATCCTATTGGCCAGAACCTAGTCAGATGACCCACCGAACTAAAAGATAGTCCCACTGTGTTCCAGGAAGAAAAGGAAGTAGAGTCTGGTGAATGCACACATGCAATGCCTGCAATGCTTTCTAAAGGTCAGAGGTATAATGATAAAATGCAATTTGGTAAATACTATTTTTTGATGAGCTAAGATTACATAGCACATGGATGCATCTCCTGATGCTCCAGCCAGACAACAGAATTTAGAATCCCAAGAGGAGCAGATGCATTGCATGTCCTTCATTGAATTTTCTATCAATATCATCCAGATTTGAAATTTCAAGGAGAAAACTGGTATTATAGCTGACGAATAAGTAGAAAACGAATAGGACTGCAATTTTGATGCAATAGACAATTGACCTTTATAAAAATAGAGTGGAATTTCAGTCCATTCGAAAAAAGGAACATACCTGAAGTATTAAGTAAAGCAGTTTACTATGATTAGAGATGACTAGTCAGAAGACTGGGCAATGGTCTTAAGCTAATTCATTATTAATAAATTCAGTTTTATTTTTTCAGATGAATTAGGAAAAAAGAGTTACCAATTCCAGCCTAAAATGAAGATAGTATCTACAAGGTTAGAAGCAATCACTTGCTTAGAATTATAAACCTGAAAAAAAGAAGCCTTCTCAACATAGATGGGAAACCAAACTTCCTTCCAGTTCTCTCAATGAAATCCTATCACTGATAATTATCTCTCAAAATCTGCCCTGTCTTAGGTCTAAAGATCAGATCTCAAGTGTCCTACTGACATGATCTAAGAGTTAAATTTGTTAGGTTATACCCAAAATTAAAATAAAACAAATTATTTACTTCTTAGTTAATGTATCTTATTAGCTTAAAAAGTTTTTTTTAATTCACTTTCTTTTTCTGTTTGCCTTTATGTTGATTCCTTTTTATTATTCCCAGAGCCTGAATTATTCAATGGGACTGGCATCACACAAATGTAATCTACCTTTCATGTTTTGATAGAAGAAAAGCAGTAATGTCTCTGGGAAGACAATCAAAACAGATTCCTAGTAGAAGCAAAGCACATTTTCCTCCAACTCATCCTTCCTATTTGTTGAATTTTCTCAGTCTCATGAAGAGCAAAGTGGGTATGGAAAGCTTCCAGATGTCTCTCTGCTAACTCCTACCCCTAATCTGCTCACTGAGAAGGGAGGAGATGCGAGAAATGGGTTAGATTTACTAATATTTTATTGGATTACAATTCCAAGGGGCTATGGGGGATTTTGATGGTACCAAGGGTTAGTGAGACTCTATGCGGCAGGCATTCTCTTTGGTTCTTCTTTCCTCCATTAGACTAGAGAAAGAAGACTGCCTTTAGGGCCTGATCCTCAACAAATAAGGTCCACAGTCTCTGTCTTCATCTAGTTATAATGCCTTTGAACTCCTTTTCTCACTGTCTTAATTTAAACTTATGTTACGTCACCATTGGAATGTTAAATCTCAGGCCTGGACATGAAATTAGGGAGAAAAGAATAGAGAAAATCTTTCTATAAGACAGTGCTCAATTCAACTTCCTTGAACTTCAATTCAACAGTCAAAGAATTAAATCAATTGTTTAGAATTCTGGGTTCCTAATATCACATATTATATTTATAAATTCATCTATTTTAACTTTAACAAAAATTTCAAGCACTACTTTTCTAAGCATTATGATAAAAGGAAGAAAATCTGCCCTAAGGATGATGGTAAGTAGAGAAAAAGTGTATAGCGTAGCCTCATCACATTGACCTCTGGAAGAAACCTACCTGTAAATTTCACTAACACCTCCCCGCCCCCCGTACATACACACAATTACATTTACAAATTAATTTGCCTACAATTTTACATTTAAATTTACAAAGCCCTTTCCATTACCAATCTGTCAGATATTTAAGGCATACTTCACCCCTACAAGTATGGAAAGTTCCTGGTAAAGTAGCTGTCACATTGTTTCAATATGAAATTGATGTAGCAGCTGATTTTTTGTTCACCATTGTCTGCTTCCCAATGTCACATCAATTCCCAAGTGATAAATGTAAACTGATTTTAATCACTATAGTCAAATGGGTACATACTTCAAGAAACTTCAAGGAAGTTATTATCTAAACCTATAAAATCAAAAAGCTGGAATTTTCCACAGAGATCATTTGTCTATCCGGTTCCTCTAATGGGAGATGGTATAAATTTTTAACCTTCAAAATCTGAGACTAGAGATTTTTTACCCTTTTGGCAGTTAGGAATACATTAAAAACCACAGCAAGTGAAGGATTTGGGTATCGGAAGAGACAGAGACAAAAACATAGAAGGTTTGAGAAATAATTGATACTAAATAATGATATATGATAAATACAGCATTCTTTAGGAGTTTGACCATGGGAAGAAAAGTTAAAGATACAGGCAAGAGATTGTGAGATATCTCAAAATTGGGTGGAGAAGATAATAGAGAAGAATCATATTTAATGCTTTATGGTAAATGTTTGTAAAACATAAACATCTGAAGAAATTTAACTTTAGTTTCATACAAATGAATATATTTTTGACAAAAAGAAACACCAAAAATCTGCTACTCTGGACTTACAAGTTATATCTGTCAGACAGCTCTTGCTGGAAAACATTTCTAATAATTTAAAATTGTTAAATCTCCCATGTTTGTTCAGAACCTAAGACAAGAGACAGATCTTAGGCAAAACCTCGTCTATACAATTTAAGATTCTGGAGGCACACATTCTTCTCTGTCATTTAGAGAGGATGGAAAGAAAGCATTGTCTACACTTAAGCAAACAAGCAAAAATATAATAATATTCCAATCTTTCGAAACCTTAGGCTCTTAGTAGTTTGAGTGTCATGGAGGAACCCTGAAAGAAAATGCCATCAACTTGTCCTTTTCTCCTTCTTGTCATCTGTATGGTATCGCTGTGCCTCTGCACTGGCAATTATCGGTGTTTAAAATTTATGCTCATCTAAGATGACCTGACTGAAAAAATGCAGTCGTTCATCCCTTGAAAAACAGTCATTTAACTCACCTTAACTAACATGACTGTAACCTGTGATAGCCAACTCAAAGAATATAGTAAATTTATAGCAGAAAAGGAGAAGAGGCCTGCAATGCCAGCTTATGAACAATTGCCTATATAACAAAGTTATTCAGATAAATGGAATAAGCTTTCTAAATAGACTTGCTCCGTTTGTTGTTTACATTGAGTTGATCATTTTGGTTCCATTTGCTAGTGCTGTCTTGTTCTAATTTCTGGCAGTGAAGAAAGGAAAGCATCTTAGCGAAAAAGTATATAAATCTTATTAGTTTGAACACAGCTCTTGAACTGAGTTAGTATTTTTCACTCAGGAGAATGTTGCCCTATTAAAGAAATGACCATGCTAGAATTAGATGAGATAAAGTGTTGTAGTAGAAATAAATGTGAATCACAAATTCAAAAGGACTTACAAACAACCCACAGGGAAACAAAGCCGGGGGAGAAATTAAGGAAACTTTGATTTCAAGTACAAGAAACTTTAGGTTATTGTCCAGCATATTTAAAACAATATTGACAAACCAGTGCAAATAAAGATGTAGTAATACCCATCAACATTTCTCTGTATTTTTTTTTAGTCTGGATTTGTAATCTTAGACAATCAAAAATTAAATTTATCCAGTACTTTCTCTCAAAAAGTTTAATATTTAGGAGATGTGGAGGCATTTATTTGCAATGTATGATCATATGTATATAACGATAAAACTATTAGATAAATGCAATTTAGAAATCCTTCAACACTCTTTATTCTGGAAACTTTAAGTGAAAATATAAAATAAAAGATGATTGAGGACATCATTTTCCAAAGTGGATTATACTGGGTATTAACAATTATTTTGTTGGCTAGAGACTGGACAATCTGAGTCATTCAAGAGTTGTGGGATAGGATCTCTGCTCTACCAAATTCTGGCAATGGCTCTAGGCAAATCTCTCCATTTTGTGAGCATCAATTCCTTAATCTGTGAATTGGGGATCTGTTCATTTCCATGATTCCATCTTCCAGTTAAGGATTAAATAAGTATAAATTAAATGTATTGAGAACATACTGTATACCAGATTCTCTTCTAAGCATTTTATATTTATTAAATTATATAACACTCTTAAGGACCCTGAGGTATGTCTTACATATGCTATACATTATAATATACAGTAACTATTACATGTGACATACTGCACATTTATATTAATAGAATCATCATCAATGGTGAGGTCAAGGAGATTATGGAGAAAAGGCAGATCATGTAACCCCTTATAACCCATTGTAAGGACCTTAAGTGTCACTCTGGGTGAGATCAGGAATCATTTAGAGGGTTACAGATGGATGAGGGACATGAGCTGACTTCCATTTTAAAAGGTTCAGAACAGCTATCAACAAGAAGACAAAAAAAAAAAAAAAAAACAAGAAGACAAGAAATAAATATTGGCAAAGATGTGGGATAAAAGGGAATACCTGTATACTGCTAGTAAGAATACAAATTGGTTCAGTCAGTATGGAAAGCAGCATAAAGATTCCTCAAAAAATTAAAAATAAAACTAGGATATGATCCAATAATTCCACTTCTGGGTTATGTTCAAAGGAAATGAAAACAGAATACTAAAGAAATATATGCACGCCATCTATATTGTACATTATTCACAATGGCTGAGATATAGAAACAATCCAAGTGCCTGTCAATGGATGGATAAAAGATATGGTATGTATGCCTATCATAAGAAAGAAGGAAATCTTGCCATTTGTGACACCATGGGTGGACCCTGAAGGCATTTTGCTAAGTGAGATAAGTCAGAGAAGGACAAATACTGTATGATACTACTTGTATGTGAAATCTAAATAAATCAAACTCATAAGCACAGAAAGTAGAATGGTGGTTATCAGGGGCTACGGGGAGTGGGGCTCAGGTTGGAACTGAGGAGATGTTGTTTAAAGGCACAAACTTTCAACCAGTAGATAGATAGTCCTGGAGATTTAATGCACAACATAGTGATTATAGGCAACAACACTGTATGATCAATTCCAAAGTTGCTAAGAGACTAGGTCTTAATTGTTTCCACTATGAAAAAAAATGATAATCACTTGAAGTGACAGAGGCATTAACTAACACTACAGTGGTAATCATATTGCAAATATATAAATGTATCAAATCACATTATGCACCTTAAACTTACACAATGTTATATGTCAATTATATCTCAATAAAAGTTAAAACAATAAAAGGCTCATTCTGACTATGGTGTTGGAAATACATTCCTGAGAGCTAGGGTAAGTGCCAGGAGATGAGGGAAATTCATGTGAAAGATGATGGAGGCTGGCAGCAGGGCTGCAGTGGTGGAGGGGTGAGAATGTTTGGATTCTGGTTATATTTCCAAAGTTGAGTCAGTGGGACTCAACTGAATGTAGGATAAGAAAAAAGGGCAAGGTCAGGGATAACCCAGAAATTTGGGGCTCAAATATCTGGGAGGGAGGCATTGCCATTTACTGAGGCGTGTGGAATATTGTGTCTGGGGTGTACTTGAGGGGGAAAATCAGGAGCTCATAAACTTGTGTACTGCTGTTTCACCATTACTCCACAGGGCACCAGTGGCTCTATACCCATAGTTTTGGAGCTTGTAGGTGCCACTATTGCTGTAATTAGCAAAATGGCACCTAGCAGCCAGTAGGAGCACTTGCAGCTACTCTGCTATTGTACTGCTCTTTCAGGCTCCACCATCCCTTCCTCACTCCTCACTGTGACCCTGGCTGACTCATGAGCACCCAGGAGTCATCACTGCTCACCCGAGGAAAGGGGCTCCGAGCCAACAAAGCTACTCTGCAGGTACAGCTCAACCAGACAGTGGTATACGTAGTAAAATGGGGCAGAGTAGGAAGAGGAAAAGCTGCTCTCTTCTTCCTTTTGTATCATACCTATATTTATAAAGAGCTCAAATGTAGTGCTCAAAAATTCAGTTACCTAAACAGCACCTCAGATTTTACTTACTTTCACCCCTATCTCTAGGATCAAGTGTTCTCAAAAACTATAGGAAAAGTAGATTTGAGTAAAAGCCCCATGCTATGCTAAAATCACGATCACCAACTCTTATTTTGGGTCAAATTCAGCTATTCCCTAAACAGCTAAACTATATATCCCATTCATGTAAATAAAAGTTTCCTATATTTAATCACTAACTACAAATATATAACAATAAATATATTAACTAAAATATCCAGGTAAGGCTAAATGCCAAGAGTGCAGATCTAGTTCTCTCCCAGAAACATCTCTACTTGAAAATTAAAACAGACTTTCACTGGGCTTGTGTCACCAGTTTTCCAGGCATGGCCAAATGTATTTACATTCCATCAGTTGACTAATACAAGACTCTATACTTACCCCTTTGGTGTCTTAGCAGTTTAATCCTCATTTTATAGATGAAACTGTATCAGATCTGAGATTTAAATGCAGCCCTCTTTGACTCCAAGATTCATATGTTTAAGTACTAAACCAATTAGAAAAGCAAAGATCAAGAAAGAATGGGAACTATTCGGGCAGAAGTGACAGGATGAAATGCCTTAGTTTTCACATCTAATCAAAACTTAGGGTAATATCCTTGAATTAGACAATTAAAGCTTCATGTGTGAATATTTGAAGAAAATCACAATAAGTAAAATTGAGATCAAGGCGATACTATTCGCATCACTGAAGAAAATTAAGAGATGTGATTAATGGCATGGTCTTTGTAGACAGACACACCCGAAATAGAATTCCAATGTCTCTTCTCACTAATGGTGTAACCCTGACCTGAGCATGTCATTTACTTTGTTGAGCCATAAGAAGATAAAGTGTTTCAAGTGACTTACAAACTACAACTTTAAGAGTTTATACAAAATAAGAAAGAAAGAAGAGAAGAAAGAAAGAAAGAAAGAAAGAAAGAAAGAAAGAAAGAAAGAAAGAAAGAAAAGAAAAGAAAGAAAAAAGAAAGAAAAGAAAAGAAAAGAAAGAAAAGAAAAGAAAAGAGAAAAGAAAAAAAGAAAAAAAAAGAAAAGAAAAGAAAAAAGAAAGAAAAAAAAGAAAAGAGAAAAGAAAAGAAAGAAAAAAAGAAAAGAAAAGAAAGAAAAGAAAAGAAAGAAAAGAAAAGAAAAGAAAAGAAAAGAAAAGAAAAGAAAAGAAAAGAAAAGAAAAGAAAAGAAAAGAAAAGAAACCTTCAAAAAGCAAAGTAAAATCCAGGCATATGCCAGTGGAGTACACTCACAAAAAGTCATCAGGGGCTGGCAAAACAAACAAAAAACAAGCAAGCCAAGATAGACTATAGGCAAAAATGAGTAAATGTGCAATAAGACTTTCCTACTTAACCCCAAACTGACAATTAGAATCCAAAAAGCTAAAGCAAAAAGACAATACACACACTACATTCCAAAAAGACCAAAGTAAATAGCAGCAGACAGACATTGTTTCTAGAGCTTATTATGAGAGGGAGTGCAACTGCTTTCAACTATCATCCCAACCAATCTACACCCCACTCCTGTCAGTCAATACAAACAAAAGCCAGAGAGGGAGCCAGGGAAGAAGACTGAGAAGGGAAGAGACAGAGACTGAGACAGAGTGAGGGAGAGAAAAAGACAGAAAACTCTCATCTCCTGAAATCAAGAGAGTCACTCCTAGAAACCAGGAAAGTGTAGTGAAACAGACATTTCATTCTCCAGTTAGATATGTGCTTTGAGCTGTCAGAGCCCTACCACTACCCCAAAGCCTATTGATTGAAAGAAAATTGGAGAAAAAGAGCAGAGAAATTCAACAGAACAGCCTGCACATCCACCTTGTGTCAGCTGAGAAAATGTATGAGTTTCAAGCAAGTCCAATGGATCCCACAGAAATTAACAGAGACTGGGCTGACTTGCAAGTACCCCTAAGAGGCCAACTGCTGGTCTGAGGCACTCGGCAGCAAGATACAATGAGATGTACTGACAGGGGGACAACACAGAGGAGGGAGAGGAGGAAGATTTGGGACAGTTTGAGCTAGAACTGCTCTCCCATTTAAGTAACCTGTGCAATGGGTCTTTCTGGGACTGCCAGAGGGTCTGCTTGAGATGATAATATAATTAAGTGTCATCAAGAAAAGGAAAAAGGTCAAGAGAGCATGGTTAAAGTCAATGACTGGAGAAAATGAAACCATTCTTATTTGTACTTCATAGAGTTTAACCTGTTAAATCAATTTAAACTGGTTTTAGTGATAATATAGATAGTGAGCTTAAATTGATTAAAGATCCCATACACAACGAAAATGGGCTAATTATGAACCTTTAGGCACTGAATGTTATAGTATCAAAATGTCATAGGCAAAAATATGTACTATGGGGCCAAATGGCTAGAATGGAATTTTAACAAGTAACACTGAGCAAGTTATCTAATTGCTCTGTGCCTCCATTTCCTCATCTGAAAAGTGGACTTAATAATAGGACCTTCTTCACTGGGTTTTTGTATCAAGTTATATAATATAGCAAGCACACAGAAAGCACTATATAACATGCTAGCCAGCAGCAACTCCATTATTTATTATTAACACTAGAAGAAATAGAAACACGCATGTGGATGATAACTTGAATGCAGCACTCTGAATTTTTAACTGCTGAAAAGAATCTAAACAAGTAAATAATAAATATTTGCATAGTTAGAATAATGTAATTGCCATCAAAGGAAGAAATAGTAATAAATAAATAGGAAAGTAAAAAATTGTGACAGTAGTTATAAGCCTTCCTATATAAAAAGCACAAAATATAAAATAAGTAAAACATCAAAAGAAAATAAGGAGTTGACAAAATGCAAAAATACATTATACATATAAAACTGTCAATATAAATATGATATAAATATGAATATGAAAAATAAACAAAAATTAAATAAAAAGGGAATTTTAAAAATCTAACAATTTATAAAAAATTAAAATTATGATCTAATCAATGTTAGCTTCACCACAGGTAAGCTTAGGGCACATCTAAGTAATGCAGTATAAATTGATATAAACTATTGGAAAGCAATTGATAATACAAATCAAAGATACTTCTTGCCCTTAATTTCAAAAATAATATTCACAGAAGTTATACAAAGGAAATACAGAAAAACACAGAAAATGTAGTACAGACAAATGTATTTACTGCAGCATTATTTAGAAGCAAAAGAACATGATTCAAATGTCCATAAATAAGGTATACTTAGGTATTGGATTATCTGTCCTATTAGAATAGTAAGTATTAATTTAAAATTATATTTTTAATGTGATCAAGAACTTCTATGTTCAGTTAAGTAAAAAGAAGGATATAAAATCAGATAAAATATTATCTCAATTATGTGCAAAATTCCAGCAAAATAACAATACAAAGTGAAAGCACAAAAAGGTTAACAGTATGTGAATCTTTTTTTCTTAATTCTATTTTTGGCAATTTTAGTTTTCTATAATGAGTATATACATTACTCATAACCAGAATTTTTGGTTCATAATTTAAGTTTCAAATAGCAGCAGAGTTTGAAAGCTGAAAGCAGCCCACAACCAAGCCATCCATATGCTGTGTATAAGTGTCTATACATGCACAGATGTGACCTATAATCCAGCACGTGTTATATTTGTATTTTATAAAGCATATTCTCTAACTAGGTTGGTTTCATTGTGCTGTTGCATTCAAAATGTATTCTCTTAAACATTTTATTGCATTTCTTTGTAAGATAAATGTTTACTAGGGATTCATTGCTCTTCTAGGTGAGTTTACTATGGTATAGAGAAGATATATTCTTTGAAGTTTAGTACCCACTCACCATATACTTTTTTCTCTCTTATTTGGTTGTGACACGTGGATTGAATGTTTTCATTAGTCTGAGACTCAGACCTCTTGCCTCCTAAACCTTTTCTTTCTCTTGCCTGTCTTGTCACAGTTTATTAAAAGTACATTTTGTTCTGTGGAATTAGATTCCCGTCTCCTCAGCTTGATGGGATTTTTGTTTCTTCACCTGAGAATTGTATATTACAGGATAATTCAGCAATACTTTAAATCAAGGAATTTAATAAAACTGCTGTGTTGAATAAAATTTAAAGGTACTCTAAAATAGATTAGTCTAAAATATATGGCTTCTCTTCCAGTTTCTATAACCTTTTATAAAGACTTTGAACATTTATGTTCATATGATATGTTTAAATTCAGATTTAAAATGTAAATTATATGCATATATATATGTATACAGATCACATATACATCTGTATCTGTAGAGAGAATTCAAATTGAGAACCATGGAGTTCGAAGGAACAGATGTTACAGGTTAAGTGGCAAGCCCTTTAATCTATCCTTCATTGTTTTCTAATCCTTCTTCCTCTCCCTGCATCTCTCTCGTTCCCCACTCTCTACCCTCTGTGTGTGTGTGCATATACGCATGTGAAAAATATTTAGGCTGCAATTCTCTATCTTTGGATCAAATCTAAAGTAAAGTGGCCTAAAACTGCCAATTACATTTATTTGGTCATTTGAAACTACAGAAAGAAAAAGTAATCTAGGGAGAAGTGGGTGCACCCAGTGATAGCTCTCAGTGCAAGGACCTATAAAGGACAGTAACAGGGTGATCCTCCACCTTCTTCCAGGAGGATCCCTGTGGGTGAACACTGCAGGAATCTGCAGAGTTTAGCACCCATAAAGTGAAGACTGCTTATGCCTGAGGGTTTACTGAAGAGAGGGGACTGCAATCTTTTGGCTCTGGGGCTCTTGTCCCTTCATAGCCATTTTTGTTTTGGTCCTCTAAAGAGATTAGGAAAGCTTTCAAGGAACAAAAGCCACACAGAGCAACCAGAAACAGCTTATACTGAGCCCAGCCCCCTGGTAAGGGGTAGTCGCAACTTTGTCCAGGCAAAAACACCTGAGAATCAGTGCCACAGGCCCCACCCCCAGAACACCACCTGAAAGAATAGGGGAAGAGCAAGTTTATGAAACTCACAGGATTGCAAAACTCCAGCACTAGGAGAAAATAGGATATAGAACTGAAGATTTTTTCTCATGATTTATCTTTCAGTTTAACATTTTCCATTTCTTTTTCCTTTACAACTATTTTTTTATCAACTCTTTGATTTTAAGTCTTTTTTTAACTTTCATTTTTTACATTGATATTTTACAGATATATTCATTGTTGGCTTCTTTTCACCCTAGTAAATCGTATATTTATGTGTATATATGTAAGTTTTGCTTTCTTTACAATTTTGGGATTTAGTGTCATCTAACCCAGAGATGAAAATACACTCAGGACCAAGTGGATTACCCTGTTTTGTCCACCCTGTGAGATTATATTCTCTCGTCCCCTCCTTTTTCTTTTTCCTCTTTTTTCTTTCCTACTCCTTTTTTTCCCTTTTTATTTTCTCTTTTGGTTCCTTACTGCTTCAGATTTGGCTAGTATGTATTTTGCTTGGGTTGTGGCTGATATTTTTATTTTGTTCACTTGTTCATCTATTCTTCTCTGGGCAAATAACTACAAGGAGGAATTCACAACAAAAGAAAGAACTAGAGGTAATTACTCTCTGCCACAGATCTAATCCATATGGGCATAAGTAAAATGTCAGAGCTGGAATTCAGGAAAACAATTATGAAGTTACGAGCTGGACTTGAAAAAAGCATAAAAGACATTAGAGAACCTCTTAGTGCAAAAATGAGATCTAATCAGGTTGAAATTAAAAATACTCTGAGATATAGTCTAAATTGGATCCTCTAACAGCTAGGGTAAAGGAGAAAGAAGAGAGTTAGTGACATAGAAGAAAAGTTTATGGAAAGGAAAGAAGCTGAAGAAAAGACTTAAAAACTAATGGACCACGGTGGAGGCTTCAAGAAATCAGTGATTCCATAAAATGAAAAAATATTAGAATCATTGGGATCTCTGAGGGAGGAGAAAAAGAGAGAGGGCCAGACCATATATTTGAGAAAATCATAACTAAGTACTTCCCTAATCTTGGGAAGGAAACAGGCATTCGAGACCAAAATCAATAAAAAGACATTAACATCCCAACATGTAATAGTGAAGCTTGCAAATTTCAGAGATAAAGAGAAGATTCCAAAAGCAAGTTGAGACAAGAGTTTCTTAACCTACAGCGGTAGGAACATTAGACTGGCATCAGACCTTTTCACAGAGACCAGACTGCTAGGAAAGACAGAACCTGAAAGAATATATGTGACCACTAAAACAGGCCTGCAAGAAATACTAAGGGGGATTCTGTAAGCGAAGAGAGAGCCCAAGAGTAACATAGACCAGAAAGAAACAGAATAGAAACAATCTATAGAAACAATGACTTTAGCTAATGCAATGTCACTAAATTCATATTTTTCAATAATTACTCTGAATGAAATGGGTTAAATGCTCTAATCAAAAAACACAGGGTATCAGATGGAGAAAAGAGCAAGGCCCATCCATATGCTGTCTACAAGAGACTCATCTGAGACTTAACAACACCTCCAGACTGAAAGTGAGGGGGTGGAGAATGATTTATCGTGCTGATGGACCTTAAAAAAAAAAAAAAACAGCTGGGATAGCAATCTTCACATCAGACAAATTAGATTTTAAACCAAAATTGTACTAAGAAATGAAGAGGGACACTATATCATACTTAAAGGGTCTATCCAACTGAAAGAACTAACAATTATAAATGTTTATGCTCCTAACTTGGGAGCAGCCAATTATATCAACCAATTAATAACCAAATTAAAGAAATATATTGGTAATAAAACAGTAATAGTAGGGGACTTCAACATCCCACTAATAGCAATGGACAGGCCATCTAAGCAGAATATCAACAAGGAAACAAAGGCTTTGAATGGCACACTGGACCAGATGTACTTTACAGATGTATACAGAGCATTCAATCCTAAAGCAAAAGAATATACATTCTTCTCAACTGCACATGGAACTATCTCCAGAATAGACCACATACTGAGTCACAAATCAGTTCTCAACTGATACCAAAAGAATGGGATTAATCCCTGCACATTTTCAAAACACAATGCTTTGAAACTAGAACTCAATCACAAGAAGAAATTTGGAAGGAACTCAAACACTTGGAGGTTAAAGAGCAGTCTCTTTATAAGAAATGAATGGGCCAACCAGGAAATTAGAGAAGAATTAAAAAGATTTATGCAAACTAATGAAAATGAAAGCACAACTGTTCAAAACCTTTGGGATACAGCAAAGGCGATCCTAAGATGGAAGAATATTGCAATACAAGCCTCCCTCAGAAAACCAGAAAAATCTCAAATACACAAGCTAACCTTACACCTAAAGGAGATGGAGAAAGAACAGCAAATAAAGCCTAAACCAAGCAGGTGAAGAGAAATAATAAAGATTAAAGCAGAAATCAATGAAATAGAAGGCAGATGAACTGTAGAACAGATAGATAAAACTAGCTCATATAGGAGCTAGTTCTTTGAAAGAATTAACAAGCCAGACTTACTAAAAAGAATAGAGAAAAGACTCAAATTAATAAAATCATGAATGAAAGAGGAGATATAAAAACCAACACCAAGAAAATAAAAACAATTTTAAGAATATGTTATGAGCAACTATATGCCAACAAATTAGGCAATCTGGAAGAATGGATGCATTCCTGGAAATTTATAAACTAACAAAATTGAAACGAAGAAATAGAAAAACTAAACAGACCAATAACCAGCAAGGAAATCAAAGCAGTCATCAAAAACCTCCCAAGAACAGGAGTCCAGGGCCAGATGGCTTCCCAGGGAATTCTACCAAACATTTAAAGAAGAACTAATACCTATTCCACTGAAGCTATTTCAAAAGGTATAAGTGGAAAGAAAACTTCCAAACTCTTTTTGTGAGGCCAGCATTACCTTGATACCCAACCAGACAAAAATACCATCAAAAAAGAGGGAATTACAGACCAATATCCCTGATGAATATGGATTCAAAAATTCTCACCAAGATACTAGCCAATAGGATCCAACACTCTAAGAGGATTATTTGCCATGATGAAGTGAGATTTATTCCTGGGATGCAGTGTGATTCAATATTTGTAAATCAAGCAATGTGATAGATCACATTAGTAAAAGAAAAAACAAGAACACTATGATCCTCTCAATTGATGCAGAGAAAACATTTGACAAAATACAGCATCCACTCCTGATTAAAACTCTTCAAAGTGTAAGGATAGAGGGAACATACCTCAATATAATAAAAACCATCTAAGAAAAGCCCAGAGCAAATATCATTCTCAATGAGGAAAAAATGAGAGCTTTTTCTCAAAGGTCAGGAACATACCAGGGATGCCCACTGTTACCACTGTTGTTCAACATAGTACTAGAAGTCCTAGCCTCAGCAATCAGACAACAAAAGAAATAAAAGGCATTCAAATTGGCAAAGAATAAGTCAAACACTCACTCTTCACAGATGACATGATACTGCATATGGAGAACTCAAAAACTCCACCCCAAATTGCTAGAACTCATACAACAATTCAGCAATGTGGTAGGACACAAAATCAATGCACTGAAATCAGCTGCATTTCTGTACACAAAAAGAGACTGAAGAAAGAGAAATTAAGAAATCTATCCCACTTACAATTGTACCCAAACCAAAAGATACCCAAGAATAAACCTAACCAAAGAGATACAGGATATGTACTCTAAAAACTATAGAACACTTATGAAAGAAGCTGAGGAAGACACAAAGAGATGGAAAAACATTCCATGCTCATGGATTGGAAGATTAAATATTGTGTAAATGTCTATGCTACCTGAGCAATTTACACATTCAATGCAATCCCTATCAAAATACCATGGACTTTCTTCACAGAGTTGGAATAAATAATCCCAAGATTTGTATGGAACCAGAAAAGACCCCGAATAGCCAGAGGAATGCTGAAAATGAAACCAAAGCTGGGGGCATCACAATGCCTGACTTCAAGCTATATTACAAAGCTGTGATCATCAAGACAGCATGGTACTTAGTCACAGCAACTTCTTGCAGACACACCTATGAAGGCAAGGGAAACAAAAGCAGTATGGAATTATTGGGACTTGACCATGATGAAAAGCTTCTGCACAATGAAGGAAACAATCAACAAAACTAAAAGGCAGCCTACAGAATGGGAGAAGTTATTTGCATATGACATAGCAGATAAAGGGTTAGTATCCAAGATCTATAAGGATCTTATCAAACTCAACATCCAAGAAATAGACAATCAAGTCAAGAAATGGGCAGAAGACATGAACAGACATTTCCCCAAAGAAGATCTACACAGGGCCAACAGGCACATGAAAAATGCTCCATATCACTTGTCATCAGAGAAATACAAATCAAAACCACAATGAGATACGACTTTACACTAGTGAGAATAGCTAAAATTAACAAGACAGGAAACAGCAAATGTTGGAGAGGATGTGGAGAAAGGGGAACCCTCTTGCAGTGTTGGTGGGAATGTGAACTGGTACATCCACTCTGGAAAACTGTGTGGAGGTTCCTCAAGAAGTTAAGATTAGAACTACCATATGACCCAGCAATTGTACTACTGGGTATTTATCCAAAAATACAGATGTGGTGAAACACCTGCACCCCAATGTTCCTAGCAGCAATGTCCACAGTAGCCAAACTGTGGAAGGAGCCCAGATATACCTTGACAGATGAATGGATAAAGAATATATGGCATATATATATATATATATATATATATATATAGAGAGAGAGAGAGAGAGAGAGAGAGAGAGAGAGAGAAAGAGAGAGAGAGACTATTACTCAGCCACCAGAAAGGATGAATACCTACCACTTACATTAACATGGATGGAACTGGAGGGTATTGTGCTGAGTGAAGTAAGTTAATCAGAGAAAGACAATCATCATATAATTTCACTCATATGTGGAATTATAAGAAACAGTGAAAAGGACCATAAGGGAAGGAGGGAAACTGAGTGGGGGAAAAATTGGAGAGGAAGACAAACCATGAGAGACTCCTAACTGGGAAACAAAGGGCTGCAGAAGGAAAGGTAGGTTGGAGATAGGGTAACTCAGTGACAGCACTAAGGAGGTCACACAATGAGATGAGCACTGGGCATTATACTATATGTTGACAAATTGAATTGAAATAAAATAAAAAATAAAAATAATTTTAAAAGAAAAAGGTAAAAATATATAAATAAATAAATAAATAAAAAAGAAAAAGAAAAAGAAAAAAAGTAATCCACTCATACTCTATCCATCTTTCTAAAAATAAGATAGGAGAAATTTAAAAGATAGGAGAAATTAAAACTTAAAATACTTTCCAAATACTGGTAATTCAGAGAGCCATTGTTATTTTAATAATTTCACAAAAAAAAGTACTCAGTAAAATTTTTGTTACCTTGACAAGTTATTTAACTTCTCTGATCTTCAATTTCTTTTTCATAGAATAATACATTAGTTCTTCTTAAAAATATAATGGTTATTATTCAAAGCAGGAAAAACACAAAGAAGAAAACAAAAGAAATCATCACTAAAATTAGAGAACAATACAACGTACATTTGTTCATGGATATATACAGAAGAAACAGAAAGGTAATTTCATCCATATTAAAACAGAGTATCACAGTATTATTAAATAAAAAGCATCAAATTTATCTTCTTTGAGTTTAGAAATTTAAAATATCAGAAGTGAAAATAGCTAAATTTCAAATAAAATATTTTTTGCTTCAAGAGTTAATAAGTTCTAAATGACCCCTTTAATGTGAAAAAAAAAAGAAAAAATATATAGAAGTGGACGGTACATTTCCTTTAATGTTAATTTTAATTGTAGAGTTATTCTCATTTTCCAAAAAAAGATATCCTTGAAGTACCATTACCTTATAAATGAATAAAATTTTTAAGTCTACCTGGATGCTTTTTAAAAAAATCTAGAGGGGCCTCTGGGTGGCTCAGTTTGTTAAGTGTCTACCTTCAGCTGAGGTAATAGATCCTGGGGTCCTGGGATCAAGCCCTGGCATCGGGCTTCCTGCTCAGTGGGTATACTGCTTCTCCCTCTCCCGTTCCCCCTGCTTGTGCACTGCTCACTCTCTCTCTCTCTCTGTCAAATA
The DNA here is from genome assembly GCF_003254725.2 of Canis lupus dingo. Lineage (NCBI taxonomy): Eukaryota > Metazoa > Chordata > Mammalia > Carnivora > Canidae > Canis > Canis lupus. The sequence continues at coordinate 50,208,749 of NC_064255.1, read as the reverse complement.
AATAAATAAAATCTTTTAAAGAAAGAAAAATATAATAAATTGTTTGCCAAGAAGAAGATTCCTTCTGCCTTTAATTAATTATTCCTCCATTAATTACCTTCATAAATTCATATTCATATATTGAATTGAATTTGTTCTAACTACTCTACATCTAGTTGGCTTTTTTCATTACCATTTTCATATGTTCTGATATTTTATCCCTCAAAGACTAGTTAAAATGCTCTTTTATAGAATATCCTTCAGTCACTCTAGTCAGATATAATTTTTCATTTTTTCTAAGCAAGCTTTGTATCATATTTTACTTGAACTATTTTGGTTCTTATTACTTTCTACCTTGCATCCCTCCTACTTTAGTGCAAGCATTTTGAAAGCAAATGAAATATATTTTACATTCTTGAATCACCAATGCTATTTTCAGTATACCTATTTTAACATAGTAGTATCCAATAGGTGTCCAATAAGTACTAATTGAATGCTCAAATTGGCATTTTTATTAGAGTTGTAATATACCCCTGAAACTAAAATATTGCTTAACACTGAAATACTATTTGAAATACTTAAATACTAACTTTTTTCAAAAGCATACTTTATAATTGCTATTCTAATACTTTCTATTCTATCAACAAATTTCCTTAATTTACTGAACACACTAGTAGAAAATATGACCTTTTTACAAGAAGATGGGAGCCTTTACTGAGTATGTACTTAAACATATTTGGGGGGGAAATATCTACCTAAATATAGAAAATGTTTTCACAAAATTGCTACATGCTAATCTTCAAATATTATCTTTAATAATGATGGATACTCACTTAACAGCCAGTTAAAGAGTAGTTGTGTTAAATTCTACCCTAAATTAAATGACTATTTCAGACACTCAAACAGGTTGATGATAACTCTTCAATTAGTGTTGCTCTCATGTCTGGCCTTTCAGAAATGCCTGGGGAAACATATACTTAGATATCTGCTTCAAATTTGTGTTAATTTTATTTAATTTTTAATTAAATTTTAATATTGGGATAATTGATAAATATAATTTACTGAGTTCTATTAAGACATGTTTTCATGACTTGAGGATAACTTTGATTATGAACATTCAAAATGCCTATGAAGAATAAAAGTTGCCAAAGAAACTGAAAAATTCTGAAACTGCCCAGTGTTTGGTGCTAATGGAGTTTGGTATTAATGTTTTGCCAAAAACCTACCTCCAACATAGCTATGAATCTGAAATTTAGTCTTGTGACTATTCTTCCAATAAAAATAATATAAAATATGTGAGGACCCCAGATTATCACTTCTTGTTGGAGAAGAAATACTTAAAATATCTAATGTTTATAACACTGTTCTAGAATAATTTATGATGAATTAGTGCCTTTTAAGCATATACATTTTTAAATTTTTTTCTTAAATTTATGAAATATTTTCATGTGTTCATAAAGTACTTTAATATCAAGCAACATGTACTTTCAGATCTTAAACAAAGGTTTTATCTACATTCCTAACTGGTTTGACCACCACAACCACCCACCCCCACACACACCCACTCACACACACACACACACACACACACTATCTTTCAAATCATTTTTTGAATGAAGAAAGTTAATCATGGGGAAACAAAGCTGCAGACTTGATATGCCAATTTATCACTATAAATTTGTACAGGAATCTTTTATTTACGAAATAGAGCATTCCGTTTTGTTCTCAGCAAAATTCAGGAAAGAGTTCAGGGCAGGTCTTATCTTCATTTTACACATGAGGATACTAAGGGTTGTAAAGATAAAAGTGAATTGCCTAAATTCGAGCAAAAGAAAAAAATTCCAGGACCAGAGCTAAAAATCAATTCTTACTTCAGTGCTTTTTCTATTGCCTCCCTTTGCCTATAAATAGAAGGCTCAAGGAACAATCATTATAGGTAAGGTTTTAATCAATAAAAGTAAGAGATACCCATGAAATATTTCAATAATTTCTTATATATTTATTGAGGGCTTATAATGCTCATGATACTGTCTATATGATGCTCTGGAAAATACAGAAATCACATTTTAATGCACTTACTTATGTATTTAATCATCTATTTATTCAATAAATAGTAATTTAGTAATTTTCTTGATTATTCTTTGTATATTCCCTGCTTTATCTTAGACCTAGTGAATTCTAAGCAAAAATACTGTGATGAGACATTCTCTGATTATCAGACCATTCTCCACAATACTTACTGTAGACTACAGATGTGAAGCTTGCTGATGCAATCTATTGAGAGGAATTTGAATATTGCTGCTAACATTAAGTGGGTAAATAACTTTTATCCCTATGTTTTCAAATAAGTGATGCATTTTATGAATGCTTAGCCATCCTTGATATGCTGGTGGCTGATCTTGCCCTGTAATACTCAGTACCTAGGACATCCTAAGGGAACAAAACATGTATCTGTTCCACTTTGGGGGGATCATTAATGAAGACCATCTACTTGACTGGAGATGAAAAGACTGAATATTCTGAGAACTCATTGCAGTTAAACAATAGTCTTTAAATATAGGAACTTCTTTACTGTCAGTTCAGTGTACTTGGAAAAGCGAGAATCTCTCAATTCATCCACTGAGTATGGGTACAATAGGATATAGTATCATGGACTGCTCAACTACCATACACATTTTTTTTAATTACAGCTATTCTGACAGGAATGAGGTGATATTTCACTGGAGTTTTGATTTGTACTTCCTTGATGATTAATACAATTGAATTTTTTCACATGTGTTAGCCATTTGCATATCTTCTTTAGATATATACCTATTGAAATACTTAGCCCATTTTTAAAATCAGGGTATTGATTTCTGTTTTTGTTTTTACTATTGAGTTATAGAAATGTCTTATACATTTTGGAGAAAAAAACAAAAAAAAAAACAAAAAAACAAAAGACAGCGAGTGTTGGTGAGGATGTAGAGAAATCAGAACCCTTGCACACTATTAAAATGAACGCAAAATGTTGTAGCTGCTATGGCAAACAAGATAGAAGTATCTCAAGAAATTAAAAAATAAATACCATATTATTCAGCAATTCCACTTTTGGGTATTTATCCAAAAGAACTGAAATCAGAATCTCAAAGAGATATTGGCAATGCCATATTCTTTGCAGCACTATTCACTATAGCCAAAATGTGGAAACAATTAAATGTCCATGAACAGATAAATGGGCAAAGAAAATGTGGTATATACATACAATAGAATACTTCATCCTTTAAAAAGAAGAAAATTCTGCAATATGCGGCAACACGTATGAACCTTGAAGACACTAAGCTTAAGTAAAGCAAGCTAGTCACAGAAAGACAAATGTTGCATGATTGCACTTATATGAGATTTCTAAAATAGTCAAATCATAGAATGCAAGAGCTGAATGGAAGTTGCCAGGGTCTGGGGAACAAGGGAATGGGAAGTTACTAAACAATGTGCCTAAGTTTCAGTTAAGTAAGAGGAAGAGGCTCTAAAGATTTGTAATATAACATTGTACCTATGGTCCACAATAATGCATTGTGCACATACAAATTTATTAAGAGATCTCATGCGGAGTGTTCTTTTCACAGGAAAATAAAATAAAGTGAAAATATTAAAATATTTTACCCTGTATAGGTAGGTGCCTCTGTGAAAAGATTCACTCATTAAGAGGTAAATAAACATGCTCTTCTACAGTCACCCTCCAAAAAAAAGAAAAAAATAGGCCTTACTCAGATTAATACATTGGGAAAAAAGTTCTTATTTTGATTATAGCACCACTGGATTATTTTATTGATCTAAATATTCAATCTGATATCTTCTAATGTTTAGCTGATATATCAAAATAATATGCTGTTTCTAATAACACTCTAATACTGTAGCTTTTATTTTTCCACTGAATTAATATATGTGTTAAAAGATAATTTAGTAATTGCCTAAGTGGCAACCACTGAACAAGGAGTGTTAGAGAATATAAGGATAAATAAGAGAATCTAAAGACTCGGTCTTGGGGAAGATAAAAAGTCTAGAACAGACTCCTAAAATAGAATCCAATTCAAGCGTATAATAGTGCTGTGGGTATATTCTCTCATGTATACAAGGAAGGACATGACTAACTTTGCGTGGAGTCAGGGAAGGCTTCAGGAGGAAGTGATTTCAACCAGGATGGGAAAGAACAGGAATTTGCTTGAAGAAAAGGCACTGTGCCCACAAAGAGAAAACAACAGGCAGAGCCAACTCACAGAATGGGGAAGTAACTAGGAGAATACTAGTGCACCTCTTGCTCTGTACAAAGGAGATATAATGGGGGAAATGGTGAGAGATGAAACTGGAAGAGTATATTAAAGGTAGATAATGAAGGACACAGTTTGTCTCGCTAAAAATAAAGTCTGACCCCATCCAATTGGTATGGGGAGTATCGTTAACAACTGCAAGATGAATTGGAGAATGTAAATACAAGGACAAGACAACTAGGAAGAAGTTTCCAGCAATAATCAGCAGCCTCCAAACCTTTTTTTTATCGTGAAATCTTGTCAGTAAAAAAACTGAGCATTCACTCCCTATTACCTGCATATCTTATAACATCTATTTACATATGTAAAGTATGTCTTAAAGTTCATATAGAAATTTAAAAGGATAAGAAAAAATAAGTAAGAGAAATTCTAGTATGTCTTTTCATGACTTTCATGGGCCATCCTCAAGTGTGTCTGTATCTCTCTTTAGAAATCACCAGACTAGACAACAGTTTGTGGAGACAAAGCAGGGAAGGAGAAGAGAGAAGGGTGATAAACCTGATCTAGAAAGCAGATTCCTATGAAGACGCTAAATGGACATACAGATGGGAGAACAAGGAAAACTTAAGATTTGTGATCGAGTTGCAAGTTTGACAATGTTTTCATCAATTAACAAAGGGCAGACAGGCTGAGGAGCAAGTATATGGGGATTGGGAATAGAGAGATGAGGAAGTTAGATCAATGCAATCAGTTTTGAACTTTCCAGTATAAATGTCTTTTATATAAAGGTCTGGGGAGCTCAGAAGAAAGAGCTTGAAATATACATTTAAGAACTACAGGCATTGGCTGGTGACTTAGATTCTGAAAAGGATGAAATTGTCTGGGGAGGGAGTATAAAAATAGCAGTGGTCCTTAGGCATGTGGGAAGGAGGTTATACTCTTATTTTGAGAAGCCAAAGAAAGGTTGGCTCTTCTCCCCATATAAATGCAGAGCAAATATTTCCTAATTAATTTTAGGAAATTCCAAATCATGCAAAGAGAATAAAAGAGAACACTATTGGGGATTAAAAAAAATACACGGACTATGTCATGTGATGGAATATATTTTAAGAAATCAGTTTGATTAAATACGTTTATAGGCTTAAAATTATAACTGCATAAATTTGGGCCTCAAAATATCCAGCAGAAATTAAACTGAGCACAGAAAATAGATTCTTTTAACTCTGATTCCAGCACAGTGTAAATTGGGCAGGAGCCCAGCATTGTAATTGTTTTTCTAGTGGATAGAGTAACTCAAACAGTGAAATGCACCGCTAGCCAGCTTAGGAAAGGAAGGACACATACCTTTTCTTATTATTAAATTCTTCTCCCATATGACTTGCCTAAGGTAACAAAGAATTAATAGTGAAAATGGGAAATAGCATAGCATAATGTGCTATCTTTTTTATGAAAGATAATGCTCTTGATCCACTATTGGTCGAGTATGCACTTTTAAATTATTTCCCATAAGTGGCAAGAGACTTGTGTTGATCCATCCACAATCTCTGTATTTAGGAGCACTCTGTTTAGAAAAACTACAAATCCACATCTTTCCTTTTCAATTCAGAAATTCTCTGAGGCAACTTTGTAAAACTCATTCTAGGGAAAAAAATAAATAAATAAAGGTCCGTGTTACCTGAATTCACTTTATAGGAACTTAACCTGCAGAAGAAAGAAAATTAATTAAATTCCCACTGAAACCTTAGTCCCCTATGAAATTGAATCAACACAATTTTCTGCCCTTTGGTTTCATCAAACTTGACTGTAATTAATACTTTGAAGTTGTATTTCAAAATCTCACAGGAAACAAGGAGAACTAAAAACTTTCCCCTTCTGTTTGCTTGGGGCATTGACTGATTGACTGTTAGTCTTTGCTTTATAGGGAATCTTCAGTTCTTTAAAAAACAACAGTAACAAAAGTCTATAAATTTCTATTCCGTAATAAGCAAATAGCTACCGAGGAAAAAGGAAATGAAGAAGCCAATCTCCCCAGATTTTGTTTTCTCCCTCAAAACGCCACCACAGATGGGACAAAATCACTTTAGCAGTGTTCCTGGACTTCATCAGCTTTGTATCTATTACCCTCAAAGGCAAACAGCCTAAAAGGCTCTGTCATTAGCTGAGTCCTTATTGGGCTCGTCTACACAGATAATCAAAGGAATTGCAGAACTTCAACTCCAGTTGGCATCTTATGCCTGATTTTATTTAACTAGAAATTCCCTGGCCTTGGTGCCCCTGGACAGAGCATTTTTTATCTTTTATTTGAGTGGGCCAAATGTTTTAGATGTCTTCTTTCTGACACTTGGAGGTCTGAGCTAATGGCATTTGATAAAAGATGTCATTGATTTTCATTCTACTAAGTGATTTATTTGGGCTACCTTTGTTTTCCTACCGACTTCTACCAATTGGGGATTGAATGTTAGCGGTCCCTTTTGCTCTCTAGTTCGTGAAGCATGGCAAACATAAATAATACAACTACATTTCACAGAGGAGGTCAGGAGGAGAAACAGCGCATGCAAAGGGAAGCTTTGTGGAAACAGCTGCTAGGCCTTCCAGAAACAGCTCAAATATAATAAGAATGTCTATGTTTTAGGACCAATGAACTGTGAGGGGAGGAGGAAAAAGGAACATAGTTGTTGGCAGAAAAACATTTGTTTCGTTTCTAGAAAAATTTGACTTTTGGCACTGTCTCTGAATATTGTTTAGAATGTTTTAACTCTTAGAAATAAAAAAGCAGCAAAAATGCTAAAATTTATTTCAATAATCTAGTCATATTCGAACTTTTTTAGCTACTTGTCCATCATAGGCACTGAACAATCAGAACAGATACATAATAGTAGCTATGTATAATAACATAGCACTTCAAGATTCAACATTTATTGAGCATCTAGTATTTACCTAGACTATTCCAAGCATTCATATGTGCCTGAATACAATTAACCCTTATTGCCATCTTCCTGAAAAGTATTATTATATTTCTGTTTTAATAATAATAATAGTGAAAGGGGTAAAATACCACACCCAGTTAGTAATTGGGAGAGAAATTTTCAACCCATGCTCCTTAACGTGAAATTCAATGTCTTTTTTTTTTTTAATTGAACTATATAGTTGACACACAGTGTTCAGGTATACAACACATCTGCACGCAACATCAGGTATATAACATATCTGATACAACATTCTATACACTATGCTATGTTCACACAATTACAGGTACTGTCACCAATGATGCTATTATAATACCACTGAGTATATTCCTTATGCTATATCTTTTGTCCTCATGACTTAATTATTCCATAACTGGAAGCTTGTAAGTCCTGTTCCCCATCACCCACTTTGCCCATCCCCACCACTACTCCTCTCCCCTCTGGCCACCATCAGTTTGTTCTCTTCATTTATAGGTCTATTTCGCTTTTTGTTTGTTTATTCATTTGTTTTGTTTTTTAGATTCCACATATAAGTGAAATCATGTGGTATTTGCCTTTCTCAGTCTGACTTATTTCACTTATCATTATACCCTCTACATCCATCTGTGTTGCTGCAAGTGAAAGAGCTCATCCTTTTTATGGCTCTTTATATATTATTATTATTATATTATTATATATTATATAATATAATATACATCTTATATTGATATATAATATATACATCTTATATTATATATATTATATATATGTGAGATATATATATATATATATATAATATATATATCACATCTTCTTTATCCATTCATCTATCAATGGACATTCAGGTGGCTTCTATATCTTGGCTATTAGAAAGCATGCTGCAATAAACATAAGGTTGTATATATCTTTTCAATTGGTATTTTTTGTTTTCTTTGGGTATATACCCAGTCATGGAATTACTGGATCATATGGTATTCTTATTTTTAATTTTTTTGAGAAAACTCCATTCTGTTTTCCATAGTAGCTGCACCAGTTTACATTCCCACCAGTAGTGCACAAGAGTTCCTTTTTCTCCACATCTGAAATTCAGTGTATTTTTAACTCTCACTGTTACCTCTCTCTTTTCTCCCTCTTCCTCCTCTCTCCCTACCCCTTTCACTTCTTCTCTTTCTCTTGCTCCCCCCTCCCCCGGCACACACACACACACACACACACACAAGTTTCAAAGTCCTTTTCATCTTAACACCTGCTGTCTCTTGTGCTGAAGTTATTAAATTGTGTCATTTTCTAAAGTGCCTGGTGAATTGCTCTGTTTATCAAATTTATGACATGAGATTTAAGACACTGTGTGTGTCAGATCTGTGCCATGCAAAGTCGAAAAGCAATTTCATTGATTTGGCTACTTAAGTTTCAGATAATTTTTCACTGATTATGATAATTATACTGTTTATATCTGACTAATTCTACCCTATGGTTACCTGCCTCAGTCTAGCTTATATAATTATACAATCATAGCCCCATTTCTTAATGGAGACTCTGATCCATATATCCTAATGTCATCCTAAAGAAAATGCCTAAACTATCCAGGTAGATTACAGAACTTGGAGTCTCCAAGCAAGGCTTCTTCATTTCTTTTAGGGAACAGAAAGTCTGTGTAATAAGCATCCTAAAGGTATTTTCATACTACTTCTTGTCCTTCGTTTGCATGAAAACACCCTCATCTATAAATGGAAATAACCACCAGTATTACTGAGACCACACAAGGTGCGTGTCTATGAAACACACTTTTGCATTATTTTTTCTCATTTAATCTCTACCACAATCCTTCAAGAAAGATATCATTGCCTATTTCTTTTGGACTTCTATAACAGAATACCATAGACTGGGTGGCTTATAAATAACAGAAATTTACTTCTCACAGTTCCAGAGGCTAGAAAGTCCAAGACCAAGGCACTGGCAGATTCAATGTCTGGTGAGAGCCCACTTCCCAGTTCACAGATAGAAACCATGTGTCCTCACATTGAGGAGGGATGAAAGAGCTCTCTGGGTTCTCTTTGGTAATGATACTAATCATAATCATGAGGCTTTCTGCCCTCGTGACCTCATCACCTCCCAAAGGCCTCACCTCCCAATACCATCACATTAGGGGTTAGGATTTCAACCTAAATAAGTTTTGGGATGACATACACATTCAGTCCATAAAATTATCTTTCTCACTTTTACAGGCAAGAAAATAGACTCAGAAAGGTTAAACAATTAGGTAAGGAAGATGTTAAATAGAAGACCCCTGGTTGGAATATAAATCTATCTGATTCTAAACTATCTATTCTTTCCTCCCTAAGGCTCTGTCTTCACAGGCTTTTTTTTTTTTTTTTAATCTTTTTTTTTAATTTTTATTTATTTATGATAGTCACAGAGAGAGGGGCAGGGGGCAGAGACATAGGCAGAAGAAGAAGCAGGCTCCATGCACCGGGAGCCCGATGTGGTCTCCAGGATCGCGCCCTGGGCCAAAGGCAGGCACCAAACCGCTGCGCCACCTAGGGGTCCCTTCACAGGCTTTTTGTATGTGAATATTTGCTTGTTTTGTTTTGTTTTGTTTCAATTAAAAGCATACAAAAGAAATGACAGAGGCATTGCTAATATTAACTCAACTACTATTTGATACAAACTGTTGAATGGGTAGTTTCCTAATGTCAATGTTATGGAAACATATCACCTAAAGAAACAGTTATTAATTCCAACTGGAGAATAAATTATGAGACTGTGTATAATTTCAGACATTACAACCAATGATAATTTGAAGTTCATAACGGAAAGTTTCTGTCAAATCAGGTATACTCCACCTACAAAGAAATTCAATGCACTGGTCAACAAAATATATTCTTTTATTCTTATTGCTTTGAGGACATTTTAGAAATACAAGCTTAAAAAGATAACTAGAAAATTCAGGACTGTGGATACAATATGGAAGGAAAAAAGATTACCTCCTTTCTTTAGAAAAAAATTAACCTTAGCATTTGGTCATTGTTCATGTTCATACTGGCATCAGGGACTAGTGTCAAACATACTATTATTATTAACTTCAGATATTTCTCTCTGTACTGATAGTTATAGATAGTCACCTCTATATGAATAAGGGTAGGAAAATTTCACTCAAGATCATGTCAGTATGTCTGAGAGATCTATTATTTGAACAAAAGAGTTATACTATCAGACAGAATCCTTGGAGCAAATTTAGAGACTACTTAACTTGGTTATCTGACAAGGCCAGAGGCCAGAGCTCTACAAAATGGCCTTATATAAAGATGTCATAAACTAGACAGTCATCATTCTTTTTAGCCACTTAGCATCTCAGCCTCCTTCCTATGTGGAGTAATTCCACACTTTACAAGTCTTTATAGCAAGAGGAAAGGATTATCGTCCCAGAAGTGAAAAAATATAAGACATTCACTTCACAGGATCCTCTAAAGCTAGGGTTTTTTTTTTTTAATTTTTTTTATTTTTTTTAAAGCTAGGGTTTAAAGATGAACTTGGACTCTGCCAATCATGTGCATCTGTATTAGACTTTAACTCAGCACCTAGACTCCCTAGTTAGCAGCGTTAGCGGTTGCTATAAAAGGTTGAAAAGTTGGCAAACTGTGACAGCTGGTAGTCAATGAAGACGGCAACAGTTTTATCATCAGACCAGTATTGAAATGTAGCTTGGGTTTAAGTCCTACGTCCAAGTACTTAGCCTGGCTCTCCGGTCTCCTAACTATGCTGAGAGCTTCCTAATATCCTTATAATAAATTTCCACCCTGATACAATTAGCTGGAGTTTGTTTCTACTGTTTGCCTACTTAAAAACTGTTGATACAAAACTGCCTCCCTTTTACAATAGGATCAACAGGAGGCTTTGTGCTAACAGGCAGTAAGATGGAACAATTATTATTGAATTAGAAGAGGAATGTCAAACTGATCATTTATAGAATGTCTATGCCTGTAAAGTAACATTAACTCCAGTAATTATCACTAGTAGTCAGTAGCGAGAATCTCCAGGATCCTTTTCCAAGTCTGTTCCTGCTGAATTTCTCTTCCTTTTATCATGAGTTAGATTCAGCCCATCTGCTGCTCCCTTGTAATATTACTCTATTTTTATGATGAATTAAGTGATACAAAAATAGTTGGTTCAATATGTCCAAACCCATTGATATGTTGCTTACTGGGGAATATGGCTCCTAAGGATCACAGGTGTTAAAGTGGATCTAAGAAAATTGGTAAAGTTAATGTTGCCCTAAATCTTGCACACTTGGCACCATGAGGATCAGCTACAATCCCGCTCTGCATTCTCAAGGAGAATGTTTCTGAGTTCAGTTTATCAGGTTCAGGCAAACTGACATCTAGCTAACCTTTGCTCTTTACTATCTATATTACCAACATCTAACAATCGTAGCTGCCTTTCCTCTTCCTGCCCCAGATTTCCATCACAGCCATTACTAAAGTTTGATGTTATTAGCATTTAAGTATAGAAACCTGCTCTAATATAAGAGGTTTCACCCACAGAAATTAGTACTCATAATCTGAACAAAGCCAGACAAAAGTTGATTTTAACTAACAATTTTATATTAATAACTTGGAGTTCTCAAATAGAGAATAAGAACTTTTGTTTTGTTTTGTTTTTAAACACTGAGTTACAGAGAGGGGAATAAACACATTTTGAATTTAGAAACAGTTGTGTTTCTATTAATTCTTTTTTGATCTCAAGAGAAAAGGTGCATTTTTATAATAATTTTCATTGTTTATAATCATCACATTTTTTTGTCAGCATGAAGTCAGGTCCTACCATTTGAGGCCAATTCTCAAATAAGATTCCTACATATAGACATTAATATATTAAGCAAAGCTGTTTTAAATGATATGCCTTTTGAGTTTTAAACACAACTCTTAAATTTAAAGCTTTTTTTACATGCACCCTGTAGAAAGACTTTCTACAACTAACAAAATTTAGCTTTTAAACTGTGCTTTTATTGTATCATTTTCTAAAAGCTGGTGAAATAGAAGGATAGTGTTTAAGATCAAAAATTGTGTCAAATTGTGTGGATTTAAATACTGTCTTCACCATTTATTAGATTTTTGAACTAGGGCAGATAACTTAGTCCTTCTATGCTCCAGTTACCTAAAATGAAAATGGGAATAACAATAGAACCTACAGTATAGGTTGGTGTGAGAATTAAAGCAGCTGATACACACAAAGAACTTGGAATTATGCTAGAACAAAGTGAATGTGCAATAGATGTTAGCTATTTCTATCATCATTGTTCCAGATATAAATAGATACTAGGAGAAAGTATAGTAAAATGAGAAAAGCAGGTGCCTTGAAGTAAAAACTCCATAGGTTCAAATACTGGAATCCTTAAAAGATGTAAAATTTGTTTGGTTAAATTTAGATCTGGGTGATATCACCAACATGGCGAAATAGGTTGTTCCTGGCTTCCCTCCCCCTCATAAGAAGAACTACTGACAACTACTCAAGAACAAGACACCACTGAGAGAATCCTAAAACATCGGGGCGAGGCTGAAGCAAGCCCCTGTACCTCAGACCAAGGCAGATTGCTGTAGAAGGATAAAAGAAGTGGCTACATGTTGCCATATTGCTCTTCCCCAGGCTAGCACAGAATCACACAGAGAGGTCTCCCTGTGCCTTTAGTTCTACAGTAGGAAAAGAAAATCCAACCAGCATCCCATGGCATTGGGTTCACTTTGTGGGAGCCCCTATCCGACCTCACACTATGGGGATTGCAAAGGAATCTGTGGAATTCAGCCACTAGGAATCTGTGATGCAAAAGAAGAGAGGGACCTACAACAACCAGCACACAGATCTTGGCAGACGGAGTCATACCTGCCATGCCCAAGTCATAATCCCAACCCATGTTTTGCTCATCTGCACAGCCAAGTTGGGGGCTCACTCTGACCAGGGAACTCAGTGGGGTACAGATCTGCCTGTTATGGGCCCTCACATGAGGAGTTTTGCCAGGCCTAGTGCCTGGTTGGCCCATGCCCAGGCAAGGAGGGGAGTCACAGCAACATACACTGTGGAGAGTATCTATAGGCTCCATCTGACAAGAAAGGCTGGTGACAACTCCTAGAAGCTATGCAGCCCACCAGCACTATAGCAGAGGGATAGGAAGGAAAGGAAGAGCTGATCACCCAGAGCAAAAGCCAGTACCAGGCATGGATGTTTCCTGTGCAATGCACAGGCAGGCAGTTTAACTCACAGCCAAGGCTAAGGGGACTCCCAGACCTTCCCAACCAGCAAGGCTGCTAAGGAAAGTGAGTCTAGCCTAGAGCAGCCTCTCCCCCATCCACCTAGGCAAAGAGTCTGAGATATAGCTCCACCTTTGTGGAGAGTATCTTCTAGTCCCACCTGATGACAAGAGCTGGTGACAACTCCTGGAAACTGTACAATCCAGGGGCACTTCAGCCAGAGAAGGGCAGGTAGAGCTGGTAATTTCAAAGCAAAATCAGTAGCCCTCTTCAGCCAGGGAACTTGGGGTGCAGGTCAGTTTAAGACAAGACAATGAACAAAAAACTTTACCAGTTTTAGAGTTGCTTCCCCACTGTGCCCTGGTAGAGAATCTAATTAATAGCCCCACTCATCACAGAATATAGCCTTCAGTTTGTCCAACCAGGGGACCCACCCAGAGCATACAAGAAGCTGCACAGCCTATTCAATAGCCAGACATACAGTGGTATTTGCACAGAGATCATAGCATATGGCTTCCCCCATCTACGGGGCAAAGCCAGTGGTCTCACCTGACCAGGGAATTTATTTTTTTTTTAAGATTTTATTTATTTATTCATGAGAGACACAGGAAGAGAGGCAGAGACATAGGCAGAGGGAGAAGCAGGGTCCTTACAGGGAGCCTGATGTGGGATTCAATCCCCAGACCCTGCAATCATGCCCTGAGCTGAAGGCAGACGCTCAACTGCTGAGCCACCCAGGTGTCCTCCTGACCAGGGAATTTAGAGCACATTCTAGCCTGGTTGAAGTCCCCAAACAATGAGCTGTACAAGCCCTGAGTTACACCATGCTGCTCTGCCAAAGCAGGGAAACTAATTCCTAGCCCCATCTAGTACTGAATATAGTATCCAGTCTCAACCATCTAGTAAGCTGGACCAGAGCCCAAGCAACCATGGAACCCATCCTATAGCCTCATTTGTATAGGCGACAAAGCCAGACCATCATATCCAACTGTTCTCAGCCAGAGGCACATACCCTACATCCTTGTGTCCTCAGAGCTTGAATAGTTGCTTTACCCAAAAATAGACTATAGTAATAGGTTCCACTTGCCCAAGGACATTACAGAAGACATACTCAGAAACTAAAACTAAGCTGACTGGTGAAAAATCGTCTCTGCCAAAGCAAACCTGTCAAGTCTGGAATAGGAACCCAATTACTCAAATGCATAGATACCAATATAAAGAATCAAGGACCACATAAATATAGGTAAATATGACATCAACCAAAAGTAACTAATAAAGCTCCAATAACTGACCTGAAAAAAATGGAAACCTTCAAACTGTCAGATAAAGAATCAGAATAATCCTCTTAAGGAAGTTTAATCAACTGCAAGAAAACACAACTGAATAAAATTAAGAAAACAATTCATGAACAACATGAGAAGTTCAACAAGGAAATAGCAATCATCAAAAAAAGAAAAATAAAAAAGAAATAGAAATACTAGAGTTAAAAAATACAATAACTGAAATGAAGAATTTAACCATTTCAAAGGTAGAGTTGACCATGCAGAAGAGTAAGTGACCTGGAGGATAGCACATTAGACTGGGAGTTAAAGAAACAAAAAGAAAAAAAGAATGAAAAACTGTCAAGAAAGCCCATGGGATTCATAGGTCACAACAAAAAGAAATGATATTCACATTATGGGAATTCAAGAAAAGAAAACTAAAAAGGGACAGAAGGTATATTTAAAGCAATAATTGATGAAAATTTCCTGAACCTGAAAAGAGAAATGCACATCCAGATCTATGAGGTGTAAAACATCCCAAATAGGTTAAATACAAACAGGGCTACACTGAGATACATTATAATTAAGTTACCAAAAGTTAAGGATAAAAAAAAAATTAATTTTAAGAATAGCAAGAGAAAAAGCAGTTTTAAACAAGACAACCCTCCCATGAGACCACTAGTGGACTTCTCAACAGAAACTATTCAGGCCAAAGGAGAAAGGAATGGCATATTCAAAATATTGAAAGAAAATGCTGTCAACTAAGAACTCTATACTCAGCAAAAGTGTCCTTTCAAAAACAAAGGGGAGATGAATTTTTCCAAATAAACAAAAGCTGAGGGAGTTTATGACCATCCAGCCTTACAAGACATATCAAAGGGAGTTCTTTGAGTAGAGTTAAAGGAACACTAGTTAACATCATTAAAACATAAAAAAGGTAGTGCAAATCTCACTGGTAATGTCATAAATAAATAGTCATAATTAGATTCTGCAATATGAATATAGTGGTGCATAATTCACTCACATTTCTAATTTAAAAGTTTTAACAAGTAACAAAAAATAACCATAACAACAATAATCTGTTACTAATTACACAATATAAAAAACATGTAGATTTTAACAGCATGAGGGGGAGAAGAAATAAAAGTGGAAAGTTTAGGAATTCTATCAAGGCTAAGTTGTTAACAGTTTAAAATAATGTGTTACAAGTTTAAGATATTTTATGAAAGCCTCAAGGTAACCACAAGGGAAAATCCTATAGTAATTACACAAAAGAACACAAGAAAGAAGTGGTATTTATATACAATGAAATAGTATGCATCCATTAAAAAAAAAAAAAAAAAAAAAGGAAATCCTACCATTTGCAACAACATGGTTGGACCTTGAAGGCATTATGCTAAGTGAAATAAGACAGACAGAGAAAGACAAATACTGTATTATCTCACTTACATATGGAATCTAAAAACAAAACAAAAACAAAACCTGAAATTCATAGAAAAAGAGATCAGACTCCTGATTTTAAGAGGTGGAGGCTAGGGATGCCTGAGTGGCACAGTGGTTGAGCATCTGCCTTTGGTTCAGGGTGTGATCCCAGGTTCCCAGGATCAAGTCCCATATCGGGCTCCCTGCATGGAGCCTGTAACTCCCTCTGCCTATGTCTCTGCCTCTCTCTCTGTGTCTCTCATGAATAAATAAATAAAATCTTCGAAAAACAAGAAGAAGAAGAGGAGGAGGCAGCCCCGGTGGCTAGGAGGAGGGAGTATTGGAGGAAGGTGATCAAAAGACACAAATTTCCAATTATAACATTAAAAAGTGCTAGGGATGTAATGTACAACATGATGACTATAGCTAACACTGATGATATTCAGGGAAGCTTTTAAGAGAGAAAATACTAAGAATTATCATTACAAGGAGAATTTTTTCCCTTTTTTCTTCTCTTTTTTTTTCTTTTATTGTATCCGTATAAGATAGTAGATATTAGTTGAACCTATTGTGCTAATCATTTCACAATATATGTAAATCAAACCATCATGTTGTACACTTCATCTTATATAGAGATGCATGTCAATTATTTCTCAATAAAACAGGAAAAAAAACTGGATCTAAATAATAGTATTTATATGCAAGAACTCCCTACTGCTAAAATCACCTGTGCATGGTAGGTGTTGTCAATGCTAGGAAAAAATATATATCCTTTGCTTAAAAAGAGACCTGTTTTTATCACAGATTTTTCAAGAGCCCAGCTCTAGCTTTGCACATACAACCCTTTTGTAAATGTCTACACTGGTACCTGCGTACATCTGCTTTATTTATTTTTCTTCTTAAAGTGACACTAACTCCTCTTGTCCACTCACATTTAAACCCCCATACCAAAAGATTCCATTTAGAAGTCATGCTCTTCTTTCAGAAAAAGAAAAATAAATTGTCTTTCACAAAACAAATATCTTGTGAAATGGAAGTTACTGTTCTTATTGTTTACTCTTTCCAAGACAAATGTGCATTCTCTAGCTGAACTCAAGGAGAATTTTACAATCTCTTGTGTCCAGGCTCAGAAATGTACCATAGCAGAATCCTTCTGACAACTCTGCATACTTAGCTATCTTGGTTGTGGATATGGATGTTTTGCATTTTAGTTGGATCCCCTGCCCTAAAACAAAGACTGAGTGTAGCAATGTTATTTAGGAGGTGCATAAATATAATAAGAGGAGTAGGGAAATTTATGTGGAGTTGGGGGAGGGGAGTATATTAGTGAGGATTCTCCAGAGAAACAGAGACAGTTAAAGATATTTAGATATAAAGAATATTTATTACAGGAATTGGCCCACACAATGACAGAAGCCAAAAAGTCTCACATTCTTCCATCTGCAACCTGGAAAACCAGGAAAGGCAGCGGTGGGATTCACCCCAAGTCTGAAAGACCTGAGAACCAGGGGAACCAATGATATAGTCTCAAAACAAGTCTGAAGGCCCTAGAACCCAAGACCAGATGCACTGATATCACATGAGTAGGGAGTCACAATGTGACTGAGGAGACAACTCTAATTTATAGCAAAGCAATTTTATAGTCTATAGCCATATCCAAAAGAAGAGCAAGGCAAAAAAAGTTCCCACCATGAGGGCAGGAGAAGATGGATGTCTTGGTTCAGAGAGAACAAATTCACCCTTTCTTCACCTTTTGGTTTTATTCAGGCCCCTCGACAGATTGTATGATGCCAATTCACACTGGGGGGGCAATCTGCTTTATTCAGTCTATGAATGCTCTAGAAACACTTTCACATATACATCCAGGAATAATGTTTTAACAGCCATCCTGGCATCCCTTTTCCCAGTTGAGTTGACACATAATAGTCATCTGTACAGGGGGACGGTAATAAATCATAGAGGAATAGCTCCACAATAGTGCTATGGTGACTTTGGGTGTCTCCTCACAAGCCACAGAGGTAAGACTAACTACAATCTGACCCAAGTCATAGTGGAACATCCTATGATCCACCCTGGAACATAATGAGATAAGACATCTTATGAGAGGCAGTCACAAATCTACTTTTCACCCACGTCCCTATCTTACAGGAGGGATCCTACTTTGTGGAAGGCTGCTATGAAGCAGTTTCTCAACTACTTCTCCAGTTGTGGTGAGGCATGAGACTTTCTATCTTGCTCTCTCTCTCTCTTTGGGTACAGCTGTAGACTATATAACTACTTGGCTATAATTTACAGCCGGCTCCTCAATGACATTGTGACTCACTACTCATGTGGTCTCTTATCTGGCTGCTCTTGTCTTGTGAAGTCCTGGGGTGTGAGTTGTTGATACTGTATTGATCTTGTTTTTTTTGTGTTTTTTGTTTTTCCTATCTCAGTGTAAATAATAAACTCTCTAAATCCATTTGGACTTTTTTCTCCTTACCAGGTGAATCTATGGGTGTGTTGCAAGCCAATCTAGCAGCTACCACCATGCTGCTGCTTAGGCATGGCTTGATTTCTTGAGGCAAGTAAGAGGTACATTTTAAAGGTATTTGCCACAGTGAAAAACTAAAGCTTTACATATGGGAAATAGTGTTAAATACATACCTCAGAGTTATCTTAGCCAAGAGACAAGAGAGCTGGAGTATTTATACTTCCACACCCATATTATTGAATAAGGGCTGTCTTGGAGGGACACTAACAGCCAGATGCTTCTGGCCTGTGGTGTGAGTTAGCAAAGTGTGTTCCAGCAACCTGAAGATACAAACAATGGAATTTCAGATCAAGTTAGCATGCACAGGGCAGCCCTGGTGGCTCAGCGGTTTAGCGCCACCTTCAGCCCAGGACGTGATCCTGGAGTCCCTGCATGGAGCCTGCTTCTCCCTCTGCCTGTGTCTCTGCCTCTCTCTCTCTCTCCCTCTGTCTCTCATGAATAAATAAATAAAATCTTAAAAAAAAAAAAAGTTAGCATGCACATAATTGGTAAAGGGACCCAAGGGAATATTGCCAGAGAAATATATCTACTACACCTTGTTATATCAGTGGCCATGTCAAAAGAATATTGTATTATACTTTAGTGATGTTTCTTGAAGAATTTTAATACTAAACATCCCTCAAAGAAGAGAGTAGCTAAGTAAAATAGTCCCAACCTACCTCATCACTCTTTTGCTTTATTTTTTTTCTATAGTATGAGTTTATATGTTTGCTCTTTCCCCTTCATATAGTAGGAGCTTTCTCTAACTTGCTCACCAATGTATCTTCAGGGCCTAGGAATGTGCCTATTACATGGTAAGTACACAGAGTGTTTGTTAAATGAATGAAAAAAATGGATGAGTTAATGAATGGATAAAATTATTTTTTGATATGTCTTTGATCTACAGACTCTGCTAAGACTGTGTAATTAGAAAAGCCACTTATAATCATAAGTAATGACTCTTGATTCTAGGCACCTGCAGGGTAAGAAATATATTGTATTCATTTTATATCTCTAAGAGCACCAATAACAGAGCCTTGCATATTGTAGACCTTTATATATTGTCCAATTTATTAAACTGTTACTTATAAAAATATGTTATTCCCTTTTATTTGTATGACTATTGATGTTTTCAAACAATTTCACTTTTATTATCTCTTTTATTTCTCACATCAGGGCTCTGAAATAGGTTGGTAGGTGTTATAATTCCAATTTTGTATATGAGGAAGTGACAGAGTAGGCAGTTGGTTAGGTATGAACTGGAGGCAAAGGTGGTGATAAATAGGTGACACATTACAAGCCTGAGGGCACAACATCCTGGCTTTGTGGCTTTTAACATCCTGGCCTTATAGCTCTCAACACCCTGGAGCTGACAGACTGTGCCACCATAGCAGAGCAAGCCCTCTCCTCTTCAACCTCTTCCCAAGGGTAATCTATAGCTTTTTATAGAGGAAGATGGCCAAGACAGTTCTGGCAAGAACCTTAGGGCCAAAAACTCCACTTGGTAGGAGGAGTCCCTTACATCATTGGAAACAACCTCTGTTGGAGGCCCCTCTAGCTACAACATATAACCTAAAAAGAAAAGACCCTCCTAACTCTGATGCAGTTGCCATCTCTGGGCTTGTGCAGTTGATCCACACATAAATCTTCCATGGGGAATCCATGACTGGGACCTCCATTCATACAATGCAAGCTCTTCCACTGGTAATAGAAGAACACTATTTTCAAGAAGATTGAATGCGTTTGAGGATGAAGAAACCAATCCAGAGAAGAAGACATGATGGGAGGACCTGAACTAAAATGCCAGTGGGTATAGAGAGGGAGTATCAGATGCGCATAGCAGAATACAACAGATTTGGTGATGAGTTGCACAGGAGCTAAAGAAGAGAGAAAAACAAAGGTGATGAGATTTGGGGCTGGGTCAAAAATCTAATGATGGAACATTTACAAGTAACATGAATATTTAAGAAATGAGAGTGGCTTAGAGAGAATGCAGGAGAAGATGGGGATGGGAGCAGACTATATAACCAGTTTGGGACACAGTCTGGTGCTCTTTCTATTATGTTCTGCTACCTTAAAAAGGTATAGATGCTTCAAAGATTTGATTTTAAATGAATGATGACAATGTAAACATAGATACAAAGCGGCAAAAGAGTTTGTATATGGCAAAAACTGAATTCAAAATGAAGAGCCAGATGATTCCATTGCCGGGGTCTTCAATGCCATGAATCCAGTGCCAATGCCCAAGCCAATCTGACCCCCCCACACACACACACACACACTCATAAATTATATACAAGTAAGTACAATGTGCTTGTTTTTAACAGCCAATATTTAAAGTGCTCTACACTTCTTAAATTACTCAAAATATTTCATTTGATGCAATTTGATGGTCATCTGCTCACATGACGTTTCATTCCTTTATCAGAAAGCTCCAAATAGAATTTTATTGTGCCTTTACTGCAGAAGAATTTAAAACTAGAATTTTTATTTTGTGCTTGTCACATTTAATGATAATAATCACCTTCGATCCATCAAAGTAATTTCATATCCAAGCAAGAGACAGTTCTTCTCTTAAAATTCTGATAAATTTGTTGTGATACAATTGCATTGACTAAGCAATTAACAAGTAACAGGGCTGAGATTGCAACTGTGGCATAAACAACAAAGCAATTTAAAATGACAGAAGTCAGGTGAGTGAATCTCATTTGACAGTCTTACCCAGTTTTAATATCTTACTATTTGTGTTCTGGGAATAATGTAAATGAAGCATGAGAATAGGTTTGTTGAAGTTTTTTTTTCCCCCCCTTTTGCGTACTTATTCATGTCATAGCTAGTCATTATGCTGAAGAATTTTAAAAGGTTACAGCAAAATGATGTTTACCTTGGCTTGTACTTCTGAAAGTGTGTGTGTACAACATGCAAGCTGAGGTTCGGATACAGAACACAAGCTCACCTTTTCAAAATGAGCTCTTAGGCTATAGAATGAATGTCATAATCTATGCATGATTTATTTAATACCGTGGAGCCTATTTTTGCAATAAAACAAGACTTCAGGTTTGACATTCGTTTACTGAAAATATAGAAAACAATCTCACCTGAAGTTCTGTATGGACTTCACATTGACATGTGTCACAAAGCTCACAGGAAAAAAATAATGCTTTCTCTTAGGTTGATCATAATGTATTCTCAAGAGTTTATTCTAACTGCATTATAGTTGTAATTTCATTTAATTCACTAACCATATATTCCCAGTTGCACACACACTTTGTCTTCATGCGACTGAGTTTCCAAACACAATTCTGGCCAAACTGAAGCTTTAACTGCTCTTCCACTTTACTAAAAGAGAATATCAGGATTGTAAGTAAGATAATACCAATATAAAAAATCTGCAGACAAAAAAAAATTTGGTTTTCTTTTCTGTTCCAAAAAACATAAATGGATGCCCCCAGTGAGTCATTTCCCAAATGGCAGGAGCACACTTTGGTCATATTGCTGTAACTCACCTCCTGTGAACAGACACCAATGATCAGCATGTGTCTCAGCCACAATTTTGTGTGCAAACACCGTCTTTTGAATTCTTGATTTTAAGAAGTAGTCAAAAACATTTATTATGCACTTCAGTTTGAGCCCTATGCTGAGTATAGAGATCACTTAAATAAAAACAACTTCAAAAAAAGAAGAAATATCTCCCATACAGATAAATGAAAGGCTTTTAGAAATATCATAGCAAAGGCCAATGCGATCCATACTCCAAAGAGGCCAAAAAGATATAGATAGGTCAAAATAAGGTAATTATGACACCATTAGGAAAGATTTCATAATCAGGCTCCTAATAGTGTCAGGCTTCTAATTGCCTCTTATTTCATCAGGGTCTAGATGAGTGAATAAACATACAACAAAATAGCCGATAATACTTAGATGTCCAAAAAGAAAATCTTCTCAGTCCAGCAAGTAATTTTGTTTGGCTCTTCTGCTCTCAGTCACAATAGGTATACAATAAATGGACACTGATTTGAACTAAATATACTATCTCAGGGACAGCTTGAAGGTAACTATCTACTACCACAAGCTCCACAATTTGCTCCATGTAAAATACTTTTTGTTAAGAATATCCCTACTGCCCTTTACATTAAGTGGTAATTTGTATTGGTCAAGAATAAATACCCCTACTCTCCTGTTGGTATTGTTACTGCAATTGTTCTTAAAAGACAAAAAATGATAACCTCTAAGTGGGATACTAAAATTCATTATTTTAATCAGTCAATAAAGCACAAAAGTTGTCTGTGATGTAGATTTAAGGGCATGCATAAACATATCTTAACAAATGTATTTTAATGAATAATAGGCAGAAATCAACTCAAGCAAGCACTTGAATAACAGATACCAGTGCCTACTCTGAAGAAAGAATCTTAGTAGCTTATGCTCAAAGGTTGTAGCCTGGCTGAGAATTCTTGTGACTAAATCTGAAAGACGTTAGCACTAGTTCTTCACAGATGTCAACAATTTTGGAAAAATAAAATGGGCAAATGTAATCTTCAAATAACTATTTAAGAAAACTATTAAATGATGACTGTGAGATTAGCAATTAGAGAAGCAAAGTTTCTAGGTATCACAATCTCGAATATTTGAGTATTAAATGTTTGCTGCATGTCCTTGAAGAAGAAGCATGCAAAGAGCATCCTAGAGACGGTGCATGTGAATTTAATAAACAAACAACACTGATGAGACTGCCTGGAAAATTCAGTGGTTGGGGAAGTTTGCTTTTACTTTCTCTTTCCTCCAATGTAAGGGCCTCCAAAACTTTCAAATGCCTAAGGGCTCCCCAGGGCTCATATCCTGTTGTATAGGAGAAAACATCAAATGCATAATCTCATTCCTGTTAAAAATAAGGATTAAGCAATTTTTCCTGGGATATTTGTATTTTAAAGATGTTCTTCAAGAAAGATCAGCACCTTTTCAGGTCATTATGGCAGAGTCCTTGTGAAGTTAAAATCCCAGATTTCTACACTGGCAATAGCTTATACATTTTCTTCTAACTCCCTAGATTCATAACATGACTGTAGCTATTATTTGTTCCTGCTACCTTCTACACAATTGTTGGCCAAATCCTCCTAAACTATAAGGATGTTTATGATGTCCTTTTTAATGTCAAAGAACTTCCACTAACCTTAATGTTAGACACCTTTACCCTCTGTTTCCATGATCATTTCCTAGAAGGAAATCTGAAGTTCATACTGTTTGCCTTTTAACATCCAGCTCAACTGGTGTCCTTTGTTTCCTTCTAGGAGATCCAGGAAGCCTTCTGCCAGTCATCATAGGCAAAAGTCTTTACTAGAATATGAAATAAAGATAGGAAGGGATGCCACAGACATTGTGCATTTAACCTGAGATAAAGAAAATTTTCATCAGCTGATGACTCTCAGAACATATGAACAGATGATAAATGATACGTCATTTCTAAATAGATTGATGATTGACAGATGATAGATAGAGTACTTTAATAAATTGTTTTTATATTTATGGAAGACATGACTTATTAGGGATATTGAATGCATTGGATGACACAGGACAAAAAGAATCTTGACAGACTGGAAAAAATGGAGTAAATCTTATGACATGAAAGTTCATAGGGAAAAATGAAAGGTCTTGTATTTGATTGCCATAAGATTATGAGTATTAGAGCATCATGGTTCAGAGCACAAACTCTGGAGCAGAGATGTCAGGGTTCAGATTCTGGCACCATCACTTGTCAATAGCTGTATGACTTATGACAAGTCATTTGACCTTACTGTGACTTGCTTTCCTTATCTATAAAATGGGGTTAATTATTATAGTTCCATAAGGTGGTTTAAGAATTAAGTGAGTTAATGTATTTAAAGCACTTAGAAAATTATCTGATAGAAAGTTAGTTCTATGTAAGTAAAATGATAGAAGGGACACAATTTCACTGAAGCAAATGGGCAAGGAAACTTAATTAGGGAAGAAAAGACTAGACAAACTCAATTTGAGTTTTTAAAAAATGAGATTAATATTCAAAACTAAAGAAAGAAAAAGCCCCTATGGGTGTATGTTGCATCATAGATTAATAGTAATTAGATCAAGAAGAGGTAACAATTCTGCTTTGTTCTCCGTTATTCAAACCACAGCTGCAGTAATGGTTAATGATAAAGTAAAGAGCATATGAGGGAGAAAGCAAGAGAGAAGAGATTCAAAGCCATACCCAATAAGGAAAGACTGGTTCAAAGACAATAGGAAAGTTTTACCTAAGAAAAAAGAATCTCACAGGAGATGTGAAGGACATGGAGGTTGTCATCAAATATCTGAAGAGTTGTCATATGTAGAGGATTAGATTAGATCTATATTATCCCAATGAGTAAAATTAGGATTAAAAAATGACAGGAAAACTAAACTCAGCTCATTGTATTTTTAAATTTGTTCTTAACATTTCTTAACATTTCTTAACAGATGGAAAGACCTGCCTCAAAATGTGTATATACGATTCCTTTTCGTGAACTGTTCAAGAACAATTGCTGAAGTAGACAGTTTATCTTATTGTCTCTTACTAGTAGTGTCAAAGAAGTGGAGGAAGAGTTGAGGATTGGTGAGAGGAGAATGGCCAGGAGTGACAAAGCTAATGGAGTGGAGATCATCTGGGGGAGAAACACCTTTGATCCATAGCCATAAGCAAAGCAGCAATACTGTGAGGAGGTAGACCAAATGGCATCAAAATCTAAAGAAATAGTGAGGCTGACAATGAAATCCTCATTGTAGACATTAGGTGGCCAAATCCAAAAGACAAGTCACTGAGGATTCACTTCAGACGCGGTCTCTTCAGAGAGGCCATTTTCTGATCACAGTACCTGTTAGTCCCTCATAGACATTCTTATTCTCTCTAGCATCACCATGTTTTGTTTTTGTTTGACTTATTGCTGTCTGAAATTATCCTGGTTATTTACGTGATTACTTGTTTATTTTCTGTTTCCCCTCCTCAAGCATAAGCTCAATGACAGTAGGCACCTTTACCTGTTTTGTTTTCCACTGTATGCCCAGTACCTAAAAGAATGTTCAATCTACTATACCCAATAAGCATTCACTCAAAAAGTAAATGAGTGAATTTCCAGATTGATAAACAATTCGAGAACTAAGGCACCCAGAGGCAGTAAAGTCACTGAGAGAACAAGCTGTTGTTCTTTCTAGAAATAACCCCACAACTAATTAGTGACTACCTGGTACATTCAAGCCCAGTGGTTTGAGGATAAGTGATGTGTTCTTGACAATTAAGGATACTTGAGGAAACTGAGAGTAAAAAATGTCTAAGGAAGTTTTAGAAAGTTTTAGATACTGGAAGGCAGGGGAAGATATGGTGGACTATATCAAACCACTATCTCAGTAATTTTCGAAGGATCATCCCAGACCAGCAGCACTGGAATCATCTAAGAACTTCTTGGAATGCAGATATCCAGGTTTCCTATTCAAAACTACTGAGCCAAAATATGTAGGGGTGGAGCCCAGCAATTTGTATTTTAACAAACCTTCCATAGGTGGCTATCACGCATGCTACAGCTTGAAAGCCACTGGGTAACATCATCTACTGAGGCCCTTCAAATGTTCCATGATTCTATAAGAAACAGGACAGGAGTAAGCCCCAGGTGGTAAAGAGAGTTCCTAGAGCATCCCTAGCCCAAGTGTACTCCATGAACTATGAAGACAACAATACAATAGTAACTAGAATAATTCCCCATGGTGTTGTGTGTTTGCCTGTTCTAAATTTAAAAAAAAAAAAAAATTCTTTTAGTAAAGTGCTAAATTTAACAATGTAACCTATTTCTTTCCTGCAGGAGTTCTCAGAGCCTTCATATTAATAGAAATTGCAACTCTCCAAGAAAAACAGTGGTATAGTGTATTGTGCTTTCCATTTGTATTTGATCCAGAATCCCCATTCCTATGGTGCACCTTTCAGAAGTGCTTTGCTGAACACTATGTAGGAAACACAAATTAAGGGTGGTAAGGTTTTTTGTTTGTTTGTTTGTTTGTTTGTTTGTTTTGAGATCCAAGAGCCCAAAAAGCAGAAGAGGTGCTGGTAGAACCAAAGGGTCAAGTTTTTGTCCATGACTAGTCATGTCTGTATATCCAAATATCCTTTCTATCAGTAGGACATTGCTGCTCCCGTGTAAGATGGGATTGATATTTATGGTTTTAGAGAACTGTATGCTCCACTAATGGTAATGTGAAGAACAGGTGTGCCAATAAGTCTTGGATTGTTTTTTAGATTGTGAGCAGCTTGCACATCTCCACATTTTTTTATACTCATATAAGTGAAGAATGGAAGAGAGTCATGTTTTTCTTTTTCCCAGTTTAAAGAAGCTAAAAGTGAACTCGGCTGTGATTCATTAAACAGTATTACCTGTGTCAAGCATTAGAAAATTGCATTTCAGCTGAGGACATGAAAATACGTATGAGTTACAGTGATAGTAAACAACTTTTCAATTAATTTATTTAAGCATTTGCAATTTTCATTTTAAAGCAGAAGGAACAATATGGAATGCTGAACAAAAAAATTAATCTGTATATATAATGTTCATTAAAATACAGGTAAAATTCAATGCTGTCTCCCCAAAAATACCATTCAAGGTATGCTAGCGCAGACACTAGAAGCTTCGCAGGAAATTTAATAAAGACTAATTAATCAAAGTAATATTTAGTTTCATTTCCAATTAACTCCTGCAATGGGTGTTTATAAGAGAGGATATGGATGCCTAAAGACAAGTCTATTATTTATTAAGGCATTACTTTTTTAAGCTTCCA
Source organism: Canis lupus dingo (assembly GCF_003254725.2). Taxonomy (NCBI): domain Eukaryota; kingdom Metazoa; phylum Chordata; class Mammalia; order Carnivora; family Canidae; genus Canis; species Canis lupus. Next base: position 50,181,335 of record NC_064255.1, on the reverse strand, counting down.
ACTACATCCAAAAATAATTGATTCAAACCACAGTGCAAGTAACCAATACAGTAAAACTGTTTTCAAAAGCACAGAAAAAAAAATGAGTCAGGCAATAAGTGGGAAGGGAGAAGTAAAGGAAAGTGATTATAGAATAAAACCCAAGATAAAGGAAGCCAAGCAATAGATTTAGTTTTTAACTTCTGGACTATACATGTATGTATGTATGTATATATGTATATATGTGACACACACACATATATATGTCCTATATATATGTTTGAGTGTGTGTGTGTGTGTATATATATATATATATATATATGATGATAATTTGAACTTTCTTTCATTAACTACTGAAAGGAAGCATATAGGTAGACAAAGTTTATCTTAACCCTAAATTCTGGGAAAAACATGTACATGAGGACATGGGTCCTTATATAAAAAACTTCAAATAGATTTATGTATAATGACCTTAATTGCTCTTTTATTCTAAAATGTGGAGATGTTTTAACATGGAACCATCTCTTATATGACTCCAATAAAAGCCAGTAACAGATTTTTACCATGTTGTTCTATTGTAATAGCCCAGTTTATGCTGATCTAACCTGATACAGGTGTAAAGCTTTCAGGAATCAGGAAGATTTATGAATAATGTGCGTCTTAGAGTAACCCACTTGAATATTAAGAATTTCATCTGGGGATCCCTGGGTGGCTCAGTGGTTTAGTGCCCACCTTCAGTCTAGGGTGTGATCCCGGAGTCCCAGAATCGAGTCCCACATCGGGCTCCCTGCGTGGAGCCTGCTTCTCCCTCTGCCTGTGTCTCTGCCTCTGTGTGTGTGCATGTCTTGAATGAATGAATAAATAAAATAAATAAATACTTGTATTTAAAAATAAATAAATACAGGGGTGCTGTCAAGCATCTAAAGTTGATACATTTTATATCACTGATTGAGTCCAGAACTATGGGTATATGTTCACGGACAAGTATTCACACTGCAGACGTGGTTGCAGGTATCTGATAATGGTATAAATTCAAGGAGTCAACTAGCCCTTATCAGTAAGGTAAACTGTGTTTTTATTAGTAGGAATGTAGATCAGGCTTTGAGACATTCTGTGGTTCTTTAGTGGACCAGCTAGGGCAGGGGTTGATCTGGAATCACTGAAACCAAAGTGGATGGAAAACGTATTTTGCCAATTGACTAGATTTAATAAAGGTTTTTCTCATTTGACATGAAGGAATTCCTTTTCAAATTTTGTTTTTTGAGTCCTAGCAATGCACTCTATATAGCAAGGACACATTAAGTATCTTTGCATGAATAGCTATTATTCAGATGTTTTGAAAACAGATTGTGTTAGGAGGCTTATTCATTTATTCCCTTAATACACTTTATGCAGCTTCCAAGTTTCAGGTACTGTGTTAGTTCAGGTACTGTGAGGATACATTGATGAGCTAGGAAAATTACTCTCTGTTCTTACAAAGATCAACAATAAATAAATATACAAATTAAGATCTTAATCCCAATTGGGATGATTTTTCAAGAGAAAAATAGAGGATGCTAGAAGCACAAGTAAAGTAAAAGAAAACTTGTGACCACTATGAGGGTTTAGGATTTTGTGGATAATATTCTTAGGAATGGTTGGGAGCCAGTTCATAGAAGTGCAACGAATATTTTTTGAGTGGTTACTCTGATATGGTTCTAGGCTTGTCACTATGGGGTACATAGCCTTTGAATTTAATCACCTCACAATCCAGTGATAAAGATGTACTCTAGCTGTAATCTAAAGAAATATTCGTTTACTGCATAAAAGAGAGATCAAAAGTCCAGTCAAAACATTCAGCACTTGGGCATTTGTTGTGGTGAGAGTCAAGTGTTGTTGTGTGTATGTGTGGATTCACTAAATTGTACATCTGAAACTAATATTACACTGTATGATAACTAACTGGAACCTAAATAAAAACTTTTTAAAAATCTACTCATAAAGTTCAAAAGATGAAAAGTGCCTCACAGTTAAAATGTCAGAAAGTTTTACAAGGAAGAGACATTTGTAATGGACACTAAACAAAACATGTGAAACAACAGGAATATCCCTTGACAGATAAAAGGATTAAAAAATGTAGCATATTGGGACGCCTGGGTGGCTCAGGGTTGAGCATCTGCCTTTGGCTCAGGGCGTGATCCCAGGTCCAGGGATCAAGTCCCACATCAGGCTCCCTGTGAGGATCCTGCTTCTCCCTCTGCCTGTGTCTCTGCTTTTCTCCTTGTCTCTCATGAATAAATAAATAAAATATTAAAAATAAATAAATAAATAAATAAATAAATAAATAAATAAATAAGTAAATAAAAATGTAGCATATCCACACAATGGAATATTATTCAGCCTTTAAAAAGGAGGAAACCTTGTCATTTGTGACAACAGGAATAGGCCTGGAGGACAATGAGCTAAGTAAAATATGTCAGACACAGAAAGGCAAATACTCTGTGATCTCACTTATATAAGGAACCTAAATTTCTCAAATTCATAGAAGTAGAGAATAGAATGGCTGCCAGGGCTTGAGGGAAGAGGAAATGGGAAGGTAGTAGTCAAAGGGTACAAAGTTTGCCATACGAGATAAATAGAAACTGGAGATCTGCTATATAGCATAGCACCTCCAGTTAACAACTGTGTACATCAAATACATACAGCTTTTTACATGTCAAAAATACCTCAGTAAGTAAAAAAAAAAAAAAAAAAAAGAGAGATAGAGAGAGAGTATGCCCATGCTGAGTGCTAATGGAAGAAAAAGAGAAGAAGGGTATTTTAGTTGACAAAAAAGCAAAAGTAAAGGGGATAGCATAAAAAAAGAGGCCACAGGTAGCTGTCGGTAAGCACAGATGGAGGACACAGGTAAGTCAATAGTGGGGATAAGGTGGGACAGGTGGATTACAGCCAGTTCAAGACACTGATGCCGGGCTACAAAGACTGCTCTTCATTCAGTAGATGATGGCAACCCATTGGAAACTTTTGACCATGAGACTGACATGATAAAAAAAAAAAAAAAAAAAAAAAAAAAAAAAGGAGCTTCAAGAGCCTGAAACTCTGTAGGATGATTTTGAGAGACGGGGGACCAAAGGTAATCAGACCAGTTGGTAGTCCAGACAAGAGGTAACAAGGGTCTGAGATAGGACAGTGGGAATAGAAATGAGAAATTAGCAAAGAACGCCGAGCTCTGAACCCATTAGGAATCACCCGCAGGAACTGATCTGATCACAGCAGCAGTGACACCTCCATTAGATCTTCTGCATCATACTTCTTCAAGAGTATGAGAACTGATTGATCCTGAGAGATAGCCCTGAAGCAAATGCAAGCTTATTCTGACACCATCTGCACAGATGAGTTCAACTACACAGGACCACCCATGCAGTCTTTCAGTTAATTTTAAAATCACATACTATAACAATATTGCATCATTTATCCCATTGTGTTCCTTTGCATAATCTTGAAATTATTAAAATCCATTTTCCCCACCTCTCTCCCTGTTTTATTCCAAAAATCCTACACTTTCTTCTTAACAAACATAAATTTTTCTGTCTCCTTACCTAAGATTGTTCTTCACTTCCCAAAACCTTAGATACAAATACAAGTTACAGTATCATATCTGGTAAGTGAAGAAAATGGAAGGAAATGCTATACTCAAACAGTAACTAGTAAACAAAAAGTGTTTAAGAAACTCAGGACATCCATAGCCACAGAGATGCCTCCATTTAACAATGAAGGGACTTGTCAATGATATATTTTGTTACTGGAAATTGTATTACTGATGTTACAACATAACACAGAGGGCAAACCTCTAGGGTTTAGAAACATGGGCTTGGAAGCCAGATGTCCTGTTTTTATGTCACTTGGTTCATTCACTTACAGTCGTGAGATGTGGGGAAAATACGCAACTTCTCCAGACCTCATTTCCCTTATCTAAAATTGGAAATAAATAAATAAATAAATAAATAAATAAATAAATAAATAAATAAAATTGGGAATAGAAACTATACAGGCTTTATTGTGTTATGAAATGATCCACATAAAGCACTTTAGCACAGCACTAATCACATGATCACTATTTTTATTACTTTCTATGGTATTACAAATCAACATCATACTGGAGGTCCTCTATCTTTTCTTTCATCTAAGGGAAAATAATTTTGGTATAATTTCAGTCTAGCTTGTGATATCCCCATCTTTGCAAGATTATCTGCAGCCCATGATTCAGAGGCCACATACTTCAATATATAGAATCCAAAAGTGCAGCTTTTCCCGTAGTGCTCAACAAGTCCCCTTCCCCACAGTCATTCATCACCCTAAACCATTTAAGATTTTCTCAGAGTGGAGTGTTTGGGTGGTTCAGTGAGTTGACTACATCTGACTCTTGATTTTGGTTCAGGTCATGATCTCAGGGTCATGAGATTGAGCCCTGCCTCTGCCTCCGGCTCTGTGTTCAGAGGGGAATCTGGTTGGGAATCTCTCCCTCTCCTTTTGCCCCTCCCCCCTCAAAGGAATAAATAAATCTTAAAAAAAAAAAAAAAAAGATTTTTCCCAGAGCTAAAATGACCAGAATTTCCATTTTCATTCTTCATACTAAGTAAAGTGCCTACAAAGGAACTTTATTTAAAGATTATCTGTTAATCACCTCACAAGCTAACAGAAAACTGAGAACTTAGATTTTGTTTTTATTTTAAATTTGGAAATATCTCACATTCTATCTACTTCACATGAGATTGCCTCACCCTAAGATAACACATTTTTTTATAACCTAACAAAAATTTGACACTTTTTCTATATTCCATGACTATGTCCTTGAATGTGCAAACAGAAACTCAAACATGGTCTATATCAGTTTTTGCCAAAACACGTTCTATATAATTGTCCCCTGAGGTGTCTTTTCTCAAAACTAGTAAATAAATGTTGAAAATGCCATACTCAGATCCTTTTCCCTTAGAGATTCACAATGAATACCAGCATTTTAAAGGCTCGTAGAAAGCTCATCAAAAAAGAAACACATTAAACTATGTTTCACTCAGAGGTGTTTTTTAATAACAAAAGTTTTTAGTATTACAAATAAAAAATACCATGCTAAAGAAATAATATTCTAGAAATTTTGATTCATCTAAATTTTAATCAAGTGTTAAGAACCCTTGAATTATTTTTTAGATTAAGTAAACTATTGAGAAGTAGTTGAAGAGATTGAAGCAGTCATACAGATTTTAAATACCATTCACCACTGATCTTTTTAAGGGATTGCTGTTCCTAAAATCATTGAAACAAATTATCATAGGCAATCATATTTTATTTAAAATGTTAATATTGTGAATATTTCATGATATTAATATGCAAATTGTTGGGGGAAACTATTTTTAATAGCTGTCTTGAAGTCTCAGTAGGTCTGTGGATGGGAAACATTCAATTTATATTGAAAATTTGCTCTGATCATTGCAGAAGACATTTTATACCTACTGTGTGCCTGTGCATTTGACATTTAAAAGGCCCCATAAAGAGATGCTAAGAGCCTTTAATCATCACATAACTGCATGCCACTAACAGTCGATCATGAAAAGGGGCATCAAAATGTATAAAAGACCTAACTAAGACATGTTAGTTTTGATCTTCTCTTAAATGTGGGGGAGAGACAAATACAGAACAGTTTGTCTTTCAGGTTGAGCTAAGCATAGTTTTTAAGACATATGTGCTAAGAACTCACAATAATATGTTTTTGTAGAAGATTCCCAAATTCTCAAGGGCCAGTAACTTGAAATGGGAAAAAAAAAAAAAAAAAAAGGGCCATATGTGTTGATTTAATAGTGTCGGTTACTGTGAAGCCCTGCAGCACAACGCTGGGTGAAAAGACCTCTTAAAGTTTTCAACACTTTCTAAATTAGGTCCTGCCTGAAATTGGGACACAAGCACTTAAAGGGGGAAAAAAAAGAGTAACAGAACTAAGTATGGAATGAACGAAAGGAACTTAGTTTGGAGATAAAAATACTTCAGAATTTTCAAATCTGGAAGAAATTTGTGCCTTTTTCCAAGTTTTTAAATTAATAAATGAATGCCATTGTAATACAGAATTATATCTGGAAGTCTTATAAGGAATAATCAACATTTATTTACATTTTTAAAAGTGCTATTCCCTCACGAGTTGACTGTATAGGATCAAACACTGTGAGTTTCAATAATAAACAACAGCACAGGATGATATTTTGATTGATTTTTTAAAAATCTGATTCACTTTTCTTCTCCAGGAGGTCTCCATTTACACCTCCTTTGACTTCTTAAACAGAGATGGGTTAAAGAAACCTTACAAGATACGGGCACCCCCATATTCACTGTAGCATTATCTATAATAGCCAAGACATGGAAGCTAACTAAGTGTTAATGAATTGTGAATTTTATGGAATTCACATATTCAATTCCATTCAATATTCAATGGAAATATTATTAAGCCATAAAAAAGAAGGAAGTCTCCCCATTTGTAACAACATGGTAGGACCTTGAGGTCATTATGCCAAATGAAGTAAGTCAGACAGAGAAAGACAAAGACTTTACAATTTCATGTATATGTGGAATCTGAACAAGCAAAAACAAAACTGAACTCATAGATACAAAGAACAGATTGGTGGTTGCCAGAGGTAGAGGATGAGGAGGGGATGAAACGGGTGAAGGGAGTCAAAAGGTACAATCTTTTCAGTTGTAAAATAAATACATCCTGGGGATACAATGTACAGCATGTGACTATCGTTAGTGATACTGTACTGTAGATTTGGAATTTGCTAGGAGAGTAGATCTTAAAAGTCCTCATCACAAAAATATAAATTTGTAACTATATGTAGGTTAATTAGACTTATTGTGGTAATTATTTTTCAATATATGCAAATGTTGAGTCATTACATTGTACAGCTGAAACTAAGACAATGTTATATGTTAATTATATCTCAATTAAAAAATAAACAAAGAAATAAACCTGAATTTGTATTGCCAATTTAATCCCTGACATACAGAATAGACCTAAACACAAAAATATTTGATCTACTTCCCAGACAAACACACAAAAATATTGTAGATTCATTGGGAACTATATTTTAAATAGCCCATTTTAACTAGCTTGGATTCACTTTTGCTCTAAAACAATCTGGATTCTGCCTAATAATCAACCAAATTCATTATTAATTTTTATACATTTATTATTGTGATTCAATAATGTATCTTATTAAATTTATTTGAGTAAACAGATATATGCCTTAGGATACATTATTTAACCTTCATATTGAGGATCCTACATAGAAAACCATGATCTCTCAGGCTGTTGAGCCTTCCTTGGTAGCTTTTCTAAACCAATTCTGCTTAACTTTTTACATCCCATCCTTACAGCATAATGACCCTGGAGGTCATTTCTGTGTAGAAATAAAAACCATGGACACATTTCTTCTGTATACACTTGGAGTGTCCTATGTATACAGTTACCCTCTCATCCTTCCCTTCAGGCTCAGAGAAATGTTTCACTTCCTCTCTAAATATAATCTATTACTTCTTCATCTTTCTTCTCAGTGTCTCATAGAAAATACTAGTCCCTTTTTTAAATGATTTTTCTTCCTTGACCCAGAATCTGAAACTTATGTGTGGTTCTTTCTCCTAATTACCTTAGAACAATGACAATACTATAGGATAGTAGTTGGTAGTTCAAAAAACCTCAAAGGTGGAGGAGGGGGAGGAAGGAAGGAAGAAGGAAGGAAGGAAGCAAGGAAAGAAAATCATTATTCACTTCTGTTAAGCCACTAAAATAGCCTAAGTAATTTCAACAATGTCTGAATCAAAGTTACACTTAAAAAAAAAAAAAAAAGTTGTGATCAGGGGATCCCTGGGTGGCTCAGTGGTTTAGCACCTGCCTTCTGCCCAGGGTGTGATCCTGGAGTCCCTGAATTGAGTCTGCTTCTCCCTCTGCCTATGTCTCTGCCTCTCTCTCTCTCTCTCTCTCTGTCTCTCATGAATAAACAAATAAAATCTTAAAAAAAAAACAAAAACAAGAAAACAAGAAAAGTTGAGCTCAGAGGGAGATAACTCACAAAAAAGCCAGAAAATTCATAACGCTACTGTGCAATCCTCAGAGTAATCTGAGATTATGGGTAAAAGAACCAGAAAAGAAGTCAGAGAATTACCATTCTATTGCACTTAATCTTTTTTTTTTTTTTTTTTTTAATCTTGAGTCACTAAACTTCAATGGGCCTTCACATCTGTAAAATGAGAGTTGTTCTAGAGCTGTGTTTTTTAACTGCTGGCCACAACCCATTCATAAATGGTGAGCACAGATGGTTTCACTGGTGTAAAACCTGTGCTTTCTCACAGGCCGCAAGCTCAGAATGGTCCCACTTTGTATTAATAATTCGCCATTGCCATCTTGAAATTTTTAGTAATTTTTTTGACCAAAGAGACCCTATAGTTTCATTTTGCTTTGAGCCCTGCAAAGTATATAGTTGGTCCTAGGGGTGGCATCAGTTCAATCGTTTGAGATCGGCCTTTTTTTCCTGAGTGAAGTAGTCGAGAAGAAAAAATGCCAAGGCATATCACTCAAAGCAGAAGTATTTTTTCACAAAACACTTGTTCCAGTTTTATTTACATCTATACCTACATTTGTATGTGGTGCAGGTGACAGAGTGAGTATTGATCTAAATACATTTGGTTGCAAAATAAAATGTATTTTTTATGTGAGGTGTGCTCAGTGATTAGACAATTACTAATAACCCTACCTGTTTTAACATTTTAGGATTCTATGTCTCTTCATTATTAACTAAGCTAGCATAATTAAAGAGTCCTTTTGTTCAGTAGAAGAAAAACCTATCGTCCAATGGGAAAACCTAATTATTCCCACAAAGGATTTAAATTCAAAGGCTGCTAGTGCCACTTTCCTTTTGAAATGTTCTTATGCATAAAGAAAAAAAATAGTAGCTTAAACATTCTAAATCAGGAACTATAATATAAAGATACTTTTTAAAAATAAATCACGATCAGCACCACACAGTGTCGTACCAAAAAACTTCTCAGGAAAGGTAAAATTATTCTTCACTTGCAACATATCAGGCATGTATTCTCCAAAGATCATAGCGTGTTTAATCTGGCTCTCATTTTAAGTTGCACACTCCAACACCAACATCATAAATTTTAATCATTATGAATATCTGAATATTTAGAACTTCAACTAGGCCTTTTTTTAAAGATAGTATTCAGTATGAGTATACACACGCTCTGATACCCGTTTATTGAACCTGGAATAAGACACAATATCCATGCAATAACGAACACTTTTCAAAGTTGGGTGTGTTGATATAAAATTGCCAAATATATCTAAGCCATATAAATTTTTTTCATATTTAGAAAGCAGTGACATTCTTTTTTCTTAAAGAAGCTACTTTTACTACACACATTTACAAAATGTGAGCTTTCCAGAGATTAAATGCTTTTTCTAGCCAAGCAGAAATAGGATAGAGTTAAAATGTTTTCCTAAACCACTCTAGACTTAACAACCAGAGTTCAACAGGGAAGCTGCTAAGAAAGCCCATTCGGCAGTAATACTCTTCTGAGAAATGTTCAAAAGATAAAATGATGACCCTAAGGTGAACTGAAAGCTGGGAGGCCCCTGTTGATAATCATAGTTCCCAAACCATTTCAATTTAAGTATATTTTAGAAGCTTTGTATATAAGAATTATATGTCAAATTGCTACATGTGCCATAACGTGTATTTTGGGTGCTCATCATAAGCACCTTACAGGTAAAATAGAATTTGGATATACAGATTCTGAGTCTGATAAATAGCTACCATTTTTCTTCTGTGGTTAAGGAAGCCATATTCATATCCTGCCTGACAATACAGTGCAAATGGCAGTCCCAACTGCATCCCAGCATTAGACAAAAGATCAGAGAGAGATAGCCCAGCAGTAATAAAACCAACCAGCATTATGTGTGTGCCAGGTAACTGCTATACAGTTATGCAAAAAGAAGTCATGGATAAAGTTGACAGCTCACAAGCTGAGAAGTTAAAAGACCTGCATTTGTCTCTTATTTCAAATCCAGCCAGTATTTTGTTTGCTCTTGTGCCTCAGCTCCCTTATTAGCAAAGAAAGGAGGTGAACATTTTCCCAGACTCATCTTCTAAACCTGCTGTTAAGAGTTACAGAGAGGCAGTATGATAAAGAGAAAGACTCCAGACTCTGAATTCAGTCTTCTATTCATGGCTCACCCTGCTGTATGAACTAGGGCCACTCAGAGAGAGAAGCTCAGTTTTTTCTCATCTTTAAGATAGAAATTCTTATAATACCCTGTTCACAGAATTGACATGCAAATGAAATAAATCTTGAGTGGGAAAACTTACTTGAAAACACTACATTGGGCAGCCTTGGTGGCTCGGCTATTTAGCACCCCCAAGGCTTGATCCTGGAGACCCAGGATTGAGTCCCATGTCGGGCTCCCTGCATGGAGCCTGCTTCTCCTTCTGCCTGTGTCTCTGCCTCTCTCTCTCTCTCTCTCTGTGTGTGTGTCTCTGCTGAATAAATAAATAAAATCTAAAAAAAAAAATACATTGCTATTATAAATGTAAGATTACTGCCTTGAGTTACACGAGAAATATTCCAGAGAGGATCATTTTAGATACCTTGATCTTCCTAATTTCACAATATTGTCAGACTACTGAAAAGATTTGCAATAATTAAACAAGAATAGCTTTGGAAAAAATACCCAGTTTGATGGTCTATCCACACTTAGCCACCTGAAACAAAACAAACCCACTAAAAGAAAATAAGAAAAAAGTAGGAAGATTCATACTTGCTTAGAATCAAGAACCATCACTGGCCAGGAATTGGAGAGTTCTGTTTGTTCTGTAGGACTTTTTTTTTTTTTTTTTTTTTTTTTTGCCATTACTACCAGATAGTAATCTCCTTCCATATTCTCCAGCTTAATCCTCCCTGCTCCACATACCCCACACATGCATACCATAGTAACTGCTATCACTGTAAGGATTTAGATTTAAAAAGGAAGGAAGACCTGAAGAAAGGACCAGCTGTGTTCAGAGGGAAAAATGTTTTTTTTTGTTTTGTTTTGTCTTGTTTTGTTTTGTTTTGTTTACCAATCTGGTCTGCATAGTATGCCTGAATTGAGAGTAGACTCAGCATCAACCCAACCCCACATACAGAAAATGAAAGAGTGATGGTCAGGCCTCCAAAACTAAATTACTGTGCTAGTTCTAGAAAAGAATAAATGGATGCCACTTGGCATATATACAGATGAAACAGCTAAGCATTATTTTTCTATCATAATAATAATAGTATAAAATGAGCCCATGTTTTTCACTGTAGCCTACAGAGTTCTCATTATCTGACCTCTGCTTTCCTCGGCATCATTTTTTGCCTTTTTACATTGCACATTACATTCTGGCAATATCCAAACACTTGTATTTCTTTATTAACGCTATGGACCCCATGATTCACTTTAAAATAAAAACACACATGCTCTACCTAGCTACTGTCTTCACATCATTAAGCCTCATTTCACCTGACTTGCTTTTCAAATGATCTTCCCTAACGGTGAAGCTTGATTTTGTGGCCTTCTTTGTTCTCACAATTTTATGCATGGACTTTTCTACATTTACCACATCAAAAAAGTCCATATATTTTTGTTTCCCTCATTGCAAGAGGTGAAAAGCTTCTTGGGACAGAGATTGTGTCCCAGTTTTCTTTGTGACACCAGCACAGGACATAGTGCCTGTCTACTTCTCTCCTAGATAAGCAGGTCCTTGGATTTCAGACAGTAAATCGAGTTCTAAGATTCTGGGCAGGTTATAAGTGCTTTGGAACAAATCTATAAAGAACCAAAAGTAAACAAACAAACAAGCAACAAAACCACCACCGCCACCACCACCACCACCGCCACCACCACCACAACAGCAGAGCCAAATGGAAGCATCAGAAAAAAAAAAAAAAAAAAATTCCAAAACTGAATGCTTAAGCCAACAGTCCAGAGTTATCCAGTAGATAATTAAATTCAAGAATCTTAAAAAAAAAAAAAAGAAAAAAGAATCTTGGCACAGGGTCAGGTGAAAGCCAGGCACAGATAGGAGAAAAGGAAGAAGAGAATCAAGGGTAGAGAGCAAAGGGGTTTTATCAGCAAACTAGAATAAAATCTGGAACTCTTTCTCCTCACTAGGAATCAAGCTTCAGGAGCCTTGAACAAGACCAGGTTTTGTCTCAGGACCAGGTGGTAAAAGGAGCTTTTAAACATACGAAGATGTGAAGGTAACTTCACATGCAATATCTTATTTCTGTCCCACTGCATTTCTACTAAAACTAAGCCAGGGGCAGCCCGGGTGGCTGAGCCGTTTAGCGCCACCTTCAGCCCAGGCCCTGATCCTGGGGACCCAGGATCAAGTCCCAAGTCGGGCTCCCTGCATGGAGCCTGCTTCTCCCTCTGCCTGTGTCTCTGCCTCTCTCTCTGTCTCTGTGTCTCTCACAAATAAATAAAAATAAAATCTTAAAAAAAAAAACCTAAGACAAAATGTGACTTAATGTTGCACATACATAAACTAAAGGGGACAAATAAACTAAAACCTTAGATTTCCCTAAATCTACCCAAGAAAAAATTTCAATCAATAGCCTCTTAAAAGTATATTACACTAGTTCCCATATTATGAGATAGTGAGCCATCAAAACAGGTCCACAAAATGTTAAATATATGGTTTGTAATGCTTTGGAAACTGTCTTTAGATGAATCATTACATGCAGTTTCAGTGCATGTTGACAAATGGCAGGTTAAACTCTGAAATGTATTAAACAAAAGAACGACACACATGCGTGCGCAGACACGTAATATTTACAGTACCTAAAACTGCCTGATTTGTTTTTGTAATAAACATGTGAATTTATTAAGGAGCTGAGGAAAAAGTTAACATTGAATATTCAGAACAAGAAGTAGTTTTATCCAAGGGAATATTTCATAAGCAGATGGAAGTGAATATGCAAAATTGTTCCAGTTAAGCAAATGTTCCAGATAAATTTTCAAGATAAAACATGTTTGCAGTCCTATGCAATTTGCACTATTTTTAATAGTCTGTTACTGGACAGTTTTTTTTTTATATGACTTCAGTTATTTTATCATCCTACTCCTTTGAAGCAACACTGAGTATGAAAAACTGAAATAGAAGAGAAGCTTCTGGCCAGGCTTCTCTGGGGTAGGAGTAGAAGTAGAATAATGATGTTTTAACAGGACTGTGAAAGGATGACAGATGTACAAGGGAAAGTTCTTAAACATGTTGGAGATGAAGCCCATTAAGCCCCCAAACCTCGTGATATCTGTCTCATCACTCAGTGTGGAATTCATTATACAAATGGTTCAGTACTTCCAAGATGCATTAGAGTTAGTGCCCTAGTCTTAGAGCCTCATTCCTGGAACCATCCTATTGAATTTATGAATAGAATTTCTGGAAAAAAATTTTTGTCTGTGATCCCAAGATTAGAAAGGAATGCATATTGCAGGGGTTAAAAGAGAAACTCTGAAATAAAAATTGGTTCCCAGCTCTCCAAATTTAAGATATGTGACCATGGGCAACTTGTTTATCTCTGTATGCTTCAGTATCCTTACCTATGAAATGGAGGTAATACTGTCACCTATCCCATACAACTGCTGTGAGAAATAAATCATTCATAGACTAATAAATTCTAGCATATAGTAAATCGATAGATGAGGACAGAAACAAATGGCTGAAATAATCAAATAGTGCAATATTTGCATGACTGTGTTTCTATTGCACCGATCTATATGCTTTACCTAAGGGTTTCTATCATCTGCACAGCTTTTAGAATCTTTCTTTGTCTAAACTTAAACTCAATTAGCAAATGAAAGCAAAGGTTCTGATTTTTAGTTTGATAAATCAATGTGTTCCACACATAGTAGTAACAATTTAAAAGAACAAAATCTAAAATTAATTAAACATTAGCTAGAAATAATTGACTGCCAAGTCTTAATGAGACAAAAAAGAATATTTTGAATATTTATGTGACTTACCTAAAACAGACACAAGAAGTGGGTAACTTCTTTCCAAGTTGAATTACAAAGCAAGCTCTCTTAAAGTAGTCATCAGAAATTTTTAACATTCATCAAATTTCCTTGAAAACATTAGCGATTTTAAAGTAAGAACTAGTCTTTGCTATCAGCAACTTCAAAGCACTCACTTCACACAAGAGGAAACTGAGCCCCAAAGATGTAGGACGTGCTCATGGTAATACAGGGTAGTTGTCAGAGATAAAGTACTAGTCTCAGGTCGCCAACTACAACGTCACTCATTGCAAGACATCACATCAACAGTGGGATGTTATTTACTAGTACAAACTAGAGTGAGACTCTATCCTTGGTATCTGCTTAATACTTAACAATTCCTATTGAGAGTCAAATATCTCATATCATATGTTGATTGAAGAGATATTAAGAAATTGGCCATCTTCCAAAAATAGAAAAGAACAAGTTTAGGTTGTAATACAAGATTTAATCAAATATTCCTGAAAAGACAGTTGAAAAGAAGATAAAAGAAGATAAAGATCATTTTCTTCTTGACTTTTCGAGAATGTGAAAGGTCATTATTGAGGGGAAATGTCAGCTGTCTTCAAATTTAAGGCCAAAAGCAAGCAAAATACCAAGATATTTTAGACCAGTGTACTTGACTGTTTCCAAAGATGGCCACAGCAATATCTACCATTCAACATGTTCTTTTACAATATGGCCATTTCCTCTTTCCTTGAATATAGGTGGGTCCTGTGATCTGTTTTCAACTGCAAAATGTGTTGGATGAGGAAATGTGTTACTGTATATCTTCTGAGGCCAGGCCTTAAAAAAGTCTGCACAGCTTCCACCCTCACAGCTTATAATGCTTCCTTTGGAAATCCAACACCATGCTGTGAGGAAGCACAAGCAAACATGTGGAGAGCCCAATTTGGAAAACTGAGGTTGCTACTGAGAGCCCCCACTGCGCTTCCAGCTGACAGTGTACACCAAATGCCAGCATGTGAGTGAGTCATTTTAGACCTCCAACCATCCCATCACCTCATCTAATGCCACATAAAGCAGAACCTTTCAGAGTGCCCTGCTCAAATTCCTGACCTAGAAAACACTGATTGAATGGTTGCTATTGTAAGTCACCGAATTAAGGTTCCAAGGGTCACCTTCTGCTTACTCTTCAGGCTAGATGCCTATCCAACATGCTCCTGTAACACAGTTTGTTTCCCTGCTACAGCACTTACATTCCATCCTAATTACCTCTTATCTTTACCTTTCACTGTGTCACATGCAAAAATGGTTTTATATAGTGATACGTAAATGCAACATCTAGAGAAAATACTGGGATCCTAAATATTTATGTAAATATTGGACAATACTTATTCCTACAAATATAATACCATTTCTAGAGTGCATTAGTCTAGATTGAGTAAACAATATCATTAAAAAAATTTAAGTGAAATAATAGCTCTAGGTCTGTGCCCTATTATAGTCACACTTCTCTTCAATTCCTTTCAAGTAGTTCTGAGGATCTCCAGAGAGTGATTTGCAGTAGACCAATCCTTTTTACAATTCTACAGAACTTACTCATTTTCTCCTTTCATGCTTCAGGTTGCTAAAGTACTATCTTGTGCTATTTCCAATGCTGAGATCAGCAGCTTTGCTACTAAGAACACCACAGGGGTGTTACTGATACCTGTTCATGTCTCACTATTTAGGGTGCTAAGATCTTAACAAATCGTGTTGATTAAGTCCAGTTCAAAGTCTTTGGCACTTTCTCATACCAGTACACAAGGTATGGTGCTAACTCCCCTGCTGCAGCTATTGACAAGTCATACCTTCAATATTTCCTAGATAAAATAAGTCAGACTCTGACTCTCTCATTCGTTTCTTCAACAAATAATCATTTATTTTGTGGCACTATTCTCAGCACTGGGGTGCAATGGAAAACAAGGCACACAGGATTTTGCTCTCATAAAACTTGCAAGCAGACCAAAAACAAAGAGAAAAGGAAATAACTACAAATGTGATAAGCTATGAAACAACAGAATGCTAGGAGAGAACAAGATGAAGGGGCTCTACCTTCATCCCTACTTTGGAGGTCTCTAAAGGCAGACTGACGTTTTGTGGATATGATACTTTAGCTGACTTCAAAAGTTGATACAGAGAAAAAAAAAAGAAGTGAAGATCTAGGAGAAAATATTTCTAGGCAAAGGAAACAATATGTCCCAAATCCCTAAGGTTAAAAAGAACTTAGTCTGAGGCTCACAGAAGAACAGATTGTTCGTTGCCTAGGTGGGAGGGGAATGTAAAGGAGCAAAATGGATAAAGGGGCCAAAGGTATAAATTCAAAACTATAAAATAAATAAGTTATGGCGATATAATGTACAGCGTGGTAACTGTAGTTAATAATACTGTATTGCATATTTGAAATTTGCTGAGAAAGTAAATCTTAAAAGGTATGATCATGAGAAAAAAAATTTTTGTTAATATGTAAGGAGGCAGACAGTAAGTTAGACTCGTTATGGTGATCATTTCATAGTGTATACATACGAAATCATGTTCTAAACCAGAAACTAATATAATATTATACATCAGTTCTTTTTTAAAAAAGAATTTGGCCTGTCCTAGAAGCTGAAAGGAGGCTAAAGAACTTGGAGCCATCAGTTCTGGGGTGAATGAATTCAATGAAGTTAGACAAACAAACAGGGAGACGATCATGCAGGGACTCATAGATCAGAGGGGGGAAAAAATGTTCCAGATGTTCAATGAGTAGCAAATGACAGCTAACAAGAAAATGATGTGATATTATTCAGCTTTTAGTAATATCAGCCTGGCTACAGTGGTGAGAATGAAGAATAGACTGAAGGAAGACAAAAATTATTTTGTAAATAATAAGTAAATTATTAGTCCAAGGGATTATTGGCCTAGACCAGAGAGAGTGGAAGGAGAAAAAAGGAAGATATTGAGACATGTATTCTATAATTGACCCATTTCCTTGAAGCAAATAGTGAACCTCAACTGATCATTCCATTATTCAGTCCTTCATATCAACAGACTCCTATTAAGCATTTTATCCGTTCTTCAGTTTTGTCTGAAACTTTGACGGAGACAGCTTCTGCATCTGCTAACCCTATGCTACAAGGGCTCACCTTCCTAAGCAGAACCTTAAGGTACTGAATTAATAAAATTTTGTGAACTACTCTAAGGCTTATCAAATAAATCTAATTATTGGTGACCAAATCAAAGATGTTATCTCAGACACTGAATTTGTCTAAGATACCTAAATAAATATAATCTACCAAATTCTTCGACTCCTGATGTGGTAGTAATCCAGTTTTCTTCAATCATCCTTGATAAATATCATCCTTCTTTCTAGATGAAAGCAGCAGCTTTGGTTTTACCCGTCATTGAGTCTACTGCTCTGCTGCAATTCAAAAGCTGGTATTCTTAAGGTAATAAGAGAAAGGAAGAAGCGAGACAAGGCAGTAAATCTGATCCAAAGCAACTCGTCTAAATTCACCAAAGTCCGGAGGCATAGCCAGGCTTCCACAGTTCTAATGCATAAAGAGATATGAATTTTTTAAATGGATCTTAAATTAAAAGTACTATTTTTAACAATATAAGTTACTGTAAGAAAGGTATTTTCAAGTATAAAATATTGATTACAGGTATATATACAAACAGAACGAAAGTGATTAAGAAAGAGAATTTATTTGCTAAGCCCTGAAAAAGGAGGCTACTTAAAGTGATGAGGTTTTGTTTCTTCTCTTAGGGAAGCTCCTTTTGAAGGCATCCAGTAGCAATGATGGCATAAAATATGGGGCACTGCAGATGCCATTTAGAAAAACTTCTTCAATTCAATGTGGACCACCATGGCTAAATGAAGTTCAAGTAAGATTAGAATACCTTGTCTAAAACATCTAGGACCAAAGAGTGGCCAGGACCATTTTGTGAATCCATGGCACCAGATGACTCAATACATTATTAGCATGAACAGAAAAAGATCAGAACTCACGGGGTTTGGTGGAAGGCTGAGCGATAGAAAGAAGGTTTAATAGACTAAAAATACATTCATCAAAAGAAGGTAAATGCCCTTAAACATCCAATTTTGGGTTGATAATGAGACATCTCTACCATAATATCTCTTTTGATTAAAAACAATTGTAATAATAATCACAGGTGAGTTCCAAGAGTGGGCATGTGCATCTGTAAGATGTTCATGTATGTCCAAGCCTAAATAATAGTTTCATGAATATGGTACAAAATTACAAAATAGAGCCTAGTCAACTCAAGGCAATCATTCTGTGTGTATAGACTGAAGCTCTACTGGTTTCTTCCCAATGTTAGTAATGTTAGTATAATTTCTAATGTTAAAAGAGCATGACACAAATATTCTTTATCCTATGTATAAATTCAATAAATGATCTTATTTTTCTTCTCTTAGATAACGTTCTCTCTGAATTTCCAGTTGGATAACAAGAGTTGACATATGTTAATCCAAAGTAAATGTGCTTTCTTGTTCTCTCCTCCTCTAGTACTGTTCTCTTTATTTTTCTTTCTCTCTCTCCCTCCCTTTCACTCTCTCTTTCTCTTTCAATCTCTCCCTCCCTCTACCTTTCCCCCCTCACACAAACAGCATACCAATACATGAGACAGACAGAGAGAAATACCATCAGTTAATGGATGCATTGCTAGAACAGAAATCAAGGTGAGAGCTCATAAAGAAAAGAAGATAAAATGCTCCTGACAGTAGACAAAGAAGAAGCTGGCTAAATGCCAACTCAGAAAATAATTCTTAGGTCATTATTTTCAAACTGTATGCCATATTTTTTGTTACTAGACTAAGAATATGAATGTGTAGAAGCTCAGAGCAAACTGAAGGCTTTTACACTGTTTTTGGCATTCTCTAAAACTTCAAATTTCTCTCTCCTTCACAGCCAAGCCTATCAAACCTGTACATAAACACCAAGTGCCACAAAACAAGAGATCCCTTCTCTTTAATATGTTTGGATGCATCACCTATGAGCTGTGTTAAAAAATAAAATGGCAATTTATTTGTTGCATATGAATGTGCAGCTTTTAATGACTACCTTTGGTGAAAACTATTGTTTGGGGCTAAGTTGTATTTCCCCAAAATTCAGACCTTGAAGTCTTAATCTCTCATACCTCTCAATGTGATCATATTTGGAGATAAGCTCTTTAAAGAGGTAACTGATTTGAAATGAAGTAGTGAGGGTAAGCCCTAACCCAATATGGTTGGCATTCTTATAAGATGAAATAAGGACATACACATAGAGGGAAGACCAGGTGAAGACAGACGGAGAAGTCTACAAGCCAAGGGGAGAGGCCTCAGAAGAAACGAACCCTACTAACACCTTGATCTCAAACTTTTAATCTCTGGAATAATGAGAAAATAATATTCTCTTGTTTAAGCCTCCTGGTCTGTAGTACTGTGTAATGTCCAGCCAGAGCAAATTAGTACAGCTGCTAACTTCTTACATTTATGGCAATAAGCACTCCCTAAATACAAATACTGGTACTAATCACAAAGATCACTTTTCCATAAACATCACCTGCAACAAAATGAAAATATAATTGAAGTAATTTCTTATAAAATGAACATAACACATTCTGTAGTTGTACATGCGTCTTCTTCGTAAGTCTGGCCAAGTGTTCCTTACCTTTAAAGTTGTAACAGGCTCACGGAGCCAGAGCTGGTACAGTCAGAAACTCTGGGCACAGCGCCACAAGAGAGAAAAACCCAGGATTGGAATATAGAAATAAGAAGTGGCTGTAGTGTTAGCTCCCTGAGGGCTCTGATAAATTTTCTCAGGCAAGAGAGGGTCTGCCTCGGATGAAACAAGTTGTTCTAGGTTAAAGTCATCTCAAACCCTTGTCTCTGCTCCCAGGTCCCCTGTAAAACTTATAGCTGATGTAACAGTTCATTCTAGTTACTTGTTTACATGCCTGCCTCAGTTCACTGGACCAGAATTTCTTGTACAGGAAAGACCACATGTCTAGCACATCAAAGGCACATGTATTTGAGAAGTTGATGAATAAGTAAATGGAAGATTACAGAAACAAATGAATGAAAATAAATCAAAGATTCATGGCATCTGAGAAAATTCCAAACACCAGGCAATCAGCAGTGCAGGCAGATGAATGGTCTAATGGCAGATATCAATATAATGAAGTCGTTGGATGATACATTTTATTCAGCTTCTGGAGTCATTATTCAATCTCATTATAATTTAGTCCCAAAAAGATTAGACCCAGTTACATTCAAGTTTGGTCATATGTTTATAGCAGATCTAACAACCGGTGTGAGTCAATGCTGAATCAATGAACTTTAGTCTCTCCTCCCAAGGAAAAGATTGATCCCAGAGTCCCAGGGTATGAAGAGACCTGCATTTGCAGGTATTTAGGAACAGAACATTAATCTCCATGAAGACAAGTTATGTGCCCATGTTGTATCCCTAGCCATGATACATATTAGGTTCTCAGCACATATTTATTGATTTAATCAACTATGTAGATTCACCTTCAAAATATACCCAAGTTAGGTCAAACATATAATACTTGAAAATTAATAAAAGCTGTGCGATAAAGCAGATTTCCATAATTAATTGATCGAGAAATACCACACAAAATGGGTGGCATTAAGTGAAACCGGCCCCTCCCTGGGGTACCATCCCTCTCTGAGTCATACAGAGCCTGTCAGCTAGCCCCACACAGCTCCACTCAGTATTTGGTCTGTAGCCAGTGAAAAAGCACGTGGGTCAAACTACTTAATCAAGATGTGTTCTGGTGCACTCACCATGCCTGTTATTTTAATGTGAACTGAGCATTCATCATTTTAATTACATATTCACAACACCTTAGCCATCTATGTGGCAATCAAGTTATTCAAAAGGTTGACTATTTGCTTTTTTGGCCCAAGGGAAAAAGTTGTAGGGAGGAAAGGGGTGAAGGGGGGGGTGGAGCTGATAAAAGGGGTATAAAGGGAACTGACATTAATTAAACACTTGCTATGTGCCAGCCATAGTGATGGGCTCATATTTCTTGTATCATACAGTCCTCATAACAATCTTCTGGGGCAGATATAATTATCTCCATTTTACAGATGAGATAAGTGAACCTGAGGTTCACTAAAGCAACTTAGATTAAAATAATAATCATCTATTCATTTCATGATTCTACAAGTCAATGATGGAGACAGAGTTCAGTTGAGAGATTCTCTGGTCTTTGCGGGATTCCCTCAAGCATGTGTTGTCAACTAGGAGGCTCTGTTCTGGGGGGTGGCCAGTTGTCAGCAGGGGACTCCTTCACACGGTCTCTCTATGTGTGGTAAGAGGCCTGGGCTCTGAAGAGCCACACAGCCACTTATTCTGTGGGCCATCTTGTAATTGGTTAAAGCAATTACAAGGCCAAATCCAAAGTCAAAGGCTGAGGAAATAGATATCACCATTTAATGAATGGGAGGAGCTGCAAAGTCACATGGATAGAATGGAAAGTAAAGAATTGGAAACATTTTGCAATAAAACTATCACAGATACCAAGTAGTTTTTCCAAGATCACCCCAATGGTAATCACTGGCACAGTGATTCAAGTATTGAGCTTTGATCTTATATTCTTTATTCTATCTTCCTTGTCATTATTCTCTTCAAACAAGGTATAATTAGGTGAATGGAAAAGAAAGCCAGGGTCCAATTAAACTGAGATCACTCTATATCTCCCCATACTTTGGAAACCTAATCCTCACCCAAAGGTCATTTTGAAATAAACTAGCTTTACACCTACAGAAGGATTCTCCTAGGCTGGACTGCTTGTCTGATTAATACCAGGCTACTTTTCATATCCATCAAACTGAGTAACTGCTTTTGAACCATTATATCTGAAAACCACTATGCACAGAAATATATAGCAGCAAATTCTAAAAAAATTGAACTCAAACCAAGAATTTTCATTTCATAACAATAGTAGACTCTGTAAAGCTGATGTTATAAAATATCACTCTGGTTATCACTATGACTTCATTTGATAATGCTTCCTATACAGCAAAGAAAATATTAAGATTAAAAGACTTGTCTACTTGACCTCCATGCCCTATGGTCAATTTTAATCTTTTTTCTTTGTCAGACCCTATTCAGAATTTTCAGGACCTGTTCCTACTTCCTTTTTCAAATATTTTCCTCCAAAATATGTAATTAAAAGTTGAACTGGGTTCCATTAGGAGTCCAGTTGCTTCACTCATTTGGTACTGTTAGGAATAGCAGGAATAGTAGCTGGAATAGCTACTTAGGTAGCTAACTACATCAGGCTCCCAGAATAAAAAGCGCAGATCAAATAATTAAAAAAAAAAAAAAAAACAAAACTTAAGGAGTCAAGTTTTGCTGCCCCACCAGTACCCTCACAGACCAAGGAGAGAACAAAGACAACTAGAATTCTACTTGGTCTGTATTACAAATAAAGATATGATGCAGAAATAAAGCTCCACATACTGGTTTTTTGTCTATGCATGATATTCTATTTCCCCAACTATGGGGTTTTCTTTCATTACTGTCAGTTTTTGGAAACAAGTTCTATTTTCTTCTAGGGTGATTTTCAGCAACTGCCACAATCCTACATAAATTGTGTATATTCAAGAATGCTTTTTGAACTATGGAAATAATTCCATTAACTATAATGTATACTTATTAAAAGCTTGAATCCGCAAGCTATTTTTGCTCTCCATCTGATTAATTGCTACCAGCCCTAATTTAGTCAAAAGGTCAGAAAACAGTTTCCCTCAAAATAGAAAACAGAATTAATAAATTGTTTATGAACCTTAATAGCCTTTCCTTTTCTGGAAAGAAGCTGGTAGAAATATTATATATTAACTGCTTTGTCAGTCTATTTGTTTTGTCTGATTATCTATAAATGTTTGGTGGAAGGGACAGATTCCTTAAAAAAAAAAAAAAAAAAAAAAGCCAGATCTAAAATGCATGTTCCAATAAAACTAACCAAGTAACAAGTGATCATCTTGCAAAGGACCAGCATACAATTTTCCTCTAGTTTGAGAAAAATACACAAGCAGGGAAGTTTTTCAGAGCTGGTACTTTCTAGAAGTCATACCCTTAAGTGTCACAACCAAGACAACAGCACTAGGCAGGGAAGCCATCCAGGATTAGGAATGGCTTTAGAAACAAATCAATTCCAGCATACATGTGCTATCACCATCACCTTGGTCTCATTCCTCACAACAGGAGTACCAATAGGCCCCCAAGGCTTGACCTAATCACAGTATCTTATAAAGGCAGGAAACTTCAACCACTAGGCTAAAGGTGACCTACACAGGAGGAACTGAGGAGGACTCTCTTGACAGGAAATAAGAACTCCCATAAGACTCAGAAAAGAATAGCAAATTTGTCTTTCTCTGAATGACTTATTTCACTTAACATAATACTCTCTAGTTCCAACCTGTCATTGCAAATGGCAAGATTTCATTCTTTTTTTATGGCTGAGTAATATCCCATTGTGTGTATATAGACACCACTTCTTTAGCCATTCATCAGTCGGTGGATACTTGGGCTCTTTCCATAATTTGACTATTGTCAATAATGCTGGTATAAACATCAGGCTACATGTGCCTGATTAGTATTTTTGTATTCTTTGGTGAATACTTAGTAGTGCAATTGCTGGGTCATAGGGTAGCTCTATTTTTAACTCTTTGAGAAACCTCCATGCTGTTTTCCAGATCACTGCATCAGTTTACATTCCCACCAATGGTGCAAAAGGGTTCTCCTTTCTCTACATCCTCACCAACATCTGTTATTTCTTATGCTGTTGATTTTTAACCATTCTGACAAGTGTGAGGTGATATCTCATTGTGATTTTGATTTGTATTGTATTTGTATTTTGATTTGTATTTCCCTGATAATCAGTGATGTTGAGCATCTTTTCAGGTGTCTGTTGGCCATCTATATGTCTCCTTTGAAAAATGTCTATCCATGTCTTCTGCCCATTTTTAAATTGGATTATTTATTTCTCTAGTGTTGAGTTTGATGAATTCTTCACATATTTTAGATACTAACCCTTTATCAGATATGTCATTTGCAAATATCTCTCATTCTTGTAGGTTGCCTTTCAGTTTTGTTGTTTCCTTCATCATGCAGAAGCTTTTTGTTTTGATAATCAAGTCCCAATAGTTTATTTTTGCTGTTGTTTCCCTGCCTCAGGAGACATATCTAGAAAGAAATTGCTATGGCTAATGTCAAAGACATTATTACCTGTGTTCTCCTCTAGGATTTTTATGGTTTCAGGTCTCACATTTAGATCTTTAATCCATTTTGAATTTATTCTTGTGTTTGGTGTAAAAAAGTGGACCAGTTTTATTCTTTTGCATGTTGCTAACCAGTTTTCCTAATACCATTTGTTGAAGAAACTGTCTTTTTCCCATTGGATATTCTTTACTGCTTTATCAAAGAGAAAAATAAATACTATATGAATTCACTCATACGCGGAATTTAAGAAAAAACAAATAGCAAACGGGGAAAAAAGGAGAGAGAATCAAACCAAGAGACAGAGACTCTTATTTACAGAGAATAAACCTTACCAGAAGGGAGGTGGGTAGGGGGATGGATGAAAATAACTGCCAAAATATGTCATGTAATTTTAAAGAACTGCAAGATGGAACTACTAACTTTGATCCCTACCTTGTATCATATACTGCAATAAATGCTTTATTATCATTTCATTTAATCACCACACTAACTCTAAAAGGTAGTTACTGAAACGCCTGGGTGGCTTAGTGGTTGAGCGTCTGCCTTCAGCTCAGGTCCTGATCCCAACGTTCTGGGATTGAATTCCACATCAGGTTTTCCACAGAGCCTGCTACTCCCTCTGTGTATGTCTGTGCCTCTCTGTGTGTCTCTCTTGAATAAATAAAATCTTTATAAATAAATAAATAAACAAACAAATAAATAAATGTTACCATTTATTTTAGCCCTATTTATAAGTAAGGAAACTGAGCAAGAAGTTTAAAGAATGCTCCCTAGGTGATACAGCTAGTACACAACAGTCTGATTTTGAGCCTACAGCTCTGTAGTCCCAGAGCCCATACCTTCAACCTGTATTCTTACTGCCTCTTGAGTGCAGCCTAGAGTTCTATTTATACAAGGATAAGATGAGCATAATTGTATTCTCTTTACATGAAGTTAATTTATTAACTAAACCTAACTGGTCATGTATATGGTATATAGGGATATTTTGTATAAAATAATTATTTGAATCAAACTATGATGTTACATGTAAGTATAAATTACCATTTTGAGATAGAAGAGTATTGGATACTCCTTTCTGTAAAAAATACAGCACCCATTCTCTCAATTTTCAAAATAAAGCTTCACTTTTCTATTATCATATCTGTTATTCAAAGCCTATAAAAAGCCTTAAGTCACAAGCTCAAAATTCCAAATTATCATGTCTGCACTTGAGGGTATAACCTTGAACCAAGTCAAAACTTACCACCAAAATTATTCAAAATCTCACCCAAAAGAGTTAATATGCTATATGATAGCTACCATTTCTTGAATATTTATTATGTGTCAGATGCTTTACATGCCTTAGTCCCAATTATTATATAGCAAGGTAATAATTTTATATTGATAAGTTATTAGTTGCTCTGATCTTTTGTTTTGTTTTGCTTTTTTTTTTTTTTTCCCATAATCTTCCCTCTACCACTCAAACAGCAGCGATGGCTGACTATATATACTGCCCTTAGCTTAGCATTTAATACAGAAATAAAAACACGTCAAATTCATAGCTTTCAAGTACATCTACTGGTATAGATAGATAATAGATGATAGGTAGATAGATAGATAGATAGATAGATAGATAGATAGATAATAGATAGATAGATAGATAGATAGATAGATAGATAGATAAATAGAGACAATAATATTGAGAGCCACAGTCTGGAGTTACGGAAGTCAACTGCAGTGCTTGAGAAAAATATTTTTCTTTTTTCCTCTTTCTCCTTCTCTTCCTATCTCCTCTCCTACTCCTTCTCTATCTCCCTCTCTTTCTTTTTAAATTCTAATAATTTGGCTTTATTTATGAAGAGCTAAATCCAAGAGAGTTCACAACTCAGAATCTGATTAAACGATAGAAACTGCAACAAATCATCAGGTAGGTTTTGAGAGACCATAGAATATAAAAGATAATCACCTAATAAAAAAAATGTGGTATATACACACAAAGGAATATTATTAAGCCTTAAAATGGAAGGAAACCCTGACACATTATACAACATAGATGAACCTTGGGAACATTGTGCTTAGTGAAATAAGCCAGTTACAAAAAGACAAATACTGTGTTGTTTCACTTCTATGAGGTACTCAGAGGAATCAAATTCATAGACATGGGAAGTAAAATGGGGATTTCCAGGAGCTGGGGAAAGGTGAGTGGGGGGTTGTTGCTTAACAGGTATAGTTTCAGTTTTGCAAGATGAGAAGAACTCTAGATTGTAGCTGTATGACAATGCGAATGCCCTTAACACTAGTGAACTATACACTTAAAGTGGTTAAAACACTAAACTCTACATTATTTGTGTTTTACCACAAGTAAAAATATTTTTTTTAAAAAAACTTATTACCTGATTTTCCAGGGTATACCTTGAGAGGATCTAAGCCCTATAAACTCTGTATCTGACATAGCTGTTAGAATAACAGTGGCTGAGAATCATGTCTAAGAAGATGGCTATTATATATTAAAAAAAATAAATGCTGGTGAAGATGCAGAAAAAAGGGAACCATTTGGCACTGTTGGAGGGAATGGAAATTGATACAGCTACTATGGGAAACAATATAGAATTTCTTCAAAATATTAAAAATAGAACTACCATGTGATTCAGCAATCCCACTTCTGGGTATTTATCTAAAGGAATTGAAATCAGGATCTCAACAATATATTTGCACTCCTATTTATTTCAACATTACTCGCAATAGCTAAGGCATGGAAGCAACCTAAATCTCGATCAAAAAATGAATAAAGAAAATGTGGGATATATATACACACATATATAATTATACATATACATACATATATAATAAATACATTTTATCTATCTATACAATTCAGCCTTTAAAAGAAAGGAAATTCTATACACCTTAAACGTACACCATGTTATATGTCACATCTCAATAAAGCTGGATGGAAGGAGAGATGAAGGGAGGGAGGGAGGGAGGGAGGGAGGGAGGGAGGGAGGGAAGGATGGAAAGAAGGAAGGGTCTGATGAGAACCTGATAGAAAAGAAACTGAGGCCTCCTAAACCCCTGAGAAAGACACAGAAGTGGAAAAAAGGAATGGTATACCAGAAAGATCTTCACAGTTAGCCTAAAAGGTAAGTGGACTTTAAAACTGGAGGCTATAAACTATCCAAAGACATTAAAGATGGATGCAGTAAGACCAGAAGGCCATATCTATGTTCTGTTAGGACAAGTTACACTGCAATAGATGCCAGCAAGGTCACCAACCAGACTCTTCCCTTCCCTTCAACAGCATGTTTTTACATCACATAAGCTTCCCTCAAACACAGGATCCCCCAGGGATATGGGGGAAAAGGGGGAAGGAAAGAGGAGAAAAATCTTTAGACAATATGAGTATTTACTCAAAATGGACAGCTTTAAAGTACAAGTTGCTGAGTTGTTGTAAATTGATAATATTGATTTTCTTTCTCACTTACGAGTAGGAAAGACATACTCATAACTTACATTAAGTCATAAAGAAATAAAGAATAAGAGATTCTTTTCCTTTCCTTGTATTATAAAGGTGAAATGTTTTACCTACTATATTTACAACATGTTTCCAAGGAAAATGGTATTATTTTCACTATAGAGGAAACCAAGTTTCTACAGAATTAAATAACTTTCCCAACTTCTAATTTCTGTGATTTGATATTAATACTCACCTGTTTCTTGTTCCAAAGTTCATCTACTATATCATGGTAATATTCTCAAGATGCTCTCAGTTCCATCCTTGTATCAGAAAGGCTATTCTCCTGAGTATTTTATATATACACACCCCAAACTTCTTCCTCAGCCTCAATTCACAACTTCTGACCCCTCACTCTTCCTTGTATGCTACTGTTGTCCTCCACATCTAGTCCCAGATCGGGAAGCTTCCCTGAACTTCAACTAGTGGCTCAAGGTTCTGCTCCTCTTCATTCACACTAATCCAAAATACTGCAGTTAGAACCCTGAATAATACCTGAGGTATTCTTAGATTTTTTTTCCATACCTCATAGTGAGCAAACTCTCCCCCGACAGACAATCACAGACTGATCTATACATTCCCTGCTGCTGTGTGCTCTTCCCAACAGGAAATCTGGTGCTAACCATTTTAGGAAGTATGACTTACCATCAACACTTCCTAGCACAGGCAACTGAACTTCCAATGTTAGATTTCTGCAGGTGGTCCAGTTCCCCAAGAACCTTAACCCACCTTTGTTGAGTGGTCTTTTCTTCTTTCTTCCTGTACCATTCTGTTTTAAGAGACCACCATACCATACATCACGTTTCTGATTTCAAACATTACAAATTTTGAAAGCAACACACACCCTATGTATGAATAGAGTTGGTTGATTGTGTTAATACAGTAAAATCTGTATGGGTTATAAAGTCATACTGGCTTATTTAATACTAATATACATCTAAGTATGGTTATAATTTTCTGTGCTTCTTAAATTTATGTAATCATTGAATACTTTTTTTTTAAGAAAGATCTCATAGGACCGGTTTCTAGTGCACATGCTTTTGAAAATAATGTTAGTAAAAATCATACTAATAAAAAAGATTTTGAGTTTTATCTCTGAGGTCTTCAATTATCTTTGCTGAAAACAAATATAAATTCTGAAATCATGCTACCTACTATGAATATCAGTTACTTTTGTCTTTGCAACTCCCATTCCTCCTCCTTCTTAAAAAAAAAAAAAAAAAAAATTACCTTGATTTTCCTTTCAGGATTCATCCCTACCCACCAAATCAATCCATCTAATTTGGATACAGTTGATCCTACTCTCAGTTTCAAGAGCAATTCCATAAACCAACCCAGCCAATTGACATATTTTATCCTACTAGACATAGAAATTGGCCCAGGGGTAGGCACATGATTAAAGTCAGGATGACTCTTAATTTTTTTTGCTGGAACTCTTGGGAAAGAGAAGCTTTTTTAACAGGGGCTGTTAAACTTGTAGGATATAAACCTGAAGCTGCTGGGTGCACATATGGAAAAGGCTAGTCTAAAAATGAAATCCATCCAGGAAGGCAGAGCCAAGAGGTAAATCTTCATGAATGTATTTTGAGTCAAAGAGTATAGCTGAGGGCAGACAATGGCTAGATTTTCAATTACATCAGCCAATTTTTTTTTATCTTTTCACTGAGGCCATTTGTAGTTGGTTTGCAGGCACTTATGACCCAAAGAGGCCTGATTAATGCACTGTTCTATACAGGCAGTACTGTTCACCTGGTAATAAATAGGACAGGTAGAGTGCTTAGGAAAAGTTAACTCATAGTGCTTGGAGGAAGTTAATTCACTTCCATGAATTTAGCACTACATCCTTTATTCTAATTCTAGAGCAAAAAAATATATAAATAAATAAAAGCCACAGGATTATCGAGAAGGAAATCTCTTTTTTTCTACAATCAAGCAAATGAACCCCAACTTCAGGTCTCTGCGTCTATTTCTTTAATTTATTGAGGCCTCACAACTTTCAAAATGCTTTAAATTAAGATCCATTTTCTGAGCCTTTTGAATTGTAATTAATCTATGCAAAGCTCTTGGAGATTCTTGGGTGAGAGACCAGATAAAAGACAAAGCAACATTATTAAATAATTTAATCATGATTATTCTTTCAAAGGGAAAATACAATAATGAAAATCTTCAGAGAACATGATAATTAGGGAGACAATAATGAAGAGCTGATTAGAAAGAAGCTCCTTGTCCCTGTAAATATGAGAATTTGCCCAGAGCTCCGGCTAGATGCATGGTTTTGTGCTTCATATCCCTTTACTCCCCTTGGACCCACTTCCTCCGCTTCTTCAGCACAAATAAATACACAGAGACCCCAGAGAAAGAGTCTTTGTGCACATTTGAATTAAGGGTTCTGAGGAGAACATGTAATAGTTCTCACACAATGACCGAAAAGTAGTATCATGAGACACTTCAAAAAAAAAAAAAAAAGAGCTGCCTGCCAGAGATGAACGTTTTTAAAAGGAATAATTAAACAATAGGGGAATCCCATAAATATCAGTTCTGATCACTCATCAGGAGCTTGAAAAAAGTAAATGATTCCAGACAAACTGTTTATTGGATATACATAGATTTAGAACATGACTTGTTATTTGGCACATAGGTAAATGTCAGTTGTCCTTTGAACAAGTTTAGGTGGAAAAAAAAAAAAAGCTTCCACCTTAGCAGGTGCATCTTCTGTAGCCCCCATGTCAGAATTAATTTTCATGGTGCCATATCACTTCATATAAAGGTCAGGCTCTGGAGATAATGATGAAAGGACAGGTCATCTCCTAAGAATTAATGACTGGAGGGAAGGAATTGATGGTCTTTGGCTCTACCTTCAGCCATTAACCCCAGCTGGCCATTAATCCTCAGGAAATGCCCTGCACTGAGGATGTTATTGCTGTTATAAACTCTAAATGAAGGAAACTGCACAGGCTCAAACATTGGCACAAGAAATTTAACTTAATGAATGATGCATTTTGAAAAGCATATTCAAGATAGGTTAGATAAACAGTTGAGCTACACGTGACTCGGCCAGCCTTGATCCATCGGCTCCTTTTAGTTAGGTTACAACCGAAACCACAAATGATGCCAAAACTAGGCTCTGAAACGGACTGGGTTTGCACATGAGCACTATGATTGATATTCTGTTATTGTCAGTGTTCCCGATTAGTGCGATATAATTACAAGGTTTATTGCTTATGTCAGTGAAATTACAGAGAGAAGATTAGCAGCTAGCAGAGGGTTTTGCAGACATTTCCAAAGGTCTGTCCGCCCACTGACTAGTTGATGGAGTTGGTATTTTGCTCCCCACCAAACTATTTGTAAAAGGGAGATGTACTATTCCACATGCCTTTCTGACTGACATTTCCAGAACTATCATCCTTATGCCTAAGGTGATAATTCCCCAAATTGGGTTTGCGTGCTGAAAAAAAAATTCTAATCCTCATAGGCTGTTTGAAATGCCATCTCTGCGGGGACTCATCTTGAAGCAGCACTTCCAGAGTGACATGAAAGGATTAAGAGGTAAATAAAGGAACTGGGCAAACTCCAAAGTCAATTCATTCAAACAGCTACTTGCAGGAGAAACAAAAACTAAAAGCAACACCACGTTGGGATTAACAGTGAGAAGTAAAATTAGTTGAGGCATAATAAGAACAGTATTAAGCAATAGAAAGAAACATCCTGGGCAAAAACGTGAGATGTTCGTTGGAATTGAGAAACAACTCAAAAGTAATTTTGTTTCCTAATGGACACCATTAGGCAATCTCTAGTAAGTGCTAATCTCTGATATGATTCATTTTCAAATCAATAAATCGGACCAGCTCTGCCCTCGCAGATAAAGAACAGTAATGAATCTGTGTGTGGAAGAAGTCTCAGATACGCAATGTCTAAATGTCATAACATATTTTATATGGTGTTTTCTAAATTGATAACATTTCTAAGCTTTATAGCAAGATGCAAGGAAGGCGATTTTACCCCAATTTTAAAGATAAGAAAAGCTGTGACTCAGTAACTGCCCAAGACTCCATAGAGAGAAAATGAAAAAACAAAAATTTGAATTTAGGGCTTTTTGACTCCAAAGCCTATGGCCTTCCCACTGACTTTCTTTAGAAATGAAATAGATATATATTTTATCACAGGCTAGCCTATGACTCTCACACACAGCTCTAAAACACATCTCCAGTCTCATTGTCCAGGGCTCCCTGAACAAGCTCCTGCCAAGATGACTTTATACCATTCCTTAACTCTGTCCCTGTGACTCCTCCCATACCTGCTGTCATTGCCAAGAGAGACCTGAGTCACCATTCAGTGCTCATATGCCTCCTTCACAATAAGGCTTTTATTTGCCAATATCCAGGCAAATGTCATCTTTTCATCATCTGACCACTCATGTAACGTTACTTAGGTACTGACCTTTGGCATGTTTTCTTGTATCATACTTATCTGTGTATAAAATATATTCACCATTAAACTCTAATTTTTTAAAATACCAATTAATTATATTTCATCTTTGTTCCTCATCACTACAACACCTTATAAAACAGTTTGATGAATGAATGACTGCCACTATCTCTTACTTATAACGTTTTTTGATTTTCTGATCAGTATCAGTAAGCCAAAGAAAAGCTCAAGGCTCAACCTATAAGGTAATCACATGACCACTCCTAGAAAATATTGTTTAAAGATTTATTTATTTATTTTAGAGAGATGGAGAGATAAAAAGCAAGAGTGGGAGAGAGGTAGAGGGAGAGGAAGAGAATCTCAAGCAGCCTCTCCACTGAATGCAGAGCCCAACATGGAGCTTGATCTCATGACCCTGAGATCATGACCTGAGCCAAAACCAAGAGTTGGATGCTTGACGCTCAACCAAGTGAGCCATTCAGGCTCCCCTAGAAAAATTTTTTTTGAAGAATTTTCTCATCAGATTATTTGGCCTGTACCCTCCAAAATAAATCCTCACGCTCTGACAAGGCCCTAAGTTCTCTGAGACTTAATAGCAGTGTAATCACTAGTGTAATCAATAATCCATACAAGGGGATCCCTGGGTGGCTCAGCGGTTTGGCGCCTGCCTTCAGCCCAGGGTGGGATCCTGGAGTCCCGGGATCAAGTCCCATGTCAGGCTCCCGGCATGGAGCCTGCCTCTCCCTCCTCCTGTGTCTCTGCCTCTCTCTCTCTCTCTCTCTCTCTCTCTCTCTCTCTCTTTCTATGTCTATCATAAAATAAATAAATACAACTTAAAAAAATAATAATCCATATAAAAACAGTACCACAAAAAATGACAAGAGGTAAAGTTCTGCCAAGAAAACTTTAGTAGGTGAATAACTATACAGATTTATACATATCACATCCTAATAGAACTAAGATCAGATTTGAGTTAAATATTATATTAATCTTTCTTAAAACACTATCAGAATGAATCTCAATCTGCATCTCTGAGAACTACACTATCATACACACACCATCACAACTAAAAATCACAGAATGTATTATTATGTAGGCATTCTCTAAATCAGCCCACTGTACCAAGGTTTACCTTGGAGAGTAATCAAAGTCATTTAAAGAAACTCCTTGGGGGGGAGAGGAGGGAGAAGCACCTTGCAAACCTATGAAATTTTCTTTGAGGAGGGGGCAGCTGCCTTAGTGTGCTCCTTGAACATATGAGAGACTCAATAAGAGCCCCTATCTTTTTTTTTTTTTGATTTGGGGACATCTGACTCTCAAAACTATGAACACGTACCTCCAAAATTAACTCCTTCAGAAGGTGTACAGGAAACACAAGAGATATCTATTTCTCTCTCAAGTAAAAAAGAGAAGTTTTAACTTTTCTTTCTTCTACTTCATTGTATGTACATGTGTGGTTTTGTGCAGCCTTTGTCACTTTTGTCCAAACTTGCATGCAACTCTGCTAATGCTTATTCTATAATAAGTTATGCCCTCTCTCTCTTCTTTATAATACTACAGAAGAATCTTTTGCCAGCAGGTTTATTGTTTACCCAACAGTGTCCACACAAAGAAAATAGAGTGTTCATAGAAGCACTTACCTAAAAACACAGTAGTTTTGTCATAGCAGCATTCCTTTACCAATGGGAGCATAAATTCTAAGATGGGAGGGTCCCACTGATCCAGAGAATTTAAATCAAGAATTAATAATTTAGGGCAGTCCGGGTGGCTCAGCGGTTTAGCACTGCCTTCAGCCCAGGGCGTGATCTTGGAGACCCGGGATCGAGTCCCACGTCAGGCTCCCTGCATGGAGCCTGCTTCTCCCTCTGCCTGTGCCTGTGCCTCTCTCTCTCTCTCTCTCTCTCTCTCTCTCTCTCTCTGTGTGTGTGTGTGTGTGTCTCATGAATAAATAAATAAAATCTTTTTTAAAAAAAGAATTAACAATCTAGAAAGAAACAGCAGATGTGGGAGAGAAGAATGGGGAAGAAAAAGAGGGGGAAAGCAGAAAATAGGAGAGAGAGGAAGAAGAAGGAAAACAAGAAAAGTGAGCTACTTAAAGATCAGTTACTAGCAGCGAGATTGATTTAACAGCACGAACAAAGCAATTCAGATTCCAAGTTAGCTATCTTACACAGTCTTTCTGTGTGAGACCATAATTGCAATACCAAACCTACATGCAAAGATGTCAATAGCCAGGGAAGGTAATTTGTCTTATTATAACAGGCTGACAAAATTATTTGAAAATTTTAATAACTAGCATTAAATAAATAAAGGACATGGACATTTCTATGTATAGTTTGGCGAGCTATATATTTTCATGTTTCCATTAATAAAAAAAAACATAAATATAACAGGATAGATACTGACAGTAAATTTAAATATATTTCTATGAGGGATTTACGAAAGCCAGCCTGGTCATCTGGTCGGTCATTCGTTCTTAAAGGAAGATATTTACAAAAACACTCACGTGTCCTAACAAAGAGTCTCATGTCACCTTTCCAGAGTTGCTAATTCACTATTCAGTAACTTAGAGTTGATTTTCTTTTGGTAGAAGAAAAGTCTTTTTTGGTGTCACATCTCCCCTTTCCCTTATATATTAACTCTCCTCGGCGAAAACCTCAAAAATAAATCTTTATCACAAATCTTTTTACATGGCAGGCACTGGGCTAACATTGAAATTTATGAAATTGTAGCCACCGATGTCCTTCAGAGAAAGAGCAAAAGAGCCTCATGTTCCCACCCTGAATTGTTCAGTCTTTAAGTAACATGCGAGTCAGCACTACCCCACTTCTAGCTAAGAACTCCATCATTTAAAGGCTAGTCCCTAGGGAAATAGTCCTATTTCCTCCCTCATCGCACTTCATAGAAGGAAGGCCCAGAGATGTTTCTACTGAGGCTTTCTAGGCCCCTGCCTCCCCTAGCAAACAGTGCGTGTGGTATGGTTCACTGCTTTACAAATAAAGACTCTGAAGTTTGACTCCATTTTCCCGTGAGTCTGTGTAAATCAAAATTGGGTCATAAGCACTGCCTCCAATAAAAAGCAGTAGGTCAGGAAAACCATTTCATAACTTAATGCGAGGAAACAGTCAGATCCACGTTACCATGGCATTTATGAGAAAAGGGAACAGAAAGAAAACAGCACAGAAAGTATCAGATAGGATTTTTGTTAAACAAGAAGAGATTCTTTTTAAGATTTTTTTATTTATTCATTTGAGAGAGATTGAGCATAAGCAGGTGGGGAGGTTCAGAGGCAGGGGGTGAAGCAGACTTCCCACTAAACAGGGAGCCCCATGCAGGGCTCAATTCAGGACCCCGGGATCATGACCTGAGCCAAAGGCAGATGCTTAACCGACTGAGCCACCAGGTGCCCCTAAACCGGAAAAGATTCTTGTGGCAACATGTTTTCATAGGGAAAGATTTGGTATTCCGGCTTGGTTTTGCCTAAGAGAAGGAAATGCTAGAACTCTGCTCTGCGAATACTCCCTGGAGGGAGGAAATGTAGCTACCTGAGGCCAATCACAACTTGCAAGGGCAAAATTCTTACCCTACATTTTTCTCTAGGTGAAATAAGGTTAAAGTGAGTATCTAAGGCAGACTTAAAAAGTAAAGGGTGTAAAAAAACAAACAAAAACCTTTACCTGGCAGCTTGCAGAAGCAAAGATGTATCATGTGATTTGATGGGGTCAAGCTTTGCAAATTGATTAGATGTTTACAGGGACCAGGCAGGAACCATAAATAAGTAATGTAAACTGGGTAGGGAGTGGTAGAGACTATGGCCTAAAAGGCAGACCATGTGCCCAAATTTAATTGTATAAACCTGTATAGAAGACAAATGTCTTACTTGAGGCACTGGGTTAGGATCACTGGAGTTTATGATTTTCTGCAGAGGAGAAAAAATGGGTTTGAACCTAGAGTCTTTATAGAACAAGCCCGGAAGTAACCTACTTCCCTCTTATGGCATAACTTACAGAGTGGTTTTCTTTTCTTTTTTTTT
The DNA here is from genome assembly GCF_003254725.2 of Canis lupus dingo. Taxonomy (NCBI): domain Eukaryota; kingdom Metazoa; phylum Chordata; class Mammalia; order Carnivora; family Canidae; genus Canis; species Canis lupus. The sequence continues at coordinate 50,145,090 of NC_064255.1, read as the reverse complement.
TTTTTAATAAATTTACTTTTTATTGGTGTTCAATTTGTCAACATACAGAATAACACCCAGTGCTCATCCTGTCAAGTGCCCACCTCAGTGCCCGCCATCTAGTCACCCCCACCCCCCGCCCACCTCCCCCAGAGTGGCTTTCCATAAGCACCAGTGCCTATAAAATCCTGGACCTGGAAACTCTTTGCACTGATTTGCTTTCCCTTATAGAGAGAAGGCTCTAGATCAGTATTGCCCACGCCACCCTATAAGTGCTACAATACCTGAATCTTAAATACTGTTGTATCCAATACTTTGTGGCCCAGTCTACAGAGGCAACGCCATTGCCTCACTGTGGTCACAGGGGGCCTCATCTCAGGGGACCATTTAAATGCATTCTCTGCTATAAATAAGATTCCTCTGGCATCAGCCAACTAGCATATAAATGTGTGCAACTGGACACCTGGGTGACTCAGTGGTTAATCGTCTGCCTTTGGCTCAGGGCATGATCCTGGAATCCTGGAATCGAGTCCCACATTGGGCCCCCCGCCTGTAGGGAGCCTGCTTCTCCCTCTGCCTATGTCTCTGCCTCTCTCTGTGTGTCTCTCATGAATAAATAAAATCTTTTTAAAAAATGTGTGCGAGGAAAAATACACAAAAAAATTTTTTTTGATGATCTCAAAAGCCTTGGGCTGGGAAAGCACCTATGGATCTAAGTAAACAATCTTCTTTTAGTCCTCATTCTAGACCTTTAGGCTACATTCTCTTCTTTTTAAAAGTTTTTATTTAAATTCCAGCTAGTTAACATACAATGTCATATTAGTTTCAGGGGTACAGGTTAGTGATTCAACACTTCCATACAATACCCAGTGCTCACCATGACAAGTGCCCTCCCTAATAATCATTACACTTTTTCCTTTTTATCACAGCCTCCTCCTTGAAACTCTAGGGTTTTTTTCCTGATGTTCCTCTAACTTCTTGGTCCTCCTTCTAAATCCCTCATGAGATGTTTTTCCTCATCTACCTCTTAAATATTATGGTTCTCCAGGGTTCTATCCTTAGTCCACAGCTATCCTGCAGACTCAACCTGCATGAAGAGAAAGGAGGAAAATGATGAGTGTGTGTAAGTAGGGGAGAAAAATAGTTTCCAGGAGGGCTAATAAGAACCAAAACTCATAATAGGAAATATGTCCAATGACGTTAAAAAGCGAAGGAATGAGCTTCCTGAAAGTAGCACATAAACAACTGGGAACATGAAGGTTGTACATCCCAACATCTATTATAAAACTGAAGTTAACAATGTTATCACGGATTGAGTTACTACCCTGTCCAAGCAGTTGACATGCATTATCACACATGTAATTATCAACTCAATTCTATCAGACATTATCCCTGCTTCACTTTGCAGAGGAACCTCAGACTTTTGAGAGCTCAAGAAACTTTACCAAGGCCTGCAGTGGAGTGGATGACAGGGGTTCTTATCAGGGCCTGGCTAAATGCAAAGCTGATTCTCTACATTACACCATGACAACATCTCTGATAGGAAGAATTAATCTTTGTGCTTTAGGTGAAATCTCTAGCAAGTGATATCTCTGTGATTCTAGGAGACTTCAGCACTCAGATTTTGGGGAGCAGCAGTAATAATCGTGAAAGGAGACAAGTCTTTTCCCTCTCCTACTTTTACCCTTAAATCCTCTATTTACAGCAAAATTCCCTTATTCTACCCCAGTGAAGAGAGTTGGTAATATTTTTGATCAAAATTCAGAATTTTCATAGGAGTAGGTTTTAGAAGTGCCCCTAAGTAAGCAATGTTGGCAACCCAAGGGAGAAGTTTGTCTGGACTTGGATATTATTTCTCACACATGTAGATTTTTGTAGGAAACCTCCAAGAGAGATGAGAAGTGGTAAGATTTCCAAGGTCCTAAGAATGCCTCATAATGGTGAGGCTGTGTTAACGTATTTTAAAATGGCAGCATGAGTTTCTAGACAGGATAAGAAAGCCAGCTAAGTCAGTAGTAGAGAGTAATTCTAAGCTGTGTCATTATGGATTTTCATGGTAGGCCTAGGATAAGGAATGCTATTTAAGACACCTCCCCACCTACAATTCTTCTACTTCCCATGAGCTCTTTCTCCTGTGGTGCCTGTCCTCATAGGAAACTGCTGTTTGCTTCCTCTGCCAATAGAGAAGAAAGCAGGCTTGGCAGGTAGTGGCAGCTTTTATTATCTTCTTCCAGCTGCCCCAGAGCCAACAAGGACCTGCTGAGTTTCCTGAACAACACAAATTAGAATTACCCAGTCTTAGGTAGGCTGAGATGTGGGTGGAACCTGGGAAGGGAGGCACAAATGTTTCTGCTGCAGGAGCCAAGAGTTGTAGTTTAACTGGGAAAAACACTCTCTGAAGGAAAAGGTTTAGGGCAACAGTGCATCTACCTAGGACAACAAGAATGTGGACTGCCATGAGCACTGTGCCGTTGACAGCCAGAGCTTCTGTGCTGCACTGCAAAGCCCAGACCACCACCAAATAGCAGCTCCTTTGAAGCATTATTATATGTATAATACAAAGAAAATGGCCTCTTGAAAATAGAATTCTGTAAGAACTCTTATTGCCTGGTTTTATCTTTAGCACCATGGTTCCCATGGTTCCGATAGGTAGATAGGATTCACACGTTTCCAGATATCTACATGTGCATGTAACCCACACTATTAAATGGGTACTTTTAACTGAGCAAGAGGCAGCTGATATGAAGATTCAATTTTCAAAGTCAGTGACCAAGAACAAATTTGATGATTCAAGATGGCATCTCTAAGAAAAAATTAAATAAATAATAAATAAATAAATAGTTAAGAAAGGAAACATAGAGAAAAGATTTGGAGAGGATTTCTATGGATTTAACTGTGCCTTAAGCTCTGCTCCAAGACCCTCAGGAAATGGATTTGGTAAGCAGGGCTGTCTCTCCTTTCACCTCAAGTCAAGTGAGAGATGTTCAAAGGAAGCCACGTGAAGAGTTTGAAATTGGTCCCTGGAGTTTGGGGTGTGCACTAGGGTGCCAGCTACAAGCCTGGGAAATCGCCAGAGGAGAGGCTGGCTAAAGAGCCTGTGTTGGCAGAGTGGAAGGCTGTGTCTAAGCAGGAACTGCACAAGACCTGGTAATGTCCAGCCAAAATGTGTCTACTAGTCTCCTAGGGCTGTCATAACAAGATACCATGTACTTGGTAGCTTTAAGCAACGGGAATTTTTTTCTCACATTTCTGGAAGCCAGAAGCCTGAACTCCAGAGGTCAGCAGGACTGTGCTCCCTCCAAGAGTCCTTCCTGTCCTCTTCTGGTCTCCAGTGACTCCAGGCCTTCCTTGGTGTGCAGCTGCCTAACTACAATCTCTGCCTCAGTCTTCACATGGCCCTCTCCTCTGTGTCTCTTCTCCCTCTACCTCTTCTTATAAGGACATTGGTCATTGTTACTAGGACATGCTTGGACAATCCAAAAAGATCACTTCTCAAGATCCTTAATTACATCTGCAAAAACAACTTTTCCAAATAAGGTCACAATCACTGGTTCCAGGGGTCAGGATATGGACATATGTTTTTCAAGGTCACCATCCAACATTGGCCCACATGGAACTCTGCAGAAGCAAAATCTAGGTTGATTTTATAAAGAAACTTGACAAGAGAGCTTCACCCTGAGTGTGAAGAAGCAATGGAGGGTCTTTATAGAAAGGTAACCAGAAAAGCAGAGTGGATGGAAATTCAAAAGCAAGCCCACAGTAGAGAAGGTGCTGACTGTGTTGCAGGTGGGCTCAGATACAGAGCTTCCAAAAAAATCTCATAGAATCACCCAGAGAGAAATTGTCAACCTAAAGAGAGTCCAGCAAGAATAAGCACAAAGTCAACTTACTAACATCTGGTCAATGAGACATTCCTGCATCCCCTCTACCCCTCTCCTTCCCCTTCTCCGAACCTGCCTAATGAGACCCAAATCCTCAGTTAACAAATTGGGAGAAGAGAGAGAAGAGAATTGGTAGTGAGACAAAGGACCGCATACACCACCTTCTCCAAAGGCAGACACAGAATTTGCAGCTGCACCACCCCCCACTCCCCAGAAAAGGGATTCAGGAATCTTACCTTTGAATAAATATTGAAGATGTAATCAATATATAGAATTAGAAATCCTAATTTCTAACCCATAGCTAAATTGAACACAGGATATTATATTATCTAAGAATATTCAGAAAAATGTTGGAACTGCCTAAAATTTCATACAAAGGCCTAAAAAGACCTTTTTTTTTTTTTCACTGAATACATTTCAAAAAAGGCAGGAGAAATTAAAACAAAACAAACAATTAATTAAGTAATGACTTCCACAGTATTCATTGGTCAAGGTACTAGTTACACTCCTAAAACAGTATCTGAAAGGGTTCCTTGATTCGGAACTTTATTAAGATGACAAATGGTATTGATTTGCTATTTGTTGAGAATTACTGCTCCATAGTTTGGAAAAAGAAAATGAGAATGAGATTCAGTTTACTCTATAGACCAATATATTTCCAATTCATTCTCATAGGGAAGCTCCACCTTAACAGGTGTGTTAAGAGATATTGTTTGGCTTCACCCTGTGTCCTCTCCCCTGTGTCATAGACTGACACTATCTAGTAGTAGAAGGACCAGTGATGACCTATACCAGGAGCTCTGCTTCTTGCTTCTACTTCTCTGTCTTCCCTTATGCACTTGATTGAGCAAATCTTTAAATAGTCTTTGTCAAACAATTCAAAAGAATGCATTTTTCCCCTCTGATACTCTGAAAAAAAAAAAAATCATGCTACTCCTGTAGCCTTGAGCAATCTGTGCTGAACAGTACATGCAGTTCTCTGTAGCCACTTTACTAGTGCAATTCTCTCACTAAGAAAGTGCTAAGACAAAGTGAGCTTAAAACACACTTTTATAGAAAATAATCACTTCCTGTTTTGAATGAGATATTAAAATATATCTTCCATTATGCTAAATTACAGCTACCATGATAATTTCTATCCAATAAATATGCCCCTGGAAGAAGCTTAACCCAGAAGAAGCTCAAGAGAATGTTCACATAATAACTTTCTGCCCAGTATCATTAGATTACATTTTTTTAAATAACTGTGAAAATTCAAATGGCAAACAACTACATATACGCTCACGAATACAAACAAAACAAAAGATAAGATCTTATTTCACAGAATACTTGGTATCAAAAAATTGCTGAAAGTTCAAAGCTGGGAAATATGGAAAATTTGGAATATAAACACATGGAAAGTTTAATATCAATAAACTCTTAAAAATATATTCAGAGCATTCCTTAAATATTAAAACATGGGCTCCTGGTAATATTGCGTTCAATGTCATCAGTTAGCCAGTGTATACTGCTGTCCAGAAAGAAGAGGGAAATTTGACTGTTTCCCATTGATTTGCTAGAACATGAAATGAGGAGAATCATTTGGTCATTAATCAATAATTAATTTTAAAAATACCATGTGTGTGAATGGAGCCTATATGCCAGAAGCTCATGGCACTTTATATGTTATACTCTGATGAGACTGTCAGTGTCCCTACAAAGTCAACAAGACCAATTAATAATGTCCCCTTTCTACCTCTAATAATTATATTGGCTAACAGTTCTACAGCCTCACTCTACATCAGGCACCTGCTAAGTGCTTAAAATGCTGTTTTATTTAATCTTCCCAATAACCCAAGGAAGTGAAGCTTCCACATTCACACAACCAGAAAGGGGCAGAATCACAAAAAAATTCTCCTTTCTCCCTAAATCCTGGTCAAGGTCAGCTGAGTTCATTGCTCAATTTACTAAACCATTACCTCTTAGAAAAAGATGGAGGCATTAATTTATTTTTAAGGAAAGCGATTATTTCTCCAAAGGAAAATTAATTACCCTCCAAGTACCACCATCTGTTTTAATGTTTTCTAGCCTAAACTTTGAAGAGAGACACAGTAACTTGAAAATGTCCCCAGTGGCAGGGTCCAAATGACCTTTCTCATTAAGAAAGCATAGCAGAATCACCCTTTAAGAAACTGAATATCAAAGTGATGTTGTACATGGGGTCAGGAAGCTGTGTCCAGAGCCAATGAAAAGATCCCCCAATACACAGCCCAGCTGAGATGTTACAATCAGAAGAGAACTGTCATAACAACAACAGATTCCAGAAAAGTAATTTGTAAGATGTTTTCATGGTCATAGGAAAAATGTTTATTTACCAACAAATCTTCATTATATATTTGCTACAGGCAGTCATGCTAATTAGGGAGATATGATGGTGACCAAGAAAACATGCCTGGCCCCCAGAAACTCATAGGTTACTAATGGAGATGAGTAATTAAATGATAAACTGTGATAAATCCTGGGATAGAAATGTGTATGGGACAAGTGCAGCACCTTCCTTTCAATAATTATAACATAAGCTACTATTTACTGGACAGTTGCTATGTATCCAGTTCCCTACCAAGCACCCTACGTAAATTTTCTCCATTTTACACTCAATCGATCCTATGAAATAAGGATTATTATCGTATTTCACAGATGTGAAAGCAGTGACTCAGAGTAATATGTTCCAGATAGTCCCAGTTTGTACATGTTCTTCTATGTTTGATTTAAAATTGCCATTGCTACTTAAGAGGGTGCAGAGAGATATTTAAAAACATGATTATGGCTTTAGTCAAAATCAGCCCCAATTATGTTTACAAGTCTTAGAGCTGATATTTGACCTTAGATGTGTCTGACTTAGATCCTGGGCTCTTAACTTCCAAAATCTATATAGCTTTTTATGTGCCCGATGTTTCTAAGAATTTTAATAAATCTTTTATGTAAATTAATTTTAGATTAATAGAAAAGTTGCAAAGGTAGCAGAAAGAATTCCAAAATACTCCTTACCAAGTTTTAGCTTTTCCAAAGGTTCTCATTTTATATTTGAAAAATCTAAGGAACCAACATTGGTACATTTCTATTATCTAAACTACATATGCTACATAAAATAGAATGCTTCAAACTACAAGCATTCTAATTCTGATAAAGATGAATCCTGATAAAGGAAAATGAAATGGCAGGATATCCTTTATGTTTCTAAATGAGTCCATGTCTATTTCTTATGGCCAACTATCAGGTAGGTTTCAGATATGCAAAGGAGGTAGATTTGGGGGAGAGAGATGAGAGAGCTGGACTTCGTTGCCCAATTGAGTGAGAAATCCAAATTCCCAGAGGCAATCCAGAAGAAGGGGGTGAGAGAAGCATCACAAAATGATAGAAGTGAGATCCTCAGCAGGTGGTGTGGCCAATGAGAAAGCTCCACAGTGAATTAAGAGCAAGAATGACTAATATGGGATTCCAACTTTCAACAATACACTTTCAATAACTTGGCTCTGGATGTACTTGTTACAGAATCAATAAGAGGCAGTGCATCTACTGGGGTCAGAGGTAACAATGGTAGGTCAGAGATAAAGGAACAACTGTAAGACAGTGCCACTGTCAAGAAGTCAGTAGAGGCAGGACATTGGAATTGCATGACCATCAAACCAGAAGACTTTGGGGAATGGACAGTGCTCTTAGAAAAAGCAATGGACTTTCCACATGACAAAGAATGAGAGTTCAGCTGGTCTTACCTAATTCCTAAGGGGCAAGATGACTCCACATCTCAGTTACAATTTATTACACATTCTGTGCAACTGGTATAACCGAAGACTTATGAGCCTTATCAAGAGCTGAGATTTTCTATAGTTCTAACCATCTGCCTTTAAACATCTCCGTGCATCCTCCTATTTTTAAGCCTGAGTGGTTTGAAATCAAGCACAATAGTAAATCTCTAATGATCTACCACATTTATATTATCATCCAGGCACTCCAATCACTCCAATATGAACCCAGCGCTGAGCCTCGAGAGGCTTGTATTAATGCAATTAAGTAGTTAATTTTTCTCACATGTGCACAGCTGTTGCCATTAATATCCAAATAGTCCTCATACTGCAGTGTCCTGGAAAAATCAAAGCAGCAGTATCTAAAAAAAAATGTCAAGGAACTAAAAACTGAAGGCACAGAGAAAAATGCCACCAGCTGTAGACAGTAAAATCTATTCTACTTGACTAGCTACATGTCAAAGAATCAATGCCTGTCCTGAGAGATGAACATGAATCAGTGCGTGAAGAGCTCCGTGTTCAAGATTATTAAGATTACCAAGTGATAATTCATGAAAGACTGAACCCAGAGTTACAGTCTTGCTTCCCTCTCAACATTCGGTTCATGTAAAGGAATTCTGTCCTTGACTTAAAAGTTCAAATATCTGCTCCTGTGCTCTGCACTTCTACCCAGCAGCAGAGAACCCTACTAACAAATGTTCAGCAAATATTTACAGAATGCCTATCATGAAGCAGGGCAGACCATGTGTTAAGACACTACAATAATGCAATGCAGAAAATTATCCCTGCCTTCAAGGAGCTTACGGACTAGTGGTAAAAAGGCAATTACAGTTCAAGGTGCTCTGATGGGGATAGAGGAAGGAAGGTGAGGAGCTATATGCATTTCAGTGTGATTCATGCATACTGAACCATATGAACACAGGTAGTAATAGGACATAAGGCTGGAGAGGCAGCCGTAAGCTTGATCATGAAGAGTTCTGAATATGAAGCCAAGGATATTGGGCCTTGTTGTAAAGCCAAAGAAAGACATTGCTCTAGGGTAAGAACTCATAGGAAGATGACAGGGCTAGAACAATAAGACAAGGTGATCCAATAAAGAAATTGTGGGAGGGACTAATGTGGTACAACAACAATAGAAATAAATGGAAAAATAACAGAATTTACCCCAGTGGATGGGAGGGCATGACATTATAGGAGGGGTCAAAGATAATGACCAGCTCAGTAGTTTGAATAAGTAATGCCATTTACAGAGCCCCGGAAAGAGAAGCAGGCTCGAAGCTGAGGGTGCTGTAGGGGGTTAGAGAGAATTAGGGGTACATGACATGGAAGAAGAAATGTCCAGTAGGCAGCAGAATGTTTCATTAACTAGGATCTTTTTTGTTAAAAGTGACAGTTTTCAATCAAGCTAGCTTTAGCAGAGAGCACACTTTATTGGAAATGTACTGGGAAAAGGATGTATCTTTACCTCAGTGACCAAAAGATTCAAGGACCTAATGCCTTCAGGACACTGCTGTCATTTCTCAACTTGCCCCCTCTCTTATTTAAAAGAAAAAAAAAAACTTTTTAAAAGAATTATTACTGAGATATAATTCACATAAACCATCTCCGATTTACAGATTGACCTTCTCTGCTTGTATGGTCTACAGAAGAGTACACATAGCGGCCTGCACCTCCAGGCTTCGTACCCTGCACGTGGAGGTTATCTTAAAATACTTAACAACCAATCAGAATTGAAGGGATCTAACATGACACTGATGCATATGACCTGTACAGGATCTCAAAAGAGAGGTTGTCCTCACCTCAAGTCTCAAACCCAGAAATCTCAGGGCACAAATTTATTGGCCAAGTTTAGATCAAGCATCCATCCCTGGACAAAATGTGTTACAGGGAAGGGCCCTACAATAACACAATTTCAACCTATGGATAGAAAGGGAGGACCATCCCTTAAAAAAATGGGTGCTCATCAGATAACCCTCCCTTAGATCTTTATAACAGACATCTAAATCTGATACCAGGAGAGAAGTCAGCTTTGGGATCCATCAACATATGGATGGTAATGATGTCGTGAGAGGAGATACAGGTCATTTAAGGCAAACACATACAGAGGGAATAGAAGGCCAAGCTTCTTTAAGGTCAAACCTTTAAGGTCTAACATTAATGACAGTGGGCAGAGTAAAAGTCACCTTGATGGAGACCGAAAAAGAATAACAAAAGGGACAGGAGGAAGACCAAAAAAATATGTAGAGGGTATGCTGTCATAAAGCCTAGGGAAGAAAGGGGTCCAAGATGAGGCTCTGCAAAAATGATGCAGACAAATCAAACATCCTTTGGAATGAACAAGAAGAGATCTTTGGGAGCTAAAACAAGCAATTTCAATAGAACTGCAGGGCCATGAGCAAGACTGTTAGTGTGGAGGCGTGAGTGGAAGGTGAGAATATGGTGCCAGCATGTCACTGTCATACCTCAGAGGAAACTGGAAGCTCTTCTAATGCACAGAAGATTATTTTTATGTATGTAGAAATATGAATAGTGAATTTTGCCACAGCTCTGTGATTGTTTTTATTTACAGTTTTTGACACTTTGAATCATGAATTCTGGTTCTGTACCATGTTTTATGCAAATAAGAACTTCCCAGGCTTATGTTCATCATGAATATAGATTGTTTTCTACCAAGGCAATATGAACTATGGAAAAAGCACTATGTGTAGAAAAAACATCAAATGTCATTAAAAGCAATCATACTTCATAGTACTATAGTGTGTTGTGATTCTCAATGCATTTTTCTTTTATATCTAATTTCATAAACTGTTTCTAAGTGAACAAGAACCCCTTCCTTCTAAGCAGCCTAAGTTGCCCTAAATACCATGAGGTGTTTCTCTGACATCAGCCCACTGGACAAGATAGGATCCCTCAATACACGACAGCTATTGAGAGCTAGAGTTTGCAAGAAACAGTTTATTCAGAGAAGGCTCACATTGTCTCAAATAACAAATTTCTGTTTCTATGCAACAAGTAAAATAAACCAAAATACTGATTTGGGGTTTTTAAAATTCAGAGTTTGATAATCCCTTTCACTTTCTGGTGACTGCAAGATTAAGTTTCTTGGACAGTTTTTGGCTACGACGATACATATACGGAATAAGTAGAAACTAAACTAAAAAAAATAAAAAATAAAAATGTTCCCCAGCACACCAGGCAAAGTCCAGTTAACCCAAACCCAGAATATCCAAATCGCCTAATGGGATCTTCAAAACCTTCTTGACTGGTAGACTGGAAGTGATAAATAATTGGGGGAAAAATGCTCTCTCAAAAGTCACAGAAAAATCCTACCAACTCAGTACAATTCATTTACCATTTTACTGTAAGCCACATAAGCAAATGCTCAGAGGCTCAATTTTCTACTGCTTCAAAGGTGATGGCATCCACAGTTAACAGAAATTTCTGCCTAGATCAAGTTATCTCAGTAGTAGCTAATTTTTCTGGATCACCAAGTTAACCCTGATGCAATAGGTTAAATACTTTTTATTTGAAATTATAAATATCATTTTCTTAAACACAGTCTCATATTAATTAATAACTGATTCCAGGGATGCCCGGTGGCTCAGCAGTTGAGTGTCTGCCCTCAGCTCAGGGTGTGATCCTGGAGACCTGGGATCGAGTCCCACATCAGGCTCCCTGCATGGAGCCTGCTTCTCCCTCTGCCTGTGTCTCTGCCTCTCTCTCTGTGCCTCTCATGAATAAATAAATAAAATATTTTTTTAAAAAAACAACTGATTTCAATTCAGATTAATTATCCTGAGGTCAATTTTGTCTGAGATCTTAAATTTTACAGAGAATTCTATCTCAGCCTAGTCAGGTCACTTGAAGTAGACAGGATAAATAGCACATCACTGAGGTAACAGAGAGGTATTTTCAGTTGTCAGGTAAAGAGCTTTAAAGTTTATACTCAACATTAGGCCTTGGGCATAAGTCAAATTATTGTGCATTGTGCAGAGTCAAATATTTTCTCCTTTGAGAAACAACAACAACAACAAAAAATCAGTTGAACACAAAGGCTGATGTACATTTGTGGATTTGAAGTTAATGTAACATTGAATCCAGGCCACATGATGCATTGAAGTAAACAGAATCATTTTTATTTTTTTCTGAATGGTGTACGTGCTTCCAATCCTGCAGATGTCCAATATTCCTCTGTTCTCCAGACTGTGTCCCAGAGGCATAAACAATTCAGAGAAATTAGTTCATTCATGTCCAAGATAACGACCACTGTAGATTTATTATCTTAACGGTGATGATAATTGCATCTCAATTTATTTTAAGGTTAGCATCCCTGAGAACTTGTATAATTTGCAGCAGAGAATTTCCATCTCTGCAGTCCTTTGGCATTACTAATAATGTGAGTACTTAACACTTGACACATACCCACAGGGTTCTGAACAATGCAGAAAAAGTATAGTCAGTCCTGTAGGGAAGAAATAGTGACATGAGTACAAGGTTAGTTGAGCTTTTCCTTATGAACACTGAGTTTTAAACACAGGCAGAAGCCCTGAATCCCTGCTGCATGAAAAACTGAGCTAGGATATGCCCTAGCTCATAGGTGGTCTGGGGTAAAATGTGGAAAGGAATAGAAAAGGAGAAAAACAAACAAACAAACAAACAAACAAGGAAAAGAGGTTCTCTCCAAGAGTGGCCTGGAGAGGCTCTAGAAATACACAAACCAGGAATGTGTACTGAGTTAATTATCAGGTTGGTTCATAGAAGACCTGCATTTGCATCTGCTGAACCAGGTAAGCAAAGACATGGAGGTAGGATAATTTCAGAGAAAAGCAAGTAGTCTATATGTGTTACCGTGGAAGAGACAGTCTTCTTACTTCTTGGTGAACCGTAAGCAAATCACTACCAGGTTACAAGGATCCTCGAGTTACTTTGACTCATGAGCAGTGGGAAGCCAGTGAGTACTCTTGAGCAGGAGAGCAATGGAATCATAGCTCAGTTCCACCAAGGGACGCATAGATGGTAAAAGATTGTGGAAGAAGCAGATTTGAGATTTGAAAGTGAAAAGAAGTTCACTTTAGGATATGCTAAATTAAGGATGGTTTTTAAGGAATTTTTCACACCCTTAAAAATATGGCTTTATGAAAAAAGTTCTGATCAAAAGCTTATAAAGCTTTCAGCAATTTTCTTCCACCTGAGCAAAATGTAAATTCTGGCTCTGGTCTACTTGAAGCCTACTTCTTCAGTCTGCTCAGGCAAAAATCAACTCAACTGAAAAGAAAATAAAAAAGAAGAAAAAGAAATTGGCTACTTGGCTGAATTAACCAATCAATTAATTCGAAACAGTCAACCAAGCAGTACCATTCAATCTAGAGAAATATCTCCTCAGGTCCGTAAAAGAAGAAGGGTCAAGACCTCTTCTCCCAAGGTTACTATTCTAAAGGATGAAATAATGCTTTTATCAAACAATTAGATCTCTCAGCAAAATCAATTACTGATTGTATCCCAGATTCCTGGGAGAACCACATCATATAAAGTGGTCCTTTGTGAGTTGTCAAGGGCAAGGACACAGTGGTTTAAAATCTTTTTTGATAACCATAGTGGTCATTAATGCATGCTTTACAAAATGAAATGCTTTGATCTTTCTATTTTCTAAGGAAATGAAAATTTATAGCAAAGAGATGGTCTCATTTTTTTAGGATAAATGCATTCATTTAATGATTCATGAAAAGATTTTGATATTATTTCTTAAAAGGATTGGTAGGTAGCATGAGTGATTCTTCTGTCATATATTTCCTGATTCCTATAAGCAACAATGTTTTAAAATATCACACTTCCAAATGCAAAATCCTTAATGCCAGGTTGAGGAAGCATAGCTTTCTCTGATTTTAAAAAGACTATAGGCACTTGAAATGGGGACATAAAATCCTCACTTCCTAAATAGTAAGAAAATACTCCTTCCCCATAAATATAAAAGCCAAGCTCAGACCTTGTGATTGTTCTTTTTTTATGTCAGTTTTAATTTTTTAAGTGTAACAGATTCTCTTCCCCTCTCTCTTTTCCAGGTAGTTGAAAGTATGAGGTAGGTTTTAACTGAGTAAGTGATTCCCAGTAGTAAGAAAACCTTGTACTGGTGAAGCTTGTTATGGATTTGGTGTCAAATGCTGCAGTTCTGGAATAAAATTGCTCCTTTAATTAATGGTTTCTATCTCAAAACCAGAAAATACTGGTAATTTTTTTTAAACTCACAACTACTCTTTAGAGACTGATGCTTTAGAAAGGCGGTGGAGAGAATTAAGTTTCAAAAATGTAACCAGAGTTCAGTTCAGAGTGCTCTGTTTTAGCTGGCAAAAAAAAAAAAACTTATTTATTGAAAAAGGAATATTGATGTCTTTAAGCAATTCTGAGACTCCATTGTGTGTCAGGCCCCTGAAGGTCTCAACATTCCCTGTGATATTCTACTAGCCTTGTCACATATATTTTTAGTTACTGCCCGTTACTAAAGGCATTTCAGCTTCCTGCTTCTGACATTGTGCTCCATGTTCAAGTTTAGAATCGTTTTAATCCACATGATCTGATCTCCAAAAATTTATTTCATAAGTTTGATTATCTAAGTACTGAAAGAGAAGTACTACAGGCTAAGATTAAGCTGTCTTTAAAGTTACTTTATTAGGAACATTTGTGTGTGTGTGTGTGTGTGTGTGTGTGTGTGTGTGTGTGTGTGTGAACTGAAAGCACATTTTTCTTTGTTGCCTCTCCATTGCCAGCAGATGTTTTGTCAGCCTATAGACAAAGTCGTAGACCGTCATTACTGAAGTTGCTGGTTTTAGATAAAGTCAACACATATATATCTGAGTTATTTCTTTAAGTAGGTATAGATTACTAGGATAACAAATGTATGAATCCATAGAACATGAATAGAGTTATACAAAACCGTTAGGAATTAATTCCAAAAATTCTCAAAACATGGATTAGTAGAATCAATCCTGAACCGAGTCAAGAGATAAGAGTCCCTTGGAATAGGGCCATTTCTTTAGGTTCAATGTTGAATACTCCTTGGCTGGAGTTTTGTTTAGGGTAGGAAAATAATAAGCATTAAAAAGAAAATTGAATGAATCAATGAATGAGCAGGGCCTCCTTTTTGCTTTGTCTCTAATCAGCAACATTGCAATTCACTGAATCTCTCCTGGAGTACAAACTAGACCCCTTAGATAATTATCTTATGGTCAGATTTTGTTTGGCGAAACAGTATTTTTGGTTTTAACACCTTTATAAGAGACATGCATTCATTAGTTCTCTATTGAATTTATTACTCCCTGCTATTGCAAAACTCGATGGCTTTCCCCGATTAGTTTACCTGCCTGGTCTCAGAATTCATTTGAGTTTGCAACCCCTGATTATTTGCTAAGTTTCCCTAATACCCTTATTTTTGAAAAGTAAAATGAAATTGAACTACATTCTTTTTTTTAAGATTTTATTTATTTATTCATGAGAGATACAGAGAGAGAGAGAAGCAGAGACATAGGTAGAGGGAGAAGCAGGCTCCATGCAGGAAGCCTGATGTGGGACTTGATCCCAGGTCTCCAGGATCAATCAGGCCCTGAGCTGAAGGCAGGTGCTAAACCACTAAGCCACCCGGGCTGCCCAAAATTGAACTACATTCTTATTAGGAAAGGAAGAATATTTAATATTTCTTGGCAGTGAATCAAAAAAATAAAATTCTAATACTAATAATTGAATTACATTATGAATTGAACAGTATGAGTACCAGACATAAAGTATCTTTTTTTTTTTCTTTAACAAAATAGTACATCCCAAATTGTCTTGTTATATTATGGAATTTTATCTGTTACTCATAAAACTGTACATTACTTCATTAATAATTTTTGTATAAATCACGGATTGCAGAATTTCAAATACATAGTTTAAGATAGTCTATTGTGCAGGATACTTTGAGAGTATGTCCATGGATAGGTAACTTCTAAATATTTTGTCATTTTGAAGGCACATGAATGACAAAGTTCTGTGAAGTGAAATGGACTCTTGGGAAATTATAATTTATTGTGAATTTCTACCAATAAAAAAAAATGTAAGTTGCATTCCCATAACAAGAGATCAAATAATTACCAATATTTTCCATACCTGACATCAAAGAATCATGAAAAGTATTTCATATTGTGTATTAAAGGAACAATAATGAAAAATTATCATCTTTAACTATGTACATATTTGTGAATAAGCACTATAATACTTCAAGTCTTGCTTAGTTATTCTTAACTATTTAGATTTGAGCAAAGCAAGTAAAAATTTTTCCATAAAAAGTATTTATTCATATTTATGCATATCCATAAAAATTTTCAGAGATAAAGATGCACAGTGCTGAAGTTTTAAAATCTGTTTATATTTCTAGAATAAAATAATAAAATAAAATAATCTGTTAATATTTAATAAGCTGTTTGATTTTCTTATCAATCACATTAACTGATTTCATGCATTTGACCCTGACAAATTATATGAAAAAAATTAATATCTTAAAACTGATTACACATGGATTCGAATACTCATGATTACAAGGGAACCATGGGATAGACCTATCCATTCTATCCTTAGAGTCTCCCTAGTTGATACTTGTATTATTTACCAAAAAATATATTATTAACGCTGAAACAATTAAATTTCAAAAGCATCAACTAAATTGCTGCTAAAGCACTTAGCACAAAAAGCCACTAATTACTTATTCTCTTTGTTACAACATCAAGAACAATACCGGAGTACACAAAGCAGTTGTGCTGGAGATGTTCTCATTGTCTCTATAATTGAAGTTCCAGGCACGGCGCTGTCAGGAACATATTTACGACATGAGCCTACTGGTCCACAGACTTAGAGTACAATGAACCAAACTGCACACCCTGTTGTTCTCTTTTGGCATTAACTTAGCTCTTACTTCTCACTTTGATAAAGGGGTTGATGGTCTCCTGGCTGAGCACGGTAGATGCCT
Source organism: Canis lupus dingo (assembly GCF_003254725.2). Classification (NCBI taxonomy): domain Eukaryota; kingdom Metazoa; phylum Chordata; class Mammalia; order Carnivora; family Canidae; genus Canis; species Canis lupus. The sequence goes on along the minus strand of NC_064255.1, from coordinate 50,128,456 downwards.
GAATGCTGTAAGACAACTGGAACCCATTTATCACAGGGCAGAAGCATCTCCTGCTAATGGAAATGGCAGATGTCCAGGCCTACCCTTCCAGTGATATGAGTAGCTAATTTTTGTCAGCTACAAGGTGTTGAGCACGATAGTATTGTTTAGACTTTTTTGTTTTAATAGCGGCTCCTTCAGTGTTGGGCTGAACACTGCAACAAGTCTTCCCGACAAAGATAATTGTGAAAAGTTTCTGGTAAAAAAATAAAATAAAATAAAGATGAGTATGTCACTTAAAATAATGCAATGAGAAAAAATGTGTCAAGGGAATTCAAATATAGAGAGAAATCTAATATAAATTTTCAAAATAAATAGGGAGGATATATAAGTATTTTCAAAAACCTTAGAGTGGAAAAAAATCATGGGCTCTGCAGTCTCACAGATCAGGGTTTGAAACCCTTTCCATTTTTCTAATTATATAAACTTTGTCTAATTATTGAAACCTTCAGTCTCAGAAATTTTTGTTTGCTTGTTTTCATTTGGTTTGGTTTGGATCTTGGTTTCCTAACATAAACTGTAAAAACAAAAGCAGATTGCTTCAAGAATTAAACTAGGTAACATAGAGCGCAGTGCCTGACGCATAGTTGGCATAGCTGGTACTCAATAAGCAAGACAGCTCTCCCTGCCACCACTTCAAATAGATATCTTCTGTCTGCTTCAACTTAATGTATTATTTGAAGCTTCCTGGGTTTCACAGAGAGGGGGGGAAACACTAATCCTCCTCTCCATTGAAAAATGGTGTGCACAGCAGTAGGAAATTCTCTGGCCCATACAAAGCACCTGGCTTGAGCTAAAGTTGTGTCCACTACTGACAGTCAGATATGTCTGGCCGCGTCTAGTAGAGCAGAAAGGTGGACTAGTCAAAATAGATTTGAATGGGAGCTGGAAGCCTCATTGCTGAGGCTATGATGAGTCTGGAAATGAAAAGTCATTGTGACTTGGTAAAGAAGGTGAACCTGTGTGGGGGCTGAAAAAACCTCACAGATGGTCATTTATTCCAGGGAGTCATAGAGCAAGGCACAATGAATGGGCTTGGTAACACAGTGGGGGAGGGGAATGTTGGTTCACTGTAGCTACTGGTGACACCCATCTGTGTTTTGGACCCAGGAACACATTTGGGTTCCAATTTAGAGAGAGAAAAATATATAAGTAAACATTGTCAGGGTTTTTCAAAAATTGCAAAATTTTGATGAACCAAGAAAAATGTACCAAAAACAATCTAGCAAAGAGAAGAGAGACATTCCCTCCCAATTCACCAGGGATACTGCACAATTCTGGCACTTGGAGGCCTGCTGCATCAGTCAGAGCACCTGACCAAGCAGTGACAGCACTCCCTGAGGCCCCCGGGGTCTACAGAGAAGCAGCAGAGCCGCACAAGAGGCAGTAGTGCTCAGGCTGAAGACTTTGCCTTTGCCTGGACTTCTGTAATAAAGGCTAGCACAAGAAATGATCAATTCCCCCCTGATCATTGTTATCCCCGTGGCCCCATCCCCAGCTCCAGCTCTTGAAGACTGGGAAAACTGGAGCTATAATTTCCAATGTGCTTCCAGCTTGATATTGTATCCCCCATCAATTTTCCCTTTCTTTACCTACTCTAATCCCCCCACTAAAAAAAAAAAAAAAAAAAAAGGAGCAAGATAAAAGTAAAATAATTGAGGGTTTCCATTTTTATTTGTGTGTGTGTGTGTGTATATATATGACTGATTAAACTTCAAACCTTTCATCTAAAATAACCCAAACACTATTGTGGTTGCTATTTATCATCACAGAATTGTGTTTCATTTTGTTTTGTGTGAAGTCAGGTATTCAGTCTACTTTATTCAGAAAAGAATCTGAATTACCAAGAAATAGAATGGCTTGCAAAGTATTTTACTAGTGAGAAGAGCATAACCCACGCTTTTCTGATTACCATCCAGCAAGCTGTCAACTAAACAATACAGCTTTTCAAAATGAGTATTTTTTAAGCAGGAGCTTAAAACTCAGCAATTAGTTCTTTCTGGTGGGGTTCTGTTTATTAACTTTGAAGGTGCAGCCTCTGGTAATTTATTACCTTTTACATTACATTTATTTTTACAGTATTGCTCATTTGTTCTAACAAATCTTGCATGTGAAGGATATAAGAACACAAGTACTTCAGGCAGCCTTCGGATTTCTCCTGCCTTATGTTTTATTCAGTCAATCAACTTGCCTGCCATGCTATTCCTAAAATACAAAGATGTACAGTGATCCTGCAAGCAGCTAAGAAGGGCACATATACCCTCTAAGCCCCAGGATGTATCAAGGAGGAATTGACTCAAACCAAGAAGCCTCACATCCTTTAAGTCCTTTAAAGTCATAGGGTGACATTTCTCATAGTGTCAGAAGCCCTTAGAAGATGCTGAATTAGCAGCACAGCTTAATGAGGATTAGGCTAATTTGACAGAAGATGTAGGACACCTTCTCCATACCTCCTCACTTTAATTTTAATCTGATATCTAGTAGCTAAAGGTAAAGGAGTGAGTGACCTTTACCAGCAACTCTGAGTCACCAAGTTGACAGAGCGGAATTGCTCTTCTTCAGACGTCAGAGTAACCACAATGCATGATGTTGATAGGGGTCAGATTGTCCAAGATATATATTTTCATTTACCTCCTTGGAGATTGGACCTGACAAAACTGTAATAGCTTATTGAGTTCCAAATGACAATGACATACTATTTTCAAGCACTTTTATTTTTCTTACTTCCTATGACTATCTAGAAAAGAAAGCCCCATTATCCCACACGATAATAATCCTGCAACATTTCAAAACAATTTTTCCATAGCACATAATTTTATAATGCAGTTGTGTCCCTTCCTCTACATTGCAGATACATATAAAGTTTATGGTTGCTTTTCCACAAGTTGAACTAGAATCTAGCTGGAGCTCATTCTATATAAACAAGCACCATGAATCTAGATCAAGAGCCAGCAAACTTTATCTGTAAAGGACCAGAGAGTAGATAGTTTTAGCTGTGCAGACCGTAATGTCTCTGTCCAACTACTCAACTCTGCCCTTAGAGTATGAAAGCAGCCATACACACTTTACAAAAAAAAAAAAAAAAAAAAAAAAAAAAAAAAAGGTTTGGCTTTCTTCCAATAAAACCTTATTTACCATCACTAAAATTTGATTTTATATGATATTCTTGTGTTATGCAACATTCTTTTTTTTTTCAATCTTTTGATATTATGAAAACCATTCTTAACTCCATACAAAAACAGAGGGTTGGCTAGATTTTGTCCACAGGGATAGCCTAGATATCAAACTTTAAAAAGATATTCTGAACTTTCATCTTCTCTCAAATTCTTTAAGTTTTGGTAATGTTTAATGATGCTGACATTTGAGTATCTGTAGAATTTTTTAGCCTACTGACACTCAGGGTCTGAAAGAACATTAGGTTTGTCTCGACTTTAATGTGCATCTGAATCACCCAGGAGATCTCCTTCAAATGCAGATTCTGACTCATAGAGTCTGGGGTAGGACCCAGATTGTGCATTCCTTAGAAGTTCCCCAGTGATGCCCATGCTTTTGGTCCTGGACCCACACTTTTGAGTGCCAAGGCTTTGAGTATATGCAGTGAAAATTCAACCAAATACTCTAAGGTAAGGCAATTCAATCAAACAATAAGGACTTATTGAAGTTGATCATCTACTATATCCCTTCTGTGCTAGATGCCAAAAGAGATTCAGAAAAAAATGTAAGACAGCTGACAATTAAGATAAATACACATGAAACAATAATAAATAAAAAGGGCTCAATTAAGAAATTTTTAAAAGAAAGGGATCTCAGAGAAATAGAATGATGAACAAAATCCAAGAAAGCACAAGGGAATAGGTAACCACAAAGAAGGAACAGTAAAAATAAAAAGACAGAGAGAGAGAGAGAGAGAAACGAAAAGCTTAGGACAACATTAACAAAGGTACAAAAGTAGAAATGCAGTGGTGGCTCCAGAGGGTCAGGCAAGGAAATAGTTGCAGGAAGCCATCTGGTTGGAAGGGGTGGTAACTGAAGTTATTACTTAGATGATATGCTAATTTGGGGTGGCTTGGGGAACCATTAATGGAAATGAAGAGGAGGCTTGTCAAACCCCAAATAAGACATGTCTTGGTGCTACTCTACAGACATCTCTTAGCAAATCTCCTAAAGGTTTGGCTTCTTTCGAAGAGTGTTCCTTCAGGAACATGATTAGTTATCCTATGTTACTACAGCCGAGTTACAGTAGAATCCAGTAACTTCAGCAGTTTACTGTGGGAAATGACATACTTCAAGTTTTCAGTGCCAAGTATACTTATTAGGGCCGCCTTTCTTAATAAGAAAGAGTGTAAGTACTACTCAATGTCATTTAAGCAAATTTTTGCCTGAAACCCCACTTTTAGAAACTGCTTATTTTAGATTAAGACCATGCCTTTCAAATTTGGAATACATAGCAGCATAGAGAAAGTATGGAAAATCTCCCAGAAAAAAAAAAAAATAAGGTGCATCTTCCTGGCATGTCAATTGCATTGATTTAGTGAAAGTAAAAGTTAAAACAATTTAACTGCAATCCAAAATGTTATTTTTATAGTAAACAAACATGGATATATTATGAAACAGAATGCAAAGGCCATATGATTTCTTTTTAAATGATAAATCAAATTCTCTTAAAGAAATATGGGGCTTGAACCTAAAGCTTTGGGCTCTACTTTGAGACACTGCGAGACTGTAAATTCACTCCCTCAACCTTCAGGAGTTTTTTGCTAAAAAACCTTTGGTTTGAATTGGTGTCCACCTCTGAATAAGCAGTTGAAGATAAGGAACTTGAACACAGATAACAACTTAACTGGATATTAAAAAAAAAAAAAAAATCCTGTGAGTGAAAAAGGCATGACAGTGAATGAAATCTAGTACACAGCATACCATTTACATAAATTAAAATACATTCAAATTTTAAAAATACATAAACTACAAAAATGCAAACAGAAGGATACACATTTAATACATTAGAGTGGGCACTACTAGTGTATGGGAAATGGAAAAGTTAAAAAACTAAGGAAATAAGTAACAAAAAAAGACGTTGCATGTGTAATGAGTTAAATATTCTAATGAAGTCAAGTCTTTGCACTTGAGACTCAAGAACTAGTGGCTAAGTTATCCACAAATTAGGAAGCTTTTCTTTTTAATTGAAGATAGTTTTAGGTATCTGCCATTAAATCTTCATCAGCAGTTAGTAAGAATTATCAGAGAAAGTTGGGAGAATCTGAGAAGATAGCACCAAGAAAAAAGAAAAAGAGAAGAGGAAAAGAGAGAGGACACAACGAAATAACTAGAACTTATTTTGTACCTAAAGTTTTCCAAGTATATGAGCTAAGTCTTTATGTGCATGATCCGGTAAATACTATTATTATTTATTATTACACAGATGAGGAAACTGAGGCTTAAAGAGACTACGGAAGGAAACTGAAGATCACCCAGTTTATAAGGGGCACACAGTTTTAAGACTTCGATTTGTCTGCCCCATGATCCAAACTCCTAAACACTGAACACTGCTGAACATTGCTGAGTGTGGGAATTATCCAAGGGTAATACAAGGTCAGGATTCAGCAGAATCCAGAGAAATATGGACCCAGCATCAGGAAAGAATTGCTGAAGAATGGGACACAGAAGGGACATGGAGGAAGACAGTGGGAAGGCTCTGAGAAAATTACACTTCTCACGACTTTGTCCTTAGCCAGCTTAAAGTTTATGATGGTTTTTCAAGTCCAGCTATAATTCATATATAGTGCCTTATGAATAACTAAACATTGTTATTTCTTCAATACATTCATACCAAACATTTTTACAGAAACCTCTCTTAAAAAAAAAAATTTGACAGGTGCCTGGGTGGCTCAGTAGATTAATCTCTGCCTTCGGCTCAGGTCATGATCCCAGGGTTCTGGGATCCAGTCCCTTGTCAGGCTCCCTGCTCAGCAAGGAGTTTGCTTCTCCCTCTCCCTTTGTCCCTCCCCACCACTTGTGCTCTCTCTCTCTCAAATAAATAAATAAAATCCTTTTAAAAATTGAATTTGAGACAATGTGAGAAAAACTTCAGTCATCTAATTGAGAAAATAGGTTGCTCTTGCTGTTTTCATGAGGATTTTTTAAGAACAGGTGCTTGAGGCTAATATTCAAAGTTCTGGGTGCCTGGCCTATAGCTTTGTTGTTTACAATGGCTCCTTAAGCTTCCAAAAACAGCTTAGTGTCTATACTTTCAGTCCTCACAATTCTTAAAAAAAGACATAGTAATTTGTTAAGAGAGGGAAAGGATCAAAGAGTAAGTGCTTGTACGGTGTTTTGGTAAAAAAAAAAAAAAAAAAAAAAAAGAGCTCTGTGTATTCATAATCTCTGCCAAGCAAGAGCTCCAACAGCATTTTCTTCTCTCCCACTCTAACATGCCAACCTCAACCCTTGACATGGAATTTCAATTCTTTGTTCATGACGACAGCCACCTCCTTGAATCTACCTGAAAGACTACCACAAGGTCTCCCAGTTTTTCAAGAGGATCAATAGTGTTTTCAATGCTTCTGATGTAGCTTCAGTCACAAGGCAGTGGCATGCAATTGAGTAGAGCACTTAATTAAGTGAGGCATGAGTTTCCATTTAAATTCAGTTTGTGGGTTTCTGCTTTGTTTATCTATGTTAATAATCAGTCAGCTGGTCCTTATAAAGAATTATTTATTGAAACCTCTCCAGCAGGCTCATCAAACAATTTGGCTTGGCTGTGGAGGTTTTGGAGGGGAGGGTCATTTTTCTATTTTTTCTTTTTGTTGCTAAACAGCACCATTTAGTATCCAAATACCACATGAGTTTTTTAAATTCTTTTGAAAAAAAAAATTTATATTGCCTAGAATAAATGGTATAGAACTCCTAAAGTTTTGAGAACTGCTAAAAATATCTGATTTAGAAAGTCTAACTTTCTAAACTTGAAGAACTATATACAGCAACGAAGAAAGGAAGGGTAGCAAAATACTTTTTTTTCAAGGTAAAATCCTTAAGACAAATCTTATAAAATGGTATTTATTGATATTTCTATGCTAGAAAGAAATACAATGGACATTGAAAATTCTTTAATTGATGGTGACATTTTATTCACAGGGTGTCTATGATTTACTTAAAAAATATCAGATTTCAAAAAAAAATCAGACTTCTTAAGAGTAAAAACATGAACTAAAGGCTAGCATATACTCAAAACAAAATAAGTTCTATTTTTTAATAACATGTACAGCCAAAAATAATACTTTATGGATTGAATTGCATAAAATATTAACATTCAGCATTTCACAGGGGGGAAAAAGCAAGCAGATTTTGAATTGACACTTCTGAAGCATTTGTTACTTCTGTCAAATGTGAAGTGAATAGGGCTAATCATAATTAAAAATTACACATTTAGCTAATCTGAGAACATCATTCTGAAACAGGAGTTCATCTGCCTATCTCCTGTTTCCCCAACATCTTATACTTAACACCGTAAGCGCTTCAAGTTGAGCAGAATGGAAAGCTATTGGCAATGACTGACATTTATGTATTAAACATCTACACACATAAAATAATTCTCCCATTATTTCTTTAGTGACTCAACCTTTCATGTCAATTTGCTTTCCTTAATTGCTTTTTTGTTTGGTTTCCAGGATTTTTTAAAGCTATTCGTAGTATAAAGCAATGTTTGAAGATGTTTGTCATCTTAAATGCTCCTTGTTTCACTTGTTTAACACTTAAAAGCAGAAAGAAATTTGAACATATTAACTAAACATGTGGTTTTAATAGATTTAATTAAAAAGGATATTGCTTGGGGACTTAACCATTCACTCATCCATTCATCCATCCAACAAAATTTTTTGAGCACTTACTATGGCATTATACTAAGACAATAAAGCCTGATTCCTACCCTTAAGGATTTCCAAATCTAGCAGAAAAAAAAATATGTGAACAGTAATTACAATGAAGTCTGCTAAGTGTCATATTAGATTTGTACATAGCATAGGAAATAGAAATGAAACTTCCATCAGTTTTAGGAAGAATGGTTAAGAGGTTTTTAGATGTAGCAACTCAACCTACATATGTAGTATTTTTTCCTAGGATATAAAAATACTGTTTTTCATCCTATTGCTTAAGAGTCAACTTTGACTTCAGAAAATGAGATTCTAAAGAAGATTATAAGGAGTCGTAGCACTCACAAAGAACCCTCCCAAGGAGGTTGTTGCAACTGACCTTTCTATTTTACCTTTTTGACAGTCCCAAATACTTTTTTTCCATTAATTTGAAGACAAAGAAAATGCCCCTATCTTCAAGAACCTCAGTTTAGCTGGAGATTCCTACACGACTAATCATAATACATTTATGAATGCAGAGGAATATAAAAACATAAGAGAGAAAATATGAGACTTTTTTAGGATGAAAAGACAAATATGAGTAATCTGGTAAAGCTAGAATATAGATTTTATATCAGGAGTAAAAATGTGAGATGAAGCTGAAAAAGCAGATCAGAACTAGATAGAGGATCTTGAATGCCAGTGTAAGAGATTGCCACTTAATTCCACAGTCATCTAGGAACAATTCAATATTTTTAACTACTGGAGTGATGTCATGGTATGCTTTAAAAAGATAATTTAAGTGGAGAAGTATAGGGTAAACTGAGGAATTAAGAGTTCAGTATATGGAAGCACAACAAGGAGGCTCTTGTAATGAGGAACTAAACTAAATCGATGACAGTAAGGACAAAAAAAAAAATAGAGAACTTGAGAGACATTCCTAAAGGAGTGAGGGTGTCTGGTGGTGTTCAAAGGGTTTGATCCCTCCTTCAGAATCAGACTTAGGGGTAATTCAGGTGGATCAGAAGTCTCTGTAGCTGAGCATCCCTAGTTCCCCATAGAGCAAGACAAATACTATACTCAAAGCAGGAATGATGTGAATCTACTCTACGGAAGTGGCCAGTACTTCGTGGTTTTGAGAAAGCACAGGAAAAATTATTATAGTAACAACTACTCTCCTGAATGCTTAGGATGTCCTGGATACTATGTTAACTGCCTCATGGACATAGCTCATATAATCCTTATAATGATAGCAAAGAAGGAATGATTTCCCCCATTCTACTGATAAGAAAACCTATGCACAGATGAATAAATGACCCACAAAAACCCCATAGCTAACATATACCTGGGCTGGACTTAAGAATCTAGATCTGTCCGACTGCAACGCAGGGGTTGTCCATGGACAAAATGGCTTACCACCTATTTTTTAAGTAAAGTTTTATAGGAGCACAGCCATGCCCATTCATTTACACGTTGTCTATGTCTGCTTTCACACTACCTCAGCAGAGGTGACTAGTTGCGACGATAATCATATGGCCCACAAAGCGTAAAATATTTACCATCTGACCCTTGACAAAAAAACTTTGGCCACCTCTGTTCTAACACCCTTACTCATAACCATTAAACAAATATATATTGAGCACCTAATATGTTCCTGGTCCTGGGCCAGGCACTATTTCTTATAGCCATTCAGGCAAATTACAGAAGTGACAACAATGGGAATGCTCCTGAGTCCAAACACTTGGCAGTTAGTAAATTGTTAGTAAATTGCCCTTCTTGACACTCTTCATCTTGAGTGGCACTGCTTGGCAGACCAGGCCATAGAGAAAAGAGAGAGCAGTGGTTTCACTATTGTTTCTGTACTTGCCCCAACACCTACAGTAAGCCCTTGAGATTTGCAAGAAATGCCACCTACGTCCTTCATAGGTCCTCAATTGTCAAATATAACCACAGGAAAAATTAAATTGCATCAAGTATAATTGAACAAGCATAAATGACTCCTGCTGATCAATAATGGTCCTATAAATACAAGGTTTCCAATGAATTCTGTAAGTAAAATAAAATTACCAAATTAAATTGTTTAATAGGATCTTACCATGGGACTCTTGAAGAAATGCCGGTACTTAGCAAATTGAGTGTGAGTAGATTCTGCTAAGTTGAATTTATGAGGAAATGTTCAGAGCCTCTTTCCTGACTTGCACCCTTCACTCATGAACCGATCACCCATTCCAAGATATGGTGCAAGAGAGGGAAGTGGGGGAGAGAGGCTTTTGTGAGGGAGAATTCTTCAGATATGACTGTGTTGTCCCACCCTCTTCTCATATCACACGAATTGCCACTACCAAGGACTTAAAAGGAGTCTCTAAAAATGACTTGAGGGAGAGAGTCAAATCTAAACCCTGACCATACTGAGAGACTACAAAAATAATATATTAGGTACCTGGTTCAAGTTCAGTACAAGAAAATTCTTGCCCTCTATTCTATGTGTAATAAGTCACTCTAAACTTAGTGACATAATGGAACAGCAACTTTATTATGCTCATGGGTTTTGCAAGTCATGAGGTCAGACAGGACACAAGGGGGATAGCTTATTTCTGCTCCATGTTATCTGGACCCTCAGCTGGGAAGACTTGAATGACTGGGGTATTTCAAACACCACTTCTGCTACACTTGAACAAGACAGTCACAAACCTTCCAAGGTCTGAAGGTACTGCATCTATACCATACCTCTGAACAGGAAGAGCAGAAAAGAATTTATGACCATGTTCTGAAACTACCACACCCCTCCCTTCCCTCCTCTCTCTCCAGACACCCATCCCAGAGGGGCCTGAAACTATTTACTCAGCTGGGATGGGAACAGGGGAAGAGAAAGAGAAAAGGACTGTGTCCTCCTCTCCTATTGTAGAGGACCTGTCCCAGTGGGTCTGACTGGGGACGTATTAAAGGTTTGACTTTTTAAAAGTTCAGGGTTTTGATTACTACCAAGAGCAGGATGTTCTAACTTCTGAAGTGAGCACAGCTTAAAGAGATAGTAAAACTATCAATTATTTTAGAAAAATCATCCTAGAAAAATGAAAAAGGCCAGGGAATATCACCAAGTTTTCATCCAGAAATAAAATTTCTAGCAGAAGGGACGCCTGGGTGGCTCAGCAGTTGAGCGTTTTCCAGTGCGTGATCCTGAGGTCCAGGATCAAGTCCCACGTAGGGCTCCCCGCAGGGAGCCTACTTCTCCCTCTGCCTATGTCTCTCTGCCTCTCTCTGTGTGTCTTTCATGAATAAATAAATAAAATCTTTTTTAAAAGTCTAGCAGAAGTGAGATATAAAAATAAAGTCATGCCTTGGTCAGATTGCAGTAAGACTTTTCCATCAATTTGTTTACATGCATCATTACTAAGGTGAGTGAGAAGTGATAATAATGAAAATGTGGTGAAGTAGTCACAATATGGATTTTGTTGAAGGGAAAGCTAAAGGACATTGATTGATTGGTCAGATGAACGGTGTGATATTTACGACACTCTTTAAGAAACAATTTCATGTGGAATGAGCAACAGGTATTAACTCTTCAAAGGGTGAAATGAGTCTAAGGTTGGGCACAAGTGAAAATCCTAAGGCAACCCAATTAAATTAATAATAATAATATTCATAGCAATTAATATTTTCATAGTGATTTTACAGGTTAGAGCACCATTGCATAAATCCTTTCACTTGGTCTCTGAAATAATTCTGACTATATTCATTAAATTCACACCAAATAAATAAATTTTAGCCTTTGACAGAAGACATAGAGCTAGAAAAAAAAGTAGAAAGTTTTGCTTTCTCTCTGCTCTCTCTCAACATTATATTATTTTCTCTGAGTTTCAATCTACCCCCCCTTTTTTTTTCAGCTTATTCCAAACATCCTTTTCAGGACTTTTGTAGTTATTAGCATTTCTCACAAAGTCTTTCTGGACTTCAGCCTTCCTGACCCCGTTCCTTAGATATGTGCCACTCTTTTGTGTTTGTCCTTGGCATGTGCCTCTTTTGTACATGATCATTTTATGTCTAAGCTCAAAGAGCTCTCTGTACAGACACATTGATCTCTTTCAATGTTTCCTCAACTTCCTTCCTGAGATCAACTATGACTGTACAGTCAAAAAAATCTTGTTTTAGAACCCTTCATTTCTATTTATTATATCTGCCCATAGACACCTCCAATATTTTCTCCAAGGTTTCAGAAACTGCTTTCTTAAAGTTGTGGGGTATTTTTTGGTCTTGTTAATTCATCATTGGATTAGGTAACATACCGTTAACTTTTTTTCTAAATCATATTTCTGTAAGAAGATAAGAGCACAGCTCTTATGCATACAAATACTTCTTTTACTTGCTATTTCATTTTGTCATGGCTTCTAACAGAGGATTACACTTGCTATAAAAGCCCATAATTGGATTTTAGTGATAACTGGCCAAAAACTGTCAGATTCCAAGTTTGCTACTTATATTGACACAATAATAATACACACACGGTTAAAAGCAAAGACTTCAGAGAAATCAAACTGATTTTCCAAAACTAGCCACATTACTAACCAGGATAGCATTTAAATAGCTATAATATTTCTTCTCCCGGGTTTTCTTTCTACATAACAAAGTTTTTGTTTTGTTTTTTAATATAAGCCATTTTGAAGTGATGTTTTACCCCTAGAGGGTTGTTAACAAGGGTGTCTGTACTCACATTTCAATCTCACTTCCACTAAAGTCAACCTTCACCAAACTAATTCAACATTAAATTTTTAAAGTTTTCTTGTTATCAGCTTTCATACCCCAAAATTCCAAGAAATTCTGTGACCCATGTTCATGATGACATGCTCCAAAATTACATTAGAGTGTAATAAATTCACATCTAAATTTCCTTTATCTTTTATTCAAATAAACCACCTAAAACATTTTAATATCTAGTTATTTTGTTGCCAAGTTACCTCTCATATTTGTTTTCTTCTCTCATTCTTTTTAAATTTTAATTCTTTCCTATACTCTGGGAGATTCATATGTGTTCATATTCATCCTTTATCTGACACATAAAATATTTTCTAACTGATCCTTTGAGTTCAAGAGCTTGAGATGTCAAGCCAATAAAGCAACTGAGATATGTTAATTTTGAATCCTCTTTTTTTATTTTCTCAAAAGTACCAGAAAAGGTAGTTATAAGTTTTTTACTTTCCTCAAGCAGATCTCCAAAAGAAAACAATGTCATCTAAAAGATGCCTTATCACAGATAAAATCCATCTTATCAAAGATGTCACAGTTTGATATTCTATATGTACACACATATGTATATGTGTTTGTGCGTGTGTGTGTATATATATATATATATATATATATATATATATATATAATATTATAGCTTTGAGTTTCCAATATCTAGTAGTAACATATTTTTGGCAGATTTTCCTTCCATTTATTTTAAAATACAGTAAAAATAATTTGACAGAGAAAATACATGATTTTTTAAAAAATACCTTCTACTTTCACAGTTCCCTTGAAAATGGGCAAGTTATAGATAGGCATAACTTAATCACTAATAACTCAGGATTTGTGCTCTCTTTCTGAAGCACAACTGTCATAAAAATATACTCTCCACTTACAGATACTGCGAGTAATCGATTATAAATGACAAAGAGGAAAATGGATATACTCCCTAGCCAAGCATTTTCATCATTAACAATAATAGAAATGTTTCCAACAAGCCCTTGGGAATTGTTAGTACTCAGAACCTGAAAGTAATTGCTCATAGATGGGGCTTACCTGGCAAGGAAAGCTCTAGGACTTTTTTTCCTTCTCAAATGGTGATTATATAAAAATGGCTCAAATATTCCTCAATGAAACATTTGTGAAAAGACAAGGCATATTTCCTTCTCAAAAAAACTACCTCCTGAGAACAGCTCTTTTTCCAGGAAAATAAATAAATAAAGTAATCTGCTATAGACCTTCATGGTATAAACCCTTTTAGGTTAGGTAACTGTCCTAACAAGGTAGTATCTTTAGGCTTTTTTATGGCAGCCTTCTATAGAAGGCTATGGGTCAGTTACTTGATAATCTGACTTCCGTGCAGTGTTTTGAAACTAAAATCATTCATCATCTCTGTGGCAAGGGAGAGTTTGGGGGCAGAGGAAGAAATTACATGCTCAAAAGTTGCAAGGTTAGTTTCCAGCAAGTTCTCTACCTGTTGTCCTCCTCTTCTAACTCTTCCACCTTACCTTGGTGACGTGCACTATCTCTTTAAGACTCAAATAGGGAAAATAAGGGCCATGTTATTTCTCCTCTAAAGGACAGCACAAGTAAGATGAAGGTTTAGAGTGAAAATGTTGCTCTTACTTGACTATAGTTCTTCCATTACATCTTTTTGCTCTGGACCTTATTATACTCCAAACTATTGAGAACCCAAAGAACTTTTGGTTATGTGGGTTATACCTTTGGATATTTACTGTGTTCATAATTAAAACAGATTATTTTTAAATATTTGTTAATGTATTAAAACAATAAATTAATTGAATATCAATATAAATTACATATTTTTATGAAAAATAACTATTTTCCTCAAAAAATTTAGTAGCATTAGTTTACATTTCTGCAAATAACTTCAACACCTAGCTTACTAAAAGCAGGATCCTTATATCTGCATTCCATCGGTTGTAATATCAAACTCTACCAGATATTCATGAGAAGTTGAGTGTGCAAAAAGGCAAACAAGAGCTTAGTATTATTATGCAGATAGTCAAAACTAAACCCCCATAGATATCTTTGGGACTCTTAAGAGTCACTGGACCACATTATAAGAAGCACCACTACAGAGAGTCTAATACTGTGGAAATAAGATTGAAAAATCAAATTGCAATGTGGTAGAACCAGGAAGTCAGAGACAAATTATCTCTTTCAGTTTAAGGAAAATGGGAGAAATTTTAAAATTACCTGCAGGAATACAAGTTGACAAATGACAACTTTTTAAGGTGTGGTAGGTAATGATCTACAGCTCATAAAGAACCCAAAGTTGAACTTCCCTTAACAGTAGAGACTTGCTTCTAATTAACAAATACAAGGTTCTACAAATTTAACAGGGAGGCCAGTGACTCAGATGTAGAACATAAGAACATTCAAGCTACAAGGGCCCATAGAGGTTATCTTTTATCGTCTTTAAGTTTTTCATTTTAATTATAATAATATTGGGACATAATCAGACTAGAGACTTTAACAAGGTAAGAGAACTCAAATTTCCTATTTCCCAATTAAGCATTTCTTTATTCTGCACCATGCTATAATACTGAAAATAACACTTCAAATATGTCCAGCACTGGCTAATTTAATTGTCCCTAACACTTGGAGGAGGGGTGATTAGTGACTTCTAACATTCAATAAAATCTAAGAATCTGTTGCCCAGAAAAATATACTCAAGCACTTACCACATAGGTCCCTGAAGCCCAATAAAGTGCAGTAACCGGGGCCCAGTGTAGCCCTAGTTAAGAAGCTCCAGGCTACTACCTACTGCCCCCACTGCACATTCCTGAGTTCCTGTCCCTGAGTCCACGGCCTCAGCCCCCAGGGCCTGAACCACCCCCTGCCTCATAGCTCTTGAGGTCCTGGAGCCCTTGGGTGAGAGGACAAGAAGAAAGGAAAGCCAGAGAAATTGAAACGCTGCATTCACATAGCAGCTGGAAGAGGCTGGGAGGACTCCAGCCTGCTAGAGTGAGATGCAGATGACTCCCAAATCTTCTGTGGGACTTGGGCAATGAAGTGAATGATACATCTTGGCATGAGCCTTCCGCTGCTTCCCATCCTTCCTTAAGGCTAAGGTGATCCGAGAAAAGTGCACGGGCAAGACCATGGGCTATGTATGGCTTTGTCAGCTTTAAGGACCAAAGTGACTACATGCACACCATGCATGAGATGAATGGGAAGTATGTGGACTTACACCCCATTAAGCTGCACAAGAGTATGTGGAAGGACTGGAACCTGGATGGAGTAGCAAGAAGCAGAAGAAGAAACTGGGTCTGAGATAGGGTCTGTGGCCCAGCACCCGCTCCTTCCTAGACAAGTGCTGTCTCTTCAACCAGTTCTCTTTGGAAGATCCCCGGTGATCCACCCACCCACCCACCCCAAAACTAGTTTCAGTAAATGTATGTTTTTTCTGTTAAAAAAATTAAATTAAAAAAATTAGACTTATTAAACACAAACAATTCAGGGATCCATACATTTGGGAAGTGAAAAATTAGAGAGCAAAATATAATGGAAGCTATAGGAGCTAATTTAATTTATTTAATGGACCAAATTTTCTTAATTTTATATGGATTAACACTGTATCAAAATAACAAATGATAATGATAAACCTCTTCCAAGGTAGGATTTATTCATTCATTCACAAATATTTTAAGTGTCTACTGAACTCCAGGCCTTTATTCCTAGGTCCTGAAGATAAATACTGAGTATAATGGACACATTCTGTACCATGATGAAGTTTCCAGTCTAGTGAGAGAGAGAGAGACATTAAATAAGAATGCAACGTATCTAAGGAATAAAATTATTAAACCTTTCCCACCTAAACTCTCAGTTTCTATGGCTTCTCCAAGGTTGCATACTAAGAAGTTCAGACCACACCAGCACAACCTCAAACACCATCCACTTACAAGACCAGAAACTGATTAAGACAGTATTTTTGTCATTGCACCATCAGTGATACAAACTAAGAAAGTAAAAAAAAAAAAAAAAAAAAAAATTCTTTCAAGTATAATGACTCTATTGGTCATTGAGCATTCCATGCAGTGTTAAAGTTTGTATCACCTAAATTGTTTTCATTAATAATTTTTTTAACACTTGTAATATTACCCTCTTGAAATCACCAAATACAGGAACATCATGGTTTATTGTTGCTGAATTCCAAATTTGACTGTTTGAGATTTATTATTTTTCTGCCATTTCCAAGGTGTGCTTATCTTGGGGGATTTGATTTGATCACAATCTATAATTTCATCACTAGAAGAGTTTCTGAGAAAGCTGACTAAAGTGCATATTATTGACATGTATTAAATCATAGGAGAGAATAAACTATGAACTGCTGATTCAATGTCAGGAAGTGAATTTTCAAAGGGGCATAGTCCATCCTTTTATCTATAGGAAATGAGGCCAGTTTTTCATCTCAATTGCCTTGGAGAGAGGAAACATTATCATTTTTTTAAACTACTTTTAGGGAAAAGCCATGGCCTCCTTTGGATACCAGTAGTAATCATATCTGAGATATACTTGTTGATGATACACAATTTTCACAGGGAAGTAGGTTTTGCGGTATGGAGTGTAATGGTATAGTAGATATTTGGTGTTATTTGTTTTCTTGCTTTACTATTTTCAATTTTAGTGACTTTTGTTATTTTTTATTTTCTTCCTTTTCTTTGCTTGAGTTTAATTTACTTTTATTTTTCTGTCTTCTTAAAGTAGAAGCTTAACTTATTGATTTAAAAACCTCATTTTCTAATATAAACATTTAATGCTATAAATTTCCCTTTAAGCCCCCTTTAGCTCTACAATTTGGATAAGCTGTGTTTTTATTTTTATTCACTTTAAGATACTTTCTGAGTATTCTGTGATTCATGAGTTATTTAGCAGTATATTAATTTATAGATATTTGGATATTTTCCAAATATTTTTCTGTTACTGATTTCTAGTTTAATTCTGCTATGGCCAAAAATATGCTTTGTATTATTTCAATTTTTAAAATTGGTTGTGAATTATGTTATGGCCTGGAATATGATCTGTGTATTTGGTGATTTCAAGAGGGAAATATTACAAGTGTTAAAAAAATTATTAATGAAAACAATTTAGGTGATACAAACTTTAACACTTCATGGAATGCAGAGTCTCCTTTCAGAGAACTGGAAAATGTGGCAGAAGGTAAGAAGTTTTTGTAGGATAAGGAATAAAGAACAAGGAAGAGAAAAATAGAAAATATTTGATGGCTGGGCTCACTTTGTTGGGTGAGAAGGAACAACATTGAGTGAGAATGAACAAGGAAGTAAGTATAGAGCCCAGCGTCTGCTTGGCATTTGGGTTTGGCTGACTAAATTTCTGGTCAAGAAGAGCATTAACAAGGACACAAAAGTTACATACGTTTTGGTTTGCTGATGTGGCTGAGGAGCAGTTCCATTTTAGGCCTAGTAAGTTATTTCAATAGCCCCTCCCCTCTGCCTTTTAATCACTCCCCTTCCCATTCAAGAAGTTTAATCACATAGATCAATCTTTGTGTGACTCTCAGCCACTATTGTCCCTCCAGGTCTCAGCGTAGTATTCACAAGAGAAATGTTAGGCTTTTGTTCTTAGACCTGGTAATATTCTTCTGTTCTTTTTTGTTGTTCCAATTGGAGAGAGAATATCTATCAGCCAGCCAATGGCTGCCCACATGCATCTAAAACTTTTAAGAGAACATAGTATATTAGGGAAACAATAATAATTATTAGCAGCAAAACAATGCCCCTGGAGATCTCTTTAGAGCCAGGAGCCCCATGACCCAAACCAGTTAGAATCAAGTAAGTCAAAAAATGATCCTGAAGACACGAATATTTCTTTAAGCCAGTTGGACTATTTATTATTTCATGTAACTGTGTCTCCACTCCCCCAGAAGTGTTTCTCCAGAGAGCTTGTTTCAGAAAAACTGAGGCACTGGAAATCAGGGAGAAGTTTGTAACAGGCAGAAAGAACTACAGGATCACCAAAATCACAGCCCATCCAAAAGTTGGTTGGAATGGGACACCTGGGTGGCTCTGTGGTTGAGCATCTGCCTTTGGCTCAGGTTGTTTATCCTGGGGTCCTGGGATCAAGTTCTGATCGGGCTCCCCACAGGGAGTCTGCTTCTCCTTTTGTCTATGTCTCTGCCTCACTCTCTCTGTCTTTCATGAATAAATAAATAAAATCTTTTAAAAGAAAGTTGGTTGGAAGCTGGATTACCCTCCTTTGCAATTGCCTGAAATATGTGAACAATGGTATTATCTTTTCAGGACAGGACCAGGAAAAAGGATAAAACAAAGAATCATGAAGACCTTCACCAGGTAAGAATTAGGAAAAGCATGGTTATACAGGGAAGGTTAAAATAAAGAGGGCAGCCCAGATGGCTCAGTGGTTTAGCACCGCCTTCAGCCCAGAGCATGATCCTGGAGACCTGGGATGGAGTCCCATGTCCGGCTCCCTACATGGAGCCTGCTTCTCCTCTGCCTGTGTCTCTGCCTCTCTCTCTCTCTCTGTGTGTGTGTGTGTGTGTGTGTCTCATAAATAAATAAATAAAATCTAAATAAATAAATAAATAAATAAACAAATAGATAAATAAATCCATTAAAAATAAGATAAAATAAAAATAAAATAATAAAATAAATAAAATAAAATAAATAAATAAATAAAATAAAATAAAATAAAATAAAGTAAAGTAAAATAAAATAAATAAAATAGAAAGAAGCATTCTTGGTCCAACGTCTTAGGATGAAGTTTTCCCTGACGTTGGCTACTCCTCTTCC
Organism: Canis lupus dingo; assembly: GCF_003254725.2. Taxonomy (NCBI): domain Eukaryota; kingdom Metazoa; phylum Chordata; class Mammalia; order Carnivora; family Canidae; genus Canis; species Canis lupus. The sequence goes on along the minus strand of NC_064255.1, from coordinate 50,109,054 downwards.
TGGTCAATTTGATTTTGAGATTTCCAGCATTAACACTTAACCCCAGACCAGATGTTTGGTAGAGCCCTCTTCAGTTGTGAAATATGCACCCAAGGTTTGACACTGTCATCTGACAGTGGTTAGTGGTCAAGAGTACTTAAACTCACTTTTGCAAAAGCATCAGAAGAAAACACTGACTCTAAATGACAAAAGATTTTTTGCAAAAGCATCAGAGAAAAACACTGTTTATAAATGACAAAAGACTTAAAAATGCTCATGGTTAAAGATCTGATAAAAGTTCAGTATAATAGAATGGAGAAGGAAATTTCTGTGGTTTTCAATATTTTAATAACTGGAAATATCACTGATAGCATTATACCGGGATGTATCAGATTTCCAAGAATTTCATAAAATGCCTAGAACAATGAGATTAATTACATGCATCCACACAAATATAACCTAAGAAGATTTAGCATTGCTTCTTATTTGATAATGCTTCCCATGTAATTTAACATGCTAAATAAACATAATCAGTTTAATTCCTTACTAAGTGAAAGAGAAATCCTTTGAGATTTTCCAGGGACCCTCTGGGAAATCTTAAAAATAGTTTGAGAAAGGAAGGAAGGAAGGAAGGAAGGAAGGAAGGAAGGAAGGAAGGAAGGAAGGGAGGGAGGGAGGGAGGGAGGGAGGGAATGAGGGAAGGAAGGAAAGAAGGAAGACCAAATTCCCTTCAGAATTTGATTTGGGGAAAACATCAACAGGTTTGAACATACACTTAAATAGGATCATAGATCATTATGAAATAATACTTAGTTATCTATTTAACTAAAGTGACAAAAGAAGATTTTAAAGGCAATACAAATGGTTACATAGTTGTGAACAAAACTTAGCTCTTTTAACATTGACAAAACTGGCTTTTCTTTAGTAATCAAAGATCTGATAATGACAACCCAAAACTGGCTTTTCTTTAGTAATCAAAGATCTGATAATGACAACCCAAAACATAGTAAATTTTGGTAAGACACAGAATCATTGCTTTCCAGGTAGATTACCCAAAAGGTAAAAAAGCTTTTCATAATTTCTGATCAAGAGCAAACCAGTAGTCCAAATAACTTTGTCCTTTTAACATGGAGAGAACCAAATTCTAATTTTGCACCAATGTACTTTTGACATTAAAACTAAGAACAAAACAAAACAAAGTTAAATAAATCCATTTCAATCTTAGCCAGCTGGAACACATATAACATTATTTTTTCAAGATTCCTTTTCCACAAACTTCTACAACTACTTTATATAAATTCAAGTTTTGTCCTGTTTTTTTTTTGTTTGTTTGTTTGTTTTCCTCTTTCTCGTTCTGGAACAATCAGTTGTTTTATTTTAAGACAAAATTACTCTCTTTTCTCTTCACAAGAACACATATCCACACCTCATACCTTTTTTTACCAAAAACACATCCTAGTCTCCTTTCATAGAGATGTTTCCCTTTTTATTTCTAGTAGTTTTAGTTATATTAATTAGATTCTTAACCCTTAGAATCTTTAATTCCTAGTAAAAACTAAGACGTAAGCAATTGTCAACTGTCACATGAGTATTCTGTAGATTGGCAAATTTATAAATGCATTTCATAATTTCTAAAAGTATATTCTTCACAGTAGATTTTTCAATGTGGCACTAAACATGTTTACTAGTAGGCCTCAATATCATTAGTTCCTCTATAAAAAGAAATCAAAATGGTAATCTGCATATGTCCAGTAATTAATGTTTCAGTATTTTTTCTTATTCAGAAATGACCTAGATATTTGATAAATATCTATCATTTAATTTACCTCAGTATAACTGTAAGGTTTCAAGTTACCTAAAAGATTTTGGAAATTGTTTTTAAGTAGAAATATCATAAAGTATAACTATTGTTGAAAAGTTCATTATAAACTTCTATCTTTAGTTATATCTATTAAATTTACTTGTTCTTAAAAATTATGTTTAGATTACTTATGAAAATTTCATGGGACATTAACAACTAACCATCATTTTTATTTTTCTTGCTCTCAAATTCTGAAACAGAGATAACATAACCTTATTTGACTTTTACTAAACCTAATTATAATTAAAGTTTTATATTTAATCATGATAACTATAAAAACATGCCTGCTTTAATTAAACCAACAAGGTAACTTTCATCTACCAAAGGATAACCTAGATAATGTGAATTTGAAAAACATCTGAGTTAGTTTCTTTATTTCTGAGAATATACTTGATTTATATAAATGTTCAATTTTCTTTAAGCCAATTAAAAGAGCTCTTTACAATTAATTTTGTCAGTACCATCCAAAGATAGAAAAAAAAATCCCACAACTATAAAATATATATAGACATACATAAATATACAGACCCAAATAGAGATCTTACAGCTTTTGCTTTAAAGTTTTAGCTATGAGACAGGTACGATAATGCAAAAGTCATTCATTTGAAAAAACTTGAGTCCTAATTATGTTTCTGGCAGATATAAGAAGTTAAGGTTGTTAGAGCAAGCAGGTTAGGTTTTAACAGGATTCTTGGAGACCAGCAAAGGGGGAGTCAAGGCCCATTATCAGGAAAGTTAGCAGCCTGTTCTGGCAGCATTTCACAAACAAGGCTACAGGAGCCAGATCAAAGGACACACTCCCAAGACAAAGGACACCAGAGACTCTGACCAATTAAGGGAGAAGAGGCATGAAACCCTGTTCCCAAAAAAATCCCCTCCCTAAATAATAAATATTCCACCCCCTTATTAACAACTACCAATAAAAAGAGAACAACCCAAAGCCCAGGGTGCAGCTCCCCTTTGAGGACTTGATCTCGTAACTCTGGGATCATGTCCTGAGCCAAAGGCAGCCACTCAACCGCTGAGCCACCCAGGCATCCCGAGTGTACTTTTTCTAATAAATTCTTCACTTGTACCAGTCAACCACTCTCTGGTCTGTCCTTTAATATTTTACTTGCAAGGAGACTAAACACCTCTGGTGACATCCCAAGAGGGGCGAGGCAGAAGCCTCAGGGCCCAAGGTCTCTCCAGTCTACCAGGCAACAAGGTTACCTGCTCACATGGCTTAAAATTTACCAATATTTACCAAAAAAGACTTTTAAGAATTTTCACTTGCCTGGTTTACAAATAACCTTTCCCTTTCTTTTCCTTCTTTTAAAAAATATTTATTTATTTGAGAGAGAGAGAGACAGAACATGTGTGTGCATGAGCAGAGGAAGGGGCAGGGGGAGAGAGAGAATCTCAAGCAGACTCCCCATTGAGGGTTGGAGACTGATCCAGGGCTTGATCCTATTACCCTGAGATCATGACCTGAGTTGAAATCAAGAGTCAGACGCTCAACTGACTGAGCCATCCAGGCACCCCTCTTTTTTTTCTTTTGATAAGAATTACCTCCTTAAAGTTTGTGTTTCAAAGAGATGGCCCTCAGTTCCCAGAGAAGATAGAGCAGAGAATATTTACATCCCAAAGGTAGAGAAAAAACATGCAACCTGACCATTGAGTTGCCTATACACACAAAAACCAACAATCTGTGTGCCCCAGGTAAACAGAAAGCCAAGCCAAGTTCTCAGGGCAAATTCAAGACACAATAGAAGACAATAGCTATTCCGGGGAGAGAAAGGACTGATAACCATGGGCACTCTAAAAGCATATTCACAAGAGCCTGGATTTGGAAAAGAAGCGACAACATGAATTTTGCCTTTCTTTCTCAACCAGGCACTGCAGAGATCTGGGAAAGCTGACTCTGGTTGGAATTCTCAAGCTTCACCAGCTTCTGCAGATGCAGGCAGCTGGCCTGTGCATCTGCTTGTCCCATGGTCCATTAGCAGTCAGCTTGGGATCCCATTCTTCTTCACCAAAAACTATTAAAAATTGATTAAAAGAAAACAATTTAGGTGATATTTTTTTATTTTTTAATTTTTATTTATTTATGATAGTCACACAGAGAGAGAGAGAGGCAGAGACACAGGCAGAGGGAGAAGCAGGCTCCATGCACTGGGAGCCCAACGTGGGATTCGATCCTGGGTCTCCAGGATCGTGCCCTGGGCCAAAGGCAGGCGCTAAACCGCTGCGCCACCCAGCGATCCCCAATTTAGGTGATAAAACAAACTTTAATACTTCATAAAAAAGACTCTCAGAGAACTACAAAATGGAGTGAAGGCAAGACACTTCTGTAAGACGAATAGTAAAGAATAAGGAAGAGAAAAATAGAAAATAACAGACTGAAGCCACATAGTCAACTTTGTTTGGGGTGAGAAGAAACGAAAGTATAAAGCCAAGTTGGCTTGGCGTTTGGGGACTAGCAGACTAGATATACTACATTTCTGGTCAAGCAGAGCACTTATAGGGACACAAAAGTTATCTAAGTTTTAGTATGCTGATGTGGCACCCCAGGCAGGAATGACTCCATCTTGGTTCTAGAATATTACACAGGTAATTTACACAGGTAAACTCCACTAATGTACAACAGCTAAGTAAGATAATGAAAGAATAACTGTTTAGACAGATGATGGCTTCAGCTACAGCAGTATTAGCCACTGGATGCATTCCCTCTATTTCAAAGTAATGCAATTCAGTAGATGTTTATGAGTCTACATTGTGTGCAAAGCACACATACTAGTGAAAGAATTCACTTTAAATCACAATATTTAAGATGAGATGTCATCTGATCTAACCTTTTTTTTTACAGATAAATTAAAAAAAAAAAAACAGGAACAAGTGAGTTTGGCCATGTTTTACAGGATGTCCACTGAATCCACTAAATCTTCATGGCAACGCCAAAAAGAGAACTAGGTCAAGTGTTCTCACCATAGGTGCAAGCCTGCCAATATTTTTCACCTTTTCTGGGAAACCTTCCCTGACTGTTCAAGGAAATCTGATCGTTTATCCTCTGTGCTACAATTGGGCCAAGTACATATATCTATCATTGTAATTAATCATAGTATTACAATTATTTATATCCATCTCCATTTATCTGGTATAGAAATTAAGAGTATGGGCACTAGAGCTCTAATCTCAACCACTGACAAGTTGCATATTACCTAGAGGAAATTTCTTTACCTCTCCATGCTGCAGTTTCCTTACCTACAATAGGGGGATAATATTGGTATCCAACTCAGAGGTCAATTAATGAAACTTAAAGGAGAAAATCTATATAAAGTGTTTAGTACAGTGTCTAGCACATAGTAAGTGCTGAAAAATATTAACCATTGTTATTCATAGAATGCCAACAATATTTCTAGTGCCAGATATACCTTGATCATTCAATAAAAAAAATTTATTAAGTACCTAATATATCTCAAGTGGTCTTGTCAAGCACTGAACTTTCAAACATTGGTAAAATACAATAATCAGTGTGAGATAATGATCATAACTGAAATGGATTGAAGTCATAACTGTAAACAAAAGAGTTGTTAATAAGGCTAAGGACATAGTAGAGAGTGAAGACAAGCTTTATAGGAAAGAAGAAACTTTCTATAATGCCTCCCCTTTCCTCTCCATTTCTTTTATCATTTCAGAGAAAAGAGAAGTTTTCCCTATGCCTCTATAAAGCCTAGAGAGAAATCTGAAGCAAAGAAAAGTTATTTGGGCATTATAGCACATGTCAGCTACTACATATGAGTGAGGGAATGTAATATAGAGCAAGAAGGGGCAAATTCACTATTAACATAAGGCCAGGAATATTGTTTCATTAAAAAAAAAAAAGTCTAGGTCAGATAAATTACCCATGCAGATGAGAGAGCATGGTCTTTGAGATAATGGATATCCCCACTAATAATGTGTGTCCTATTTCAGGAGGAAACTAAATAAAACCTACTATCAAAGCCCACCATTTTCCTTCCTTCCACATAAACCTACTTCCATCTATAGATCAGAAAACTCCTTCTCTGGTGGCCCAGATACTCCAACTCCCAGGGCCATTAGATCATGGGACTGTAAGTAATACATTCCCTCAGCCACCCGGGTTATATTACTTTTAAAATATAACTTCGATGATCTACTAAAATTTGGTATACTCTTATTCCCTTAACATGCCCAATGTACAATTACAGCACAAAGAATACTAGTGGAAACTATTCCAAATAACTGTGTGGCAATATGAGCATCACACTCATCACTGATGATCACATTGAAACATAAGTCGCATAAAATTTTTAACTGAGATACTTGAGCTTTGAACACTGGAAAAAACACAGTGGTGGATTTTTTTTTTTTTTTATGTGTATCTGCTCAGTCGAAGATGAGAAAATGCAATTAATTCCTTTTTTATAGGTCAGTGTATTATTCCCATGATCATTACTTAGCTAAGCTACTTATGGATAACTGTCCTTTAAGAAAGGACTTTGATTCTCATTAACTAGATTTCTGACCCATAGAGGAGTTTTAGCATTTATTCTCAGGTCCTTTAAATTTTTTTTTCAATTAAGCACTGCATTGAAATTTTAAGTAGTAGTGTGATTTAATAGTGTTTTGTCAAATGTTCTTACTTAATAAATCTGATCAGACCATTGACTGAAGTCCAAAATATAAAGGTGAAGCTCCTTGACGTAACTATTCTCTGAAAATTTACAGATATAAAGAATGTAAGCAGAGATACTCCCTAAGTAGGTTTGCTTTCAGAGAATGTAACTGAGATATTCCCTAAGTAGGTACTTTGAAATTTAGAAAACCAAAATAAGCAATAATCATCCTAGTCTCTGAGATAAGAAAAAAAATTAGTTGAAGTCATATATGCAATTCAGATGGTTAATAATCTGATGTGAAGGAGAACTACGTACAGTATTTATCAATTGTCCTAGATAATAGAACCAAGGGCACTATATATGACATAATCAAAGAGTGGGTTAATAAGAAGTAACTGGCCTTTACATACTTTGCTCTGGCAGAAAGAATGTAGTGATTGCTGTTTTGCCGAAACCCTTAAGAGAGTGGTATTATGATATATTAATACAATATTTTTAAAAAAAAAAGGAGTATAGATCTGAAGCAGGTCTTATATTTTTCCTATCTTAAAAAAATTGATGAACTAAATGCTTTATTTTTGTAGCTTTTCCATATTTACTTTCAAATTTATTATAAGTTATAAACTTTAAAAGACTATTCAGGGATCCCTGGGTGGCGCAGCAGTTTGGCGCCTGCCTTTGGACCAGGGCGCGATCCTGGAGACCCGGGATGAATCCCACGTCGGGCTCCCGGTGCATGGAGCCTACTTCTCCCTCTGCCTGTGTCTCTGCCTCTCTCTCTCTCTCTCTCTGTGACTATCATAAATAAATAAAAATTTAAAAAAAAAATAAAAGACTATTCAGATAACTGAATTCCCACACTCACACCAAAAAGAAAAGAATATAGGGTGGGGAGAGCATGAGGAGGAAAATGATCTCTCACAGGTGTTCTTTGCAAATGAAAATGCTACAGTAAGTTACTGCATTTGGCCTTTCTCCCAGGTTTCCAGGTCTTAAGTAAGGAAGTCACTATCAAGTCCCTATCAAAGCAGGATGAAAAAGATTGAAGGCACATTAGCAAAGGCCCAGAAGTGACAGAGGCAGAGCACAGCCACATTCACCAACTGCTGTACTGTTCAGGATGTGGAAGTGTTGGTTGACAACAGGGCTGCGACAACACAACAGGAGACTGAGAAGCCATGTGTGTAAAGAGCCTCCTATGCTGCCTCTGGAGCTTGGACTTTATACTAAAGCAACTGGGAGCTATTTAAGTTTTCATTAGGGGAATAATACTATCAGCTCTGTGCTCTAGAAAGATCCCCCAGGCTGCTGTGTAGACAACAAGGTAGATGGAGCAATATTGGAGGAAAGAAAACCAACTGGGAGGCAACTGCAGTAATCTAAAGGAAGATGAAGTTGTTATGAACAAAGTTTATGACAGTGAGGATGGAGAGAAGCAGCTGGCTGTGAGAGATATTAAGGAGGTCGAAGCTGCCAGACTTGGTGATTGATTGGGCAACAATGAGGTTGAGGCATTAAAATGACATGCAAGTTTCTCCCTCAGGCAACAGGATAAATAATGGTGCCTGAGTTTCCTTTGGAACATCTAGGGGTGATATCCACTACACAGATTGATATACAGATCGAGGGCTCAGCAGAATGACCTGGGTTAGAGAGAAAGACCCCTATAGAAGATGCATTTCTTCCGCATTTCTATAGCAAGCTGGATCTATTTCTATGGTATTAATCACATCATTGCAATTATATGTTTACTCTCCTTTCCTCTACCAGGCTGTATATTCACTGACAGCAGGGATCATTTGTATTCATCTTTCCATCTCTAGCGCTCAGCAAATGATTAAAAGAATATTTATCAGGCCCTGTATTTACATGCATCAATTGACTTAATTCTCCAAACAACTGATGAGGTAGTAGTATTATTATCCCCACATCACAGATGAGGAAACTGAAGCTGAGAATCAGTAAATAAATTTACAGAGCCCTGGCTACTAAAACGGACCCTAAATATAGATTGTCACTTTAGGGGCATGGTAGGTACTTAGTATCTGTTTATTTAAATAAACTGACCTGAGAACTATATGGAAAATGTTTTACCTAAAGAAATGGAGGACAGGGAATACAGGGGCATTCAGGTACCAGTTAAAATACCACCTACTGGTAAAATCTTCTCTAGCCCACTTGACTAAGTCAAATTCCTTTAATAAGCCCCCAGATATTTTCCTTTATAGTATTCTGTAATTGTATGTTTCTTTACAGAGTTTTCTATTTCTTTTCCCCACTGTTTTTCCCATCGTAATATTCTAATCTTCATATACCTAGTGCCTGGCAGTGAATCTGGAGCATGGGAAAAAAAAAAATTCTGTCTGACTTCTGCTCAGTCTTCTTTCCTGGTTAGACTTTTGAGATTTCACAGGGCCAGGCCATACCCATTATATCTTATGACAAGGTTTCTCAACCTTGGGACTACTGACATTTTGAACTGGATAATTCTTTCTGTGGGGGGCTGTCTTTGTGCACTGCAGGATGTTTAGAAGCATCCCTGGCCTCTATACACTAAATTCCAGTAGCACTGATGCCCCAAGTCATGAGAATCAAAAATGTCTCCAGTCATTGCCAGACATTTCCTGTGGATGGAGGTGGAAATCCAAATTACCTCAGGGGAACAACTGTCTCAGGGGCTGAAGTGAAAGAGGACAAAAGAAAGCTAAGAAGATTCACCTTAGGAGGGATAGAGAATCCTCCTTCAGCAACTCCTGCTGCCCAGGCCATGCACAAATTGGTGACTGGTTATTTCCCTTAACTTCAAATTCTCTTGAATCTTTTATTCTAGGTACATTCGTGTTTCTATTCGTCATGTGCCAACCATTTGGCTTTCCTCAGTGTTTACCCTTCAACTTCAGAACAATTGTGTTCTTTTACACTGAGGCACTGAGTTATGTATTGATCCAATGTCAAGCTCTCTCCCTTCTCCCTTCTCTCTTCTCTCTCTCTCTCTCTCTCTCTATCCCTCCCTTTCTCTCAATTTCTCTCTCCTTTACCCCTTGGTTGCTAGTTACTAACATTGGCTAAGGTCTTTTTGTTGAGTCTGCAATTCTCTGTACTCATTAAATAATGCCACCTAATCACTGCGTCATAAACCACGCAAAAACTCAGGGGCTGAAAACAGCAATCATTTTTTTTTTTCATAGAACTGAGGGTCAACAGAAGGTTGGCTGCTCTAAGCTGTATTATCAGGAGTCATTTGGCTCTGCTCCATATCTCATCATCCCAGGAGAACAAGATTAACCAAAATGTGTTCTTATCACGGTGAAGGTAGAGTGGAGCAAACCCAATTGAACAAAGGCTTTTCAAGTCTTCAGTCATGTCACGCCTGCTAAGATGCCATTGACCAAAGCAAATTGTGTGGGCCAAGTCACATAAGGAAGAGAAGAAACTGTAAATTCACATAGCTAAGGGTGTGGTTACAAAGAGGGAGGTAAAACTGGGGCCGCAATAACCTATGCCATGCTCCATTTTAATTGTCATTATTTCCAATCTTTTTATCAATCCCCTGAGTCTCATAACTGTACTTTTAAGAGTGGGCCTGCTTGTGCCAGCAAATGTGGTAATAAAATAATGACCCAGTGCTCAGACACTAGGCCTCGCTTATTAATATTCGATGCAAGTGCTAAAGATCTACCAATCAACTCTTAATTTATAAATAGGACAGATTTGTTCCCTGATACTGCTGTGTAATTTCACTCAATTTTCAGAATAGATAGTGCTTTACTCCTACACAAGAGATATAATTATCACCATTTTTTTTAAGACTTTGATTGCACATTTTGCCTTCTCAAATTAGTCACTTCCTACGAATGGGAAGATTAGGAATAGTCAGAATATATAATACTAATCAAACACATAAGGACCAGAATAGAGTGTTTCATGTAAAATGTCCCTTTATTAAATAGAGGAGGTTGACAATACACACAGCACTGAAAGGGGGAAGAAAATGAAATCCCTTTGGAAAGATTGGTAAGACACATAGTTATGCCATATGATCATGGTTGTGACACAATGTGCCTGAATATTAATTATATTAAGACACTTAAAACAGAATGGCTTATTTCTTTCCAGATTTAGGCCCTTTTGCTTATGGGACTCTGGATTATCTAAGTTGAAATCCTCATCTGTTGTCCTGAATTTTGAAGTTGGAAAAAACTAGCCAGTTGGGCCCATTCCCAATCTAGTGGTCCCTGTGTGCAATCAGGCATGTGCCTGGTAACTCGGCTGCCCACCTGCCCCAGCAAGAGCAATGGAAGGACTGCAATTAGCAACTACGGGGCTCTGGCCCTCCTGCATTTTTTCTTAAGCTTTATCAAATTCCCAATATACCACTAGCTCTATGGCAAATCCTGCTTCTTTAACATCTCCATTTCCCTGCATCCCAGACACATAAAATTGATTGTGTTCAAACAAAACTCATGAACTTCCCAGTCAACTTGATCTTCCTTCTGTGTTACCTGTTTCAATAACTAGGTCTACCTACCTTCCTATTGCTCAAGGGTAACATTTGTCAATGAGTCCTTTTCCCTTAACCTCTACCTATATCTGATCTACTCCAAATAGATTTGATTATATTTTCTAAGTATTTCATGATCACCCCTCCCTCTCCATTCCATTGCCATCATTTTAGTACAAATCACTATAAACTTCACAGGGGAACTATAGTACCTTGCACTAAATCTTTTCCACTCACCATTTTGCAGGCTGAGTTGTCAAAAGCAAACACTCTACAAAGCCTTTCCACTACTCATAGGATACCATTCAAAATCTTCCATCTAAACTTTTGGCTTTTTTTTTTTTATGATGTAACTGTGGTGATAGTGAAAGAAAGCAATTTACTAAAGAAATTTATGGTGACATAAATAGCTCCATTGGTCCCTATCAATCAAAAGCTCACTGTCCCAAGATGCCCGCCTCTCCTCAGAGGAAAAGGCTACTTTTTATGCTATCTTCTCAATACGTACTGATTGGCAGAAAAGGCATTTGGAGTTCCTCCGGAAATTTTAAGAGACAGATACTCAAGTCCACCTGCCATTACAGTGTCTACACATAATTGGTACCTAATGAATACGAATTTTTTAATTAATTAAAAGCACTATAAAAAAGAATTACCAACTTTACGTTATGGAAAAGGAAATTAAGGTCAGTTAAGAGACTTGCCAAAGACTAGAGAGTTTGCACATAGCTCAACCGGGTTTGCATCCTACTTTGTCTGTTTGTAGATCTTAGGCAGCATCTGCAAGGTTCACTGAGTCCATACAAATATCCTCCAGCTCTGTTCTCCTTGATACTGCCCCAGAGTTAGTTGGTAGGTGGAATTAACAAGTGGATTGTATCTGGACATCATGGAGCCAACAGTATTGGAAATTAAGAAAATTTAAAAAGTAAAAAAAAAAAAAGAAAGAAAATTTAAAAAGTAACTTCAAAAAAACAAATTTGAAGATAATTCAACAAGCATCTGCTAGAAGCTGGGAATACCAAGTTGAAGAAGACAGTGGTCTGGACCCTCCAGAGTTCACATTGTTGTAGAGAAAACAGGCATGCAAACAAATGACTATGATAAAATACCATAGGGGAGTTAAGTAATATAATGAACAAATAAAGTTCCATCCTCTGGGAAGTAGGGGAACTTTAAAAATCTGACCTGAAAATATCAGAAATCCTATAGCTCTCTTAGGTAAGAGATTGTCTAAATCAGACTAATCTTGGGTAAGTTGTGAGGTTTTAAAGAGAAGTGAAGAATTAACTCATGACTTCCATTACAACCAAACAAGATAACTTGGTAATTCAGCAAACAAGCTCTGTTCTACTACTTAGTAGATACATAACTTTGAATAAGGAGCACTTTTTAACCTCAGCTTTCTCATCTCTTAGTAATTGTTTTTTTTTTTTAATTGGAGTTCAATTTGCCAACATATAGCATAACACCCAGTGCTCATCCCGCCAAGTGCCCCCCTCAGTGCCCATCACCCAGTCACCCCAACCCCCTGCCCACCTCCCCTTCCATTACTTTTGTTCATTTCCCAGAGTTAGGTGTCTCTCATGTTTTGTCACCTTCACTGATATTTTCACTCATTTTCTCTCCTTTCCCTTTATTCCCTTTCACTAATTTTTATATTCCCCAAATGAATGAGACCATATAATGTTTGTCCTTTTCCAACTGACTTATTTCACTCAGCATAATACCCTCCAGGTCCCTCCACGTCGAAGCAAATGGTGGGTATTTGTCGTTTCTAATGGCTGAGTAATATTCCATTGTATACATAGACCACAGCTTCTCTATCCATTCATCTTTCGATGGACACCGAGGCTCCTTCCACAGTTTGGCTATTGTGGACATTGCTGCTAGAAACATCGGGGTGCAGTGTACTGGCATTTCACTGCATCTGTATCTTTGAAGTAAATCCCCAGGAGTGCAATTCCTGGGTCAAATGGTATCTCTATCTTTAACTCTTTGAGGAACCTCCACACAGTTTTCCAGAGTGGCTGTACCAGTTCACATTCCCACCAACAGTAATTGGAAAAAAATAAAGATAAATAACTCATAGAATATTTTTGAGACTTAAAGTATAATAATAATCAACTTTCAAAGAGTTTTTGCTGTGCGCCAGAGAGCTTTTGGTACATTAGCTCATTTAATTTTTGTAAAGATCCTATGTGAGAAATACTATTATCGCCATTTTACAGATGAGAAAACTGAGGAACAGTGAATTAAGTGATTTGCCCAAAGTCATATAGCTAGTAGGTGGCATGCCCAAGTAGTCTAGCTCCAGAGCCTGCATTCTTCAATTACTTGTCCATTTTTAATTTACTTCTTGAATTAGATGATGCCTCTCAAGCTTTGGGCATTGGCCATGTCACATGAATTGAATCAGCTTAGCTTTATTTTTTTTTAATTTTTTTAAAATTTTTACTTATTTATGATAGTCACAGAGAGAGAGAGAGAGAGAGAGAGAGGCAGAGACACAGGCAGAGGGAGAAGCAGGCTCCATGCACCGGGAGCCCGACATGGGATTCGATCCCGGGTCTCCAGGATCACGCCCTGGGCCAAAGGCAGGTGCCAAACCACTGCGCCACCCAGGGATCCCCAGCTTAGCTTTATAATATATATTTAAAATATTGAGCCCATGTGTCTTTTACTCTTCTCCTGCAACCATTTGTCCATTAGACAATGGGGAAGGGGAAAGGGAAGAATAGCACCCTGAAAGGAAATAGGTGAATTCTATCCAGGACAGAAGAGTAAACAAATAGAAGTGGGACAGGAGAGACAAAGGTGGGAGAAAAATCACTTACCCATTCCAAAGCAAAACCCAAGTTGGGAGGAGCAAGGAAAGAATCAGAGAATTTGATATGAAGGCTGAAAACAGGGACTTGATCTCCTCCCTGTCTAAAACTCTGAAGTGACACTGTCATTGACAGAATAGAAATGGCTAAGAGTTCTGGTTAGGCAGAAGAACAGCCCAAGTTCATGGCCTGAGCCTGCCTTGCCTTCTACATGATGTGGAAGGAATCCTAAATTCTACATGCTCCATGGGCAAGTGAAATTCAAATTTAACTAAGGCATCCCATATCTTATCTGGCAACCCTAATCTCCATGTAAATTTTTGGGGGGAGAAGCTATGCCTCATAGAAAGCAGGTCACGGCTCTGTAATGGAACCTCTGAAGCAAAATAATCCCCCATTGAGTCTTTTGTCCTTTCACACATGGAGACAAAATTGGGCAAGAAATAGACAGTAACTTCAGACTAGGGAGGGAAATGGTTAGATCAGCCATGCTACACTATTTTCAAAGAACTACAAGCAGATATTATAAATATTTGAAAAACCTTGAGAAAAGTTTTATTTTTTTTCTGAGAAAACTCTTAGATCAAAATCACAGTCTCCTTAGTAATATAAAAGATAAAACGATGAAATATGGCATCATATAAAAGACTACAAAAACTTTTTAGCAAAAAGTCAAAAATCTTCAGATAAGCTATTTGAATGTTGCTTCTATTACTGCCATTTTCCACCTAAGTCAGATACTCAGTAATAGGGTTTCTTTGAATTTATTATCCTAAAGCACAAGTTACTATTAATATAACCAATATTAAGGGCAATATATGAGCACCTGGGTGGCTCACGGGGTTGAGCATCTGCCTTTGGCTCAGGGTGTGATCCCAGGGTCCTGGGATCAAGTTCCACATCAGGCTCCCTGCAGTGAACCTGCTTCACCATCTGCCTGTGTCTCTGCCTCTTTCTGTGTCTCTTATGAATAAATAAATAAAATCTTTTTTTTTTTAAAGGCAATATAGTATAATGGTTAAGAGCACAGATTTGGGAGTCAGATTTGTTTTTTATCTTGCTTCTTCCATATTGCCATAACTGAAAAGCTACTGAACTTTTATCAAACTTGGTTTGAAACATGGATTAAATAATTTCTAACTTGGGCACCTGGGTGGCTCACTCAGTTAAGCATCTGCCTTCAGCTCAGGTCATGATCCCAGGGTTCTGGGATAGAATTCCGCGTGGTCGGGCTTCCTGCTCTATAGAGAGCCTGTTTTCTCTCTCTCTCTCTCTCTCTCTCTCTGCCCCCCCCCCCCCCCGCTCATGCTCTCTCTCTCTCTTTTGCGTGTACACATGCTCTCTCTCAAATAAATAAATAAAATCTTTTATTTATAAGTAAATAAATAAATCCTAATTCATGTGGTTATTATGAGGAATAAATGAGCTACTATAGGTATATTGTAGATATACTGGCATGTATAGTAAGTGCTCAATAAGTGATGACTCTCTACCTATCTAAATCTAGACCTAGATATATACATAATATAGATATAGAGATGTACATATGTGTATGTATAACATTTATATATACTTGATCTTTTTGTAAGGGTTAATTATTGGTTGTTTTTCCCACTTCACTGGCCAATTGAAAAAGAAAATCAATCCAGGAAGGAGTATTAAATGAGATAGAGGGGGGAGGTAATGAGCAGTCCTCACACATATTATTCTTAGAAGATGCCTGAAGCTCCAGGTTATGGGTGAATAAATTAGTCCATATAAAACCTTCTTCACCCAGAGAAAAGTTGGTTCTGATCTAAATGCCAAGGATTCACAGGGCTCATCTTATTTCAGGCTTTACATTTCATCTTAATGCTTCAATCTCCAGGACCCTGTCACACAGAATACTGGAGTGGGAAGATTCAGAAAGGAACCTGCTATAAGCCCTTCACCTCTAGAGACAGGAATGGGGTCCCTTCCTCTAAGTTCCACCAGGAAGTTACTAGTTGAGCAAGAACAAGATCTCAGAGTTTTGAACCCAAACCATGGCCCTTTCGCCTAATCCTGGTACCTCCCCAAGGGCATAGGGTTAGTGTGTGGAGAAGGGACCTGCATGACCCATCTCCTCTTGAGGGATCAGGGCCATTCACTATTGTAGCCCGCAGGGCTTCATGCTTACTTTGGGCCTCTTTGTTCCCACTCTATGCATTCTCAATGAGAGAGTTTATTAATCCCCACTTCTACAGTAACAGCAACCAAACCAGTACTCCAGCTCAGGTAGTCTACTAAGCTACACATTGATGTATCGACCTGCATGTCCCATAGGCAAGAAAACTACGTTCAGTGTGAAAATTAGAACTGTCCCTCCCACTCCTGCTTCTCTTCCTGTGTTTACTACCTTGTGTAAGGCAGCAGCAGTGACCTTGTGAAGCATTCTTGATGTGACCCATATTTAAATGAGATTGACTCTTTCTAAAATTCAAATTGATCACAAACTCATGAGAAAAATAAATCCTTCAATAATCCCCACTAACTTCAATATATATTCCAGACTTTTTAGAATCCTTTGGCTCTCCTTCCACTACCCCTCATCATGCTCTGGTGAGTTGCCTCAATTGTTCCCACTGTCTCCATTGTACAGCTCTATCCAGGTAGTAAATCACAAGGTTCTGTGGCATCTACTTACCTGGCAATTTCTTCAGAGCCAGGAATACTGCCTGACATATGTTTAGTGACAATCATTATTTATTAGTTGAATGAATAAATGAATGAATGAAAGTCAAAGTCTTATTGCTTGTAAAATCTTGAACAAGGTAATCATTTAACCACTCTTTGTCTTAAGGCCTTCATCTCTAAAGTGACATTATACCCCTTGTACCAAGTCATTATGAATATTAAAGGAAGCCATATATGTAAATGCACTTTGTAACAAAGTACAATATAGTATCAGTTACATCAACTTTGGTACTTTGTAAGTTTATTGTACGGTTTAAGACTGCCAAAAAAAAGATGCCAGAAAATTTTCTCAGAATCTATTTAACTCCAAATAATAAGCCCTTGAAAATATGTTATTGAACAAAATTTGAAGACAAAGTCATAAGTGCCCAGTGTCATCAGTATCCTTAATTATGGAGTTATAAGAAGTGGATGAACTGTCAAGGTTATAAGAGCCAATCTCTTCCCACTTCTCCACTCTATTTACATAGTAGAGCTCTCATGTACTTGTAGTTTGGTAGGGGGAGAGAAGTGGTAAATGTACAAAGTATTATAACAAAGTCCACTCTTATATAATTATAACTTAAGTTAATTACACTGACATTTCTCAGCAAGGATTAAGTAAGTCAGAAGGAGAAAAAAAGGCGTATGAGAAAATAAAAAGCAAGGGTTGGACTACAAGAGCATCTCTTTTGTCTTTCATTCAGGAGTGTAATTAAATTAAGTAGGATTGATTGAGTGTCAAACATCTGTGGGAGTCATTTCCTAACTTCATTAATGCTATTGTGCCTGAAGAAGCCTCAGTGGTAATTTCTCTCACAAGTATCTAATGAGAGTCTAGTGATGTGATATGAAAGCATTACACCGAGCTGCTGTGCCCTACGCCACCGCCTTATCTGTATGTGAGGAATTTATTAGAAATGCCGGCCTGGCAACAGCAAAGCTACATTATCCACCTCAGCAGTGGGAGCAGGACAGCAGGCAGCAGTGAGCTGGGGTAATGGAGTCATAAAGTTGAGAGTTTAGACAGCAAGCATAACAGAATAAAAACAGGACTGCTAAGAAGAACTAAATGGTCATAAAAAAGATCATATATAATGAGGTACAGCAGATAATGAGGTACATTTATATGAAAAACACTAAATAAAAATTATGACTGCTTCCTCTTTAACCCCATAACCATCAGAGCTTCTCCCAGCAGCTAGATTTGCAAAGTAAACTAAGGAGTATAAATTAATTGAAAGGAAAAAAATACATATGTTGGCCAGCTTAGTTCATTATTATAAGCATTGCTGAATGCACAGGGCACCCCAATAGAATATGAGCCACTGGGCAAAACATTATGAAAGATCTATAACTCCTATCCTTTCTGTAGAATTATGATTTTAAAAGGTTATAATACTATTATAATTATAAAGTAATTAAATGGGAGATAAAGATAAGGCTAGTTGTTTCATTCGTTTTACCATTGTGGTTAGAAGTTACCTGCTCCCAAGCTTTGTTCATTTATTCATTTATCAGTTAATGAAACTTTCCTGTGTGTTGGAAGTTCTAGCCAGCTCGAAGGCTGCCAAGTTGCACAATAACAGTCCCTGCCTTTGAGGAGCTTTTAGTCTGGTACAGAAAACTTCCAAGAAATCAAATCAGCAAAATAAAAATTTAAGTGGAAAAACAGAGATGAGCACTGAATCCCATGGAAATGCAAAGGGGACAACACTTGGCAGGGCTGAGAGTATTAAAAAATGAATAGAAATTGGGTGGATTCAGGGTGCAAAGAGAGATGAAAGAGAAGAAAAAGGGAGGATTACAGAGTTT
This sequence comes from Canis lupus dingo, assembly GCF_003254725.2. Classification (NCBI taxonomy): domain Eukaryota; kingdom Metazoa; phylum Chordata; class Mammalia; order Carnivora; family Canidae; genus Canis; species Canis lupus. The sequence goes on along the minus strand of NC_064255.1, from coordinate 50,090,754 downwards.
CAATCTGAGCAAACAACATTTACAAAAACACTTAAGCTATGAGATGACAAATTTAAAGAAGGACTCGGAAAAGAAGGCTGATATGATCTGAGGGCAGAGAGGCTGGGTTGAGGCCATGATGTGGGGCTAAGATGTTATCCTGCACACGAGCAATGGGGACAATTGAGGACTGTTTGCACATAAGTGTCCTCATTTACCGCTGCCACAAGAACATTTAAATATAACTTTCCACTACTGAATTCTTTCCCTACTATGATTCTTATTGAGAAAACTAAGTCTGAAAGACACAATATATAATTTTTTGAAATGACTAACTTAAATTCACACAGTTAATTTTCCATTGTAAGGGGTGCCTATCTTTCAACATATCATATGCTTCAATGGCAAGGTAGTCTATACTTGACCGAACTAACTGGAAATTTACCAATTTCACTGAATTCTAAGTAATCTCTCGGCACCAAATCTTGTTCTTTTTAATGTATCAATAGATGGTGCTGAAAGGAACAAAGCTGCTCTGAAGTTTTATGAAGTTATGTTCATTTAATATTTCACCCTACTTATAAATGGGAGTTTTGACCCAATCAAAGGGGATATTGTAATGCGAAATTAACTTATCCTCAAATTATCATCTGAAAGGGATTTAATAATCATATTAATATCTTTAAAAGCACCTTAAAAATTTAGTAGCATTACACTACTTGTATTGTGATACAGTGTTTATATTTCTGGCCATTGTTTGTGTGTCAAGCTTCCACTGTAAGTAGCTGTTAAGATCTGGAGAATTGACATGAGCTATGATTGACCCAACCCTGCTCATTAATAATCCATCTTGCAAGATGGTTCTACTGCAATGATTTGTCCTGGAGTAATAGCTCAGCAAAATTTGCTGCCTTAGAAAGCTAACATATATGTGGTCAACTTAAGAAGACTGTGAGCATCTTGAGGATAGAAATGATCACATTCATCACTCTTTGGCTTGACAGAGGCTCAGCAAATATGTTAGAGTATTCAACATGATGACATGTCATCCCCATCTATATTATCCTCTACTGGGGGTCGGGGAGGCACTGTGGAGAGACTACATTTCCCAGAGTTCCTTTCCTCATATTATTCTAGGCTAGTATCTGTCAGGGAGAGGTATCTGCGTGTCCTGGCAAACTAAAAAGAAGCCGTTATTCTGGCAGCTGTGGAAGAAGAACCTGCTTGAGAATCTTCTAGTTTGGTGTAGACACCATGAATAGTGGCTTCCCTGATTTTTGTGCCCCCAGCCTATCTAACAACTATGAGAGCCTCTGTTTTCCTGCATTAAAACCCTCTCCACTTGGAATATTTAAAGTGGCTTCTGTTTTCCTCACCTAAGCCTGCCTGTAATGAGCTCAGGAGTGGAGAAAAGGAAAAAAAAAAAAAAAAAGACAGCAAAAAAGGAAAAGGAGAAAGGAGGGGGAAAGAAAGGAACAGATGCATGAAATCGCTTCTTTGGCTTTATAGGGCAAAGGGTGAGCTTCGCTCTTACTTCTATGTGCACACTCTATCTCCTCAGGAGAGGAGTGTGATTCTCCTATATTTTGGAAATGTTAAAATGTCAGGAGCTGAGTCCAAGCCAGTCTTCCTCAGCATCCATGGATGCCAATAATGTAAACTGCTGAAGGAGAGCATCATAAGAAATCACTATTAATTCTCTAAATTGGAAGATGTGAATATGTTGTGGTATGAATAATCAGAGCTGACACAATCAGAAGAGCCAATCAGAAGAAAGACTGGTACAACAGTGAGAGCGTGTCCATGATTACACAAGGAACTTTTGGGGAAAGATCCACATCAGTGAAAAAGACAAAGAAACTGTTCTTTTGAAGATTTTCTACTCTGGGAAAGAATAGGTACTACAAGTGAGCAAACTAAAGCAATGAAGGCTTCTGTGAATCAAATCCCTAACTTCTTTCACTATTCATAAGCCAAATGTTAGGGAAATAAAAAGCAGAATATGTCTGAGGCATATGTTAAACAAAGGAAGGTGTTAAACATACAGATTTTGACATATTTAAATCTGAACTAAAACAATTACTGCTTGTAACACATCCAATTTCTGAAACTACTAAATTCAGTATGACAATCTCTTCATGTATGTGTATGTATTCATCTGCCATGAAGACATGGAAAATTTTCTTAAAAAATTTTTTAGCTATTCAAACATATTCACTGATCCACAAAATGTAACCAATCCTTCCCATACTCATTGTTGTCAATGAAGTGACAACAACTGTTAGTAATTTAAGCCAAATAGCAACAGTTTGTAAAATCATCTTTAGACAGTGTTTACTAAGAAAGCAATGACTTTTCAGCTGAATCTCTTGGAACTTGAGTGGTGGCCTTGTGCTAATTTACTTGGCTATGTACATGTTTCCCAACCCAAACTTCTTTCCCCAAAACTCCTCCTTTCAGTCACCTGGAGTTGCAGTTCTGGGTGCCTGAGTGGTTCAGTCAGTTAAGCATCTGACGTTAGTTCAGACCATGATCTCAGGGTTCTGGGACTGAGCCCACATTTCAGCCTTCCACTTATTAGAGAGTCTGCTTCTCCCTCTGCCTCTCCCCCCACTCATGCTCTCTCAAATAAATAAAATCTTACTTAAAAAAAAAGAAAACCTAGAGTTTTTGTTTGATTATTTTGCACATTCAATCTAAACAAAAGAGCATAGAATTTCTAGCACCTTTCCCTTCTTTTCTCATTCCTGCAATACTCTGCAAACTGATTTTCCCCTTCAGTTAAAATTATTTAACAAACCTGTAGAAAGTTTCTGACATATAATAGATCTTCAGTAATGTTAGCTTTCTTATCCACCTTTCCTTTCATCTCTCTGGTCTAAACTCTCAATCATCTAAGGCACAATTCTGATCAGATTATCCCTCCCCCCCCCCACTTAAAAATCTCCAGAGCACCAGTTTCCTGAAGCATGGCCCACTCAGGCAGCATTTAAAGGTGTCTGGTTCACATTCACCTTTTCAATTTTCTCTCACTGCTATCTTATATACAACCCTTATGCTTAGCCAACTAAACCATTACCCAATGACATACACAAATATATCTGAGCTCCAGCCCTCACCAGGCGAGCCTCCACTGGAAATAATTAAGCAACCAGTTAGTTAATTGAAAAATACCAGAGATTGAAGCTAATTATCTTAATGTCAAATGGACAGCCTTGAGTATTTAACTTAACTCTAAGACGAAAAACATCAACAATGAATATATTACTTTCTCATTCCCCAACAAGGCAGAGTATTTACTATCTATGCCATGGACCAGCAAATTATGGTCCACAGACCAAATCTGTCCCATGTTGTTTTTGTATAGCATTCTAGCTAAGAATGGGTTTTATATTTTTAAATTGTTGAAAAAAATCAAATGAAGTATCATAGTATGTCATGCTGCATGAACATCATTTGAACCTCAAATTCCAGTGTCCATAAATAAGGTTTTATTGAAACATAGTCATGATCATTCATCTACATAGCTGCTTTTATGCTACAATGGAGTTGAATAGTTGACACAGAGACCATATGACCCCAAAAATCTAAGATATTTACTATCTGGTCCTTTAAAAAAAAATATTTGTTGACCCTTAATCTATACGATGAATTAGGAATTTACTACTTAGTATTAATATTATGCTTTATTTGTGTTTCCTATTCCCAACTTCTCTTAAAGCCTCCCAAGAATAGAAATATTTCTGCAACTTTCCAATACTCTGGCCTACCATAGATGTTGTTTTGGGTTGTTTTTGTTTTTGTTTTTGTTTTTTTACATAGCTGATACTCAATAGATACTTGTTAGTGACTCTGATGCTAGTTCTACAAATAGGTATAGATAAATAGATTTTCCTGGACCAACTAGAGAAACAGACAGCAGTATATATTAACTACAGTCTTAGTTATAAAAGATGATATTTATTCTTTCATTAAAAAAATAGTTGCCATAAGGTAATACTTATGAGTTTTTCCCCAGAAGTACACTCCCATCTCCCTTGTACCTTAAAGTACACTTAGAGGTACCACAATGCCATTTTGTATCTTGGATTATAGTGCCATTTCTTTCACTCAATTCTTTCACTCAAATTCTATTTTGGCCCAACTATGCCTTAAAAAAAAAAAAACTGTCGATCTGGGACACAGCTCTTCAAATGGTGAAATTATCAAACCTAAATTGTTTCATGGACAGGGGCATTATATCCTAGATGACACCAAAATAACTTGCAAATTAGGTTGGTTCCATTCAATAGCACAGTGATTCTATGGGATAAAAAAATAAAACTAATCATTTGACTAAATTAACTTCATTCTATCCAGATACTCTACCTAATGATACTGTGTAGAAAGTATATATATCCTGATTATTCAAATGTCCTAATGCCCTCTATCAAATACAATGTGTGTGTGTGTGTGTGTGTGTGTGTGTGTGTGTCTGTGCTCTACTTAAGATGACCAAATAGCAAAATTTAATATAAAACATCATTATGAAATACATTGCACATTTTTGGACCCTTGTAGATTTTGCCAATTTTCTTCCCTCTGAATCTCTAAGACCTGTCTGAGCTGTCAACAGTGTTATGTCAATTGTTTACAAAACAAATCTCACTCACAGGGGAGATAGAAGCCTGATTCAGTATTCAGAGAAGCCAAGAAAGAAAAAAAAAATAGATGAAACACTGACAGTTGCAGATTTTCATTTGAAGTAGTGAAATCTAACGAATAAATAGGATGTCAGCACAATCTAAGACTTCTTTTTCTGGCCACAGGTTTATATTAAGAAATACTGGGACAATATTCTTTAGACATGAGAAACATTTTAAATAAAAGGATTCTTGGAATAAGACAAAACTGTTACATGATGGATTGTATAATTTCAGCATCTATTGTAATTTCCCTTTGTTCGTTTCATTGTGTTCTCTTGTCCTTTCTGCATTTCTCAAAAATTTGATAGCAATTTTAATGTGTTCAGACCATGTGTTGTCACTCCAGGTATCTGAAAAGTTTCTAATGATCTCTGTTGATCTTTTCATGTTAGTTGTAAAGAGAGTTATAAACACACAGATCTGACACTTGTTCCCAGAATATCATACACATGATGTTTGGTGGTTGCATTGTCATCAGTGAATCTAATATACAGTTGAGCTGTACAATGTAGTATATTAAAAAAAAAAATTTAAGTTTCTAGTGAGGAGGCAGTTGGTAGAAACTGTTCTTCATTATGTAACTTCATTATACAGCTACCTTGGTCTTGTAAAATATTAAATCTCTTCCTAAACATACTTTCAGAAGAAAGTACTACAGGGTCAGAATAGACGACTATGATTTTTAAATCTCCAGATTCCATTCATCCTACTCTGCTAGTGGCACTCCAGTCTTCATACAGGGACTCATCATTCCTTCATTCATAGACCACATGGATGCTGCAAAGCCAGGTTGTCTTCCATTTTCTGGGGTGACATGGCCCCAGCCTGGTTAGGCACATCATCTCCTTCCCCTGGTGACAGGCATCCATTTATCTATGAGCACACTGCTCCTGCTGAGTCAGTCAGGTCCAAGCAGAGATAGCCTCAGAACCTTAGCCTGAATGGCTGACAGCATACTGGAATTTGCACTTGAATCTGAGAAGATATGAGGCTGATGCTGCACCAGAGAGGCACAGTCTAGCAGTGAATGGAGCCAATGCTAAAAGGCTATATGAAGAAATGAAGAGAGCAAATGCTGTCCTGGTAAAAAGCATCTGAGCCCTGTCTTTCCCAAAGCAACTTTATGCCCAGACTTTTTATTTTTATGTGCCAACAAATACTCTCAAAATCAGTTTGAGTTGGGCATTCTGTCACTTGCTGTTAAAAAAAAAATCCTGATATGAAAATTGGTGACTCTTGTTTTCCCCTTTATCCCTCATAAGCATAGGGGGTAAAAAACTCTAGCACTTTCTTACACCTCCATTCAGAAATATCAATAGTGTGGAAAGTTTCCAAGAACGCAGGTTAAACAGAGATCTCCATTTCTAAGACATCTCTGATAAGGAATATTGCTAGTTCCCTCCAAGGACTTATACTCAAATTCTCTAACAGCAGCCACTGTGTGGGAAGAGTATAAATTTGTGTGAAGAGACTAAAAAGAAAGGGAATCTCCAGGAATGATGGTTGGAAATTAATGTTCAGTCATCCTTCACATGTGGGTAGCCAGCCTTGGTGTCAGTCTGGGAGGAGCTATCCCTTTGGTGCCTGAATAAAATATTTAAAAAAAAAGAAAAAAAAAAAAAGAAAGAAAGAAAGAAAGAAAGAAAGAAAGAAAGAAAGAGAGAAAGAAGAAAGAAAGAAAGAAAGAAAGAAAGAAAGAAAGAAAGAAAGAAGAAAGAAAGAAAGAAAGAAAGAAAGAAAGAAAGAAAGAAAGAAAGAAAGAAAGAAAGAAAGAAAAAATTTCCATACAAAAGGATACAAAAGGTAATCAATGGTGGAACTGGTCCACCTACTTCAGTAAACGGAACTATTAACAAAGAAAATACTGGACTGGTCTGGGCTTGGCGAGCAGACTTTGAAAAATGTTAAAAATGTAGGAAACTAGTCTTAAATAACTCCGAAGTTGGACTTCCTTTGAGGAACAAGGCATGATGTTTTCACGTCTGCTTTAAAATAAAGAATATCTAAGATCAGATTTGGAGATCACCATTCAGAAGGGAGGCCCATGGGTCAACAGTGTCAAATCCCAACTCCACATTTTCTTAATCTCCTTGGGTTTATTCTGTATTCAACTTCCCCACCAGTCACCCTTCCTCCAACTTTGAAAGACTCACCTCTAATGGAAGGTCATCTTCCTTCCTGTGTTTCTCAGCTCCTAAATGTGAGATTTTCAAGCCCAGAATCTTAGTTTTGGATATTCTCCATATTTGGGAAACAAACAAACAAACAAACAAACCTTTTCTGGAAAGCTCACCAGAAAGATTTTTAGAATAGGGGTTTGGAAATGTGTGTGCTGAACTTGACCTTCCTGAGCTGAGCAGAGAGGGCTGGTGGTTATCTGTCTCCATTCGGGGAGTGTCAGTGAAGCTCCCAGAGGACAGCAGAGCAGCTGGTGCTGGAGAAGGCTTTGCAACTAGCGGGACTGGAGGGACAGCCAGTACCAGGGTACTCAGCATAGTCTCCACCGAAACTCTGAGGCCATTTACATAAGAAGCTGTCCCCACTGTCCTTTTAACACAAACATGAAAATCCTTATAAAGTGATTTGAAGAAGGGAAGTCTGTTTCCAATTCACATGTAAGAAGTTCTCACCCTGCTTTACAGAGAAACCTGTCTGTCAAAATCACACTTAATTTCAAAGAGCTACTACATTGAAAGATGCTTCCGAAAACTGTGGAATGCACGTGAAAAACACTTTCTGGTCCATGTGGCCAATGTATGAACAGAGCAGATGGAATGTGCTTTCTGGTGACTTAGTACGTTTGAAGACAAAGACTTCACTTGCCCACACCTTAGGTATGTGTTCCAGTCCCAGCCTAATCCTACAGACAGCTGGTCAGACACAGGAAACACTTTATTTTTTAAAATACTTTGATTCACTCACTTTTAAACCAGTTTTTTCCTCATCTACATTTATTAATATTGTTGGGTTAAATCTTTAGAAAGGGCATTCTTTACAAATTCAGATTCAAAATATATTAACTTCCTTGTTTTGCTCTTTATGCCTCATTATATACCATTTTTTATTAAAGCTATCAATATGAAGTATAAATTTATTTCTAAAGAGAGTAAAATATTTTCACTGGCAATAGAAATCTCAAGCATGTAATTAAATACCAACATAACACGTGCACTTAATTTAAATCTTTGGACCATCTGAAAGTATTTTTAATGGAGTAAAATAATCACAATTTACCGTGTTTTGAGTAAAAAAGAAGTTAACATAATTAGAAAATATTAAAGTTCACTAAATTGGGAGATTGAACTTGAAAAAGATGCAAACATTATACTGCTACATATATATGTATCTCTGTAATACAAAAAAGGTGCATAAGATGCACATTATTAATAAATTCTATAAACAAAACATATATATGCTGTAGGAAATTAATCCAACAAGATTCTTTAAGATGGGGACTTGTGTTCTTTTATGCACTATATGCCTCACTTTCAGAAGTTTTGTCAGCACTATTAAAAACAGAACACTTATGAGCCAAAACCAAAAAATCAGCTGGATGTCAACTGTTGAAACTTCTCCCTCTTCGTCAGGAAACCAAACATGTTTTTCCTGCTAATTTACACTTTACTTCACAGTTAAGGGTACCTTAAAAGTGTTAAAGATAACAGTCATTCTGTGATCTGGTTAAACTTGAAAGGGCACCGCCTTTCCTCTCCTTGTGCACAGAGCAAGTTGAGAAAGGCATTCCAAACTAACATATTCATGGAAGCCTTTTATAAGCAAGATTTTACTTCTAACGCTGACCACACTATTTACATAGACTGCAAAGAGAGCCACGTTTCAGTGACGACAGTGAAATATCAGTGTCCGCAAAGGACCAAATAGAGCTAGCTGTGCTAAGGGCTCATCACCTGTCAATCATTAGAGACCCTGGGCCATGGCACCTTGTGATCCAGTGGCATCCAAGACAACTCCTGGACCAATTCCAGCTCTCAGAAACACCTTGCTTCATCTTGTACTCGCCAGCTGCAGAGAGGCTGTTAGAACCTCTGAGGTGTCTCACGAAGTACCAAAGTCTCGTGGCAAACTTGCTCCTCTTGTTCCCAGGCCTGACACACCGAGGCTCGAGGTGAACCCTACAGAGGGAAGACAGAGAGAAACAGGGAGCCAGGGAACTCAAAGCCAACTCATGATCTCTCCTGTGCACATTGTTTTACATCTATAGGCAAAATGGAACGGAAACATTATACAGCCTGGGACTGCCCCAGATTACAATTTCTGGAGAGTGTTCCACATAGTCTTTCTTCCTATTATTTTTCCTTCTTTGAAATAGTAATGTGTTGTCCAGTCCTGGTTTTTCACTATTGTAATCCAAATGTAAGTTTTATTCAGCTATGCATTGGTCTTATTTACCCTATTAAAACATTCCCCTTCTCTTCTCCCATTGCCCCCAGGCTACCCTCCTCTCAAAATACTGTATCGCCATAACCCCCAAATTCCCTTGTAGTTTTCAAGTTTTGAGTTATTTTTTATTGCTCTCTTCACTCTTCTTCACACAACCTCCCACAAACACTGAAATCATGCCGTTTTAATCTACCATTTCCTCTCCACTCGCATAGGCAGCCAGCCCAGGGTCCTCATCAGCCCACATCCGAGTTGCAGTGATGGCTTCTGAGCCAGTTTCTCTGCCTCCAGTCTCTTTTCATCAGATCCCACCTACTCACAGATGCTCTAATGATTTTCCTCTAACTTCATTTTCTTCAGGTCCTTTGCCTGCTCAGCAGTCTGTGGTGCTCCAGTGTCACTTATTATGCACACCCCAAGCCCTCCCTGGCCTTCAGCCCTTTCCACTAATATTACACCCCCAGGATCCCATCCCACCTTCATTTCTCATTACCTCTCACCACAGCCTCTCTGCTCTCCCCAGCAATAGCTGCCTGCTATCTCATATAAGTGATATGCTCATTTTCATCTCCGTATCTTTCCTCATGCCACCCCCACACACACACACACACACACACGCCCAGTGGCCTACAAATTCATTTCTACTCTCTCCATCGGTATCTTGCTTCTCTGCAAAAATCTGCTCCTCAATTATCTCTTCAGAAATAATTCCTTACTTAATTGCAACTGAATATGGGATTCCTTTTGTCCTTTATCTCCTCAAAACAGAGCAATCCTCTAGAGTTGTTGAGGATGGGGACTTGGGACATAAAGAGATTCAGGGCGATGCATGCTGTTTTGTACAAATAGGTTGCCAAATATACAAATAGTTTGTTCTAAATTCATAGCAAAGAAAATATCTTGCAAATGAAAATGATCAAAGGTCCAAACAAACAAAGGACTCTTACCTATGACAGCTTGTATAAAGGAAATATCCATGTATAATAACAATATCTGCCATTTATTAAGGGCTTTATTTCTGCTAAAGACTTTATATACACTAACTCATTTAACTTTTATTATAAACAAGATAAGCATTGTCATAGTCATGTTACAGAGAAGAAAACTGATAAACAAAATGAAAAAAAAATTTTTTTTAAAAAAGAGAGAGAAACAAAATGACTTGCCTGAGGTCACACTGTCAAGAATAAAGGCAGAATTTGAATCCAGGTTTAGCCTCACTCTAACATCTATTGTCTAAAACTGCATCAGCTACTCCCACAAATTCTTAACAGCTTTCATAGCATTCTGTTCTGACAGTTTCTGGGGGAAAAAATCACATTTGAGCTGACTGATTTCACTTTATCAATTGCCACTCAAAACTGCCTACATCCTATTTCTCTCTTCCTATACAATTCCTCCTCCTTCCTCCACACTAAACCTGCCCCTTACTACAACTAGAAAATTGGAGCCATTACATACAAAGCCCTCCTATTCCCACAACTCACCTTAAAAACTGACTGAACTTGAATGATCCGTCTCTTCTCTCCCATTTCAGTATCCCTCCCCATAAAAGGTCAATCCATTGGACCGATCCACTGGTGGCCTTGGTAACAATTCTCCCTTTTCTTCCTAAAACCTGTCTCCATCATTCAACCTCCAATCTCCTGCATCATTCATATTTTTCTTTCTACCATACCATTTCCACTATTTCCAAATATGCTATGGTTGCTGCCATGATTTTCACAATAACATAATAAATAATTTACTTTTTTGATTCTCATAACCCCATATACTAGTTTAGACATGGCCTCATTTCCTTGTTCCCCTCTATGGTCAAACTCCCTAAGTGGGTTGTTTTCACAACATTCCCTAATTCCTTACTTCCTATTCATCATGAACTCCTCTCAATACTGGTTTCTTCCTCTTTCCACAGGAACTATTCCAGTCAAGTCTCAAAGGACATCTGCAGAAGTCAAATCCACGCTGCCAAGGTTTGTGGGAATGTTCTTTCCTTATCTTGCTGAATTTCTCAGCACCTTTCAACAGGTTTTACCACTTTTTCTTTTTTTTTAGGGAAACATTGTTCTTAACTTCAGTGACATCACTGTTTGTCTACTCATCTCTACTGCTTCCTCTCAGTTTCCTTAGCAGGCTTATGCTTTCTTCTCTCTACATTTTGAGATCCTTAGAAGTGTGCCTTGTGCTCATTTTCTTCTCTGTATTCTCCCTAAATGATCTCATTAAATACCATGGGTTTAAATAAAATTATTATGTCTATGATTCTCAAATTTATGCCACCTTCCCAGACCTCTCCTCTGACTCCTATATTTGGTTTCCTCTTTGTATCTCAAATTCATATATGCAAAAGAACTCTTTTTTTTCCTTCTAAAACTTGTTTTCACACACACACACACACACACACACACACACACACAAACCCATTCTTTCCTATCTTGGTAAAAGGCCTAATCAATTCTCAACTACTCAAACCAAGTCTTAGGAGTCACCCTTGGCTCTACTCTTTCCCTCAATTCTTCATATACAATTCAAAAGTAAGTCTTATGGGGGTGCCTGGGTGGCTCAGTCAATTAAGCATCTGCCTTCGGCTCCGGCTCCACTCAGGTCACGATCCCAGGGTCCTGAGATAGAGCCCCACATCAGGCTCCCTGCTCAGTGGGGAGTCTGCTTCTCCCTCTTCCTCTGCATGACCCCCCACCCTGCCCCAGCTTGTGCTCGCTTTCTCTCACTCGATCTCAAGTAAATAAAATCTTTTTTTTTTATTAAAATTTAGGGACACCTGGGTGGCTCAGTGGTTGAGCCTCTGCCTTTGGCTCAGGGCATGATCCCAGAGTCCCAGGATCAAGTCCCACATTGGGCTTCCTGAATGGAGCCTGCTTCTCCCTCTGCCTATGTCTCTGCCTCTCTCTCTCTCTCTGTGTCTCATGAATAAATAAATAAATAAATAAATAAATAAATAAATAAATAAATCTTTTAAAAAATTAAAGATTAAAAAAATTAAAATCCCCATGTGCTTCTGTAACATTTGTACCATTCTCTCTCTTCAGTCATGTTGTCTTGGCCACACTTGTCTTCAAGTCCAAGAAAATGTCTATGCATATACTATTTTCTTACTGCCAGAATTCCCTTCTGATCCTTATCCTTCAGTTAACTATTAGTTCCATCTCACATGCCACTTCTCAAAGAGGATTTTCCTGATCATCCTGTATAAACTAAGTACACCACCTGACTATCATTATTTTCTATTCTCAAGGCTTTACTCATTTCTTCCATAAAAATTATCCACTAAAAATCAAATTTTCCCTTACTTATTTTTGCCTGTTTTTTCCTATTATAATGTAGATTTTATAGAGATAAGCAACCATGTATATTTACTTGATCATCATTTTATCGTCCTTGTCTAGGCCTGTGTCTGTCTAATACATAGGAGCTGCTATTCAATAAATATTTCCTGAAAGGAAAAATGAAAAGAATCAAACAGATATGTCATCCAGTCACACAATTTAAGAATTGATTAAAACACTGGTCCACAATTTTTTTATTACTATATACAGTTTAAGGTGAAAGAAACAAATGAGTATACCCCCCCGCCAGTATATGCACATGCTTCCTTATAAATAATACACATACTATAGTATAAATTATTATGGTATAAAACATCCACAACAATATTATGAAAGTAACATTAGCAGAAAGAAAGAAAGAAAGAAAGAAAGAAAGAAAGAAAGAAAGAAAGAAAGAAGAAAGAAAGAAAGAAAGAAAGAAGAAAGAAAGAAAGAAAGAAAGAAAGAAAGAAAGAAAGAAAGAAAGAAAGAGAAAGAAAGAAAGAAAGAAAAGGAAAGAAAAGTTTATTTCTTCCTCATATATATCAAAAACTATATTCCTTATCTATGGCAACTCTCTTACAAATGGCTCCACAATCTTTAACAAATGGTTTTTTGAAGCCACTATGCTTATGTCATCCATCAAACCAGCAGAAGGAAAAGAGTATTTATGAGAACAATGTGAGTTTTTATGGGTCAAGCCTAGAAGTTGAATACGTCACTCACCTCATGTACTATTAAATGGAATCCAATCATGTGGATGCACCTAACTGCAAGGGAGTTTGTGAAATGTAATCTTGTTGTGTGCCAGGAAAAAAATTAATGATTTTGACAACCAGCTAACCTATGGCTGCCACATCCATGTAAATGGAACTTCTATTTTATTCTTCTATCTCTTCATCTTGTGTAATCACTGGGGGAACCACAGTCCACTTTGGAAATCACTGAATTAGATTATATGACCATTGTAACATCTCTAAATGGTCTTTTGACTGAGAGGCAATATTCACTAGTAAGGAAGAATTGAAGTTATTCTTAACCAAATGACAATTCCTTAAGATTGCCAATCAGCCAATAGAAGAAATTGGAGCAATAGTACTAGTTTGCTTTGTCCTCAGGATATTGTCCTCAGCCTGAACCCACATCATTCAATATTATTGAGTGATTGAATGAATTTCACATGTTCAAACATGTTTGAACTCCTTTCTAGAAATAATTACCAAAAGGGGTGCCATTTTGCTTAGTGGTCCTGAAAAAAGTAATGACAATAATATTTGAATCAAAGAAGTGACACATTCTTATTGGAAATGGTCTCTTTAAAGTCATTTTTTTTTTCCTAGAGAGAGACCACCAGAAACATTGCATTGTCAAATTTAGTTCTTCCATACATTACAATGGAATCAACTTTTTTCCATTTCTTCAAATCTTTATATGCTAATTAAAATACATTCAAGTTTTTATTTTATCCTTACTATTTGGACGTCTCTAGAACACTGATCATGAGAAAATTATCCCCAGTTATGCTTATTAATAGAGCAGTAAGTTTCAAAAATTCAAAAATTTTGAGCAGCATGAACATGGACAGGTATTGACGCTTCTGTAATAAAATGTAGTTGTTAAGAAGTTAAAAATAAATTTCTAAAAAGGTTTTATTCACTTATTTGACAGAGAATGAGAGAGAGAGAGAATGTACAAGCAGAGGGAACAGCAGAGGGAGAGGGAGAATCAGGCTCCCAACTGAGCAGGGAGCCTGATGCTGGGCTCGATTCCAGGACCCTGAGATCATGACCTAAGCCAAAGGCAGATGTTCAACTGACTGAGCCACCTAATATCCCCTAAGAATAAATTCTTAAGGATGTTTTTAAATGACTACCTAGTCTGAGAAATCACAGATGAGAGTCTGAGAAATCATGTTTTTTTTAAAGATTCATTTATTTATTTGAGAGAGAGAGAGAGCCTGTGAGCATGTGGGGTGGAGGGAGGGGGGTGGAGGGAGAGAGAGAATCTTATGCAGACTCATCACTCATCACTGAGTGTGGAGCCTGACAGGAGACTAGATCTCCTGACCCTGAGATCACAACGTGAGCTGAAACCAAGAACTGGATGCTTAACCGACTGCGCCACCCAGGCATGCCCACATTTTTTTTTTACACTAGAGGTAAATTTAGTATTTTTGAAATAATATGATGGCAGAGAAATAGTTTGTGGCAGAAAGAGATTCAAAGTTAGGAAGTGATTCTAAAGTTCACAAGAATTTAGCTTTTTAAATAAAACAGCTCCAATATTCTTAGAAGAGACTATTCCAGAAGAAAGTGTCTTTCAAGTGTCTGGCGGAATATTATAGCCCACTATTAAGAAAGGTTACACTGCTTATTTACACTCTGGTGATTATATCTTTAAATATAAAGCACTAATCAATTAGTATTAAAGATTTATGAAGGGACAAGTTAATAATTTTCCACTCAATTCCTTCTTACTAATTAAAGATTTTTCACTATTAATCTTTGTCCTTTAGTATTTAATCTGAAGTAATGTTTGTCCTTTAGCTTTAGAATTAATTTTAAATAACATCTTTAATTTTGATAGAGAGCTATTTCACAATTGCCTTTCAGATTAAATTAAGAAATCTCTAAAACTCTCCCATTTAATTTTATATATAAAATGTCATTTGCATTAATCTGATGATTTTAAATTATACATTTGGCTCACAATATCTAATTAATTTGGCAAGAGAATTATGGAAATAATAAAATTACATCCAAATTTCAAGGAACACTTCATTTTTAAATGCCTAATTAAATGTATCTTTGTAATAAAAGACATCATTCTGAAGAAATGTAATAGTACTTTAATTTCTGAGTAATAGGTATGCTGAATATTAATTTGCCCTATATTTGGCATCCATGGGAGACAAAAGCATAGTGTTCTCAATGCCAAAAGCAAGCAGTACACTCACGCTATCTGAGAAAGAAAATAAAATCAAAGTTGTTTGGCAAAGGGTGCAAGGGATGACTTGAAAAACTGAGTGCTTCGTTTTTTGTTTTTTTTAAAAAAACTAATTGGCAGATGGTTATTTTTAGTTTTTCCTGCTTTTCAGTCAAGAGACTAGTGAAGGGCAGTGATATTTAAGATTAGCATTGTAGTTACTTGTGTCTTCATTTATTTATTTTGCGATGCTGCTTCTTTCTGATGGGTGCTACTTCTGACTCACCTCAATAACCCAAAATGTTGTTTTATGTTAGCAATGAAGTTGGATACAGAGGAAAAGTCGCTCTTTTTCTTTTCAAGAGTGTTTCCAACTCTCCTGCCTGCTTTTTCCCACTCTTACTTCAAATATTAAAATTAATTTACACACTAAATTCTCCAGTGAATGGCCCATAGTTATCCATTTTCTTCTTTATCTAATTATGTGATTCTATACTTCCCATTTCTTTGTTAAAGCCTATTGAAAATCATCTTACTTCCTTTCTTTCAATTTTTCAAGTTCAATGACATTTAAAAACTTATGCCAACTATATACCCCATGCCACAAGTATAGGACAAAATTTGACAAGTGTGATCCTTCTAAGCACTAAATATATCTTTAAAAAATAGAAGTGTAATTTCAATACCAATGGGGTCAGAGTTGGATAATTTCTAGATTAAGGCATATTAGCAAACATTACAATAATTCTAAGGGATATTATAATACTTCTAAGGCATATGACAATTACTTTAGTCATAAAGTAAGAAAAATCAATATAAGCATATTCCATAAATGCACACATTAACCTGCTAGGTATTTGGAAACAATTTATTAAAAATCATTATTCTTTTCCGTATTTCATATTCAAGTATAAACAGCTTGTGGCTCACATTTAAAATTTCATCCATCTTCAGAACAGAAAGGTAACAAACAAAAACCTGAAGCAGAGTCAAACTATGTCATTTAGAAACATCTTCATCTCTGTGGATTATCAGGGGATTACACTCCTCATGCCTTGCCATGCCAGAGAAGCTCTGAGTATCATTGGTTAATATTAGGCTTCAGGCTCCTGCAGTTTTCCAAGTAAATGAAAGGTCAATAATGCTTGTCACTCACAGGCTCCAGGCAGACAGTTTTGCCTACCAATTCAGCATTACCCGCAGTACCACTGCTAGAGTTACAGTGACTATCCCAAAGGTACTTACAGCTCGTTTTCTATTCATTCTAGCATAATCCTCTCACTTGCTGACCATTAGTGGTGTAATTAATGGGCATTTTCTGATCGATGTACCCTTGCAGATAAGTGTTATAATAAAGGGTGATTACAGTGAAGAATAATACAGTTGAAAATCAGTACCTAGTCGTCACCACTCATTGGCAGTGCCATAACAGAATCAGACAGTGAGACCAGACTGCATAGAAATTATATCAAATAAAGTAATTCTTTCAATTTATTGCACTTTTAATTATGCCATCTTTAATTTAAAGAACTACCTTGCCCCATACAATGTACTCTCCAAGCTAAAGGGAATTAATCTAAGGCTAACTAATATTCACTCCCCAGCACATTTGAAATCAATTTTACCTTAAGCAAAATGTTTTATGAGTCTTTAGTTTACCCTGGGCATTATGCATCTTCATAATTTTCTAATGAGCTTAAGATATCCATGAGCAGAAGCCATGAATCTTGTTTTTGGTAGCCCTTAAAAACAATTTTTTTCCAATCTGCTGTAAATTAAGAGATGTGAGAAAATGAGAATAAAATCTCATTACCACTGACAACCTCACAGCCCAATAAACCTGTGTTAAATCTTATTAAAGGGTCAGTTATTTGTCATTTTTAGTAACCTTCATCATCAGAGCCAATATCATGCCATCCAATCTTTCTTTAAGATACCAGGGCACAGAGGTCACACAAAGAGCTTGGGCCATGATAATCATCCCTGAGCGTGATATAAGAAATTAGAGCTCTTTCCAGAGGTCTCAACTTAAATATTGACACACACTGAGCTGCAGTATTACACAGAAGCGTCGAGGACGAAAATCCAGTGAACAAAACCTGAGAAGACCCTGTGATTTCCTGATGACCAGAATCAGAAGGGACATGATGACCATCTCACAGACAAGGCAAAAGGAACATATAACCAAGATGAGGCTTAATCATTGCTTATTGGATAAATAAAGATAAAAAAAAAAAACAGATCTCACACAGCCATAGGCTTTACATACAACCAGTTTTCTACAGACAGATTAAACTTCCTGTAGATTTTTCTAAGCTGAATTTTAATAACAACAGACCAACTTCTATTATTGACCAGTATTTTCTGAAGCTGATTTCTCTCCCCTGCCCTGAGTCTATTCATGGGAAAACAGAATCTTTATATAATGTAAATATAAAGAGATATATATATATACTACCAAAAATGACAACAGCAAACAACTATTCTAGTAATTTAGGCAAAATATAAGGTGATTTTTCAAAATTCTGTGCTAGTCTGTCCAAGACCATTCTCTTCCATTTTGCAAGTAATATAGGTGATCACAAATAGAGGAGAGCCTCATGCTTTACAGTTATAGCACATTTTTCTTGATTTCAGCTTATGACAAGATAGTTTGTAGGCCACTGGCAAGAATTAAACAGAGAAATTTAAATGAAGAAATTTCTATGTTCTAGGGGAATTTCAAAGAAGTGTACATGTGTTTGTACCAGGTAGGGAGAACTCCCCACAAAATAGTTATACAAGCCCCACTTAGTCCCACTGCTCTTCAGTTTCACCCCCTTGTCAGCACACCTGATACAATTCACCTTATCCTGCATCTGAAATTCCTGGGACACCTGGGTGGCACAGTGGTTGAGCGTCTGCCTTTGGCTCAGGGTGTGATCCCAGTTTAGGGATTGAGTCCCATATCTGGCTTCCTGCAGGGAGCCGGCTTTCTCCTTCTGCCTGTGTCTCTGCCTCTCTTGAATGAATGAATGAATGAATGAATGAATGAATGAATGAATGAATAAATAAAATTAAAAAATAATAAAATTCCCAGGTTCTAAATAAGAGGAAGGAAGTATACAGCAAAATCAAAGGCACTGATTTTATTTACAGTCCCTTAGATGTAATTATCACCAGTCCCAACTTTACATATTGGTCTACTCAGGCAGCCATAACTAAATACACACACTGGATGGCTTAAAAAAAAAAAACAAAACAGAAATTTATTTTCTTACAGTTCTGGAAGCCAATGAAGAGAGCAGGGTACCAGCATAATCAGTTTCTGGTGAGGTCTCTCTTCCTGGTTTGCAGAAGGCCACCTCTTGCTGTGTTCTCACATTGCAGAGAGAGAGAGAAAGAGCTCTGGTGTCTCTTCCTCCTCTTATAGAAACCTTTCAGATTAGGACCCTACCCTATGATCTCATTTAACTTTTACCACCTTTTCATAGGCCCTATCTCCAAACACTGGAAGGTACATGAGTCCAGTCAACATACGGATTTTGGAGGGATACAATTCAGTCCTTAGCACTTTATATTACAGAATGTCAAATCTCTTTTATTACCGCCACTTAGACTGTCTCTATAGGACACCAAAACAAGCAGCTGATGTAGGAAGAGTTACACTGAATGTTTTGAATGCTATATGCAATGGACACACTATTCAAACTATAATCTTATTTTCTACTATTACTATGTTTCCATTTCTGTCTGGTGGCAGAAAGAAAATTACATTCACCTCTGGGATTTTTCCCTCCACTCCATTTCCATGGAGCAGCTTGGACATTCTGTCAAATTTAAGTAGGATCAAGACATTGAGGAGTCTGGGAGGCAACATCTGATTTTTGGTCAGCCTTTTTCCACAAAAGCTTCCCGTCGTCTTAGGATCTCAGCACTGATGCAAACTTTTCCTGGACCCAGCCTTGAAAAGGAAATGGAGGCCAAAGGGAACAATATGGAGAAAACACAATTTATGATCCTAAATATTATCATATTAAGCAGAAGTTATAAGTTTGACCCTTTTATCTATCGAATGTCAGAGTTGGAAAGGCTCGTAGTGATTTTCTACTGCATTACCATAATTTTGCAGATGAAGACACTGAGGCCCAGAGAGGTGACATAACTCATGCCAGGTCCCATGACAACTCAATGGTGAGTCACAGACTAGAAACTCGGTCTTCTCATGACACCTTGCTGTATAATTCATAATATAATTCAATTCAACCAACACCACATGAGTATATGAAACTATGGCAGGCCCAGCAAGTACCAAGAGAAGAGTAAAAAAAAATGACACCTACAGTTTTAAACAGCACTGGGGCTGAACGGAAGGAAGTCTCTTGATGTCGCTATTGCTTCTTGTTGACTTGTTTTCAGAAATGTACACTGAGGAGCAAGATATAAAGAGGACTTTGGTAGACTAAGAATACCCTAAAAGATTACTTGCTTGAAATATTTTTTTTAAAGATTTTATTTATTCATGAGACACACACACACACACACACACACACACACACACACACACACACACAGAAACACAGGCCGAGAGAGAAACAGGCTCCATGCAGGGAGCCCAATGTGGGACTCGATCCTGGGTCTCCAGGATCACGCCCTGGGTCAAAGGCAGTGCTAAACTGCTGAGCCACCTGGGCTGCCTGAAACATTTTAATTAATAGAAAAATTTACATTTTTTTCTCCTCCATTTCAAGTCCCCTGCAGTAGAAAAGCACTGCTGGACATTGTGATGAAATCTTGTGAAACACTCTTGCATCAGCTTGGCTAAGATTAGGCAGGCCTCAGAATCAAGGATCCTATGAAGTGAAAGGAGGGGGATCTCTTCACTTCTATGGAAGAGGGTTTCTCTTGATTTCTTTTAATTAAATAAAAGAATTCAAATACATAAAGGTAGATTATTAAGTTTTTATAACAAATCCTTATTAGTCCTTCCACATAATTCCCTTTTATAAAAACAGGGTTATTATGGCTCTACTATAGTAAGAAATGCCATATTTTCTCTCTCAGCTCTAGAAGTAGATAGCAAGCAACTTGCAAATTATACAATCCCATTAAAAAGTCAAATTATGGGCACCTAAGTGAGTCAGTGGTTCAGAGTCTGCCTTTGGCTCAGGTCATGGTCCTGAGGACCTAGGATCAAGACCTAGGATGCAGGCAGCCTGGGTGGCTCAGCGGTTTAGCGCTGCCTTCTGCCCAGGGTGTGATCCTGGAGATCCAGGATCTAGTCCCGCATTGGGCTCCCTGCATGGAGCCTGCTTCTCTCTCTGCCTGTGTCTCTGCCTCTCTCTCTCTGATGAATAAATAAATAAAATCTTTAATAAAAAAAAAAAAAGACCTAGGATGCTAGGGGGTCTCTAGCATCCCCGCAGGGAGCGTGCTTCTCCCTCTTCCTATGTCTCTGCCTCTCTTGTGTTTCTCATGAAATCTTTAAAAAAGAAAATAAAAAATAAAAAATAAAATTACTCTGCAAAAGAAAAATGTTTTCATTATCATTTTATCATTATTTTCATATGATTTTTTTCAAATGTAGAGATATAAAATGAATATAAAAATGAATCTCCCCCCAAAAAATGAATCCCATCATCCTGTTTCAATAATTATCAATACCTAATTTGTTTTTCTTTATCCCCTCACCTACAATGCCTCTCCACACAATTATTTTGAAGCAAATTACAATATATTTATCATATACATTTCATTATGTATCTCTATAGGAATTTTTAAAAAGTATGTATCAAACAAATACCATTGTCACATTTTAAACATAAACAAGTATTCTACAGCTTTATCCAATGTTTCCAACTCTTGGGATGCCTGAGTGACTCAGTCAATTAAGCATCTGACTCTTGACTTCAGCTCAGGTCTTGTTCTCAGGGCCATAAATTCTAGCTCCATACTGGTCTCCATGAGTTGGACATGGAGCCTACTTAAAAAAAAAAAAAAAAAAAAAAAGCAAATAAATAAATGTTTTAAATGCCTGTAGTTTTGCTTTTATAGTTTTTGCTCTTTCTTACTGCTTTTCAATTAACAATCCAAATAAGGTCCTTGTATTACAGTTGGTTTCTATGTCTCTGAAGCTTCCAATTCATAGGTTCTTCTGCTGTCTTTTATTTTTATAATTTATTTATTGAAAAGCATAGATCATTTGTCCTATAGTTGTACACACTTTGGATATTGGTTACTTCATGCTTGTAGTTACCTTTAACATGTTCCTCAGCCTCTGGATTTTCTGGAAATGAGAAATTAAATCTAGAGGCTTCATCTGGTGTACAGATTTTTAGCATAATACGTCAAAAATGATGTATGCTTCCATGAGGAAGCATATAATCTTTGATTTTTTTCTTGATATTAGTAGTTATCCATATATCATTAGGGTTTATAAACTGATGATATTTTAAGTTCTATGCTGTCCATTTCATATATTAGATGGATATAGTTCTATGTTTCTACAAAAAGAAGCTTCCCTTCACCAACTATTTGGTTGTCCTTGGGTACAATAAAAGGATATCTTTTAGTCTCCTGCTGTTCATTTCTTGTGGCTTGTTTCTTGCAAGACGTTCTATCTGAGCCTACTTTCACAATGTACTTGCCTCCCAATACTTTATGCTTCTTGTTCCAAGTCCCCTATACCCCCAGGATGTTTGTAGTTAGTACCTATTAAGGTGGCCAAGTTCATGAAAGTACCATTTAAGCAGTGCAATGTAGCAAAGTGGTACAGTTCTGAAATCTGGAATTACAAATAACTTTTCAACCTGGAGGCTCCCAACTTCCTGAAATAGAGTTTTTTCATCTGTAACAGGAGTAATAAAAATACTTGCCTGTGCCAGTTATCACATTATTACTCTAAATCTACCCTTCTTTGCCATGCCCTGTGACACTGGAATTAGACCACACAACATTTCTCCTTTGCTAAGCTGACATAGTGTAAGGCTTCTCAATGGAGGATACTGGAGGGACCACAAGAGAAAGGAGCTTTCATTCCTGATTCCAGTCTAGGCTTCTTCTCCCACCTATGTTACAGGTACCAAGACTGTTTGGGAGGCCCCAGTGTGCTCACTCTCCAGAAAGTTTTACCTGTAGCCCAGGAGTTACTTCCTAAAAACCTTGACCTATTGAAACTCCAGAAAACTTCTATAGGCCTTTCCTACAGATAACTTCCAACATACTCACACCTTTTAGAAGGTCTCTTGGCCACTCAGCAGGTTTCTCTTACAGGCCAACTCTGGCTCACACCTTCTGTCAAGGTTGTTTGCCTCCAGCAGCCTGGTTGTGGCAGCCATGACCCAAGTGACAGCCATCTTCATGATCATGCAACCTGTGTAGTGGCTTTGATGTTGCCATCTTGAAATTTTCAATAATTTAAGAAATTTCATTGTCATTTTGCACTGGACCCAACACATTGTGTAATTGGTCCTTCTCTGTGTTCTGAATCTCAACCTGGAGGTGGGGTGGGGCTCCTCCACACTCTTAGTTCCTTCCTGCTCGCTCGCTCTCAGAAGTAGTGGCTGCTTCTGAATTTGTTTTCCCTCTAATTTTTTAAGTTTTTATTTTAATTCCAGTTAGTTCACATGCAGCGTTATGTTGATTTCAGATGTACAGTATAGTGATTTAACAATTCCATACATCATCTAGTGCTCATCACAACAAGTGCACTCTATAATCCTCATCACCTGTTTAACACATCCATCTGCCTCTGGCCCTCTGAGAACCACCAGTTTGTTCTCTATAATGAAGAGTCTCTTGCATTGCCTCTCTCCCTCTTTTCTTTTCCCTTTGCTTGTCTATTTTGTTTCTAAAAGTCCACATATAAGTGAAATCAAATAGTGTTTGTCTTTCTCTGATGGACTTATTTCACTTAGCGTTATACTCTCCAGCTTGATCCATGTCCTTGCTAACAGAAGATTCCCTTCTTTCTTATGGGTGAATAATATTCCATTGTGTGTATGTGGTATACGTGTGTGTGTGTGTGTGTGTGTGTGTGTGTGTATGTACACCACAACTTCTTTATCCATTCATCTATTGACAGACACTTGGGTTGCTTCTATAATTTGGTTATTGTAAATAATGTTGCCATAAACATAGGAGTGCATTATCCCTTTGAATGAGTATTTTTATATTTTAGGGGTAAATACCCAGTAGTGCAACTACTGGATCATAGTGTAGTTCTGTTTTCAATGTTTTGAGGAACCCCCATACTGTCTTCCACAGTGGCTGCACCAGTTTGCATTCCCAACAACAGTGCATAAGGGTTCCTTTTTCTCCACATCTTCCCCAACACCTACTGTTTCCTGTATTGTTGATTTCAGCCATTCTGACAGGTGTGAGGTGTTATTGTGGTTTTGATTTGCATTTCCCTGATGATAAGAAATGATGAGCATATTCTTACGTGTCTGCTGACTGCCTCTATGTCTTCTTTAGAAAAATATCTGTTCATGTCTTCTGCCCATTTTTTAATTGGATTATTTCTTTTTGGTGTTCATTTTATAAGTTCTTTGTATATTAAGGAAACTAACCCGTCATCAAATATATCATTTGCAAATATCTTCTCCCATTCCATAGGATGAATTTTAGTTTTGTTGTTGTTTCCTTTACTGTGCAGAAGCTTTTTCTTTAGTTGTAATTTATTTTTGTTTTTGTTTCCCTTGACTCAGGAGATGTATCTAGAAAAAAGTTGCCATAGTACATGTCAAAAAGGTTACTGCCTTTGGTTTTTTCCTAGGATTTTTATGGTTTCCTGTCTCACATTCAGGTGATTCAAAATCCATTTTGAATTTATTTTTGTATGTGGTATAAGAAAGTGGTTCAGTTTCATTCCTTTGCACGTTGCTGTCCAGTTTTCCCAACACCATTTGTTGAAAAGACTGTTCTTTCCCTATTGGATATTCTTTCCTGCTTTGTTAAATATTAACTGACCACATAGCTGTGGGTTTATTTCTGGGTTTTCTGTTCTGTTCCCCTGATCTATGTGTTTACTTTTGTGCCATTTCCATACTGTTTTGATCACTACAGTTTTGTAATATAACTTGAAATCCAGAATCATGGTGCCTCCAGCTTTGTTTTGCTTTTTCAAAATTGCTTTGGCTATTCAGGGTCTTTTGTGGTTCCATATAAATTTTAGGATTGTTTGTTCTAGTTTTGTTAAAAATGCTGTTGGGGGGATCCCTGGGTGGCGCAGTGGTTTAGCGCCTGCCTTTGGCCCAGGGCGCGATCCTGGAGACCCGGGATTGAATCCCACGTCAGGCTCCCGGTGCATGGAGCCTGCTTCTCCCTCTGCCTGTGTCTCTGCCTTTCTCTCTCTCTCTCTGTGACTATCATAAATAAATAAAAATTAAAAAAAAAAATGCTGTTGGCATTTTGATAGGGATTACATTAAATGTGTAGATTGTTTTGGATAGTATTGACAGTTTAACTATATTTGTTCTTCCAACCCATGAGCTTGGACTGTCTTTCCATTTCCTGTGTCATTTTCAATTTCTTTCATCAGTGTTTTATAGTTTCCAGAGTACAAATCTTATACCTCTTTGGTTACGTTTATTCCCAGCTATCTTTTTTGATGCAATTATAAATGAGATTGTTTTCTTAATTTCTCTTTCTGCTGTTACATTATTGATATATAGAGATGAACCCGACTTCTGTACACTTATTTTGTGTTCTGTGACTATACTGATTTATCAGTTCTAGCAGTCTTTGGTGGAGTCTTCAGGGTTTTCTGTACACAGTATGTATCATGTCATTTGCAAATAGAAAAACTTCTACTTTTCTAGATTTTTTTTCTTTTGGTTTATTTCTAGTTTCATAGCACTGTGCTCAGAAAAGATGCATGTTAGTGGCACCAGGGTGGCTCAGTCAGTTGAGCATCTTACTCTTGATTTCAGCGGTCACAATCTCAGGCTCCTGGGATCGAGCCCCACATCAGGATCTACACTCAGCAGGGAGTCTCTCACTCCCTCTGCTCTTCCCACCAGCTCACATTCTCTCATTCTCAAATTAATAAATCTTTAAAAAATATGCATATGACTTCAATTTTTTTAATTTGTAGAGGCTTGTTTTGTGACCTAACGTGATCTATTCTGAAGAATGTTTCATGTGTACTTGAAAAGAATGTGTATTCTTCTATTTTAGGATGCAATGTTCTAAATAGGTCTGTTAAATCCATCTGGTCCAGTGTGTCATTCAAAGCCACTGGTTTCTCATTGATTTTCTGTTTAGATGATCTGTACATTGATGTAAGTGGTATGTTAATGTCCCCTACTATTGTTGCATTATTATCAATTAGCTCCTTTATGTTTGTTATTAACTGCTCTATGTGTGTGGGTGCTCCTATGTTGGGTACATAAATATTTACATTATTATACCTTCTTGTTGGATTGTCTCCTTTATTATTATATAGTGTCCTTCTTTGACTCTTGTAACAGTCTTTGTTTTAAAGTCTATTTTGTCCAATATAAGTATTGCTACTCTAGTTTTCATTTGACATTCATTTGCATAATACATGTTTCTCCATCCTGTCACTTTTTATCTGCAGGTGTCTTTAGGTCTAAAATGAGTCTCTTATAGGCAGCATATTCATGGGTCTTATTTTTTTTTTAATTTTTTTAATTTTATTTACGATAGTCATACAGAGAGAGAGAGAGAGAGAGGCAGAGACATAGGCAGAGGGAGAAGCAGGCTCCATGTACTGGGAGCCTGATGTGGGATTTGATCCTGGGTCTCCAGGATCGCGCCCTGGGCCAAAGGCAGGCGCCAAACCGCTGTGCCACCCAGGGATCCCTTTATTTTTGTACCCATTCTTCACCTTGTCTTTTCATTACAGCATTTAGTCCATTTACATTCAAAATAATTATTAATAGATATGTACTTATTGCCTTTTTATTGGCATTTACTGTTTAGATATTGTTTCTGAAGTTTTTCTCTGATGCTTTCTTATATTTCTCTCTTTCATATATTGCTGATTTTATTTAGTGATATATTTGAATTTCTTTTTCTTTATACTTTGTATATTCATTAGTGGTTTTTGATTAGTGGTTACCATTAGGCTTGCACATAACCTCTTCTGCATATAGCAGTCTATATTAAGTTGATGGTCATTTAAATTTGAACACATTCTTTTCTCCTCTACTCTCCACATTTTAGGTAAATGTTATTATATATTATATCCTTTTACTTTTTGAGTTGACTGATTTTTTACAAAAATAATCATTTTTACTACTTTTTTGTTTCCTACCTTTATGCTGTCACTTTAGTGCTCCTTTCCCCTCAAAGAGTTCCCTTTAAAATGTCTTGCAGGGCTAGCTTGGTGATCATGAACTCCTTTAGTTTTCATGTGTTTGGGAAACCCTATCTTTCCTTCTATTCTGAATGAAAGCTTTGCTGGGTAGAGTATTCTTGGCCACAGATTTTTCCCATTCTGCCCTTTGAATATATCATGTCACTGCCTTTTAGCTTGCAAAGTCTCTGCTGAAAAATCTTCTGCTAGCCTTAGAGGTCTTCCCTTGTACACTACTGCCTCTTTTTGTCTTATGGCTTTTTAAATTGTTCCTTTATCACTATATTTTGCCAATTTAATTATAATATGTCTTAGTGTGGGTCTGCTTTTGTTGAATTTGTTGGGAGTTCTCTGTTCCTCCTGGATCTGAATATCTGTTTCCTTCCCTAGACTGGGGAAGCTTTCCACTATTTTCTCTTCAAATAAATTTTCTGCCCCCTTTTCTCTCTTCTTTTTCTTCTGGGATTCCTAAAATACAACTGTTATTACACTTGATGAAGTCACTGAATTGCCTAAGTCTATTTTCATTTTGCATAATTTTTTTCTCTCTTTTGTTCAGCTTGATTACTTTCCATTAATCTTCCAAGTCACTAATGCATTCCTCTGTTTCTTCTATCCTGCTCTTTATTCCATCAAGCATGCTTCTCATTTCATTTTTTGAATCCTTTTATCTCTGCTTTGTTATTCCTCATCTCTGTGTTAAGGGTCACACTTATGTCTTTCACTCTTATTTCAAGTCCAGTGAATATCCTTATGATCATTACTTCAAATTTATTATATGGCATGTTGCTTGCATCTGTTCTGTTTAGATCTCTGGCCATGGCCTTGTCCTGTTCTTTCATTTGGATAAATTTCTGTTTTCTCACTTTGTCTGCCTCTCTGTGTATGTTTCTATATGTTAAGAAAGTCAGCTATATCTTCTGCTCCTGAAAGTAGTTACTTTATAAAGAAGAGGTCCTGGAGTGCCCAGGAGTTCAGTGTCCCCTATTCACCAAAAGCTGGCACTTCAAGAGAGTATCCTATGTGTGTTTTTATGCTATGCTGTTGTATCTGAATCACTTTTCCTTTCAGTACCCTCTGACTGCCTAGTGTGGGCTGTGCTTGTTCTCTGTGCTGTTAGTGGGACCTAAACAGACCAGTTCTGGCATACCCACTGGGAACTTGGGAGTGGGGCGGCAGTGTTAACAAAATTTGCACTGTGCCACTAATCCTATGCTAGATCCCAAAAGGCACTGCAGAGGCTGGAGGCTATGCACCAGAGTACCCAGGAGGCAAGGCTGAATGTGGCATGCAGTGATAGCTGGGCATGGCCAGGCCCATTGCATTAAGAATGGGTGTGGCATGGTGGCTGGACACTGCATGCAGTGCAGGGCAGCAACACTGCACCGAGTGGTTGGGTGGGGTGTGGGGAGGGCACACATGCAGCTTTAACAAAATTTGCCTTAACCCCAGGGCCTGAGGTAGCAGGCTTAAAGTCGGTGAATCCTTAGGACAACTTAGCATAGCACACGACTAGCAGATTAGGTAGCAAGTATCTGTGCAGCTCCACCTCCTGGAGATGGCCCTGTGTTTATGCTGGGGGTATGGGGAAAGAAAATGGCACCTGTCCCTCATTTTCAGAGAAGTCCCCTAACACACTCAGAAATCAGTATAAACAGATATGTCTCCTGTTTGGCCCCTGTGTTGTGTGAACTGCTCTTTTTATGTTGCCTCTCCACTCTTCTATGCCAGTCTTTTCTGTTGTCTTTTTAAGAACAGCAAGTCGGCTATCACTTGCCCTCTAGGCTATCCCAGTGCTAAGTCAGTTGACTTTTAAAGCTCCAGGCTCCAAGTCCCACTGGTTTTACAAACTCACAAAATTCAACCCCTCTGGTTTTTAAAGCCAAATGTTATGGGGATTAATTTTCCCTGTGTAAGCTCCCTGGTGTGAGAGCCCATTGCTCAGCCTTCTCTGTGTACACACAACTCCCTCCCTCCTGTGGGCAGGCACCCTGCCCTCTACCTTTCTGACTTTCCTAAACTTTCAGACACAGCTTCTTTTCTATATTTACATTCTGTCAGTCTGAATTGCATTCCAGTTCATTGGCTTGGAGGTGGATGATATTTAGTTGTAAACATGGGATGAGGTGAGTTCAGGGTCCTCCTACTCTGCCATCTTGCCAAGCCCCCCATCTTACCTATGTTTTTTAAGGCCTCTTTTACCCTTTTTAGTTGTTAACCACCTTTTGGTAGTTTAATAATTCTTTATTTTTAAAAAAAGATTTTATTTATTCATTCATGACAGACACAGAGAGAAAGAGACAGAGACACAGGCAGAGGGAGAAGCAGGCTCCATGCAGGGAACCCGACGCGGGACTCGATCCTGGCTCTCCAGGATCACGCCCCAGGCCAAAAGTGGCCCTAAACCGCTGAGCCACTGGGGCTGCCCTAATAATTATTTAGATTAAATTACTGGTGTGATTTCTATTTCCTGATTGGACCATGATCAATTCACTGACACAGAGAGTTTCTGAAAAACTAAATTGACGTACTCCATGTAATAATGCAAATAATATCAATGCCTGACACTAAGTATTAATCCAGTTGTTATTCACTATGATGATATCTCTACAAAACCATGGGTGAAAACCCTTAAATAAGGGTTTACCTATAAAGGTACATCACAGTAAGAAAATATAGGAAATATAGGAAAATATATGGCTTGCTTTCAATTCTACCACTTTCCCTAAAAATGAACTCAGAAGAATGTCTGACCTTTGAACAGGAACGTCGGCAGAATGCTATAGTGAAAGTAGAATTGTATATGGAGTCACACGATCCAGATCTGAAATTAGAAAACCTGAAATCCAGCATTTTGATGTCCCTGGCTCTGGTTTTCTTTTTCAATATTCCTCTGGCTATTCTGGGTCTTTTCTGATTCCACACAAATCTTAAGATTATTTGTTCCAACTCTGTGAAGGAAGTCCATGGTATTTTGATAGGGATTGCACTTAACATGTAAATTGCCTTGGGTAGCATAGACATTTTCACAATATTAATTCTTCCAATCCATGAGCATGGAATATTTTTCCATCTCTTTGCGTCTTCCTCAATTTCTTTCAGAAGTGTTTTGTAGTTTTTAGGGTATAGATCCTTTACCTCTTTGGTTACGTTTATTCTTAGGTATCTTATGCTTTTGGGTGCAACTGTAAATGGGACTGACTCCTTAATTTCTCTTTCTTTAGTCTCATTGTTAGTGTATAGAAATGCCACTGATTTCTGGGCATTGATTTTGTATCCTGCCACATTGCCGAATTGTTGTATGAGTTCTAGCAATCTTGGGGTGGAGTCTTTTGGGTTTCCTATGTACAAGATCATGTCATCTATGAAGAGGGAGAGTTTGACTTCTTTCAAGACAGTGTGGTACTGGCACAAAAACAGATACATAGATCAATAGAACAGAATAGAGAACCCAGAAACTAATATTCGACAAAGCAGGAAAGACTATCCACTGGTAAAAAGACAGTCTCTTCAATAAATGGTGCTGGGAAAATTGGACAGCCATGTGCAGAAGAATTAAACTAGACCATTCTCTTACACCATACACAAAGATAAACTCAAAATAGATGAAAGATTTAAATGTGAGACAAGAATCCATCAAAATCCTAGAGGAGAACATAGGCAACACCCTTTTTGAACTTGGCCACAGCAACTTCTTGCAAGACACATCTATGAAGGCAAGGGAAACAAAAGCAAAAATGAACTATTGGAACTTAATCAAGATAAAAAGCTTCTGCACAGCAAAAGAAACAGTCAACAAAACTACTAAAAGACAAACCTACAGAATAAGAGAAGATATTTGCAAATGACATATCAGATAAAGAGTTAGTATCCAAGCTCTATAAATAACTTATTAAACTCAACAGCAAAGAAACAATCTAATCATGAAGTGGGCAAAAGACGAACAGAAATTTCACCAAAGAAGACATAGACATGGCCAACAAGCACATGAGAAAATGCTCCGCACCACTTGCCATCAGGGAAATACAAATCAAAACCACAATGAGATACCACCTCACACCAGTGAGAATGGGGAAAATTAACAAGACAGGAAACCACAAATGTTGGAGAGGATGTGGAGAAAGGGAAACCCTCTTGCACTGTTGGTGGGAATGTGAACTGGAATAGTCCCTCTGCAAAACTGTGTGGAGGTTCCTCAAAGAGTTAAAAAATAGAACTACCCTGTGACCCAGCAATTGCACTGCTGGGGATTTACCCCAAAGATACAGATGCAATGAAATGGCAGGACACCTGCACCCCAATGTTTATAGCAGCAATGTCCACAATAGCCAAACTGTGGAAGGAGCCTTGGTGTCCATCGAAAGATGAATGGACAAAGAAGATGTGGTCTTTGTATACAATGGAATATTACTCAGCCATTAAAAGGACGAATACCCACCATTTGCTTCAACATGGATGGAACTGGAGGGTATTATGCTGAGTGAAATAAATCAATCAGAGAAGGACAAACATTATATGGTCTCATTCATTCGGGGAATATAAAAAATAGTGAAAGGGAATAAAGGGGAAAGGAGAGAAAATGAGTGGGAAATATCAAAGAGGGAGACAGAACATGAGAGACTCCTAACTCTGGGAAACAAACAAGAGGTAGTGGAAAGGGAGGTGGACGGGGGGAAGGGGTGACTGAGTGATGGGCACTGAGGTGGGCACTTGATGGGATAAGCACTAGGTTTATGCTATATGTTGGCAAATCAAACTCCAATAAAAAAAATATGGGAAAAAAAGAAATTAGATAACCATGTCTATTGAACTATGACCAAAACCAATTTACCCATCACATCCCTGCTTTTTTCCCTGTATGATGTGGTGATAAACATACCTATCTCAGGGTTTTCTAAGGCTTCAATGACAAAAATATATGAAAAGACATTATATTTTACTAGTGCTATTATTAAAGGTATCTGTTGCTGCCTTTATGCCTATAGTGTTGCCAAAGTCCTTGACAATGGTATTAAATATTTATTATTATTCTATAACTACTAGTCAATAGCTTATTGTGTGCCAGGTCCTTATGAATTATTTCATTAACTATCACAGCCCTACTGTACAAAAGCATCTTTGTTGTCATCCTTCATGCCTATTAACCTCACACCTCACATTCAATCCAACAGTGAATCTAAAATCTACCATCATAATACAGTCAGACTCTGTCCACTTCTTAGGACCTCCACTCCACCATCCTGGTCTAAGAGACTGCCTTCACTCCCTGGATTCCACAATTGCTTCCTAATTGGCTTTTCAGCTTCTGCCATTCCTCCACCTGCCACTAGCATGCACTCCACCCATTTTATACTCAAAACAATATCCATAAGATCCTTTAAAAATTTAAATGATGTCATGTCACTTTTCTACTCATAACTCTTCAATGGCCTGCCATCCTGTAAACTTAGAATAAAGTAAAACCCCTATAATGGCTTACTGACCTTTCACAATATACTACCATATGTTACTTTTCTGACTTTATCACTTATTCTCCATTTGTTCCCCATAGTCCATTCATGCTGGCCTCCTTCCTGTTCATAGAACATGCCAGGCAGAGCCCTGCCTCAGACCTTTGCACCTATCTGCTCTTACATTGGCCAAGAACACTCTTCTCCCAGATGACCTTCCATCTTACTCACTTGCCTCTTTCAGGTCTCTATTTAAAGGCTGCTTTCTCAGCAGCCCGTCCTGACTTCAGTTGTAGTTATTCAGCACCCCCAGTGCAATACTTTCTCTCTCCTTTTCTCTATTTTACTCCATATTAATTGTCACTATCTGACAGCTATGTCAGATACAATATACTTATAGTACATTTACGAGTTAGGATTCCTTATTTTGCAAATAATAGAAGCACAATTCAAGTTGGATTAAACAAAAGGGAATCTGTTTATCAAGTAACTAGAAATTCTAGAGGTAGGACAAGCTTTGGAAGTATATGATCAAGCTCAGTCTTTATTTCCTATCATTCGCTTTCTACTTCTGTGTACATGCTTTATCTTCCAGTAAAAAAGTTGCTACAGAATTTTAGACTTTTCACCTGTATACAATACTAACCTGGATGTATCTTATGCAAATGAGCTGCACATCACTCTGATAGGACCAACCTTAACCAATCACAGAGGCCAGTACAATGTCATGCACTGATTGACTTTGGCTCATGTCATTGCTCATCCCTGAACCATCTTTGTGGCAAGGGATACTATGTCAAATACAGGCTAAACACAGAGCTGGGGATGATGTTAAGCCTACTCCCAGGGAGCAGGATAAGTGCTGGAAAAGCAAGTATAATATCCGTAACAGCACTATACTGTGTACAGTACCTAATTAGAGAAAACTGCATCTCAAAGATCAAGTGACACAGCCAGTAAGTGGTAGAGCCTGTACTCAAAGCCAACACTGCCAGTTAAACTACATCTCAGTGATCACACATCAACATTAACATTAACTCCTCATAATCCCTGATATTTTCTCTCTATTAAAGAGGACATGTGCTTAAACGAGTTGATCAAAAGCAAATGTTCAGGCAATTGGATAAACATTAAGGGTATTCATAAGGAATAGAAAGATTTCTTCCCTCCTCACACTTTTTACCACTTTCTCTCATTCTCAATGGAAAACAGTGTAGTGTGTCTTCTGGCATAGTAACACTTCAAGGTCGTGCTATGAAATAGAGTACAATTTAGTAAGAGCAAAGTTGATTTTCCTCATACATTCACCATTCTGATTAACTTCAAAAAGCTTTAAATCTGCTAGGTGAGATTTATTCTTGTCCTCCCAGAATTATCTTGAGACCTTCTCAGACTCCTCTGAGGGAGTCAAGACCTAGAAATGAAAAGAGAAAGGCAGAAAACAGTGGAGGCAACCAATGTGAGGTGAATATCTCTTGCATCGAAGTCTGCTTTTGTATGAACTGATGGGAACCTCAATGCAGCATCCTCAGAATTCTATTGTGTTCCTGACCCACTGGTATTAATTGTTTTCCTTCTGGTACCTGCACTCCCTTTCAGCATCATAGAGATATGAGCCAATGCTTGTCACTCAGGCCACCTAAAATTCTTTCTTAAACAGCATCATAAATGAGGTATATTTGTTTACCTGGAATTTTTTTTCCTTAGGTTTTTCTTGAAGGCAAACAACCAGAACCACAAGCAGTTTTACAAAAGAAAAGCAGTTTTCCTTCCAGTTTTATTTTTATAGCCTGCTTGTTTTTAGGGCCAGCGAATTCAGCAGGTTGAGATACTCAGGGTGGATGGCAGTCACAATCATTATCCAAAGGCAAAACTGGTATCTCAGAACCTATCAGGCTGTAGCTATAGTTTATTTTTTCAAATGATAGTACCCTATTCAGACATATATATACAAGGATTATCTGCTACTTCTATGCTGATTAATACAGCTTTAAAAGGACTTTTTTTAGTTTTCTCTGACAATCTTAGCATTTGTCCACCTAACGAACCTAATGTCAGGTGCAAAACGCAGAAGTTGAACCCTGAACTCCCTTCCCTGGAATCATATGATTTTCACATCTGCATTAAAAGTGGATCTGTTTTTAAGCAGAGTAAGCATTGAAAGGGAAATGCATTTTGTGTTTGATGTTTGAAAGTATAGTCAAGAGAAGGGCACACTTACTTCAAATGAGTTTAGGTTTACAGCATCTTTCTAGATCAATTATTGAAGGAATCATTCATAAAGTGAAATTTTAAGAGCTGCTTAAAGAAAATGAAGGCAAGTATTAAGAAGTAGGTGAACTAAAATTTATGCCAGTATCATATTACTTACTTAGATGTGTTAACTTACTTAATTTAACAAAAATATTATGAAGTAAATATATCCCCCAAAAGAGAAATCTTTGGGTTATGAAGGACAAATGTGCTACCCAAATAATAGAGATAAATTCTAACCGAGTTTCAACGGGACTTAAAAGCCAGTGAGTACTGATAAGTATTTCCCAAAGTATGTTTCAAAGAACAATAGTGCCACAGAAAGTTGAAAACCAATACTTTCAAATCTGAACAAATGTGTAAAACAAAGTTAGTTATTCTTTTAATTGCAAGATGAGACATTCATATACTAATTGTGGTGTGTATCTTTAAGACAAGATACAGTTGTACAGCATTTCCAGAATTCATTTGACCATTGAAACCCTTTGCACAAGCATCTTGGGATACTAGTATGTGTTCCATGGAATATTTTTTGAGACACAGTCTGACTCTCTGCACTAGCACTCACAAATAGAATCAATATTAACATTAGAAGCTCAGATGAGCTTTTATGCTTAGAAGTTTTCATTAAGCTTTGCATATATAGATCAATGAGGATCAAGTGCATCAATAGAAAATACGCTAGCCCACGTTCTTGCTGTCTATCACACAGTATAGTGGACCATTTTAAGCCAAATAGACAAAATGGTTCACTTGCCAAAATAAATAAGAACATGCACCAAAGGCCCATAGTATAGCAAAGTGAAATAAAATTCTTGCCAACTCAACCTTTGCAACGAAGAAAAAGAGAAGGAAATATGATGGTGGTAAATAGCTCTATCAAAGAGCTTTTAGGAAAGGGATTTTATAAATTTTCTATTGTAAATAATGTACAATAAAGTAAGCTATTTGATCTTTTCCAATGATTTTAACTGAAGGACTGTAATCCTAGGGGACAGTGTTGACAGATAATTGTCCATCAAGATCTTGGTAGTCATTATATTCACCAGTGTGTGCTTGAGGTCTGTATAGAACATGACTTACACAAAGCAAATCCCACAGCATCCTTTACTGAATCAAAAGCTAGCTAGGTTTTAAAACTGAATTGCCAGAAGGTACAATGATAATCATTTCAATTTTGAGATATGGGGATAGTTTACAATTCAAGCAAGTGGTTTTATATACATACACATACGTGCATGTCTGTTTACATATAGGTTTATATACATATAAATGTTGTGTGCATGCACATATATTCTGATTTCTTTCTCTCCCTTCTTCCTTTTACCCTGAAATTCCTATAAGACCTCAAGCTGGCCCTTATTAATGGAAGCTGATGTTTTCAATTGTCCATAAATTTCTCATCTTGAATGAGGTTATTCTGAATTATTTCTCATAGGCTGTGCACTACAGTTGAGCTTTACAGACTTGGATTTGATTCCAAGTCACAACACACAATAGTTATGAGAACCTCATTCAAGTTATTTAACTTTTTAAGATTCAGTTTCCTCTTCTGTAAAATAGACTTGCTCTGAATATGAAATTATATGTTATTGTAAAGTATGCAGCAGAATTTGAGCATATAAGAAATGGTAGCTATTATTAAGTTCTGGTGTTGCGAACATGAAACCCATCTAACATTGACAAAGGAAATCTACAGTACTGTACTATTCTTCTCAAACGTTTCCACAGAGGTATCTTTAACAGCAAAGAACAGTAACTTATGTCCCACCATTTACATTCCCAAGGCATTTGAGTTCTTAGGCCCAACACAGAAAAATGAAGACATTTCTTTAGTGTGTTTTCATCTTCTAAAACTATGTAAATTTTCTTTTATATTCAATAATATCTCCTTGTTTAATTTAATATAAAAATACTTTCAAATCACTTACCACTAAGGAAAATTAATGGTTGTAGAAGACACCAAGCAGCCAATAACAAAGTTTGAGAAGTTTAAAGAGCCTGTATTAGGTCATACAATCAGTTTGTAGTAAATTCCCCTTCACTGTAAGCCTAGAATATTATGGCTTGGCTGTGTTCTACGATTTCGTAACTAAATATTTATTGAAGGCTGCCATGACTGTGCTCAGAGAATCTGGGTAAGCCTAGCAAAAGCCTTTCTCATTAAGGGTTTTAATGAGAAGGGTGGTGGGTTGAAACAGCATCATAATAAGTAGAATAAAAATCATAGTCAAGAGGAAAAAGAACAGTTATGCAAGAACCTTGAGTCAAGTAGAAAATAATGAGGTCAAAAGAGAAGTTAAGCATCAAGAAATGGATCACGGCAAGCAAACTGGGAAGGAGGTTACAAATGATAGGTTTTCATATTGACTATGTAGTATGGGAACAAGTAAACTAGGGCAATGCTTATCATGAACATATGATTATGCAAGGTGCCAGAATCTATGCAAGCCAGAAAGGCAAGGTCTTTATCCCTTAAAAATCTAACGATTTTAAATGAGACAACAAAGACAAACATAAATATTTTATCTTTTCTCTGTTTTAGAATACAATATTAAAATAGCTACCACCTACTGAACTAGTACCAGGCATCAGGCCCTTTCTAAACATTTCATAAGCATTAACTCAGTTAATCTTTACCAAAAGTGGATATAATTAATTATCTCATTTTACTGATCTAGAAATAAGCTTAAAGAGGTTAAATAACTTGCCCAAGATAGTATATCTAATAAGTAGAAGAGTCAAGCTCAGGTAATCTAGTTCAGTATCCTTATATTTCACCACCAAAACATCATGCAATTAGAAAGTGGAATACAGACTAATAAAAAAAAAAAAAATGAGGTCTCAGGGATTGGAGGCTGAAATATCCTAGACAAGAATGGTATATTTGTCAGAGACTTTCAGTGCAAGGGGAGGAACACAACTAAAAATAGTTTAAGCACAAAAGGATGAATTAATCCATGAAACTAATTAATTCAGAGGTTGCTAGGTTCAGACAAAATTGGATCAAGTAATGCAAATTATATTATTAGTTCACTCTCTCTTACTTGCCCCATCTCTCAGGTTTGATTTTCTCTGTGTATTATTCTAATTCTATCATGTTACAAATTTACCCATGGATTTCTTCAATGCATCCAAGGAAGTTGGCCCATCAAAAAGCCCATCAGGAGCAGCCCGGGTGGCTCAGCGGTTTAGTACCACCTTCAGCCCAGGGCCTGATCCTGGAGACTTAGGATCGAGTCCCACATCAGGCTCCCTGCATGGAGCCTGCTTCCCCCTCTGCCTGTGTCTCTGCTTCTCTCTCTCTCTCTCTCTCTCTCTCTCATGAATAAATAAATAAAATATTTAAAAAAAAAGCCCATCAAAGTCTATAATGCCCCATCCCAAAAACCCATAGAA
The DNA here is from genome assembly GCF_003254725.2 of Canis lupus dingo. NCBI lineage: Eukaryota > Metazoa > Chordata > Mammalia > Carnivora > Canidae > Canis > Canis lupus. Next base: position 50,053,037 of record NC_064255.1, on the reverse strand, counting down.
AAAAGAATGTCTGTCTCCAACACCCATATGTACATCCCAGGGAAGGATTATGATTGACTCTGCTTAGATCCCCCAAACAAATTATTCTGGCCAAAAAAAAAAAAAAAAAATGGAGAATTAAGCTGGGTCAGGCCTAAGTGACAATGGATGTCCAGACATGAGCGTTTTTTTTATAATAGGGGAAAGGAGCAGAGGGATAAGAGAAAAAGTGTTCTGTTAGCTAGAAACAATAGCTAGTAATAAAGTCCATTACAAATGGCATATAGAATTTGCTTGTCTTGAGTCATGGGACAAAATGGCAGACCTAGTAGTTTGGCTGGGCTGAGACAGGCAATTGACTTTCAAACTAACCCAAATAACAATCATAGTGATTTCAAGAGTAAGCAATTGTATACCACTTTACCGTTGAAAAGCATTTTCCACACATTACTTCCTTTGAAAAAAATGATCCACTTTCCTTTCACTTTTGCCAGAGATGGGTTCTCATTTGCTGTCATCTCTTCAGAGATTTACTCTAAGAAATATTGATTAAAATGTCTAATGTTTTACTTCTCCAAAACTAGCTTTATAGGATATGGATGATATAAACACTCCAGAAGCTACACTGTTTAGCTTTGATCTCAGCAACTGTCCTTTTAACACGCTACTATGTACCTCGCACATCTGAAGCTACTCTCACCAAGCCATTAGTCAACATTTAAGAATCTACTGGGTAATGCCCTCTTGATAAAGCTAAAGTAAAATTTTTTAATGTTCCAAATAGGACCCATTAGTCTCGGCATATAAACTCACGCATGCTATAAATGTAATGTTGAGACTATAAAAAGAGTGCTGACGTCAAAACTATTTTAAATTTATAATGTTTACATAAAGTATCTCAACATGGAAAATTAAAGTAAACTACAGGCATAGATACCAGGAAAATGTTCAGCATGCTTTGGGTAGTTAACACAGATCAACAACACAAGTAAAATGATATATTTACTCAGTGTGGATGATGACTGCTTCTTTCCTCAAGTCCACATTAGCTACTTGACTGCTCTGGCTCATGCAGAGCTGGCACCTCCTCTGCACCACCCCTTTCACCTCTTGGTAGTTGGAAATTAAGCTGTTATCATTTCTGGAAGGAAACTTGCCAGCAGATCAAGCAGGAAGTGCAGTAGGAGGTGGAAGAATGGGTGACATTGGGCAACAAAGTGGCCACACCTGAGCATGGTTCTGGTTGGTGAGAATCCTGCAAGTCACTCCTAGGACCTCAACAAAACCAAGGTACCTACAGAGGTGGGAATAAAAAATGAGACAATTGTGAAACCAGTGTCAATTTCAGAGGAAGAACTGTTGAATTTAATCAATAATCTAAATAATGATAATGTAGATGGCCTCCTTGTTCAGCTGCCTCTTCCAGAGCACACTGAGGAGAGAAAGATCTGCAATGCTGTTTCTCCAGACAAGGTTATTGATGGCTTTCATATAATTAATATAGGAGGAATGTGTTTGGATCAGTATTCCATGTTATTGGCTACCCCATGCAATGTCTGGGAAATAATTAAATGAACTAGCATCCCAACTCTAGGGAAGAACATGATTGTGGCTGGAGGTCAAATGTTGGAATGCCCATTGCAATTCTATCACACACAGATGGAGTGCATGGATATCCTGGAGGCAATGCCATTGTTCTATATCTCATCAATACACTCCCAAAGAACTGAAGAAACATACAATTCTTACAGACATTATGGTCTCTGTTGCAGACAGTCCAAATATGATCACAGAAGATATGATCAAGGAGGGAGCAGTAGTCACCCATGTGGGAATAAATAGAGTTCAAGATCCCCTAATGGCTAAATCCAATCAGTTGGAAATGTGGATTTTGAGTCAGAAGGAAAACCAGTTACATCACTCCAATCCCTGGGGGTGTTGTTCCCATGGCAGTGGTGATGCTAATGAAGAATAATTATTGCTGAAAAAAAGGCACCGAGGCTTGAAGAGTGGGAAATACTGAAGCCTAAGGAGTAGCAACTAATTAACTGTTGTGTCTTCCGTCATGAACAACATGCCAAGAGAGTTTAAGAGGCAAAACAGGCCAATAGAAATGCAATGTTTTTTCATTTATTTTACTGAAATGATTTAAAATGATGTTTTATATTTACCAGAAGCTTAAACAGGTGGGTGTTTGTGCACATAGCTCTGCAGTACTTCACCATGGAGCACACTGGTATCATGATGGGTGATGTGACCCAGTCAAGAGAAGCTACTAACCTACTGATAAACATGGAGGACATTGTCACATTGAAAATGGATGCCGACCTTCATCAAGTCACTTCAGTTAAAATCTGCCTTTTCTTGGATTGTAGTTCCCAAATGCTATTCCAATAAGACATTGATACTCACTTTAGGTTCCAAACCTTTCATGTTCAACTGGTCTACCCAAAGGAAAAAGTTGCTAGAGAAAATTAGGGAAAAGGTGAAAAAGGAAGAAATGAAAATTGAGTAGAAAAAAAATTACTCTAATTTTTATATATTGTATGTAAAGACTACCTGTTAATGATATCCTGAGCTGTTACTTCATGGCTTAATCACTGGGAAAATGTTCAGGGTTGTTCCACATAGTGTTAGCCTAATTTTGTGTGTGTTACATTCATGAGGTTTTCCCATTTTATTCTAGGATTTAAAGGCTTTTGTTATAGATTGTGTATATTATCATAATTGGCTTTTTCTATACCCTTAAACTTCATTGTTATATCTTTGTACTGATGGAGGTGTCCATATGATTGCCTTGGCATATCCTGAAACCTATTTTTGATAAACAAAACTTGGCCTTGATAATCATTAGAGCATCTTGTATAAGTATGCAACTTACTTTTCCACCAGAGACTTGTCAGTAGCTGCCTGCTTTTCTCTGATGTACCTGTTGGCTTTCTCCAATGGGTTTTTGAGAACTTGAGTTAATACTGAAGTTAATCAGACTTTCTAATTAAAAGAGGGTCTTTTTGGTATTTGCTTCACAGTTGTTATTTTAAAGCTACTCACTTTAAAGTAAGTATTATTTTAAATAAAACACGTCTGGTTGGTGTGGGGATTAAAGATATATTTAGTTAGTTTAGGAACAAATTTTTTTTGAGAGCTTGCTATGGACCAGGCACTGTGCTTAAAACCCTGATGTTTATAGCAGCAATGTCCAATAGCCAAACTATGGAAGGAGCCTCGGTGTCATCGAAAGATGAATTGATAAAGAAGATGTGGTCTATGTATACAATGGAATATTACTCAGCCATTAGAAATGACAAATACCCACCATTTGCTTCGATGTGGATGGAACTGGAGGGTATTATGCTGAGTGAAGTAAGTCAATCAGAGAAGGACAGACATTATATAGTCTCATTCATTTGGGGAATATAAAAAATAGTGAAAGGGAATAAAGGGGAAAGGAGAGAAAATGAGTGGGAAATATCAGGAAGGGAGACAGAACATGAGAGACTCCTAATGCTGGGAAACAAACTAGGGGTGGTGGAAGGGGAGGTGGGCGGGGGGTGGGGGTGACTGGGTGATGGGCCCTGAGGTGGGCATTTGATGGGATGAGCACTGGGTGTTATTCTATATGTTGGCAAAATGAACACCAATAAAAAATAAATTTATAAAAAAATAATTAATTAAATTAAAAATGTAACTTTTCCCATTCAAAAAAAACTGGGCATAAAAACATAAATAATATCTCTGTACTTGAGGCACTTAATATTTAGAGGGGAACAACAGGTACACATAGTGGCAATTTAACAGGGTATCTTCTGAGCAAGAGGAATACTCAGGGAATTAAGGAAGACTCAGGGTACTGAGAGAGTACAAAGAAAAGGGAAACTGACCTAGTTTGGATATTAGGTATAGGCTTCCTAGAAATTATAATGCCTGAGTTGAGTTCTAAAAGAGAGGTAAGAATATTCATGTGAAGGAAAGTAAGAGGAACATTCAAGACAAAAGGAAAAAAGTGAACAAATGTGGAAAGGTAGAATAGCATGAGGTATGCTAAGACAAACACACAGTTCCAATCTAAGTGTGAATTATAAGGCATGAAGTTGGGGGAGATGAACTGAAGAAGTAGTGTTATGGACTAAATGTTTGTGTCCCCCAAAACATCTGAAGCTCTAACCTCAAATGTGATAATATTAGGAGGTGAGGCCTTTCAGTGGTAATTAGGTTTAGATGAGGTCATGAGGATGGACCCCTGCTGCTAGGATTAGTGCCTCCATAAGAAGAGGAAAAAACACCAGAGCTTCCTCTATCCACCATGTGAGGACACAGCAAGAAGATGGCCATCTGCAAAGTAGGAAGAGGGCCCTCACTGGAAACCAAATCTGCCAGCACCTTGATCTTGGAACTCCTAGCCTCCAGAACTGTGAGAAATAAATGTCTGTTGTTTAAGCCACCCAATTCATGGTATTTTGCTAAAGTAGACCAAGCCAAGTGAGACAAGTAGGTAGGAATAAGTTCATGAAAGACCCCAAATACCTCATTCCACTTTACTTTGTAAGCAATGGGAAGTCACTGAAGGGTTGTAAGGAGAAGTCAAGGTCAGAGTTGTATTCAGATAAGTAACTGACAACTTTGCTGAAGATGAGCATAAATCATACAGCAGAGTCACCCATGAAAAGACTATTATAGTTAGTCAAGGAGAGAGGGGTTTACAGCTTGTAGTGGTATAAACAAATTTGTAGGAAGAGATAAAAATAATCAGATTGTGGTAATTATTGTGTATGCAGTGAATGGGCTAGTGAAGAGTCAAGAGTAGTACCTGAGTATTACACCTAGAGAAATGGGTAGATGGTAATAAAAAATAAAGGATATCAGGAATACAAGAAGAGGAACATGATGGGGTACAAATTGAAGAGGAAGAAGACACATCTTTGACATGTAATCTTTATCCTGCCTGCAGAATATCTATGTATATCCAGCAAAAAAATGGTTTTGAGCTTCACTCTCAATGGAGAGGGAGAAATGTAAATTTGTATAACATGAGAGACAAAGAGATTTCTTAAGCTTCTAGAGGATAAAGAAGAAAACTCATGTAAATAATCAGAAATTATAATAGCTTTAGACCTCTTAAAAACAAGACTGAAATTTCAAAGACAATGAACTTGAAGACTGTGGTCCTAAGTCTCATTCGCAGTACCTGTAATTAAGTCTAGAGGGAGAGACAGGTCTTGAAAATAATTGTGGGATGTCAGACATTAAGGAGGTTGCACAATGAGACAAGCTCTGAGCCAAATGTTGGCAAACTGAATTTAAATAGAATTTAACAAAAAAAGAAAAAGGAAAAAAGAAAAAAATATATTTGTGGGTGTAGCTTTTGTCATATGAACTAAAATGAAATCTAATACATACAAATCCAATCAAATGTGAGAGCTGAATTGGCAAGAAAGCCACACCCTAAACTAAAAGACCTGAGACTATTGAAAGCCACATCCAGGGCTCTTAACTTGCTAGAGGCAGGAAGCAAACTATGAAGGCTGCTCAGGCACCAAAAATGGCTATTCCAACACTCTCTCTTGAGAAATAGCCAAGGATAGAGATAGAAAAGGAAGAATGACTCAGAAGGCAGGGGAAATCTTATAGAAATAGAGTAAAAAAAAATTTTTTTAATTAAGGAAAAAAAACACAAGGGGGAAAAAATCTAGGAAATTAGGGAACTAGTATACTGTAATAGGAGCTTCAAAGAAGGAAATTGGAATAAATGCAGAGGAGGAAATCACTGAAAAAAAAACTTAAGAACATTTCTCAGAATTCAAGGACATGAGCATACAGACTAAAGGACCTATCATATATACAGACAGACTCCTACTGAGGCATATCATCACATACTTTCAGAATATGAGAGGAAAGAGAAGATTCTACGAACTTTCTGAGAAGGAAAAAACAGCTTATATGAAAAGGATAGAAATCAGAATACCTTTTAGGCCTCTCACAGCAACACTGGAAACGAGAAGAGAGTGGGAAAATATCTATAAGATTATGAAAAAAAATATTATATCCAATCTACAGTACAATACTCAGGCAAACTATCAATAAAATGTGAGTATCAGGTGCCTGCAATTAATTAAACACAGTTGGTTGAGCGTCAGACTCTTGGTTTCAGCGCATGTCATGATCTCAGAGTTGTGAGACAAAGCCTCACTTTGGGCCCCACACTCAGCATGGAGTCTGCTTGAGATTCTCTCTCTCTCTCTCTCTCTCTCTCTCTCTGAGCCTCCCGCTCATGCTTGCTCTATCTCTCCTTCTCTCTCTCAAATAAATAAATAATAAATAAATAAATAAATAAATAAATAAATAAATCTTTTTAAAAATGTGAGAATAGAATATGATTATTTTTAGATATTCAAAGTCTGCAATACAGAGAGTAATTCAAGGAAAAGGAAGTTATGAAATATAGGAAACGGAACACTCAATACATGAGAGAGTCAAAGGGAATCCCAGGATAATGGTGAATGAAGACCCCAGGAAGACAGCAATATACCAGCTGCATAGAGGGCAACTGGTCCAGGTCTGAATAGTGTACACCAAGGTTAAACTTGCTGAGTATGTTATGATATCATTACCAAGATGTCTGAATGGGCCATATGCTGAGGACACTCATTACACCCTCAAAAAAGTTCTGCTTTTGCAAACTTCTGAGAACTGGAACCGGGCCAATGTGAATTTGAAATCTGAAATAAAGAGTAGGATTATATTCCTATTAAAAATCACCACCTGGCTCACGACAATGAGCAATAATCCATTGTGGTGAGACCTACATCTTCCAAAACTAATTCTTGCCCACCTACCTTTCCAGGAATGCCTACATTCTCAGAGAAGCAAAAGCCAGATCATGAACTAGAAACTCTACTTAGGTTTTCTTCTGAAAGCCTGCATCTATCAATGGTGGTACTGCCCTTTCTGTCATAGCTAGGTTTGTACTCACTACTGTCTCTTTATAGTATCACCCTTCACATTCTTTTTACACAAAAATAATCATTGATAAAAATAATAAAATATCAAACAGAATAAAAGAGAAAAGGAAAACATCTGTAGGGATGTAGATCAATCTTATCATAATGGTATATTTTTCAGAGTCCAGTCAGCAAAACAGAAACTAATTTATTACATTGCAGACAAAGGAGCTTTTTTAACACAGGAGTTAGAAGCCTAAGAGAATGCAGAGGTAACACTAAGGGAAACCAGATGTAATAGCTGCAGGAAAAAGCCACCATATCCTTGGTCTGAGCAACAAAAGGGAGATGGGGTTACCAGAATCCAGATACATAAAGGAGGTGTCTGGAGGCTTCAGACATTTATAGGGATGATCCCCATCTGTCTCATCTATACTTCTAAGGAGTCCCTGAGGCTGATTCTGGAACTGCCAAAAGAACATGGAGACTGGGGCAAATTACCACTGGTGGGACTAATACTGAAATGGAATGGGGAAGAAAAAAAAACCTGATAAGTGCCTTCTCCCTCTCCCCACTCCCTATTGACAAAAACCTTCAAGGAAGCCATCTGGTAAAGCAGTCTGGGAAATGTCATTGGCAGAGACACAGCCCCAGCTGCCCCAGCTGCAGCATCACAGAGTAAAGGAAGGCAAACTTGTTGCTGAGGACTCTAGATAATAACTAGCTCAGCTGGCTACATCTGGATATGAAACTAAAGATGCAGAAGTGTTTTACTTTTTCTCTGTCATTTGAATCTTTTACAAAAATATATCTGCATTTTACTTGAATTTTTAAAATGAAAAATCTTTAAGGGAAGCTGTAAGTTAATTATCAAAAGAAGTATATTTATATTTGTCCAATACGTTCATGAAAGGGATAAAATTGTTTCATAAGAAAGATACCATTTTCGGGATGCCTGGGTGGCTCAGCAGTTGAGCGTCTGCCTTTGGCTCGGGTCGTGATCCCGGGGTCCTGGGATCGAGTCCTGCATCAGGTTCCCCACATGGAACCTGCTTCTCCCTCTGCCTGTCTCTGCCTCTCTCTGTGACTCTCATGAATAAATAAATAAAGTCTTAAAAAAAAAAAAAAAAGAAAGAAAGATACCATTTTCTTTCACATTATGCAATGCCTAGTAGTACAGTGTTGTATGGCATGAATAAATTTCTAAATAACTAATTATTTAAAACAGATTGTTTAATATTCAAATATATTTTATGGTGAATAACTAAAAATAGAAAATGCAAAGTTCCCATACTTTGCCAAAGGACTGAAAATGTGCTATATATTGGTCATGAAGAGATAAGCTCAAGACACTGGGTCAAAAAACCCTGGCCTTAGACTCCTGCTCTACCACTTACTATTCAGGCAAACTGCTTCATCTTTCAAAGACAGTTTCTGCAATCTGTAAAATGAGGAAACAATTCCCAGATGAAAATATGGCAGCATCTTAAGTGAGAATAGATTAAATGATCGTCATTAAGAGAGCACAAAATAACAGAATCTTAAAAATCATGGACTGGAAAAGACTGAAAATTATTCAAACAGGTAAACTTTTCACCTAAGATGTATATTTCTCTAGATCTGAGTTGATAATACAGTTTTTCTGAATTGAGAACACAAGTTGAGGCAATAAAGGATTTGTTCATTAGAGATTTGATGCTGTTATTTGAATGTCTAATTGATGGAAAATATAATACACTGGATGCTGTGCTAATCTCTGCCTAAGAAAAGCCTAACTGGTTGGCTTACACAGTCATAAACTCAAGACCCCACTAGCACACACACTAGCAAAGTATGTTCTTGGCTTTGGGACTGCCATTGCTATTTGCAGAGACTAGTGATGTTTGCCCGATTCCAAGACAACAGGAATTACTGCAGTCTTTGTTCAAATTTCAACTTGGACTGCTATATATCAAGTTTTTTGGTTTGCTAACAATGTTTTCCAGCCCTGCACTGTTTTGTCATTTCATGTGAGGCTGTGTTTCCATTTGTCCTTACATTTTTCTCTTCCATTTTGTAGCTACTCACTGAATTCGCCGATGCTTCAGCTAGTCAGGGTGTATATACGTAAATATCACTAGCTATGATGGAAAACCTAGGCATTGGTTTTAGTCATTCATCCATTTATTCTTAAGCTCTTACATTTATTGTCTTCTAAATATTGATTCCATGCTTAAGGCATGTATATAAATAAATAAGGCAATATACTTGCCCTCAAAGACATGTAGAAAAGAAATAAAACACAAAAAGATTTTAAAACAAAGAGCCTTCAGAAGAAGAGATAGATCCTGGAAGAGTTCAATTTTATGTTTATAACAACTCTAGAAATTTTAGCAATATGAATCATAGATGCTATCTACTTGAGGATCTAAACAAATCCTGGGATGCCTGGGAGACACAGTTGGTTAAGCTTCTGACTCTTGGTTTCAGCTCAGGTTGTGATCTCAGGGTTGTGAGATAGAGCCATCCCTACATCAGGCTCTGCACTCAGCACAGAATCTGCTTAAGATTCTCTCTGCACCCTCCTCCCTGCTCTCCCTCTCTCTCTCTAATAAATAAAAATATATCTTTAAAATAAGTAAATAAAGACATCCCTCGCTAATTTCACATTTTCCCTAAAAGACTAACCCACATCCCACTGCCTTTTGTACTGTGGCTAGTCTTTATATGTACATTATGTATCTGTCTGTAAGTTGTTATTGTTGCATTAGTAATACTGTAGTTTTGTTTTTCTTAATATTTTCCTTTCAGTTCTTTGCTACACAGATATGTGAATTTGGTAACTGCTCTTCACCCTGCATTGCCAAAGAAGTCCTGGGTTATGTGAAACATTCCCCTTGAAATCAGACCTTGGTCACCAACTGACAATCAACATCCTACTACTAACTCAGTGAATAATACAAGACACAATACTTGTTTGAGATAGTTTAAAAATAAAATTACATCCGTCAGAATGGCTAAAATTAACCCAGGAAATAACAAATGTTGGCGAGGATGCAGAGAAAAGGGAACACTCTTACACGGTTGGTAAGAAGACAAACTGGTGCAGCCACTCTGGAAAACAGTTTGGAGATTCTTCAAAAAGCTAAAAATAGGACTATGTGTGACCCAGCAATTGCAGTAGTAGGTGTTTATTCAAAGGATTCAAAAATGCTGATTCGAATGGTACATGTACCCCAATGTTTATAGCAGCAATCTCCACAGTGGCCAAAATATGGAAACAGCCCAGATATACATTGACAGATGAATAAAGAAGATGTGGAATATATATACAATGGAATATCATTCAGCCATCCAAAAAAAATGAAATCTTGCTATCTGCAATGACATGGTTAGAACTAGAGGGTGTTATGCTGAGATAAGACACTCAGAGAAAGATAAATACTATATGATTTCACCATATGTGGAATTTAAGAAACAAAACAGACAGTCATAGGGGAAGGGAAAGAAATATAAAATAAGGTAAAAACAGAGAGGGAGGTAAACCATAAGAGACTCTTAACTATAGGAAACAAACTGAGGGTTCCTGGAGGGGAAGTGGGTGGGGGAAGGGGTAACTGCCTGATGGACATTAAGGAGAGCCCTTGATAGAATGAACACTGGATGTTATACGAAACTGATAAATCACAAAATTCTACAAATTAATATACTATATGTTAACTAAATTGAACTTAAATAAAAAAACTTTAACTGATTTTAAAACATGAAGAGGTATAATAACCTCATGAGTGCTTCTCAATCTAATCTAATCTCACTACTGAAATTGTGGGCCAGGTAATCCTTTGTTGCAGGAGGCTGCCCCATGCATTACAGAATGTTAAGCAGTATCTGTCGTTTCTACTGGATGCCAGTTAGACGTTACCCATTAAGTCATGACTATCAAAAACGTCTCCAGACATTGCCAAATATTTCTTTGGAGGCAAAATCATACGCAGTTGAGAACCACTGTCCTCGTCAAAGTACATATGTCAGTTTAGCTGACCATTTGAGAGACGACTCTCAGAACAACTGCCTTGCAGATTGTAGAAATATTTGAATAGTTCTGGCACTATTTGCTAGGACTTTTCCAGTCTTGATATGGTTCCCAATTGTGAATGGATCTGAGACGACGATACATACAAACAACCATAATTACAGATTAAAGCAATAAATTATTGAGTATCTGAAATTTGGCAGGCAGTGCAGCAGCTGATTTACATGAAAGTAGTGTGCACTGAGCAATTACTATGTGTCCAGTAAATAAGTTATTACATTCATTATCTCATTTAATTTTCACAACCTTACAATATAGAATGTTATCATTATTCTAGTATTACAGATACTGGAATATGAAGTATAGAAATTAGAACCTCTAGTCAAAATGGCCAACTAAACTGGCATAGGAAACCAACACCTTCTAGTACCATAAAAATATTCAAATGCTAGATTTAGAAAAATATATATAGTTTTCAATTTAAAATTAATAGTAAATATTAAAAGCAAGAAATGTAATTCTGCAGATGCCAGAAATGAGAAGGGAATACACAGTTTGTAACAGAATATTGAAATCAGATGGGTATAATGAAATCACTGGGGTCTGAGACACTAATACTCTGACAGAAAACTGAAATTAAAGTCTCTAAATAAAGTCACAAGTCAGGAAAATCCCCTTGGCAGAGCTCCACCTGGTAACAATGTGGCATGATTATAAGCTATCTACACTGAGCCCTGAATGAAAAAAGTCTACAGATAAGATTTCCCAGCCTACATCTAGCAAAAGTGTAATATCCAAATTTGTTCATGACTTGCAGGGAGACCTAGAGCTAAAAAAAATAACATAAAAACATTTCCAAAATAAGTGAACATATAGGACTACATCAGAAGCACCTATAAAATCATAAAAAGGGTCACTTCCATGAATAAAAGAAAAAATGAAACCAGAACAATAAATAGTTCCACCAAGAAAAGAAATAGTAGTGTTAAATTTTAAGAGTGGCAATTTGAAATATTGAATTTTCTACTTACTCTAATTCTCCAAGTGACACATATATCCACCTCTATACAATTAGTATGTTCATAGCGATCAATCAATAATTGTCTATTTATTCAACATTCTGGAGCATCTACTATACACAAGGTACTAGGCTGAGTAAAACACATTACTGGTCCTCAAAGAACTCACATTTCAATGACTTTCCTTTTTTAAAAAATGTGTTTCTTTTTACTGTGGTAAAATACACATAAAATTTACCAATTTTACATTTTACCAATTTTACAAATTTTACCATTTTTACCAATTTTAAATGTACAGTTCAGTGGCATTAAGTATATTCACAATGTTGTACAATCAGGACTGTAATCCATCCCCTGAACGTTTTCATCATCCCACACTGAAATTCTGTACCTATTAAACAATAATCCTCCAGTCCCTTCTTCCCCTGCTCCAGATAACCACTAGTCTCCTTTCTGACTCTATGAATTTGACTATTCTAGGTTCCTTATTTAAATACAACCATACAATATTTGTTCTTTCGCATCTGGCTTATTTCATCATCAATAACAGCAATCAAGAAAGACTTCAAAATAATATAATTGTCATTTTATAATATCCAATGAGGGGAGAAAAGAAACAAAACCCAAAAGAAAGAATACTATTAAAAGTGATGTGGGGGCACCTGGGTGGCTCAGTTGGTTAAGCGGCTGACTAGAGATTTTGGCTCAGGTCATAACCTCATGGGTTGTGGGATCAAGCCCCATGTGGGGCTCAATGCTCAGCAGGGAGTCTGCTTGAGATTCTCTCTCTCCTTCTGTCCCTCCCCCTTTTCTCTCTCTCAAATAAATCTCTTTTTAAAAAAAGGTATTTGTGGAAAACAAAATTCTTTAAGTTACAGTCACTGAAATAAAAAAAAAAAACCCTCAATAGCTAAGATAAACAAAAGATTCCCCTCAGAAGAGAACCCCGGAATAGAAGAGCGCTGTGCAGGAAACATCCAGAACATAGTATAAGGGGATACAGAGAGAAAAATATGAGAGGTTAAGAGACATGGAAGACTGAAAAAGAAATTCCAACATTCATTTAGTAGGCATACTAGAGAGGGAAAAAAAGTGAGAGAATAGAAGTCAATACATGACAAGTATGTTGGCTGAGAAATTTTCAAAACTGAAAAAAGACATGAGTCATCTGAGAAATTAAAGTGGCTAAACCTGATCTAACCACTATGCTACATACCATATTCTCACAAAAACTTATAATCTATAAGTACCATTATTTATGGTCTACTGTTAGCAGGTCAGTTTATATCAGTGCTTCTCAACCAGGAACAATTTTGACCTCTAGAAGGTATAGGCAATGTCTGGAGACAGTTTTCGGTTGTCATAACTGGGAGGTGAGGGTGTGGGGAGAAAGGTTGACTATCAGCATCTAATGAATAGATGGCACCGATACTGCTAAAAATCCTACCACACACAGGTCAGCCTTCACCATGAAGAATTATCTGGTCCAAACTGTCAATAGTGCTGAGGCTGAGAAAACCTGCTTTACATATATTGACATTAATACTCACAACCCAATAGTAGATATTATTCCTGATGGAGAAACTGAGAAAAAAAAATGGTTTAAGTAACTTGCCCAAGGTCATGCAGCTAATAGAATAGATCTGAGATCCAAATCCATACTGTTCTTCTTCAAAACCCATGGCCTTCAAACGGTATTTTTTGCAAGAGTCCAAATCAGCAGGGACTGCTACTATGATATGCGGAGCATCGGCAGCAGCACGGGATGCACAGAAGCTGACCACTCTGGTCAAACGACAGCACTCTAACAATGTAGCTTGCAGATTAGCCCACCAGATCCGTTTTTCTTATCCCTCATCTTGCTCGAGCTCTGTGTGTATTCATATCCCACAATGGGAGAGATGGAGGCAGTTTTGTGCTCCTTTAATATATTATAGTTCCTATTATAGATGCTCGCTACCACTCTAATGCCCCCTGCTAACACACTTACTGCTCATGACCTAAAATTTGGAACATACTGTGCTTTTAAGGACTCTCTGGGCCACCTAGATTTAAATCCACTTCTCAGTGAGACTACAACGGATAGTGAATATTTTGTCCTCTCATTTTTACATCAAAAAGAGCCCTCCAGATGGTCTGTTTCTTGTTGGCTCAGCCCAAACACACATGCATAAATCAGCAGCAAATTTGGTAATAGGACACAACATTTGGAATCAAAATGATCCACTGACATGATCATGCTGTGTTTCCTCGCCATGCTTTGATCTCTCAAATCATAGCGAAACTCACTTCAAAATAAAAACATGTCTAAATATGCCATTCCAATTGTATTCTAAAAATTAGATTCATGAACACTTTTCAATCAAACAAGTGTCTTGTTCTTGTTTCTGTGTAGAAAGTGCATGTGCTATTGTCACTATGGGTAGCTCATGATTCTCACAAGAAATCTAGGTTCATCTTAATGTGATTCTGTTAAAATTAGAAATGTTCTTCTTAATTGATGAGGCTGCTGTAATCTTTTCAAAATCTTCAAATGTAGTTTATCTTATTCCATAATTTTTCTTATTACTGTTTTTAGACATAAGTTTCCTTGGAAACAGGACTTTCAATGGACTTTAGCCACAAATAGGCTTAAAATTGCCTTTATCCATTTATCATTTCATTGTAATTAAATCTATATGATGTGGTCTGTTCTCATGTATGGTGTCTTGTTTCCATGGTAACTGAGATTTTTTACTATCCATACTTTCAAATGCCTTCACAGTATTTCTTGATTAACTCATGAGCCCAAAATTGCATTTTGTAAACTTACATGTAGTGGAACTTATAAAGAAAGGCTGAAAAAAAAATTATCTTGTTTTCTATTTCTTTGAAATTTGCTTTTGTTTTTATGATTCTTTTTCCTGATATGCTGCTCTCCTAGAGCAACATAATTTTGTGCTGCTAAGAAAAGCAAAATCCATGACTAAATTTAGCAAACCCGATCATTTTTGTGGTTGGAATGCCATCTACAGTTCTTAAGACCCAGTGGCTGAGTGAAAAGAAGATCAACCATGACATTTCCACAAAATGGAGAAAGCAAAAAGGGTCTGAGTAGCAATTTTCATTCTTTCTTTGCTATCATTTTTAATAATTTATTGATATGGCTAATCTACCAATAAATATCACTCCTGCAGTTTTTTCATTAACACAGGCCTCTGTTTATTCCAAGAATTTCAGGACAATTCGGAAGGGCTGTAGTTACTGATCAAACCCCAATACTGGAGTAAAACTATGAATTTGTAAATCTCACTATTGTGTTAATGGCATTATAAAAACAACAAAGGTCTTATTCTTGTTATTGAGTAATAATTAATAATAATGAACTATACCTAGAACCATGCAACTGTTCAATAAATATTTATCAATTGCCCACTATAGCCAATATCATCTTAATCCAGGCTCTGGTCAGTCTTAAATCCTAATAGCATCCAATTTGAAATGCTCATGGTTTTAAAAATGCTCTTGGCCTGGGATGCTGTAAGAGCTAAGCTTCAGTAATAGCCACATGGAAAAGTTATTTCTGAAACCACAGACTGAATTAATTCAAAACTAATCATTTGAAAAATGGATGGAGGAGAACCTGTTCAAGATTGAACTACACTAAATAAATCCCATTTTATGAGTACTGTATTAGAATTCAAGCCATAGAAAGATCCTGTGCATGTTTTGCATGCCTTCCTTTATTCTCTGGATATATGGATATAACTAATATGTACTTCAGAGTCATTAATTAAATTAGAAATTCGCTAGAGCTCTAACTGTGGACCCAGACTGTGAGGAACCGAACTACTTACAGAAGACCTGTTCTATGGGAGATGCCTTTAATTTCCAAAAATCCCAGTTTCATAATGATAAAAGAGGGACAACACACTTATAGTACTTACTCTACAAAGCTGTCATAATAAATAATGAGATAAAATAGGGAGGTGTTTTTTAAAAATTCTAAAAGTATGATACAAGTGTCTGGTATTAATACTGTCAAAATTATTTGGTGATATATAGAGACCACCAGGGTTTAGACCTGCCAGAGATTTAATATGAGGAGCCAGCAGCTCCACACTGAGGACTGAGGGAAGTCAGAATTCAGCAGCAAATAAGCTTTGACTCTGGCCTCTGTAAGCCCACACATAGCTCCTGCTTTATCAATGTATGGCATTCTCTGGTAGATCCCCAGAGAGATACTTGAATCACCTCTACAAAGTCCCTCTAATACAATACTGCTCTCTCACTTCACTGTGCCCTCCTGTGTCTGAGTGGACCTTAAAAATTTAATGTTGCTGACTGCAAACAAAATGAAGATCCAAAGGAAAACTTGATAGAGTTGGATCCCTCTCCAGAGACTGAACAATCAAATAGTCTGCATGAATCAGGAAAATCTCTGCTGATGGGCAAATGGAACTATGTTATCGTTTTATACATATAAACAATCTTTCAGGAAAAAGAAAGGAAAGAAAGGGAAGGAAGGAAGGAAGGAAGGAAGGAAGGAAGGAAGGAAGGAAGGAAAGAAAGAAAGAAAGAAAGAAAGAAAGAAAGAAAGAAAGAAGAAAGAAAGAAAAGAAAGAAAGAAAGAAAGAAAGAAAGAAAGAAAGAAAGAAAGAAAAAGAAGAAAGAAAGAAAAGGAAGAAAGAAAGAAAGAAAGAAAGAAAGAAAGAAAGAAAGAAAGAAAGAAAAGAAAGAAAAGAAAGAAAGAAAGAAAGAAAGAAAGAAAGAAAGAAAGAAAGAAAGAAAGAAAGAAGAAAGAAAGAAAAGAGAAAGAAAGAAAGAAAGAAAGAAAGAAAAGAAAGAAAGAAAGAAAGAAAGAAAGAAAGAAAGAAAGAAAGAAAGAAGAAAGAAAGAAAGAAAGAAAGAAAGAAAGAAAGAAAGAAAGAAAGAAAGAACCTACCTCTCTGTTAATAACCTAGTTAAGGGACAACAAGAAATAGCCCTAGAAATGCATCCTAAAAAAAAATAATAAGTAACAAAACTCACAACACTTGGTAACCATTTTCTATCCTATCTTCCAGGCAGAAAATCTGAAAGAGGATTTTTAAAGATAAAGCAATTCTGCAATGACAGAAAAAAATAGAATACAAAACAGGTAATAAACATTATTAACGTTGAATTGTTGTCATTTAAAAAATAATTTGTTGCCCTTCTGCAGAGAGAAGTATAGGCCTACAGACTAGAAGAAGGGATGAGGGATTCTTCCAGAGAGTGAGAAATACTTTATATTTTGATCAGAGTGGGAGTAAGGTTGTAAAATTTCATTGAGTTGTACATCTAAGATTACACTTTGCCTAAGTTACCCTTCAATTTTTCTAAAATGGAAAAAAAAAACATTTTCCCATTTGGAAACACAATACATAAAACTGATCATGTTGAATCCATAGTTTATCTCAATGGTTTGAAGAAGCACTGAAATGTCTTACATTTCCAAGAAAAAAAAAGTTCTGGAGGGATCCCTGGGTGGCGCAGCGGTTTAGCGCCTGCCTTTGGCCCAGGGCGCGATCCTGGAGACTCGGGATCAAATCCCACATCAGGCTCCCGGTGCATGGAGCCTGCTTCTCTCTCTGCCTGTGTCTCTGCCCTCTCTCTCTCTCTCTCTCTCTCTCTCTCTCTCTCTGTGACTATCATAAATAAAAAAAAAAAAAAAGTTCTGGAAATCTGCAACATAATAACCTTTGATTTCTCACAACACAACTGAGGAAACTATTCAATTTGATCACCCATACAGAGATGATACCACATAATTAGGCTGATGTGTTTATCTTTCACCCTAACAATCAATTAAATTATCTGGCTCTTTTTCTTTTCCAGAGATAATTTTTTAAAAAATCAATATATATGATGGTCTATGTTTATGGCTAGAACCAGAGAGCAACCACAGAGCCCGAAAGACCTAGGCTTTGCCACAATAAAAATGAAAGTTGGGATAAGAGAAATGGACCCGAATAGAGAGGTCCCACGTGATAAACACAGGTGGGAAATAAGCCAGAAAAAGTGTGGCAGAGAAGTTCCAAAAAGGAAGCATGATTCTAAAGAAAGCCATTAAGTTTAAATTGATGTTGATAGTAATAACAACATGGGTTAAAAAAAAAAGTTTATGGTCTTTCCTGAGCATGACTTGACCCTAAAATATTTTGTATTGGCATAAACTAGATTAATAATGTTAGATTGCTTTTAATATAAATAATCCATGCCTTAAGTCTTAAAGCAAAAAATTAAAAAAAAAAAAAAACAGAAATGTGTGCAAATGTGAGGTACTAGAGAGAATATGTGTAAAAGCAAGCAGATTCCCAGAAAATGTCAGCACCTTGTATGATGAGCTCTGGCAGCCATCTCAGTGTTGACAATATGCTAGAGAGGCTGGGAACATAAATCAATCTACATTTGTTCTCACAGGGACTAGGAGCTGGAATTACTGTTTCTGAAACTTGAGCCAATATTGTCACGGCAATATAAATGATGGAAACTTTGCCACTGTAGTTTGCTTCACCCATTGCATGAACCTCCTGGCAAATAGCACCCTGGAATTTCATTAATTAGTGCTAACTATGATTGGCACTGCCAGAGAGAACAATAAAACAACCAAAGTGTTTTTATGAACATATGGGTGGCAGTGTCCCTAACTGGGTAATACAAGATTGGTTTCCAATTTATTAAAGCTTATTTATACTGCATATAATTTACCTAATTTTGCCAGTTTAAGCTAATTTATTATATTTTTTCACTTTTGCAGATTAAATTACTGAACTATAAACTGTTTAACTAGTGTAAATTATTATAATCTTCATCTCAGTGAAAAACATGAGAGTTTAGGTTGGGAAGGACCCATTGAAGATATCTAATTCAACACTTATTCTATAAATGAAGAAATTCAGTGCCAGGAAAGTTAAGTGATTTTCCCAACGTCACAAAATAGTAGATTTAGTCAGTAGTAGAATTAAGGCTAAAACCCAGGTATTCTGAATCTATCCGTTTATATCACATGATCTCTTAATTGACAACTATTATCACTACATTAACGGTGAGTTGGCATGTAAAGTTCTGGTCGACATTTTCCTGCTTCTTCTATGCCTTCTAACTAAACAAACTACAAAAAAGTTTTCCATTTTCATACAACATTCTTCCAAATAGGTTACCAATACAGGTTCCTTCATAGGTTCAAGGAAAGCATCCATTAGAGTCACTGTACTCTACCATGTTTGTTTCATCTGGGATGACAATTTGGAAAGTTTCTTACTTAATTCATTTCTTAACTGGGGAAGTCATTACCAGGGAAAAGTTATATTTTTCCTCTCTTTGTATCATTAAGTGAAAAGGAGTTTAGTGAACCTTCCATGAACAGTATTCGTAAAAGTTTGCTCCCAAACATCCATCTACCCTGTTTGAGAAAAATAAGAATAAATCATAAAATCCCAGACTTACAGAACCAAGAGTCTAGGAGAAATTCGATAGATGTCCAAATCATGCCTGCTCTTTCTATATTTTGTTAAAAAGGAAAAAAACACACTAAAATTAGAATCATCAGAGCCTCTTTCTCTAGCAATTTCATTAATTCCTTGCCTTCAAATATTCCTTATTAGCTGCCACATCAACTACATCTACCCTTCTTATTAAGAAGAAAAATAAAGGGCAGCCCCAATGGCACAGCGGTTTAGTGCCTCCTGCAGCCTTGGGTGTGACCCTGGGGACCTGGGATTGAGTCCCGCATCGGGCTTCCTGCATGGAGCCTGTTTCTCTCTCTGAATAAATAAATAAATAAATATTTTTTAAAAAAAGAAGAAGTAAAATAAATCTCTTCACTTATTTTAGCATCTGAAGGTCACAGCAGCAAACAATGTCTTCTGAGGAGTTTTTCCTCCTCCTCTTCCTTGGACATACAGACATGTATCTTGGTATTGTGTTTGGATGGAAAGGAAACTGGTGGGAGGACTTTTCAGCTGCTATTTTAATCTTGAAGGATACAAAAATATGAAAAATCCTATTTCTGAGTTATATTTGCCTAACAGACTGCTAGATTCCATTGCATGGAGGATGCCATGTAGCCAGGAGAATCTCCCAAGTTGATCTTGCTCTTCATTGAAACAGGAACTTAAGGGCCTGCATTGGCATTTACACGGGAATGCCAAACAAGTGGTAAAATAATAAATGTTCCAGCCATTCGGAGCATCATAGGTCTAGATATGTGACACAGGACCAGTTCAAGCAACCATTAGGGAGTTAAAAATTCAGAACACATTGTTTTTATTTCACCTTATAAGTGTTTTTAGTGAACACTTTGTCCATATAATTTAAAAACACATTAAAAGACCCTATAGGAACAGCACCACAATACAGTCGCTGTGGACATATCCTCAAAGCAGTTGTCTGCCATCTCACAAAGCATCCTTTCATGAAGATTGATCAGACACATTCTCTAGGTCTCAGCTCAGGAAAATCAGTTGCCCAGAAGTAACAGGTTTTATTCTTCTCAAGGCACTGCAAAACTACAGAGAGGTATATAGTTAAGAGAAGTTTGCACGTTTATTTAAGGTAGGATGGACTTGATCAAGGTCACATGCTAAGGAAAAAAAGTTGGATATAGGGGGGGAAAGGGGAGATGGGACAATAATCTATGTGGGGGGAAAAACTGAAGTTGTTTATCTACTTTCTCCAACCAGCCCTTCCATCTCTTGAGACACAATGTAGCATAGAATTTGAACCTTGTACTTTGAGGCCAATCTAAGCAGACCTATTCTATCACTTATTAGATAAATGACCTTAACCAGGTTAATCAGCCTCAGGTTCCTCATCTGTAATGGAGGAAACAGTAACCTACTTTATAGGATTGTAGTTCGAATAGGTCAGTATGTTTACACCTGGAACAGCATCTAAAGTATAGCAAATTTTCAACAATTTATCGTGATCATCATTATCATCTCTTCCTCAGCTCCATCCTCTCAAGGAATGGGATGGGAATGGGATTAAATTTAATTAGGTAAAATTACTAAACATCTATTGGTAACAAACACTATAATAGTTGTTGAAAAGGCTAAAGTGAATCTCCTCTCAGGTACTCTTAGCCTAGTAAATAAGTAATTGCACTGCATATGTTAGTATCAAAAACAATAGCATATGCACCCAGATCTCCAGGTTGTAGGAAACAGGCAGCAAAAAAGTGGAATGAAAAACTCCTGGAAAATGACTTGTTTGTTTTTGGAACCTTGGGATCTCTCCCTAGAGGCTGAAAGAGTCAGACCTGAAGGAAACTTCTCCCACCCCAGCCTGGCCATGGAAAAATACCACACCTCCCTGCCTGCCCCGCAGGGGCTATAGTATGTGAGATAGGAGGGGAGGGGGATTTCTGCCTCTAAACTCCAGGAGATTACAGTTGTCTAATATGTATATGTGGAAAATATGCAGCCAGATAAACGGTGGTAGCAGAGCCAGCACGTGCACTAGTTATATCTAGAAACAACATATTAAGATTCACCCTAAGTAAGAACCCTGAGCTTTCATGACTATCTCTTCACTCTCCAAATGCTCGAAGGTCAAACCTTGGACAAAAGCTCTGAATCTCACTCTGACAAGTCTCTTATGAAATCTCCTCCATTGTAATGGTCAAAACAACAATACTTAGCAGGCAAACTAATGATCCAGGGCAAACACCCACTTAGATAGGTGGTACCTTAACCTTAAACTGTCTTAATCTCAAAGAAATATGTAAGTGTAACAAAGACTGGGTTTAACTAGAGTTGATAGTTGGTATCGTTCAATCTTTAATATCTTTAATAATATCGTATTATGTTAAATAGTTCTACATTAAATGTAATTTGAAGAGGCTACCTCTAATTCATTTTTACTTAGTATATCAAAGCCAGTGGGGTAAAGTCAACACAGTTCACAGTAGATGGGACTTCTACTTAATCCAACTTTGAAAAAGGTTGTGTTCCTGGAAGGGCTTTCCTCCAGCTCTTCCTTCCAACCCAGGTGGCACCTTGCCTCTCCAGAGTGCTAGCTCCCCACAACCCAACTAAGGTCCACACCTCACTTAGCCAAATCCATCCATTTCCTCCAGTCCAAGGACAGAAGAGAGCTCTTTTTGTTGTATATTGAGGTATATAGCAATGGAGAAATTAAATTTGTTATCAGAACTATTTTTACTAGTATGCCACTGAGTATTAGGGAACACAAGGGAATAATTTAGGTCTTTGACACTTCTTTTGTTTGTTTTGTCGTGACATTTTTAAGATCAAAGAAGCAGAGAGGGACAAACAATTTCAAATAATATTTTATTTGATTGTAAAAATATGTTTACATTCTTTCCTTTTCTCTAAGATCAATGCTTTGTTCAGGTGTGTGCCTTATTGAAAGACAAGGTAAACTCAAGGCTTTCATTTCTCCCAAATAAACTAAAGATTCAGATTAAAGATCTTGCTCCAAGAGGAACTGCAAACTGGTATTTGAAGTCCTCAAGCACTGAGTCAAAGGGTTAGAGCATAATGTTGTTGGAATATCAAATCTTCTGAGCAATAAGCTTCAGGATTGTCCCAGATTTTCTTACAGTTGGGATATTTTGGTCAAGAAGTCTAGTTGAGCTGGAAAACCCTCCAAAGAGAAAAGCACAAGATTCCCACTCTCAGTTTTGTCACCTAGAACAATGCTATTAAAAAATGTATACCTTAGGGATCCCTGGGTGGCGCAGCAGTTTAGCGCCTGCCTTTAGCCCAGGGCGCAATCCTGGAGACCTAGGATCGAATCCCATGTCAGGCTCCCGGTGCATGGAGCCTGCTTCCCCCTCTGCCTATGTCTCTGCCTCTCTCTCTCTCTCTCTGTGACTATCATAAATAAATAAATAAATTTTTTAAAAAATGTACACCTTAAAACTGGTTATTCTTTTATTATAACTATAAAACTTTTAATTTCTCCTAAAGCCACCTCCCTCTCTGGCTGTCACTTTTAATTCCATGGTTTCCTCTACCTTTTCCTTTCTCTGGTCTATTGTGTTTTACTCATAGCCAAACAAAAAACAGCCAGAGTAAGAATTTTTAGTTACTCAGAGTTGTTAAATTATAAACTGAACCAGTCATTCAGGAAAAAAGTTATTTTTCTGCTTTTTCAGCTTCAGGCACCAGCTAAAGTTTTGAAACAGGTTATATATACTAACACTAACGTCATTCCAAGCTCTTTGTCACTGACATCCCCTCCCCATCTCTCCTTCATATTACTTAAGGATCACAGTTGTCTTTTATATTCAATTGCCTCCTGTCATCTTGAGTCATTTCAATGTATATTTTGACGAACCACCCAACACTCTGACCCCATCATTTCATGACATCCTCCACTTCAAACCCTTACTTCTGCTCCAGAATCCATTCCCATTGATCTTTTAATCAATTCTTTCACCCCTACCAATCTTTAGAAACTCTGCTCTTTGATCTCATCAGGCTCTCTATTGACTTCCTACCTCATTTTCTCAAGTCAGCCAGTCTCTTCTTGTCTTTACATTATTCCCAATCTTTCCTGGACCCAGGGGCAACCATTTTAGATAAATGTTCAGTATCACCTTAATTCCTCCATCTCCTTCTCCTGGATCCTTGTACAGATCTACAATCATTCAATTTACTGCCTCTGCCCCAGTTAGCCAGAGCCACATACAGTTTTGTAGCATGGACCCTGCACAGTGATGTCTTACATAAGATTGTTTAGGCAAAGAGGAGTGAGAAGCGCTGCTTGCCAAGCTCTAGGGGTTGCCTTCAATCCGTGCGAGGGTCTCATTTGTCTTATGCACACAACGGTCACTTTTGCTCCCCAAGACCTTTTTCTATTTCACAGACATGAATGGTATGAGCTAGTCATGGCCCACTGGGCAACTGAGCACAGTAGGTAAGAAAATAGAAACATGTTTTTATCCAATATGATTTCCTTGCAATTATCTGTCATTATTGACCACTCCTTGTTATTGAAACTCTTTTCTATATTACTCTCCAAAACATTACTTTATTCTGACCTCTTTTAAATTTCCTTCCCTGGCTCCTCTTCCTTAGATTGTCTAGCAAATGTCGGATGCTCATCAGGTTGTTCCCTTTATGTACTTCTGTTTCCTCTCTACACCTGTCTACACCTTCTGTCTGGGTGATTTTATTACCTCGCACGGTCTCAACTATTATATAAATGACATCCATATCTATTCTCCACCTCTGATTTCCCCTGGGTTCCAAATCCACCTTCTAATTGCCTACTGGAAGTTTTTACCTAACCATCCCATATGCATCAAAAATGCAGCCCGGGTGGCTCAGCGGTTTAGCACCGCCTTTAGCCCAGGGCGTGATTCTGGAGACCCAGGATCGAGTCCCATGTCGGGCTCCCTGCATGGAGCTTGCTTCTCCCTCTGCCTGTGTCTCTCCCTCTGTGTGTGTGTGTGTGTGTGTGTGTGTGTGTGTGTCTCATTAATGAATGAATGAATAAAATCTTAAAACAAAAAAACTCATCATGTCCAAAACTAAATTCAAAATTCCCCTAAGCCCCTATTTCCCTCTACTTACACTCCCTATCTTTATAAATGACTAGCCCACTCACCAGTTCCCTGAGACAGAAACCTCAAGGTCACTTTGGATTTACTTCTTTAACTTGGTTTCCAAATTTAGTCAATCACCAAGCCTGACTGATTGTCCTAATGAAATACTGTTCAAATCTATTCCCTTCCTCCTTCACTGTGCCTTTATATTCTTTTATCTAAACTATAACAATTGCTTCTTAATCCATATCCCTTTCTCCAGATTGTACCCTTTCAGATGTATCCTTTACTCTACAGAGACTGATCAGAGCACTGCCCTTCTGAAAATTCTTTGAGTGTTTAATGAAATCCCAAATCAACAGCATGCTTTAATTGCAATCATCTTTTACAATAGAACTCCAACGTACCTTTCAAACTTCCATTAGCCCTTTCCCCTACTCTGAAATTCTATTCTAGCCACATCAACCCACTTAGTTTTCCGTGAATGCATCATGAATGCTCATATGTTACTCATACATTGTCCCTGCCTATTCTGGTTCCTCTCCTAAAATGTCTATCACTCATTGTCTCCCTAACAAACAGAATCATACTCATCCTTAAATATCCAGCTCTAATGTCCCCCTCTCAGTAGAGTTTTTCCTGTTGTCCCTTCCTCCAGCTAAAAATTAACTGCCCCATCCTCTTTTTTCCTATAGCGCTCAGGGCTTTTGTCAGTATTTAATGTCTTACTTATAAATTGCACACCCTAGAAAATGTGAAACTATAATTTATTCAGGTCTTTAGAATCAAGTTTACCTAGGATACAATGAGCAAATCAGCCATTTCACCTCTAGTCTATGGTTTTCCAAATCCCTATTAGTTGTATGCTATGTTTTGGTGTTTGTTTGCTAAATTGTTAATTTCATGGTGAGGAATTGTTTTGGCAGGAGGAAGAGAAATTTTGGCTTTAATTATTAATTTTAACTTCTGTTTTTATTAATGTTGCACAGATTGCCCCAGCCCCCTGGGCAGTAAAAAAGAATCCATGGGGAAAACACAATTCATGCTATAGGAGAAAGTTCAATGTAGAATAGGACCTTATAGTACCAACATCAATTGTCTGAGGTGAAAGCAGAAGTGAACATCTCAGCGGGCAAGAATTAGACTCACTTTCAACTTCAATGTTTTTCATTCCAGTGACACATTTTCCCACTTGGATCAATCTCTTCTGGCTTTTCAGATATCACCACCCTAATCAAACTCTTCTTGCCATGCATTGGGATGTATCCTATCTCTTATGTACAATGCACCCCAACCCTACAGAGCTGATCTCTCAAATCCAGAGGACCCCCATATGTACCTTTATTCTTATCATATTCACTCCTTTTTTCCTCCATCTTCACAGTGTAACATTATGACTGTCATTTTATCTTCTACATTCCATGCTCATTATTTGCTCCTCTACTCCTGCACCCTTAATAATTAGTTAAGAAACTAAGAGAACTTTACAAAAGGAAGGACTTGGTCCTAAGTATAACATATCAGCTATTTGAGAAGAGATACCAGCTTATTGCCTCTGTAAATATAAGTGATTTTTTTTTCTAACTAAGATTTTCTGGATTTAAAATGATCACATGACCTGGGAACATGTCAGCAGATTATTGGTTTTCAAATGAAAGCTAATTCCCTTCAGGTCAGATTCTTTTTCTTTCTTTCTTTCTTTCTTTCTTTCTTTCTTTCTTTCTTTCTTTCTTCTTTCTTTCTTCTTTCTTTCTTTCTTCTTTCTATCTTTTTTTTTTATTTAAATTCAATTAGCCAACTTATGTTTGGCTAATTGAAACTAACTACATACTTAGTTTGAGATGTAGTGTTCAATGATTTGTCAGTTGTGTATAACAACCAGTGCTCATCAGGTTCTTTTTCTTGAAAGCTCAAGGAATCAGAGGTCCCCTGGGAGTAACTATAGTTAGCTTAAAAGGCTACAAAGGTTTATGTCGAACAGATAATTATACTCCTTTCCCAAAGAAATTTTCATTTCAAGCAGCTTTATGTCACAACTAACTCATCAATTTTCAAACAGCATTTCTAAGGTACTTCTTTTTCACTTCAGCTAAGCTTTGAGTTGGGAGTGGTATCTGAACTACAGTGACTCCCAGGTCCTTCTACAATGAGTGAACTCTTACTCCTGACTTTGACCAAGGAGCCAGATCCATGGAATGGAATGGAATGCAATGCTATGTTACTTCACTCTTCACTATTGCCAAATAAATTGTTAGCTTTGTCATGCAATGGCATTCCCCAGATTTATGTAAATGAGGGGGCTCTAATTTCACAATGTTAATTCAATCTTTTCAGAAATCATATCTCAGAGCTCATAATTTTATGTTATGACTATGTTGCATACAGATGAGGGCTCTGTTTTGCTTCTTGCCATTCCTGCAAACATTCAGCATTTCTTCAACAAATAGAAACATTACCAAATTACACTGCAGCTACCCAGTTTAGCTATACAAGCTGTTTTGTTCAATCAAAAAAGAATGCACAGAAATTCTGTTTTAAATCATATTCCTTGGTCCTTAGGTGGTTGATTTCGGAAAGAAAAACTCAACATGCTAAACTCTGCAACTGCACTTTTCTTTGTCAAATAGAAAACACCACTTTGTGCCTATATTTTATTAAACTTTTGCATAACCAGAAGGTAGCTTTTATATTAGCAGAGATTCTGTTATATGGAAAATTACAGTTGCCACTCAACCATCAACCTCATGCTGATTCTTCTTCCTCTTCTTGATGTTCTTAAACCATGATAAGCTGAAACTAAAAGACATACTTTAAGAGCCTAGGTACAATGAAACATTATAACCATGGAGGGAATTGCTGTTGCCACAATTTCAACAATTACATTGGCTTTATCTTTCAGGAAAAAAAATGTGGTATTTTTTTTTCCGAAGGATCTACAAAAGTTCTGCTGAAGAACCAACTGAAAATACTACACTTCCCTGAATTAACAAACGCTATGAAAACCATTTGAATCTGCAGCCACTGATAACCTCACCAAAGATTTTGGAATGACAATAATATGTCCAGTGCTTCAAATATGCTTTTTTTTATCCTGACAATGGATAAAAACCCCTGCTGGGGGTTGGAGGCATTTTCATAATTCTTCTTTTATAGATGAAAAAACTGAAGCTATAAGAAGTGGAGTAGCTGGCTTGAAAAAACGCAAGTAGAAGGTAATGGAGCAGGAAAATGGAATTCCGATTACTTGCACTATCATGCCAAAGAATTCCCTTGACAGTAACTTTCTGTGAGATATTTCTGCTCCCTCCCACTTTCAGATTATGATAATACATGACTAATCTTTCTTAGATCAATTTAATATACCAACCCTCCATAGAGCCAGGTGAATAATCACCATAAGGCAGCCCTGCCATGAATGAAAAGAATATCCTAAATGGAAGGGGCCTCTGGTCAGCTAACGATCTGTACTTCGTATTTAACAAAGAAGGAGAAGACACTTCGTGAAATCTCTGTCAAGAATTTCAATTTAAGTCACTAGTGGTTACATTTTTGACTGAAAGCTGGAAGAGTATGCCAGCTGAGAATTCCATAAAGAGGCCAACTGGTCCCATCGAGTCTCTTTTCAATGCTTATATAAGAGCCATTAAAAATTCTTATATGAGAAAAGGACCCAGTTCAGTGTTTCTGCACAAGATATTTCTTCTTCTGTTTTTTCCCCAGTAGAATTCATTTATACTATATAGTGTCTCATTTCTAAAGGTCTTAGCTGACCTGTCATATTACAGTGGCACTTTGTCAAATTGCCCATTTTTTTTTTTCAATTCTGCAGAAAGACTTTTTTTACTTAGCAAGGCTAATTTCTTACTCCTTGATTGTGGGTAAAACTTGGGGATAATAGGTTGAATAAGTTCAATTTCACCACTTTAAGTGCTGATGAACTCTTCTACCAACTCCAATTTCTTATTTCTTGATGGTGGGTGGAAATTGAAAAAGATTCTCAAGTCCCTCAATATCTGTATTATAAGAAGCTTCAATGTACTTGGTCTAAAGCAATTCTGTGTACTGTTTACAGCCTTGAACTTTGGCTACAGTTCAATCAGTGAAATCAGGAAAGTCCTCCCTGTATGGGCTTTCACAAATACACAAAGAACAGTAAGTTCCACCTGCTAAAGTTATAGCTCTAAACTAACCATCCTGAAACAGCTAGGAAAAAAAGTAAGAAAACTGTTGTGCTAAAGAGACAGATCTTTGCAGAAAACTCCATGAATGGTGAAACAAACATTGTGAACACTATATTACTAACACCAAGACTGTAGGGATGTTACAATGTACACCCATTTGCAAACAAAACTATAAATCAGTTAACTTCAACAGAAAATTATTGTCATTAAACCTTCTAATAAGCTATGGTTATGGCAGGTTCTACTTTAGCTTGATGGGGAACATAAGTTATACATGCCAGAAAACCAGTTGGAAGGGCCTCAAACTGTAAATTTGATACTACTGGGCTGTGTTTATTTGCAAAGAATATAAAGTGTACTTTCCACCCACAGTATTGCACATTATATGGGTCCATCAAACTCTCAGTCAGTTTGGTGTCAACACTGGAGGTCAATACAAATAGACTAGAAAATGCATATAGATATACAATTGGTATTTATAGTCATGGGAATTTTGAAGTTGAAGGATACATTAAAGATTATATGGTTCAGAGTTTCTGAAAACAGTTTCATAAACAACTAGTGTGTTAAAATGTGTTGTGTCCTTCATTATTCTCCCAAAGGGCATCCTTTGGTTAAAAGTTTAAGAAGAATTGGTTCAAAGTTAGATAGTTATCCTTACTACAGGACATTTGGAACACTCTAACTTGCCAAGAAAGGAATACACTTTGCAGCATTTTTTAAGCTGCTTTAACTACTAAGCCCTTTTTTTATAGAAACTGTCTAGGGACATACTTTTTCAAATGTCAATATAACTCAGTATCTCCATTTAGTTATGTACACCAAGGCAAAAGGCATGGTGATGGAGAGTTGATATTAGAACTCAGATCATTTAATTCCAAAAATTGTCCTCTTCTCTTAACTACAGAAAACCCCTCTACATTATGCAGCAGTCAGAGAAAGTAGAACATAGTGTTTACAGGTACCCCAGAGCCTGGCTTTCAAATCCCCCAGGTCAGTCACTCACCAGCTGTTGGCTTCAGTAACTTCATCTATAAAATGGAACTGATGAGAGAGGTGTGAGGGTTAGTGAGTTAGTATATGTAATGCACTTATAACTTAGCACTGTGGGTGTGTGATCTATTTATTACTATCTCTACTACTAGTATTATTATTAGCCATCATCACCCTTGCTTAGGTAAAAGTAATCAGTGGCAACAACAATTTCTGGAGACATATTCACACTCTCTGATGCATTCACCAGCCTCCCACCTCTCTAGTGATCATACTGGAAAGTACAAGAACTGCCCCTCAAATGTAACTAGTTGCCAAAGAAATAGAATCTTGGGGGAACCTAAAAATTTTGAGTTTTTTTTAAGATTATTTATTTATTTATTTATTTATTCATAGAGACAGAGAGAGAGAGAGTGAGAGAGAGAGAGGCAGAGACACAGGCAGAAGGAGAAGCAGGCACCATGCAGAGAGCCTGACGTGGGACTCGATCCAGGGTCTCCAGGATCCCACCCTAGGCTGCAGGAGGTGCTAAACCGCTGCGCCACCGGGGCTGCCCAATTTTGAGTTATTTTGAAAATTTTTTTAAAGAAATTTGCAAGTTTACTATACACAATAATGTAAAGCTAACCAGAGTTTTCTCAAAAGAAGATATTGTTTTAATTGGTTGTAATGTCAAAGCACCAACTTAATGATACAAGGCCATGATTATACTGCCTGGTGATCATTTTACAGTTCTTGGATAGAGTTCTGACCTTGTCGTTTAGAAAGTTCATTGGCATTCATAGAAAAACACTGAACTAATGAAATTCATATTAATAAAAAAAGTGATTATATAATTACTAAATAATTTTAACTAAAAAAAATATATATATATTCATTCCTGGCATGTACTTCTATGGTCCCCTCCAATAACTGCCTTTTTTTATTGTTTGTCTCTCCTGTGAAACCAAAAACTCCATGAGGATAAGGACTATGTCTTGATTGTTCAGTTATGTTCCCAGTAGTATCTTGCTCAGAACCTATCACACAGTAAGCACTCCATAGTTACTTGGGAAAGAAAGGAAGGGAGAGAAAAGGGAAGGAGGGACAGAGGAAAAGAGAAAAGGAAGGAGGGAGGGAAGGTAGAAGACAGACTGGCTGGAGGGAAAAAAAGGAAGGAGGAAGGAAGGAAGGAAGGAAGGAAGGAAGGAAGGAAGGAAGGAAGGAAGGAAGGAAGGAAGGAAGAAAGGGAGGAAGGAAGGGAAGAGGGGGAGGAAGAGAAAGAAGGAGGAAGGGAGTGAGGGAGTCAAGTACAAAGTCGAGAAGAATAAGCTGATAGCTAATAAACTAAATGAGGCCACAGTAAGCCTCTCCATCCTGATTGGACTAAAGATGAAGTCAATGAGCACACACCATACTCAACAGATTTTCAATTTCAACTCTTTGATAAATTTACTAATGTACACTTTGTTCTCATTATAAAGTTTCCCCCATCATAAATTTTTCCTGCCATAAGGCTCTTGGACCTTTACCCCCTACCTCATTACTTCTGCTCATATTAATTATCTACCTCCTGATGGCAGCATATTTCTAGGCAGACAAGTTCAGAACTCCCAGTGGCTGTGTTACAGGAAGGCTCTAATCTTGATACTTATAATCAGATGTTGGCGGGATGTCATCCTGCAGTGGAGGGCGTATGAGTGTTAAACTAATGTACTGCATTACTTTGCAGATTGAGTGAGACCTGTAATGAGTAACCTCAATCAAACTGAAAGAATTTCTACATTCTGAATTCACTTCTATAAAATTTTAAGAAAAATGAAGAACAAAATGGTAAGAGTGGAAATATTTAAATGAGAAAGAAAAAGGATATTACTGTTTTAGCCACAGGTGACATGACCATTTTCAAAATGATCCACATGCCATGAGAATACAGATCAAGAAAAATGGAACAAGCCATATGGAAAATAGAAGGAAGAAAATGGCAATGTGAGCAAATAATATAACAAAATGATAACTTGAATTATGCATGGACCAAAAAGGACCAGAAGCCAAGTAAAAGACATAACCAAAGGTACAAAGGCTATTTTGAGGACTGTGAAATCTCTTCTGTAAATTTGTAATTTGAGGACTGTGAAATCTCTTCTGTAAATTTATAAGGACACTGCCCTAGGGTTGCAATGCTGTAACCCTCCTTGTATGGACATACTACGTTATGTAGGGCTATCCCAAAGAGACCTGAAAGCCCTTGCAGATAGTAAACAATCGATCATTTGCTCTGTCAGACACCTTAATCAGAAGCAGCAATCACCCAAAAAACTAGATCTCAAGGGGAAAATCCTACGTATATTTTCTGCTAATGATGGAGACCTTGCATGTCTTGATCACCATTGTATCCTCAACATCTACAGCGGATGTCAGCAAACTTTTTTCCTACAAAGTGTCATATACTAAATATTCTAGACTTTGAGAACATAGTATTTCTGTCACAACTACTCAACTCTACTGTTGTAACACAAAAGCCGCCACAGACAATATGTAAACAAATGGGTATGACTATGTTCTAATAAAAGAGTATTTTAAAACCTATTTTTTTAAAAATCATGTAGCAGATAAAATTTGGCCCTGGTCTAGAACATTGCCTTGACACATGGGTATGTAAAAAATATTTGCTAAAGTCAAGAATGTTATCCTTCCTGAGACCCCACATCCTCTCTAATTGTGGCCTTCCTCGGCAATGTGACAAGCACCAAAAAATAGTTGAACCTACCTGCTAAAAGATTGTACTGATCTTGATGCTGAGGCACTATAAACATAGAACCACTGACAACCATATCCTCTGCTCTATGTCGTGTAGTAAAAATAGGATAGAATAAGCTCATTGATAGAAGGAGAAGCAAGTGGCAAAGACAGAATCTTGATTATGTTCAAACATTCTAAGTCCTGTGGTGGGGACTGCAATTCACCCCTGCTATCCTTTCTCTTATTCTTCCTTTCAGTGCAACAGAATTCTCAAGTTTTAATGGGACACATGGCTTATCAGCTAGAGACTAAAATTCCCAGCCTCCCTGGTAGCAACATGGCTAAATTCAGAAAGAAAAACAAATTGAACTCAAATAAATAAATATATATATATATTATGATATATATAATATATATCATAAGTTTAAAAAAAAATAGTCAAGTCCCAGCTTGCAGATAAAAAACAAAGAACAAACAAACAAACAAAAACCACCGGGTGAGTCAAACTGATGTGACCAACTTTTGTGGCACATTTTTATAAGGAAATAGCTTGCTCCCCCATTTTTCCTAATCCCAGGGATCTGAGTTTAGACCTGACAGGAAGTAATCCAGAATAAATCATGAAAAAAAAATAGAACATGCTTAGGTATGGTGGAGTCACTAGAGAGGAGGAATTTTGGACTCCTGATGATGTAGATCAGGCTACCTTCTCCCTCCAAACCTACTCTACTCACTCACACTTTTACATAAGAGATAAATAAATCTTGTATCTTGAGCCATGTTATTAAAACAGCTGAGCTGATATCTCAACTAATAAAATCCCTGAGGAACTTCCCCAAACTCCTGCCTTCCAAACCTTGATTGTTCTTCACTTCTGATCATTCTCAAAATTATCTTTTAAGAAGTCATCTTTTGCTTAATTTAGTCCCACGTGGGTTTCCACTATTTGCAACCAAAATATTCCTGGATAGTATAAGAAATAATGCTAGTGTCTAGTTGTTCCTCCATGAATAGATGTTGTCAGTCTTCACTGTCAGTCTTACAAATTTTTTATTATATGAATCAATGTGGCAATTTCCACACCAATACATTTTGCAAACTGAAGGCGACTGTCCTAATTCTAATGAAAGACTCTGTCAAAGTCAATGATCTCTTGAGGAAATTGTTCCTAAAGCAACAATTTTCAAACTATTCATGCACATTCCTCTAAGTCTTCAAGGGGTGTCTTCAAATAAAATAAAACCATGGTGATGTATTTAGTTTATGTGTGTTGCATGACCTTTAGAAAATATCTATCACAGGATTATATTGGCAAATGGAGGTTGTAAGCTGCACATACAATCACACATATACACAGAGAAATGAAAGCAAATTACATGGACAGTTAATCAGTTCCATAAACATTTAACTAATGTTTTGTCATATAAAATGTTTTATCATATAAATGTTCTATAATGTTTTATTATATGTTTTTATCATATACCTTGACCAAAAAAAAAAAAATCAACCCAATATATAATTATTTTCCTGAAGGAAACATTATTGAGTGAAAGCTAAAATTCTCCACTGAAGCTAAAAAACAGATGAAATATATAATTTGCGATAGTTAGAAAACAAAATCAATAGGAAGACAGGTTGAGCCAAAGGTATCAAAGTCTGTCAAAAAAAAAATTAAAGAGTGAGTTCAAAATATGAAAGAGAAAATATAAGAAATTGAAGGGGAAAAAAGTAGTGCTCAATAAATAACAAAGTTGGTATTCATTAATAGCAATGAGGTAGAGTATGAACAAGTCTTCGAAATCCAGATATTATCTGGATATTGAACCTAATGTTTAAATTATGCAACCTCTATTATCCTCTCCAATCAAAAAATAAATAAATAAGGAAATGAACTTAAACAATAAAAAAGAAACAATGAGTAAACTATTAAAATATACATGAATTCACAAAATTAGATCAGGAAAATTCTTATAACAATTATAAGTTGATGGTTCAGAAATTCCTGACAGTATATGTTACCTCAAGATAGGAATTTATATTATTTATCATTGTATCCATATGCCCTGGCACACTCTAGGCACTGAATTCACTTGATAAATAAGTGATGAATAAATAATGTGTTTACACAAAGCAAAATACAGGTAAGATTTTTATTAGAATCTTATTACAACTTTTATACTCAGCATTCCATTTTTTTTAGCATGTTGAAATTGGAATTTATTGTAATTTTACTTTTATGGTATTAAAGGAAGACAAATTATCTATATTTAAAATACATTTAGTTTATCTTATTTTCAGAAGACCATACTGTCATTTCTGACATTTTCTTTTTTTAATTTTAATTCCAGTATTACTTAACATACGGTGTTATATTAGTTTCAAGCATGCAATATAGTGATTCAGCACTTCTGTGCATCACCCAATGCTCTTCTCAACAAGTTATCTCCTTAATCCCCATCACCTATTTCACCCGTCCTCCCTCCCCACCCTCCCTCTGATGACCATCAGTCTGTTCTCTAGAGTTTCTTGTTTCTTGTTCAGTCTGTTTCTTGGTTTGTGTGTCTGTCTTTTATTTCTCCTTTGTTCGTTTGTTTTGTTTTTTAAATTCTACACACGAGTGAAATCATATGGTATTTGCCTTTCTCTGACCTGTTTCACTTAGCATAATACTTTCTAGCCCCAACCATGTTTTACATATGAGTTGTGTAGACCTACGAGATGTAACAGACCAAAAATTATTAGTGCCGATGACTTTTTAAAAAGAAAAAAGCAGTAAGTTCCAGGCAGAGACCGAAATAAGAACCCAAGTTTCCTGACCCCTGACTTATCACTATGAATTAATAAGATAATATAAAATATCCCTTTTATTCATAGATGCTATGCATACCTATATTCTGCTGGCTCTTAAGTTAAGAAAGAAAACAAATCATAGAACAAATTGTGTTTGAAATATAAATAGGTATCTTTGTTTTAAAAAATTTTTCATGGGAGCAAATAAAAAAGACAACTAAAATAGGGGAAGAAAGTAGTCTAAATAGATGGTGTCTACGGACAAGAAAAACTAAGGGAGTTAAGAACAATTAGGGCAGTTTGTCAATGACAGCAATAAACATGTTGCCAGTAAAGCTGGCAAATTTTCTTCTAAGTAGCAAATATAGAGAAAATAGTACAGAACCTTTCCTTTTTTATGTCACTCTATTGAGAATAGATATGAAATAATGTTTACCATTGTCAGTTCTTTATACTTATAAAATGAAATGAGGAACTGGCACCTATGTCTTAAATTTCCTATGTCCAACGCACTGCTTCCCTAATGCTACACTTGCCCCCTCTCCCAACTTCTCTACTTAAGTTGCCATCCCAGTCGTAGGTTAATGAACTGTTGTGGGGCTACCACAGTTCAAGGAAGAAAAAAAGGGAGGAGGGGGTGGAAAGAGGGAAGGGGGAAAAGAGAGAGGGAAACAGAAGAGAAAAAAAATAGTTTACTGGTTTTTTAGACCTCAGTACTTATCTTCATAGGAATACTAAAATACAGTAAGTGTTGGTATGTTTTGGTGGGCATATCAATAGTCAGTCCACCTTCTCCTCATGAACTTACTATTGCCATCATTTAAGTAACAAAGATGGTCAGGTTAATTATTGGAACATACTTGTCAACATCCCTCTAGAGAGAAAATAAAAAATGCTGAATTGCAGAACCAGTGAATACCTCCACCAGAAAAGCACCGACTTTCAAAAAAAAAAAAAAGAAAAGCACCAACTTTCAACCAACTGACTGCCAGGAGGATATAATTGGGTTAGATAAAGTTCAAAAGATAACAGAATTTATTATAATATTGATTTAAGAGAATAAAGAAGCAAAACCATCCCTTTAAGTAAAGATTCCTACAGTAGTTTTCCCTACCACAGCAAAATAGGTTTCAAATAACAGAATATAAACCTTAATAAGCAATTGCTCCCATAACCACTCAATGCTCATAATATATCTAGAAAGGTCCCCTCAGGAGGAAAAAAAACAAAACAGAAGGGAGTACAACTTTGGAAGGGAAGGGATTTGTTTTGATTTTGGACCCATCATCAAGAAGACCACTTAGTGCCGACTGTAAAAGCAGAATGGGTCGTAAGCCGAGGAAAGTATGACAACTTTGCACTGAGACGTCATGCAAAAAGCCAATAATTAACCAGTAATTTTCATCAGCAATTTTTTCCCTATAAAATACCAAACTAATTCAATTCAGACAATTAGGTTATTCTTATTCTTTTTATATACTTGTATCTTCTTTTTACTGGGAAAGACAGAAGCTTATGATGACCAAAAGAATAGGCTGGAATAGTATTTCCAAAGTAAGAAACAACAGCTCTGTTTGAGAAACACTGCATATAATATTCCTCTACTGGAGATCTATAATCCATACAAGTATGCCAAAGGCTCTGAGAAGTCCTGCAGTAAAAACCATATTTAAATATATTTGACCTAACATTTGCCAAACTTTTTGACACAGGATCTCTTTTGTATATAAAACTAATGTAACTTACATCCTCTGGATCTAGTATTTCACAGCACATACTTTGAGAACTACTGAGTTGAAGGGTTCTTGATATATAAAGCTTGCCGATGTCTTCAAGAGAGAATAAGCTGGCTTTTCATTCTTTCCAGTACCCAGCTTGCATGTCATTTTTATGGTGTGGTGAGCTTGAAATTGTGAATGTCAATTTAATCATCTAGCAGGCATGTTAGAAACAAATAAACTGTAGCCTTTGCAATGCCCCTAGATAATGTTTACTTGATTAAAAGCAATATAGCCTTATAATAAGAGAAAATTTAAGCTACTTTATTATATTTGGAACAAACTAAAGGGAATTTAGATTTTCACATGAATTATGTTTATTAACACAGAAATTTCATCAGAAGAAAGTGAGGTCACAGCATTGGTATCATCATTTACTAGCCCTGAGGGAATAGCATTTGACTCCTCGTTCCATTAATGAGAAACTGATGACAGTGAAGTCACCAATACATTTCAATATTCTCAATTGCTGCCTAACCCCCGTTGATTATATTATAGAACTTGGGGAAGATCTAGAAGCTCCATGAAACTTCACAGCTCCATCTAGGGAGCGCGATGTGGGACTTGATTCCGGGACTCCAGGATCACGCCCTGAGCCTAAGGCAGACGCTTAACCGCTGAGCCACCCAGGCGTCCCTAGGGAACAATTTCTTAAGTAAGAGAGGAAACCTGGAAATCATAGAGGGAAAATTAAACCTATTTGACTACATGAAGAATTTAAAATTCTATGTGAAAAAATATGCCAAAAACCACAATAAAAAGACAAATCAACTTGGAGAAATATTTGCAACACATTTAAGACATACAGGGTTAGAATGTCATATATATATATATATATATATATATATATATATATATATATATATATATAAAGAAACTAAGAAAAAAGAAGGAAACAGAGAAAAAATCTAACAAGAGTCTAAGGGAAAGCAAATGGCTAATAAACATGGAAAGCTACTCCATCTCACTACTAACTAGGAAAATGTAAATTATATTCAAAATGTACTCCTTTCTTCACAAATGCAATTTGTGAACTGTAAAAGAGGGCTACTATCCTGGATGAAAGAAAATGCACACTCTTCCATATTTTTGGAGGATGCCTGAATGGCAGAAGCATTGGTCCTAAGGATGATACAACATTTTGGAAAGTTATTTATAATGTTTATGAAAATGATAAGAATGTGTTTATTTTCTTAGATATTCCAGTTCTGAAAAATCTACTCTATCAAGCAAAAAAGCACTGGTACATAAGAATATCTATATGAGGACATTTAATATAGCATTAATGGCAATAACTATAGAAGTGGAAAATATGTAGTTATCTAACAGTAGGGAAGGAAATTTATAAGATTATGAAGTCATTTGTTAAATCATCCGGTTCTGTGTCTATTGGCCTGAGGAATAGCCATGATTCACTAACACATAAGCTTTACGAGGACAGTACGTTATCCATCTTGCTGATCATATTCCCAGTGCCTAAAACACTGCCTGGCTATGCAATGGCAACTTCTGAATGGCTATATTTTTAAACAAAATATAACTGTAAAGAATAACATATAGTATTTCAGCTTTGTAAAAATATTAAAACATGGATATATATATACATTATATATTTTTATATATGTGTGTATGTATGTATCCATGGAAATGGAAATATAAATGCATCCTTGGCTGTTAGCACTGGTATTCTATTTAAGGAAATGGGGGAACAGAGAGAATTATTAGCTTTCCATTTACAAAGGCTTTTTTTTTTACACTTGTTATAACAAGAATGCATTTACGTTAGTAAGTTTCTTCTAACATAGTAATGAAAACTCTAAAAGGATAAATCTAAAAGGTTTGTTAAGGACAACTGATAAGAGGTGATAGACAGGACAATTCAAATTATATTCTTCGTGGATGTTTTCTGCAAGCCCCCATTGGATCTATCAGTTCCACAAAGACTAGTTTAAACAAAGAATGATCTATACCACAGAGTTGATGAGCAAATGTCTGGTTGCTACTACACATTTGTCAGGCTACTCTATTAAGGTAAGCAAATGAGCAGGAAAATAAAAATATAGATCATCCTTCCTAGATAATACACAAAGAGAGCCACCGAGGCTGTGCAAATGAATCCTTGTTTTATCTATTCATCTTGCTGTTAATTATGTGGCTGAAGATTAGAAATGAGTTGTTAGTGTCTTACATGCTGGCAGTACTCTAGCCACTGTGGAGAAAGGAAAACACAACACACTGAGATTACCTTAGCACGGAGAAAAGGGGTAAGATGGAGGAGACAGTCTTGTCTGGTTATTTGCTGATCACTGCAGAGATGAAAGACACATGTTTGGAAAAAAGTCAAAGAAAGGGAGAATAAACAGGCAACTCAGACAGTTGGAACCTGTTAAAAAATAAGAAGCTTGGTGACACTGCTTTTGGATAGAATAGCAATTAAATAGGGAAATCTTACTTGTCCTACAAAATATTGAATAATTTTAAGAAAAACTAAAAGCAATGCAATGTCTCTATCTCAGAAAGAATGCGGATAGACTTTTAAGCATTTTAGAGACAATATCTCTGGGAGTTCAATTTTTTTACTTAGTACTGCCAAAGGGACAACATTAATCTGTTCTAATTAAAGATCTCCTCAAAAAGATCACCGCCACTTTACTCCAATAAAAATCTTGTCATAAAAATACAAATTAGAAGTAAAAGTTGAAGTGCATCGTTTCCTTATAATGTTTTTTATTTTATCAATAAATTAATATTGTTAATGTCATTCATTTTCCAAGAAGATGACATGAGGATTTATGCTGCACTTTGAAACATTCTGCTTTCATCTTAGGAGGAACCCAGTTTAAGCTTTGAAATATGTATGCTTGATCGTGGGCTTCTAGCCAAGGTGCACCTAATTAATCGGAAGATCAAATGTGTGCTCAGTGGGAGGCACAACTACAAAACCGCAGGTGGTAGCCAACGGCTCCATTTAATAAAGGTTGCACAAACAGAGTGCTGTGCTAGGGCTCCTGTCACCTGTGTGCGACTCTTCTGCCATTTTGTCATTGCCATGAGAACAGTTACTGTGTCATAAAGAGATCTCAACCTTCCCATTCCACTGAAGTTTAACTTTCTACTCCGTAAAGCAACTCCATAACATGCTGGAGGATATAAAATCTGTTTGTTTAAGGTTTTTGTTATGATTGCTATTGTTGAATTTATTACTGGCTTGTCCCAAGAATATAAAAACCCAGGATTCTGTTAAATAACTAGTGTTGCTAGTTAAGGGCACAGATTTTAGAGTGAAATGGAACTGGAGTCAATAATTATAAATTAGCTCTGCTAAATATTAGCTGTGTGATATTTGAGAAGTTAGTCTCTCTAAACTCATTTTTTGCTCCTCTATAAAATGGGAAGAATAGTATCCACCTTGCAGGATGCTATAAGGATTAAGTAGGATAGCATGTGGAAAGTCATTGTGTATAGAAAGCATTCAATGGTAATGAAAAAACTGGAAATGAGGCAGTCGAGGGGAGAAGAGTCATAAATTTTCTCCAGATGAAGGTTTAAGAAAGTCCAAGCACTGTAAACACATTTTTACTATGGATTAATTTCCCAAGATCATAATCCCTTAACAGTCCCAAAGGATCTATTTCTCAGTCCTAAATCCTAAATGCATGGAAAGGTTTGACAGATCTGGGAAAATAAGCAAGTGCTTTTAAGTGATTATTCTTTCAAGTGTCTGCTTTGGTGTACTGTTATTTCATATCTGTTTTCATTTGCTCAGGAAAAGGTATAACAATAGAAGAAACAGAAGTAAAAGAATATGAACTGTCATTCCCTATTGAAAATTAGCAAAGATCTAATTGATATATGAAAGCCAACAAATTCTACCCGGGCCACTAGATTAAGAAAAAGTTACTAAAACTGGCTTTCTTTTTAGTTATCTGCCAGAGGGCACAGTACTCTGCTTTTATGCTCTATGAATTATAAAGTCAGGATAAGAAATACATGGGATCAAATTCTGACTGCATCAGTGACTGTGGCCAAATCTAATTTCACCTCTATGTTCCTCAGTTTCCACACTGTAGAAGCAGAGCTATAATAATACTACCTCATTTGAGTGGACCATGGAATCTGCATATTTAGTCATCTCCTTGATGATTTCTACACACACTAAAGTTTAAAAACTACTGCCCTAAAGTAATGCCTTTAAAAATAGTCATAAAATAGCAAATAAAATACTTCTAATACTCAAAGTAAGTGAGTTAATGTGCCTTTACTG
This sequence comes from Canis lupus dingo, assembly GCF_003254725.2. NCBI lineage: Eukaryota > Metazoa > Chordata > Mammalia > Carnivora > Canidae > Canis > Canis lupus. Next base: position 50,011,842 of record NC_064255.1, on the reverse strand, counting down.
AATCATTATCCTGGGCACACTCAATAGCTAAATCTTTGACTATAAATAGGATACCATGGCATATACGATATGTTTTATGATGTGTGCATACGTGCATGTGTGTGTGCATCTGTGGGCATGCAAGCATAGGCATGTGCATCATCAGCAAGATGAAAGAAAGAAAGAAAACACCCACATGATTCAAAGTTGGATTTTTCCATTAAGTGCCTGTTGGGTGTGACTACATGATAACACTTGTGAATATGATACTAATGATGTAGTTGCCTAATGGACTTGACACAAATAATGCAGAAAATTACAAATAATGCAGACTCAATTACCACTGAATGCAAGCAAAAAGCAACTGAAGATGTAACACACTTCATTCTATGTTATCCCCATTCCTCTACTCAGTTAAGCGTAAAGCTAGAGAAATTTCCTTTTCGATTATTTTTCATGTCCTCTGAAAGGCATATCATTTTCTAGATTCTATGACTCATCCCAATATAAGGGCCAATAGTTATTTTATAATTTTACATAGCCCAACCTCCATCATGAAGGAGACAAAGGCAGCTATACTGGTTGGGGGCAGGGGAGGAGAAATTCACCTGCCTACATGCTTATTGGAAGTGAGATTCAGGGTGCCTGAGTTGTTCAGTCAGTTAAGCTTCGAACTCTTGGTTTTGGCTCAGGTCATCATCTCAGGGTTGTGGGAAAGAGTCCTGTGTCAGGCTCCTTACTCAGCAGGGAGTCTGCTTAAGATTCTCTCCCTCTCCTTCTGCCCTCCCCCTGCCCGCTCCATCTCTCTCTCTTCTCTCTCTCTCTTAAATACTAGATAAATTTGTTTTTAAAAAGTAAGATTCAGTGATAGGCATTTTTAATACATATTAACTCAGTTTATGATTACCCTATAAAGTACTGTTATCTACATTTAAGGATAGGAAGCTAGAAGCTCAAAGAGTTCAGGAAATTTGAATAAGTCACTTAAGTTGGTAAAAAGACACAGGAGGATTCAAACCAGATTTGTCTGATTTCTAAAATTCATGCTTTTTTTAACCATCAGAAATAAAGCCAGGCAGGCCTATTAAAATAGCAAAAGCTCTTTGTTCCAAGCAACAAAACCAGACTTGGCAATAATGGCAAAGCAGGACTTTACTAAAAAACAACTGGCAAAAAAAAAAAAAAAAAAAAAAAAAAAAAACTGGCAGTTCACAGCATCATTAGGAAGGCTGGAGAACCATGCTGAACCTTTGCAGAGGTACTGTCTCATCATATCACAGAGCTCATCCAGTAAAGAAACAGCCCCACAGCTGGCATGGACAGCAGAGGCTGGAGCTAACATCACTGCAACAGATGCCCTGGGAACCCAGGTTTGCTGCTGTCACCACTACTCTCAAGAGCACTCCCCACAATCCCTGCTTGTCTGCATGACTAAACTCCCAATTAGTCAGCCCTTGCTTCACACATTGTCTCATTTAATGTATTATTATGCATTATTAGTTTTTTTTTTCCTCACACAGGCTCTATGCAGACATATTCTCATTATCCTTAACTTCCAGACCAGGAGCTGAGGTTCAGATAGGTTGAGTGATTAGCCCAGGATACAAAGCCAGTAGGTGGTAGAGCAACTTAAGTTCCACTGTTAATGACACGCTTTAGTTAAAGGTTTACCATATTGTTGGAATAAAAATAAAAAATCTGGCTTATCAAATCCCCTTTCTGAAAACCAAGTCTGGCATTGTGCATCTAAATGATGGAGCTCAGGTCATATGATCATGCACATAGTTTGAGAGATGCTGGGAGAGCTACTCTGGAATTTTCAGGTTTCTTGGTGACAGACCCAACTATGCTCACAGAAATTACAAACATAGAGAGTGGGTTTAGATGTGGACAACTGAAAAAAAATGGCAAATGTCTATCACAATCTACCTTTTTAGTTGCCTAACCCCAAAATATATCCTTCTTTCCATATTTAAACATCCACCTCCTAGCATTCTCCCTTCTAACATACAACTATTATATAACCAAAATATATACTCATCAGCTAACCACACCATTATCAGTTATTGTATCTAGAGTTGAGTACAGAATTGCCAGATGATAATGGTATTTCATCTAGGTTTATTTGATCCAATCTTATTATTCTATAACCCGTGGGCTTGCCTATATAGTCAACCACTACCAACACACTCTTCATAGAAAACTGGGAAAAGGAAATTAATATAAAAAAATTTAGATTGTTGGGCAACCCCGGTGGCTCAGTGGTTTAATGCTGCCCTCAGCCCAGGGCCTGATCCTGGGGACCCTGGATCGAGTCCCACGTCGGGCTCCCTGCATGAAGCCTGCATCTCCCTCTGCCTGTGCCTCTCTCTCTCTGTGTCTCTCGTGATTAAATAAATAAAATCTTTTAAAAAAATTTTAGATTGTTAAGATTAGTAAAAATACACCATATAAGCCAGGATAGACTCAATTGCACTACAATAACAAACAACCCCAAAACCTCAGGAGTTCCACCAATGAAGATTTCTCATTCACACTAACCTATCTATTATAGGTTAACTGCAACTCTCTCCAAGAAATGTTTGAAATCCATGTTGTTGCGATACCCTCTATCTGAAATATTACTGATCTCATGGCAAATGGAATGGAAAATACAGAGACTCATACACTAACTTAAATTTCTGCTAGTATGAATTCATATCACTTCTCACTTTTCACTGACCAAAGACATTAATAGGTAAGTCTGAAGTTAGTGGGGTGGAAAAATTTGTTTTCTCTCCCCAGGGAGAAGTAGCAAATACATGGGAATAATAATACAAACTCCCAGACCCACAGTTTTAAGTCCTGGTCACAGCAAGAAAGATAAGATGGATGTTTCTGTATATGATCATAAGGCCACAGTTTGTATTTATTATTTCTTTTTCCCACTTTCCATTCCATCACTGCTTTGCATGCAACCAGCACTTTAGACTGTTGGGATTCTTTTTTTTTTTTAAGATTTATTTATTGATTCATTCATTCATTCATTCATGACAGACATAGAGAGAGGCAGAGACATAGGCAGAGGGAGAAGCAGGCTCCCTACAAGGAACTTAATGTGGGACTCGATCCCAGAACCCCAGGATCACGACCTGAACCAAAGGCAGACACTCAACCACTGAGCCACCTTCGTGTCCAGACTGTGGGAAGTCTTAAACTGACAGGCTTTATATGATAAGAAGCACAGGGGAAAATCTGGGTTCCCTCCATTCTCCCCTCTCTCCACTGTGTAGCAGCAACCATATTTAAACCTTGATAATCAGGATCAACCATCATGGCCAACACCATGCCCCTTTTCTATATGTTCTCCAGTAGAACAAAGAACTAAAAATATCTTAGCTTCCAAATTATTGGAACAACAGCAGTAATGCTAAGTGGAAATATTGCCTGTGTGGGTAGAAGACCTCTAAACCACTAAAATTCAGAATCACAGGGACAGTTAGGAAATTTTTTATAAATGGATCAATAGGCATAATACAGAGATATAACCCCTCCCTCTTTTACTCTTTGTGTCTAGATCTGAGTATTCTAACAACTGAAGAAATAACCCCATGTATTGGCCATTGAATACATAAAACACAACCTGTAGATCAGTACCTTAAACTTATAAGAGGTTATCTGCTAGCTAATGCTGTAGCTGCATCTCCAATAGGCTATTTCTTGGTTCTAGATGATGGGAGAACATACTAAATCCTGTGACTACCACAGGTATTAGCCCATTGTCTTGCTTCTTTCATTGTAAACAATTACATACTGTAAAGACTATGCCTTTGTTCTTTCACTGTGATGGGAGCTCCCCAGTAAGAAGCAGTTTTGATTGTAATAATGCTGTATAAAGTATTAAGGAAGGCTATGAATGTTGAAAGAACATGCCAGAATAGGAAGAAATTTAAAATCCACAATATCTGTCTATTCCTAAGAGACATATTACTTCCCCTAATAATAGCAGGACCACCAGGGACATATTTTATCAGAAACTCAGAATTGAACTCTGACACTAGCAGTGAGAGTAGCTGAGTGAGATTTGATAAAGGGCAAGAGATCCTGGTAACTTCATGCATAGCCACCATCCTCTTCACTCATGACAACTTTTTTTCAAGAGCCCAATAAAAAAGGTATATCAAAATGGCTAGGGAAGAAGGCTGCAGACAGGCATGGATAAATGATCTTGTCCTTGTTATTAACAGCCTTCTTTTCAATGAGGTTCTTCTTATGAACAGCCCATGGGAGGTGACGGAGATATAGATAGATATAGAGATAGATAGAGGATATAGGTATGGATATAAATAGATATAGATACTATAAAACAAGCCCAAGAGGTTCACTTCCATTCTTCTTCAAATTTTGTCACCAGTCCTCCAAACTCATTCCTTCCAAATCTCTGATCATCTAACAAAATCATTTGCTACTGTCCAGGAATAAATATACATACTTATCTCAGGACATACTCCCTTTCTGAAGTTAGATAATGATGTACATTATTAAACTCTGTTCACTGAAAAATTTTCTTATTTCATTGTTCTTCAAAGGCACTATTGCAAGACAATATCATAGTACACATAAACGATGCCATCATATTGATTAAAGTCATCTATAAAAGAGGCTCAGATGTTTTCTTTCTCAACCAATTGTTTGTAAGGAACCCACAAGGATGCTATAAATATAGTTTGAGAGAAAGGAGACTGAAGGATCTAACAAATACCCCAGAAGTATAATCATCTTCTCACACATCTTAGTTTGCCTTCACTATCCACTCAGGCCCAGTCCTATATATCTCATTTCAATTGACAAAAGAGTATTGCTGAGCATTCCAAATTTATGCCTTGTGATCCAGATAACACACAGTTCAAAACGGGCAGCTTGCATGGTTATGCCCTTGCTTGGTCACTTTGAGTCTTTGGTCACACTTTAGTTTCTGTCAGCGTCCATTAACAAGGCAAGATCTGTTTTTCAAAGAGACAATAATTATTTACTGGAAACAACAACAACAACAACAATAACAACAAGCATGGCTTTGTTCCAAAACTGTAGGTATTTCTACTCTGATTCTTCTGTCTACCACAGGCTCCAATGAACATTTCAATTTGTTTCAGACACTTTGACCACTACTGATTGGATACACCAACCAGTGAAAGTTGAAAGACTTGCTTATACTGAAGTTTAGACCAGCTGGAATTGTATCTTTTTCTCTAGACACCACAAAAAACACCCCAGCAGCTTCTGTAAATGAGTCATATGTGGTATATATTGATTCCCAAGATGCAAAGAAGCCCTTCAAGCATGACTTTTGGTTTATCGATGAGGAGAGAAAAGTCTAGCGACTCATCTTTCCAATCTGAAAGCATTTCCAGAAATCTCGCAGACCACTAGAGCTTCAAAAATTTCACTGAAGTTGTAGACCCCTGTATTTTGAGAGATTTCTCTTTGATCCTCTAGCAGTCATGTATCTTCTCAAGGCATCTGTTCTACATGTCCTACCAGCATCATGCCCTTAATTATAGTACGCCAACATGATTTCCTGCAGGATAATTGGATAATAAAAGTTCCTGAAAACTACATTGTGGCACAGAGCCGAAGAGTTGATATAACTCTAAAGCAAAAATTATGAGGGCATATAGTTACCCTTATGAAGTGAAAGCAAATTTCTGGGTACTACCACTGTATTGAGATAGAGAAAACAGTGCAGTTAAAAACCTCCAACTCCTGCCATCCCTCATGTAGACCAGACATTTAATGTAAGACACCAAAAGTGGGGGGCAGGGGGTGGATGTTCCCTGATCTTTCATCTCTGTAACTCTAGCATGCTTTAGGGGACAGATGGAAACACGACCACTTCTTCTCTCTCACACGGCTGGGCACAGGTAGAAAAAGCAAATGTTATAAAAAGCAAATGTTCCCTTGCTTAATACCCTATAGCTAAGAGTTCCTCCCTTGGTGTGACAGCTTCCCTTAGTCAAAACCTCCAAGTGGTAGGAATCCAGTTGCTGGTTCACTTGTGTACTGGTTTACATGTATACATTCTTAGAGAGTCACACAGGCTGTCTCACTGCATAGTTCCCTATAGTGAGAGTCCAGCTCAATCTCTTACATTTGACCTCAGTATCCTCCATTTGTGATACAGCCCACCCTCATTTGCTGCCAAGCTCCCTTAAATATGGTTCGAGTAGTTCAAGCTCAGCTATCTCCCATGCTATTTACTTGATATTTGCAGAAAACTAAAGTATCATTATACTACCAAATTTGGGGAACACAGTCCTCAAAGAGTCCATGAAAACTCTGCCAAAGACCTTTAACGTAGGTGTCCCTAAACTTCCCATGTGATTCATCTAAAGACTCCTTTTGCTAGGCTTTGCACAGAGGTAAGTATACCATATTGCCCCCACATTGCCACCACTGCTCCAAGGCTGACCCTAAAGGTGCTTTCTACACTCTCCAAACTTTTTATATGGGCTCAAAAAAGGGTGACTGGAATGGTGGCTCATGGTAATTCTAAACTCCTTATTAAGCCCTGTAGATGCAAGTCTGGCCCCAAAATGGTAGTTTGTTTTTGTTTTTGTTTTAATGTGAAACACTCAATCTCTGTTATTTTCATCTATAGGTCCTAATGTAAATTGCTGGGCAACAGGAAACATCCTTGTGCAGAGGAAGACAGACAGACAGAAAAAAGAATCATAAAGCTTTTATTGCAAAACAAAGCAACCTAGATAAAAGTTAAATGTAATGATTTGGTTTTTATTATAATATTTAGCACTATTAATAACAAATGTTTAATTTGTTCTAATAGGCTAAGCTCTTTAGATATTTCACCTCATCCAATTAAATGCTATTAATTTTATCACCTCCATTTTACAGATGAGGAGACTGAGACAGAGGAATTAAAGTAATTTGCCAAACAAGGTCAGACAGCTTTCCCTAAGAGCAAATGACCACACAGGGTCTAAGCTGGATTGAAAGCCTGTTGGTGGTCTCTTTTTTGATTAGTTTTTTAACTTGTATACTAATGTACATATTTTGAACTCCAATATGCCACAGAAGCACTGGGAAGCAGAACTCCCAGCAATGCCCATATATTTTGCATATGATAGTGTTGTATACTTTGAATACATTTTTTTCTTCTCCATTCCTAAACAAAAACATATCTACAAAATCTACATAATAAAAAAAAACTGCAAAGTTTTGATACACAGGCTTATTATGAACATATTTTCTTCCTCTTTGTATTCACATGTTAATAGACTTGACCATGCTGATTCAACTGTCTCCCTCTTCCAAGTGGAGAAAAGGAAGAGATGAGGAATGAAGAGACTTTGTATCCAGAACTCCCATTGTCTCCTTAACCAATAGCCTGAGACTGAACGCTGAATAAACTTGACTTGATTTCCCTGGAGTCATCATCTTCCCCAACAGCCTTCCTGGGTAAGAGAAGCCGATGGCAGCAGCAAGCTCAATAACATGACACTTGGCACACATTCCAAAACTCTCTGATTGCCCAAGGGCATACAGCACGGCCTTGAATAAATGCAGATTGAACTAAGGACTGCACTTTCTTAGTTCCTTGCCAAAATTTGCTGTCTTTTGAAAAATATTGTAAATGTAGGAACCTGCAGTCCCTATTACCATTAAATCTTCCACAAAGATTTAGGCTTGCTGAAGATTTCATTTCTTAATAGTCTAGTTACCAATTTTTGAAGGAGGGCGGGGAGTAGAATTGGGAATTGATGAAGAAATTCTGATAGAAAGAAGAGGAGGAGGAGGGAAACCTTGTTAAGTAATGACATGATTAATACACTCCAGCCTTTGATTTCTCCAGTGAAAATTCCATGTTCTCCATTGTTTATCTTTGAGTATAATCTTAGTTAAACGGAGCACAGTCTTTAACTATTGTAAAGATTGAGATGAGCATAATTCTCCCCCAAAGTTCACACAGTGCAGGCAGCTGGGTACTACTTTGAAAGTCATCAAAAATGTGAAGAATAAAATACTTAAAACCATCTATTTTGTTGATTCAAGCTTATTCAACCTTTTGCTAGTGGGAGCTTTTACTGTACACTTGAGTTGCTTGCTTGATAGTATTTGCCTCCAGTGAAATCCTGTTTGGGAACTCATATTCTTTTATATGCTGAGATCCAAACTGTTTTGAACAGGGCTAGCTTCATTAAAATGATTTCCTACCGTCACACAGTGACCTAAATGACAATTGACTTTTGCCTTCCATTAGCAGAATGCATTCAGATTTCATTTTCATGTATGAATGCAATTCATGCTTCATATCATGTTATTTTAAACAATACTACAATGTAGATTCATTAACAGTGCTTTAAGATCTATTTCCACTGTTAGTATCTTTTAAAGGATAAACTATACAGGGAGTCCTATGCCCTTATACATTTTAATTCTCAGAAAATGCACCACAGCATTTAAAGACGATTAGCCTTATACACTCAGTGCACCATAAGCTTCTGTGGGAATGTGTTATATAATCAGAAACAAAGACTTTCTCTCTCTCTCTTACTGCCACGCATTATACAATACACAGGAGCAAGAGTTGAACAGACATAAAAATGTCTTTCAAACACTGATTAAACAGCAGTAAATCCTTAAAATTATTTCCCAATATTGTTACACATTTTTGGTTTATCCTACCTCCTACACTAATTAATAACAACAAACCTCTCATATCAGCCAGATGGATGACTCTAAGATTAGTCTGAAGTTTAACCTCAATTAGAAATAGAAGACAGATTTTGAAAATAAATAAGAAACATTCCTTGATTCTCCAGGTCCTTCATTCCTCCTCTTTTAGTTCAGTTTTTATTTTCTTACAATTCGGGGACAGAACATGTTACTGCTTCTGAACTCTTGATGAATACAAAAACCCCACAATGGGTATTTATTGGATCTAACACATGATTAATGTGGTGAATTGCATGTAGTCCCAACCTTTTAAATCTCTCTGAAGGATTACATTTCTGTCCACAGGCATGTCACTGTTAAAAAATGAGCCACCTAATAAAAGAACACACAGTATATTAATATGTAATTTCTTTCCCAGTATGAATGCTAATTACTGACAGTGCAGACCTTATGCTTGCTCCTTGATATGGATCGACTTTCTAGCTCTCTTGGTTTGTGTCATCACTCTTTCCACTCTCATTCACACACATTTTCATTTTAAAGGCTCATGAAGATAGGCAGGAGGGCTATTTAGTGTTTTTCTGGATCTAACACAATTTAGCTTGAAAACTTGTAAAGGGGGTAGAGGGGGGAGTGCATTCTAATGTAATTCCAGAAATTAATTTGGTTTGCATGAAAAGAAATGTCATTATGTTAAATAATTTGCCTCTTGAAAGTACTTTCTCAGTTGCTTTCTGGCAGTCTTATTAACCTGTAAAGATAATTCACTTGCCTAACATTTTTTTTCCTTGTTAGCTTCCAATTGAGCATTATGTAAATGTGGGGTTTCCACAAATTATAGGATCCCCATCCAAATGTTCAAATCTTCATTTCAATAGTTGTTTTCAGTTTGGGTTTTGTATTGTTTTGTTTTTTAACCAGACTCTTGTAGAAAGGAATTATTCTCACAAGAAAAATATACAGCCTTTATTGTTTTAATCCCTCCCTTATAACTGTCTTTCTTCATCAAGCCCTTATACTTACTCCACAGTCTATATCCCACACACTTCTATATCTCACTAGGAAGAGTTTTAAATGACGTATTATAAACCTCAAAGGCAAAATCTTTGCCACTTATTAGTCCTTCAAACTATCTGATATCAAAAATATATACAAAACTCTTTGAGGACTTCCTCTTTTAGAATTGTATTAAATTCATCTTTCCTCTTCTAGTGCCTAGCATGGTGTCTGAGATACACAGAAACTCTAGGACTCCATCTCATCCAGCACTGAACTTTGAACTATTCAGGCATGCTTATGACCATATATACGACCATCAATTTAATGAATACTCAAGTTAAACCAGTTATCTATTATAAGTGGCTTAAAAAAATCAAACTTTATACTGCTTTGACTAACATGCACCTTTGGGGGCAGAGAATGAAGCTGACCTCATATATTTCTAAGATTGAGAAAAGCGACAACTATAACACCTTGACCTTTCATAACTAAAATTTTAAGTTAATGGGATCAGAGTTCAGCAAATTATGTAAGGGTTTTCTTTAAGGGTCAGGGAAAAAAAAAGAAAACTCATTATGGGGATGCCCACGATTTAAAGTAATAGCAGTGAAGAATAAAAGATGCAACATGATGCCTGGAAGCTGAGAAGCCACACAGTGCCTGTGTAAGGACATTTAATGGCAATACTTGACAAATAATAATACATTGACAATGGAGATAAAACAAAGTATGTAAACTAAAAAAACTTGTCTTTGAGTAACTTCACTCTCCAAACAGGCAAGGAAGAAATTAAGCCCCCATGGGACACCTAGGTGGCTCAGTGGTTGAGCGACCGACTTTGGCTCAGACCGTGATCCCAGGATCCAGGATCAAGTAGTCCCATATCAGGCTCTCTGCGAGAAGCCTGCTTCTCCCTCTGCCTAGGTCTCTGCCTCTCTCTCTCTGTGTCTCTCATGAATAAATAAATAAATCTTAAAAAAAAAAAAAAAGAAAGAAAGAAATTAAGCCCCTGAAAATGGTCATAGCAGGAGATAACAAAAATCATATATTGGTTGGAATCATGTGATTGGTTTAGCTTTGCCCAAGGTCCTCTACCCAAGGTTTATTGGTTGCATCCCTAGGACGCAGGACAGTGTCTAACATAGCAGACATGCATACAAAGATTTGTTGCTGAACAACTGTGTCTGCTCTTATGTAACTAAACTTGTACTTGTCATCTGTAGCTTAGATAATGTACAAATTGTAGCTCTTAAACACACACACACACACACACACACACAAATTGTACCCCTTAAAATTATTAAAGGCCCTTAACCCTACCTTGATTATACACCATGATAGGAAAGAACTCAATAGAGTTCTTTTGGTTGTAGAAATAACCAATCAGAAGTTGACAGGATGGTTTCAGGGTTGAGGTGTTTGTTTTGGTTTTGGGGGTTTTTTGTTTGTTTGGGTGTTTTTGCTTTGTGAGTTTGCTTATTTTAGTATTTTCAGGCAGTAGTTCAACTTCCAAGGGAGCTCTTCTTAGTCAACAAACTTTCCGGCTTTCTGTGTTATTTTTCCTATGAGGACTAGTTGTAAGGATTCCCTGGGCCCCTGTGAGCCCCTGCTGCATGGCTGAGTCTCCTGCCAGACTTATTTCCACTGGGTCCTATAATAACCACTCCTTCCCTTCCAGTCTTGGAAGTTACTGGAGTCACCCGTTTCGTTAAAATCCAAAGTTCCTAACCAATATATGTGGGGAAGGCTTTATTTTTTTAAATTTAGACATGCTAAAAAATACAATGGTATTTTATACTTGTTACCAGTGTTCTGCCTTCCTTTATAAATTGCAGGCATCTTTGGATCAACATTGTCAACTGAAAATATTTTATTCTTAAATGTTGATAGATAACCAAGTAACAAGCAGCTAATGCTGATCCATTTTAGAACATCATCACATATGCATAATAGAATAAAGTCCTCCCCCCAAAATTATCTGCTTGATATAATGTCCCAGTAATTAACCTTATAAACTCCCCTTGAACAACATATTTTAAAGAGCCAAATCACTCTGCTCTAAGAGCTACCAAGTTTGACCTCCCAATTGGTCCAATTCCTTTATTCCCTTTGCTGTATACTCACACAACAAAGGAATGTTCTATAAAGCAATATCTATTGATCTCTAACCCTGCTGCATGAAATTAAGAGAAAGTGGGATACAAGGGGACAATTTTGGAAATGAAATGGGGAGAAAAATGCATCTGAGCCAGAAATGGTCATTTTGTAATAGCTGGTTCTATTTCATCATTTTGCCATCTTATCTCTCTCCCTTAATACCAGCCTTTACACATTCTCTCACAATTTTTACAAGGCATGCATGGTTACCTTCATATCCAGAAAGAAAATATTTTACCTATAAGGGTAGTCAAGTTGTCTCCAAAGATTCACACAGGTTTGTGTTTATTCTGTCCGTGATAAAAAAGATAACATAGAACATGAATGGGCCATTGGTCTCCTAATACTTCTTTTTTTTTTTTTTTTCTGAGTTCATGCTTGAAATATTTGTCTTTACCATTGCTTGGGTGTAGAATTAAAGTATGCATCTTCTAAAATAGCTTTTTTATTTCATTATCTTACTTGCTGATTGAATGCCTAATGTCTAGTAGTCCTGGCCTTAAAGTACTTCTTGTATTTTTTTTTTTTATTTTTTACTTTGCTAAATTTAAAAGTCTATACAGGTTGGCCTGCTTTGGAACTGACATTTTGGTAATTTTTTAAACTAGATAGATAGATAGATAGATAGATAGATAGATACCAGATATAGAGATACAGTGAGAGACAGAAATACCTGATTCATCCATTTGACTTTTTATCTCTTTAACTCTGCCCATTTTGGGTCCCTCCATGTCACATTATTTCAAATAATTAAGATCAAGATTTTTTTAAAGGCCTTAATCCACTCAAGTCTTATTTAGTAGTAGGCGCTGCTTATCTGTTAGCATATGATGATGTTAAACATATCAGGAAATCCAAACACTCAGCTTAAATGTTTTACATTTTAAAACATTAAAAGATCATTCCATTCCTCCAGCAAAGAAAGTAGGTATAATCACCAAAAAGTGAGTCATTGGCAGTGCACTTGCATCCTGGGAGGCATTCCCAGTGACAGAATTATGTGTTACCCTTTCTGGGTGGATGCTCTCAATGTGGTGGGACTCTAAGTACAGAAGGGGGTACTGTAACACCATGATCAACCAATCTCCTGTCCACAGACCATCTCCCTATTCCTGGGCTCTGGCTATAATTGAATGACCATAGTACAGCTAGTAGTAACTCTTTGGTGGTCATGTAGACATCTTTTAGAAAGCAGCAGACATTCAGGTTACTTGATTTTCTCTGGCTCTCATAAATGTTTTGCCTCTTTAGGGTTTTTCAATGACTCAATTTAGTTCCTTGAATCATCCTGATTCTCTGAAAATAATAATTTCCAGGCTATTTTATGCCATTTAATCTCTTCAAAACATTAGTGAGACGCTTTCATTTTAATGGTGTTTACTTCCTTGTTCAGAACCCAATTGATGACAATTCAACATTTCAAAGAAAGGGATAAACCTAGTTTGTTTGTTTTTGTTTGTTTGTAGCACTAGCTACCACTAGCCCTCAGCACTTTACACATAAGTAACATGATTTTTAACACATAACACCTAAATCTGTGAAATGAAATCTATTGGAATCGGAAAGAATTATTTCAGGAGGACAGAGCCTTTTGCTTCTTTTCAGCAATGCCTTTTTTCTATTACATAGAACTGAGAATCATATCAAATTTCTCTTTTCATTGGCTGCTAGAAAGCTCAGAGCCAAATTTGCAGCCCACCTCAGGTGAATAATTTAAATTTCAGACCATTTATTATATGTACTCTTTTTCCAGGACTTTACCTTATTTTTCTACTTTTATTTACCTTTCCATTCCAATTTCATTTTTATTCACTCTTTGCCTTGTGGTCCTCTATACCCATACATTTTAAATTTGGGTTTTATAATGAGATGAGTTTTGCACATAGAATCACAGACATATATACGTGTATATACATAATGAGAAAAATTGCTCAGAGTTATGAAACTCATACTGAGGCACTCAAGCATATACAAACTCACAAACCAAGACAAGACTGTGTATTCATGTCTGCTGGTGGTACCTCTCTACGGTACTAGACCCAACCTGCAGGGATATAAATCACTGTCTACTCTTAGGTTATCTCTGCTCTTTTGGTCACTATAACCCTGAAAGGTTTCAGATATCCCCAAACAATCAGTACTCCTAATAAAAATAAATATTGAAAAAATAGAGAGAAGGCAGTGGAGGGTAGAGGCAAGTTGCTGAGATTAATGAACACAAGTATCAATTGCCCAAATATTGACTTCTATTGATAAACATTATGATGAATAAATGTTTCACCTCGTTGATGTTTTTGCATTAGGGTCCTCTATGGTTGGTATATGTTTCCTGTGCTTTCTCTTTTAAAAGGGTTAGAAGAGTATTTTATCTCTTTGACTTTAAGTTTTATTTTGTTTTCTCCCTGCTGGCAGAATGTGGTGATGCTTTTGAATATACTTTCCTCCTCTTCCCAGGAATGACAGTGACTAATTCATCTGGCCCGCAAACCATTATTAAAACAAATCACCCAGCGTCATCAGTTCAGGAAACATATTCCAGCCACCTTCCTGGGGGGTTAATGCAGCTGGAAGCAGGTCTACTAAATTGAGGTGACTGTCCCTGGAAAACACTGAAGGACTGAACAGAGTCACTGCCATTAGTATCATTTCTCTGACAGTAGTAATTTTTACTTTGATTCTGCATGTCAGCCAATGTGCCCAGCAACCACACGACAATCAAATAATGAGATGCCAACTGCTCCTCTGCCCAACCCGTGGCCCAAGCTCTGTCTCTGGGAATCCTGCCAGCTACCTTTACTTGGCAGCCGCCTACTTCATGCCAAGGAGGAGCGAGAAGTATTTGTCTTTTCACTATAAGATGCATTAGTTTCTCTTTGCAGCACTGGTTGGAAAGGCTTTGCTGGGAATGGTGCAATATCCCATAGGGTTTGCCCTGTGACTTGAGTGAAACTTCAGATTAAGGGCTTCCTCATACACATTCTTCATAGAAGAGAATAAATGTTTTCAAGAGTTTCTCCCAAGTGTTTTGAATGTTTCCTGGACAGGAGAGAAGAAACAATGGAAAAATGTGTTGATAAGTCAATAACTTAGAGTTTAGAGTAGTTTACAGACTGGCAAACATTCCTCCTCCCAGATTTTCCCTGACTCTGAAATTGTGACAACAAAACTTGTCTAAGTACTGAAAACAATATTTCTCCTTTTCTACTTAAAATTGTGTTCACTATCCCTTCAGTTCAAGTGTATTTGGAATCATATTGCAACTTTCTGGAGAAAGTAACCCATCAAGAACCACAGCCATCCTTCTGAGAAGGCAACAGAAGAAGAATGGAGTTATGTACATTGTTTAAGAGACAAGTAGGAATTAGTGGACAGTGAAAAGTTAGAACTGGCCCTAGACTATTCAAAAGAATATCAACTCCTGACCTTAATATAGAACAATATTTACCTATTCAGAATATTATAATTCTTTGGTAACTATGGCCAACCTTATAACTTGGGCTCATTCGGTACATCTTCCCTGGCTGCCTCTTCACTAGATACCTATACAAGCTAAACATTTATTTCCCTAGCCTCACTAACAGATACGAGTCATTATTTGACAGAGTTATGGCCAATGAAACATAAGCAAAAGGGGGAAAAAAGACCTTGAGAGGAAAGTAGCTGGGGGTAGGAGTACAGGGGATGACTTTTGGGGGGTAACTTCTTTCTTTTCTGATAAAAGAGGGTAGATGCTACTGGCCTGGTCCATTTTCTCCACTTACCCGTTTTATATCAAAGCTCTGGAAACCATCTTGCAACACAGAGGCAAGAAGCATGAAGAGTAAAGCTAGCACACTTAGGGATGCTAGACTGGAAAAATGGAAAAAGAAGGCATGGTTTTCTCATAAGCAGCTGAACCAAGCTCAGAAACTCTACAGTTCTAGAGTTTGTTTTGGTATAAAAGTAAATAATTTGCTTAAGCCATGCTTAGTTGGGTAAGCTATCAAGTGCAGCCAAACACATTCCTAATTAATCACATAAGCACAGCCAAAGGTTTACACATATGTAAAGACCAATCCTACTATAAATGAATTAGTATATGTCAGTGCTTATGAAATTTTGAAATTGGAACTTGAATAAACAAATTCTGTTCTTCCCAGTTCTCTCTTCAGATCAAAGACCCTGAGTTAGGATGGCAGGGTAAGCAGCTAACTCCCTCCATCATCACATTCTTTGTGTGTGTGTGTGTGTGTGTGTGTATTTAAATTCAATTTGCCAACATACAGTATAACACCCAGTGCTCATCACGCATCTCGTACCTGAAGCATCACTGGTTCTATAGAAACAGAAAGCCAAAATATTCTTAGGAAATGATCTTCTTAGATTAAGTTTTCTACAATATCCGTAAGGTCAGAATATCTTTTTCCTGAACTTCAGATCCTGATATAGATGTACCTAAGTTTCCACTAAATACCTCCAATACCCATTCTTGAAAGGAATGTACATTGTGAGCTATCATGTTATTCCATTGGAAATAAAGCAAATTCCATTTGCTTTGGACCTTTGTTAAAACAACTGAAATTTTCTACTTGGTTGAAGGGAAATGGTACTTATGAGAAAGAAAATCTGGCACTTAGTAGCAAAATTCATTGCTGACATTTTCATTTGGTTGTTATGGCAAGAAAATTCACAGCCAGTGGCTGTCATACCCCAAATACAGAAGTTAACATGCTCCAGTAGTTGACAGATGCACTCATTTTTACCTTTATACAAGAAAACAAAACAGGGCATGGGGTACAGAGAGCTCAGGAATGACCAAATCTAATTCCTCTTGACATTCATCATTATAAAGCTTGGGGTAAATTTATGTATTAACCCCTAAAGAAGCACGGGCTTCAAAGAATGAGGAAAAGTCAGTAAGTGCTGAAAGGGGTTCTAGAACTATACATTCACCCCTCTTTTCATTCCACTTCCACTCCTGCCTTCCACCTTTGCCAAAGCTTATCAGATGAGTGCTGTAAGCAATGTAATTTATGTAAATAGAATCCATTATGCAAATCTTTCCAACTTGCTTGCTACTTAGAAATTTTGTTCTTTTATGTTTAAGAAACATAGCCTTTATCCCCTGGAATAGACAGATTGGTTATGTTTATGTTCTTAAAGCCTTCTGCTACTGTTCTGGGCTTTGAGGAAAAGTCATTTTTTATTTTAAAAAATGTTTTGCCTTGCCTCTCATCCCCCTCTCTAAAAACAGCCTCTTTGTTTAATTTGGTGGTTTGCACACTAGCTTAATGATTGCAGTGGCTTAATAGAACCTTAGTGAGAAGAGTAGTACACAGAGATGAATGCATAGATTATACCCTCTACCCCACAGGGGATCTGTTGTTTCCTTGGTTTAGTATGAAACTGAATAATCCAATTAATTCAGAGATCTCTGTGAGCTGTATTCCCTGAATTGTTTTAGTCATATGTCTACACATGAACTCGATGAAATTCTTGTTTGAGCCATAAATAGGGAGGGAAAAAAGTTATATGTTCTTTGTGTGCATATTCTTTCCACATTTTAAAACTGCAAGCCAAATTATAATATGCTACAAGAAAACATGCTCCAATCTACATTTAAAATATTAAAAATGTTCTTTCTACTAATATAAACTGCATTTCATAGTTTATTATGTGTGCACATATATGCATAAAGTATGATAAAAAGAGAGGAAAAAGGCATAATGTCACAAAAAGGAAAGAATGTAAGAGAATATGGCTGTGCTTTAATAAATGAACATTACAACAAATGAATTATGAATTTAAAACTCTCCTCCCACCCTGAAGAAACACATTTTTCAAGTTGACGAGTCACTGTAACAGAACTGCAAGCTTCAATCATTTAAAAATACTGTTGTCTTAATAAAAGAGAACACAACATACTAAAATCTCCAATTCGACTGATGTTTATTGTGCTACTTGATGACCAGCCCAATCCAACCAACCATGATTTAAGCCCATTCACTCCTGGTCTGTTCAAAATAAATATCCCTCATTTCATTTGGACTAATTATTTCATCAAAACATCTTGCTTTCAGATTCTGCTCTGTGTTTTGCTAGTAGCTTATAAAGGATATCTGATGACCTGTTCTAATACTTTGTAGCTAAGCAAATTAAGCTGTATATTTTCTGGTACTTTTTTTCAAATTCAACAAGTATTTATTGAGCATCAACTAGTAGTGGCAGGCGATGTTCTAGGCCTGCGATTGCAGCAATAACCAAGAAAGCCAACGTCCCTGCTCTCATAAAACATATAGTCAGGTGAAAGGAAACAAATAATAAACACATAAGCAGGAGAATGAGATGATTCCAGTCAAGAATAATGCTCTGAAAAATAGAGTGGACAGTGATATAAATTGAATAGGAGATGGGGGAAGGCTGGGTCGGAGAAAACCTCTCTGAGAAGGGGGCACTGAACTGAAACAGAAATCCGAAGAAAGACACAGTCACACCAAGATGGAAACGAACAGCAATCCGGGCAGAGTAACAGCTAGGACAAAGGCCCTGTGCAGAGAATAAATTTTTCATATTTAGATACAAGGTAAAAAGCCACTGTGGCTAGAATCTAGGAGATGAGGGGAAGGGACAGCAGAAAATGAAATCAGAGAGGAAATCTGGGACAAATCACTTAGGGCCTCATGGGTCTTTGGAAAAATCTCTGGATTTCATCTTAATTGGATTGGAAAGCCACTGGAAAGTTTTAAGCAAGGAGTGAATTGTCCTTTGAACCCAGTGCTCTGGCTGCTGAATGAAGAATGGAGTAGAAGGGGATGGGGTACAAATGTGGAAGCAGGGGAATACTTCGGTGGCTTCTGTGGTACTCGAGGTGAAAAATTACATTGTCTTCAGCTAAATTTTGCACTATGGGTTTGGTGAAGAGTGGGAAAATGTGAAATATATTTTGGACGCAGGGCTTAAAGTATTTGATGATTGATTAGATATAGGTTGCAAGGGAAATATCTTCGATTGAGATATTTATTTACTCCATAGTAGCATTTCCCTTCATCAACCATATCTGGTCCTTATAAATAAACCAGGTCAATATAAAACTACTTACTTAACGTAAGTTAGTGTTTTGATTAAAATTACATCAATCCATAAGATCAGTGGTGGGGAAACAATACATTCACTTTGGTAAGAAAAGTCTCTAAACTATATGATTTATAAGAGGGAGAGTCTTAATAAATATATTGACTTGGGGGATGCCTGGGTGGCTCAGCGGCTGAGCGACTGCCTTTGGCTCAGGGCGTGATTCCGGTCCCGGGATGGAGTCCCATATCGGGCTCCTTGTGAGGAGCCTACTTCTCCCTCTGCCTATGTCTCCTCCTCTCTCTCTGTGTGTGTCTCTCATGGATAGATAAATAAAATCTTTTTTTAAAAAAATATAGCGATTTGGGCCAAAGAATCTTAGAATCAGTGAGGAAATAGCTGCAAAAATTCCAAAGTTAGATATTCTCCACCTCCCTTGCTTTTAAGCCACCTACAAACACACTGGGGGGGGGGGGGGGGGGAGGGGTACAATTCACACCTTCTTGGAAATTTACCTTGGAGTTAGTAAGTTTATCAGATCTTTTTCTGTGGACATAGTTTTTTTGAAAAGAGATAGGGTGAGAAAGGATGAAACCAGGGCTCCTAAGAGTAAGATAGGAAGTGCTTACCATTAAGGAAAGTCAAAAAATAGGGCAGAGCCTGGAATTACAAATATGAAACTTGTTTATAATATCATCCCACTCGAGCCCTGGATAGAGCAAGGAGAAAGGGAAGCGAGCTCTATGTTAAGATCACTCGCTCTTTTCCTTCTTTTACTCAACAAGGGGCCAGGCATAGGGTTTGGAAGAATAGTGCTGCCCAGGATTGAGTCTAGGTTTCAAGGATTGTTTCCAGAGGCCTGGCTTTGGCTCCTGGTAATGCTGCGAATGTTCAGTTAGCAGCAGCGGCAGCCCAGGATCAGAACACAGGCTGGGTCTCTAGCACATAGGTTCCCAAAGTGAGCCATCCACTTCTACTGGAGGCAATGGTGGTAGGACAGAGAAATGGTCTCCAGTACTCTCATTGTGCCCAGACATTCTGGTGGTCTCCTGTGTACCTGAGCTTAAAAGAGATGTGGAGAGAAATAAGCCTCTGAAACATTCTGTTTTAATGTCTTGCTGGTAGCATCCTGTCTCTTACCCAAACTCTTGCGATTTTACACTTAAAAGCAATTGTCTCCATAATCCTCTTCAACGAGCACTCTAGTTTCCAATTTATATGACATTCCTATTTGTGTATCAGGTCATTATGCAGCTCTTTGTTCAACTAATTTGGCTTCTTCTCACCCTTCCTATTTTTCTTATATAAAAAGGTTTTATTCTCCTTTCTCAGGCTAATTTTCAACTATAATATTATTCTTCCTTTATGTTGAATTATTAAAAACCCTTGCTGGAATTTCCATGCAGTTTGAGAAATATTAACATGGAAAAACAAATGCAGCACACAAATCTAAGGCAGTTTCTAAACACAAAACAGAGGCATGTGGGGAAAGGCTCTAGGGGTTGATTCAGTCTGCAACTATTATTTTTAAAGCAAACAACTGCTGATTGTTTCATTTCTGGATCTTTCTGAATTTTAAATATAAGAGGAATCTAGCCATGTTATAGTAGTTTGCGGGGAAAAAAGGCAGAGGAGAATCATCCTTAATCTTATAACCTAAAATAACCATTACTGTTTTTGAGTATTTTGCTTTTTTACTTCTTTATGTTTTCACTTTTGTTCTTGTTATCTTGAAAACAGTATGGTTAGGAGTGAATTCAACCATTTGGATTTTATTGAGGAGAGTTTTCAAGCCAGTTTATGTGTGAAGTCTCAGAAAATATTTCCTGTAGTGGTTGTAAATTATTTAGCCATTATTAGATACCAGAAAGTGGTGGAGACAAAAGAAAGAACATTAAGGTAGACGGAATCATCTTTATCCAGTCAGCATCCAGCTTAAATTAAACTAACAAATCAGGAAGCAAAAATTATGGGGCAAGGAGGCCCTATATACTGAATAGAAGATAAGTGTATGTCATAGTCAGCCATTTCCAGAGGGTCCAAAGCAATACACAGACTTTCCAGGGTAGAAATGGTTTGGAAATAAACACCAAAGCAGCCAGGAGAAAGAAAACTTGACAACTTCACCCAGGAGACGTGCACAAAGATAGATTATTCATGCATAATGCAAATACTTCATTTTTTCAATACTTGTACAGTTGTCTGCATGTCTTATATATATATATTTATATATATATAAATAACTGTCTCTGTCACATGTCATCTCTTTTAGATGGTTAGTTCTTAAAGCAGTGATCCCCAACCTATTGAGAATTGAAAATCTCTATTATTTGTTACATGACAACTGCCCTATCCCAACCTCTCCTCCTACTAATAAAAATAGGAAGGAGGATTGGGTAGCTTGAAATTATGTGAACTTTTATTTTACATAAATTCTGATTTAGAGGAATTTTACAACTCCAGATGGGACAACCATGGATTTCTCCCCATTTTCTTCCTACTACATGTTATAAAATCTTGGTGGCAAGCCATTGTCTCAAAGAAAAAGTTGTATCTAACAAATTCTTTCCTTCTGAATTGTAAATAGAAAAGGAGTC
Organism: Canis lupus dingo; assembly: GCF_003254725.2. Taxonomy (NCBI): domain Eukaryota; kingdom Metazoa; phylum Chordata; class Mammalia; order Carnivora; family Canidae; genus Canis; species Canis lupus. The sequence goes on along the minus strand of NC_064255.1, from coordinate 49,990,387 downwards.
TAACCACATAGTAGCTGTAGGGAAAAAAGAAATAGCCCATCATCTCATGACCTAAAATAATGAGTATTGTTTTGAGTATATTGTTCTTTTACTTCTCTATGTTTTAGCTTTTGTTCTTACATTATTTTTAACATTATACAAGAGAAACGTTATTTTAAGCATATTGTTTTTTAAAATATAACAATACGGGGGGGTGCCCGGATGGCTCAGTTAGTTAAGCATCTGACTCTTGATCTTAGCTGGGGTCTTAATCTCAGGGTCATGAGTTCAAGCCCGTGCTGGGCTCCAAAAGGACCTAGAGAGTAATAAACAAAAGTCCCCACCATATCCCTCTCTCATTCCCGTAACCACCCCTCCCAGAGTTCAAACCTGTTAACCCCTTGGTATGTTATTCTATGGATTTATGCACACTCATATGTTTGAACCATACATATACAACTTGAGTTTTTTTTATTAGTTCATACATATTATACATATAATTTAGCAACTAATTTTTTACAACTGATATTTTTAATTTAAAATATTTTTAAAATGTTCCCATGCCAGTAAATCATTCTTTTGATTGGCTACAAAATATTCCGGCACACTAAAATAAAAAACTAACCTAACCACACCCCTATGTTAGATATTTAGGTTGTTTCTATTTTTTGTTTTAAAATCTATACTCCTACATGCAGTGTATATACGGCACATACACGTTTGTACACATGACTATAGAATGTATATGTGGAAGTAAAAATAGTAGACCAGGAGATATTTTAAATTATTATAAATATTGCCATATTACCATTCAAAGCTAATATTTTTCATACATATAATTGCCTTATGTATCCTGCCTTTTTCATACTTGTATAACAATGGGTGCATAGATTTAAAAAAATATTCTATTTAGCCATTTCTCTGTTGTTAGATTTTTAGTGGCTTCTAGTTCTCTACCAATATGAAAAAAATTGTTACTTAGGAATTCTCTTAGAATATGGATTTTCAATGTTTTAGATGATGATTTCTTGACATAGTTTATCATTCATGCATACTTCTGGATTCCTTTCCAATTTTACTGCAGTATTATCAGTTACATTTAAATTGTCCTATTCATTAAACTTAATAGGCATAGTCTAAGAGAGTTGAATATCTTTTCTACATGTATGTTTTCTTAGAATTTCTACTTTTGTACATTATGTCTATAGGGTCTTTTGCCCACTTACCAAGAATTTGAACTCCAGTAAAACCACTGTCTCCTAGACGAACAAAAGCTAAAGGAGTTTGTAATCACTAAACCAGCCTTGCAAGAAATATTAAAGGGGACTCTGAGTGCAAAAGAGAGACCAAAAATGACAGACAAGAAAGGATCAGAGAAAATCCTCCAGAAACAATGATAAGTAATAAAATGAAAATAAATATATATCTATCAATAATTACTTTGAATGTAAATGACTAAGTGTTCCAATTGAAAGAGATAGGTGTCAGAATGGATTAAAAAAATAAGACCATATGCTACCTACAAGAGACTAACTGTAGATCTAAGGACACTTGCAGATTGAAAGTGAAGGGGTGGGCAATGGGCAAATATTTATAATACAAACAAACATCCAAAGAAAACTAGAGTAGCAATACAATTTACATTGGACAAACTAGACTTTTTTGTTCTTATATTGTTTTTATCCTGCTTTGATATCAGGGTAATGCTGGAATGATTTTGAATATATTCCCTTTATCTCATTATTTGTAATATTTTGATAAGATTGTCATTAATTGTTTTAAAGATTTATTTATTTATTTTAGAGAGAGTGTGTGCACATGAGCAGGAAGGGCAGAGAGAAAGAATTCCAAGCAGATTCTCCACTGAGTGTGAAGCCAGACTGGGAGCTGGATCTCACAACCCTGAGATCACTACCTGAGCTGAAACCAAGAGTCAGACCCTCAGTCGACTGTGCCACCCAGGTACCCTTAATTGTTCTTAATGTTTGGTGGGGTTGGTCGATGAAACTTTGTGGTCTTGGGCTTTTCTGTGCCAGAAGATTTTTGATTCCTTTTTTTTTTTTTTTTTTTTAGATTTTTTTATTTATTCACAAGAGACACAAGAGAAACAGACATAGGCAGAGGGAGAAGCAGGATTCCTGAAGAGAGCCCAATGTGAGACTCGAACCCAGGACCCTGGGACCACAGCCTGAGCCAAAGGCAGACACCCAACCACTGAGCCACCCAGGTGCCCAATTTTTTATTCCTAATTCAGCTTTCATGCTTGTTATTGGTCTAAGAAGATTTCCTATTTCTTGGATTCAAGATTCATGATTCAATCTTGGTAACCTGTGCATTTCTAGGAACTATCTGGGATCTCTTCCTAAGCTTTCAGATTCGTTAGTATCTAATTGTTTATAGTAATCCGTTATCACACTATGCATTTCTGTGTTAGATTTTCCAATTCTCATGTTGGTTTTTGAGCCTTCTCTTTCATCTTCTTTCTTTCTCTCGTTCTTTCTTTCTTCTTTTTCTTTTTTCTTTCTTTCTCTTTCTTTCTTTCTTTCTTTCTTTCTTTCTTTCTTTCTTTCTTTCTTTCTTTCTTTCCTGTTCAGGAAGCATTTTATTATTTGCTCCAAGTTTTAGGAATTTTCACTGACAGAAAATCAACACTTTCAGAAAACCTCCCACATGGCCTTACTCAGCTTCTGAATCATGGTTTTTGTAGACATACCAGCATATTTCTCTCCAATACAGACAATCATTCCCCTCATCATTGACAGGTCAACCTTAACTTCCAATTTTAACACTTGGCCTTGGCTTAGGAAGCTCTTCAGGACCGTTTGTAGTTCAGTAAGAGTGGCTTCATCCAAAGGTGATGAAGTGGTCACTGCGCATGGTGCTTCTCCATGGTGGACTCATCATGGTGAAAAGGCAGAAATGGCTCCAGGGGTATTGGTCAACCAACCATTCTCGGCAAGCAAATTGATCAGGTCGGATGTGAGAAAAGAGAACATCTCTTTTGCTGTCATGTCATTTAGGCTTTTCGCTTTCATGGAATTCTTCACGTAGGAATTCATAATGGGAGTAGCTATTTTGGATTCCTTCAAGATTTGTGCTACTCTCAACAATTCCTTTTCTACTTGTTCCAGTTTCTCCTGTTTAGATGCAGCAGAATAAAGAGCAGTGGCATATGACCTTCCATACCATATATCTATACAGGTGGCCTCACGAGCTTGGAAAACAGCCTGACCACAGATGTGCAAAAGCATTGCACCAGCCAGGACAGCCCAGACACTGCTGGGGCAGCCATTCTCTATGGGTTGCTGTAGGTCCTCCTTTTTATTTTCTTAACGTAGTTAAAGTATTGCCAATTTTGCTTTAAAAAAAAAAAAAACTGGTCATTACTTTCAATGTTATGTTATCATTTATTCTGATTTCTACTTTATTTTTTCTGATTTTTTTATGTTATTTCCTTCCTTCACTAAATTTCAGCTGTTTTTTTCCAGTTCCTTATGGTGTTAAGTTGTTTATTAGAATTTTTTTCTTAATTCAGGCATTTATGGCAAATTTCACTCTAACATTTGCTTTTGATGCATCCTATAGGTTTTGGAATAAAATTTGATTTGCCATTTGATTTATTTGGCCTGTTGCTTGTGTAGTAGTGTGTTGTTTAATACTAACATACAAAATATTTAATGTTTATATTGTAGATTTCCCAGATTTGTTTTATTGTTGATCTTTAGTTTAATACCAGTGTCATTGAGAATATACTTGGTATGTGTGATTTCAGTCTTAAATTTGTAATATTAGTTATATCTCTTTTTATGTGATTTAACCAGGGAATTCTTCTGTATATATTTGAAGAAAATATTTATTCTATTTTTCTTGGAATATTTTTATATATCTTTTAGAACCATGTATTCTTAAGTATGCTTCAAGTAAAAAACGTTATTGTTGAAGAAAATAATTAAAAAGTACACTTTCCATCTTATCAAAAAACTTTTTAATTAAAAAATAAAACTATTCATGCTTTGTCATACTTTTTCACTGTTACAATGCAATAATGAAACAATAATAATTAACATTTCAGGATACTCTACAATGGCTATACTTAACATTTTTCTGATGAGACAACTAAGGATTTATCAAATAAAATCTATAAGTCTATTTCTTATCATTTCTTCTCTCACTTCAAAACAGAGAAAATCAATGTCTTTTTCAGGGTTTTAATATCCAATTCCACTTCTCTCTACCTTTAAATATATGTCTTTAAAAAAAAATAAATAAATATTTGTCTTTAAACTCTCTGGATTTATCTTGGTCTATAACATTAAGTATCACATGGATATTTTTTTCCCAAAATTGTTAGCTCTTTTTAAAATCACCTCTGACAACAGTGTATAGATAGGACTAGAATAAATGGAAGGATGTAAAGGTGATGAGAAAAGCAAGAAAGAAATATCATGTAGTTATATTCATAATATGTCTAAAGAAGGGAACAGAACAAAATGAATGTAAAACTAGAAACATGTAGGCTATAGAAATTTTACTTACATACCTGATATAAATGCTGCTCTTAATTATTGCACTTCCATTACTTAGCATTAATATTACTCTACTACTGCTTATGATTTTTGAAGCAGTATGATTAGAAAATTAGTGTGCTTTAAAAATCACAAGATAGCTGTCCTGATGAACTAGTTTTCCCAAACCAATTGTAAGTTCTTTAGAAACACGATGTCCTTCTGTTTCTTTTAAATTCTCTGTATGGCCCAGAACTTAATACATGGATAGCTGTTAAGAATGCAAGTGAATGTGGGTTAACAAATATAATGTAACATTTCTTTGACTCTTTCCATAAAAATTTCTGGAACCTACAATCTGGCAGACATTGTTTTAGATGCGAGGTTGTCAGTAGCCACAAAACAGGAGCAGTCTCTGCCCTCATAGAATCTATATTCTCAAAGGGAAACTGTATTTCTCTAGTAAACTATAATTACTAAGTATAAGTACTCTGAAGGGAAAATACAAGATAGAGTGGAGGAGGTGTCAAAAGAGGCTTCCTTGAAGAAATGACATCTGAAATGAGATCCAAAGCACAGGTAAGACCTGACTAGGTGATGGGAGAGATGGGATGAGCAGATAAAGGCAACAAAAGCCTTGATGCACTTGACAAGCACATGTTTCAAATAATCATCAGAAGGCCTCCAAAAGAAAGTCAGGAAAAATAATAGAGGAAGTGTGATAGAGATGGGAAGTGGGAAAGAACAATGATAGAACTCCATTATAAAATCAAAGAAATTAATTGAAAAGGAAAAAGTTTAATTTATTGCTTGTTGTTCCATCTAAAAGATACTAACTAACTGCCTTATCTGTGTAGTACCCTAGTACCCTCTCATGAGGCTGCCCCAGCCTGTCTTTGGTGGCTTTAGCCTCTGGAATCATAGGCTACCTGTAATGCTGCCAATGATTAGCATATCTTACTTTTGCACAAGATGCCTGCTAGCAACATGGGTGAGATAATGTAATGTCTTAAACTCAGCAACAAAGAGTGTGTTCTGACAGAGGTGTAGAAACATTAAAAAAAAAAAAAAAAGACCCTTTCCCATATTTTCTCAATCCTCTGCCATTTATTCAGTACTTCGACCTCTGACTCCATGATAATACCTATCTAAACAAATAAGGAAAGTAGTTTTGCTTCTTACACAGGAAATAGGGGACAATGAGCAAAAAAAAAAAAAAAAAAAAAAAAAAAAAAAAATTACCTTCTCCCCACATAGAGGATTCTCATCTCCAGAGGTGATGCTCATATTCCTGTCACTGTTTTATAGGCTCTGGACATGGTATGACACATAACACATGGGAGATCCAAAAAAGTCTCAGATGGATTCAGGAACTCCTGAGAAGTTGGTATCCTCAGATTCCAAGTGTTCTCCCCAATGTCCAACATCAATCAACAAAAGAATGTAAATTATCTAACTTTATATATTAAGTGGATTTCTTCAGAGATGAGAAAATAGAGGATATTAGAGAGAACTTAGAGCATTGACCAGGAAGAAAAATAGAGAAGAAAAAACAGAGGCCATGGATGGCTGAAGCCATATCCCTGGTCCATACAAATATTTTCAGACCTACCCTCAATAGTGCTTAGGGTAAGGGTCAGTTATTTTCATTGCATTTAAATACCAGTTCCTTTGGTTGTCAAAGTCCAAAATGAAATGATCCTTCAAAGTTTCTAATGTATGTAACACTCAGGTTGCATCCCTTGTGGGCAACCTTCTCATGCCCTTCTCTCAGCTGTAATGAAAGCTTTGTTTTCAATGGAAATATGGAAGGAGATCCCTTCTCACACAGGCAGTGTACCATCAGGTAGATTCACTCTCATTGAAGTGGCATCTTTAGTCCCCAAAGGGGTGTTTAGTGTCAGAAGCTCCACGCTTGATCAACATACTACACATTTTCTTGACAGATAGATATCTTTGGCACCTCAGCTTTTAGTAAACAGCACCAATGCCCAAGATTACTTCCTCATCTCTCCTGCCATCCTATAAGAAATGGGCTTCTTTGGCCTTAAAAAAATATGTAAACATTGTTTCCTACTTTTAGTTTCTTATCGTTCTAAAATAAATCCTAAAGAAACACATTCAAGTTTCAATAAACATTTGTAGAAAACATCCATACCAAACTTGAAATCCATTAAGAAAGAAATAGTGTTGTTTCAGATTTGCAAGTTGTTCTGATGATCACTGAATAGGATCGGTGCCTAACCCTCACTAGGCTGGGAAGCAGCATGAGCAGAATGCCACTGCCTGCCTCCAAGAATCTAGGGTCAAGACTATCACCTGGAGAAGGGCCCATCAGAATTATTGGAAGAAATTTTTCAAACCACCCATATGCTCCCTGAGATGATCCAGATATATTCCTCTCCTCAATTAAAAACCACAGAGGTAGATAGTGTGATTTAGTAGTAATAGCCAATATGGTCTGAATAACAATTTGAGGCCACTCATTGCTTGTGTATATCAAACAAGTTAGCAGCCTTTCTCTAACTCATGAGATTGAATTAGACAGGCACTGTGCCTGGTACCTCAGAACATATTTGTGTCCACCTAATTGTTTACATTCCCATGAGAGAACGGCCTCATTATCCCTGGTTTAGAGATGAAAAAAATGAGACCCAGACAGGTTAGATGACTGACCCTGTTCAGAGCTCATCAGAACTCATCCTCTTCTGTCTGTGTTTTTCCAGTACCTTCTACACCACAGAACACTGCTTCATCCCTCTTCCTCATTTTACTCTTCCCTCTTCTGTTGGTGGCTATTGTTTGCTTGTTTCCTACCTGCATTCAACTGGTACCAATAATCTATTTCCTAAAATAACCCAAGAAACATTTGCATTACTTGAAGGAAAAATCCACATAAAGCCAAAAGCTAGGCTTCACTAGTGCCTGATAATGAATATTATAATTCTGTTATTACTAATATTGTCATTAAGGACTCAGGGGACTGAGGGTGCAGAGAGTTAAAGGAAATAAATCAGCAGTGAATGTAACAAGTGTTGTTTTGCCTGTCAACTATTAATAAGGTATATGGAAATCCATCCTAATAAAGTTGTTTCCCTTGAGCGGATTATTGATGTGATCCAAATATTGAAAATCAATGTTACACATGTCCATACTTTCAAAATATTTGATTCGCTAGCTTATTAACACATTTAGTACAAGATGTTTGGCAGAATGATTGATCACTTGCAATTCACATGAATATATAAAATTATAATAAAAAAATAAGCCTTTCAACTGACTGATAAATTTACTTTTGGAGGAGTTTTTAGAATATTCTTGTTACAGGGGCATCTGGGGGGGTCAGTCAGTAAGTTAAGCATCTCATGATCTCAAGGTTCTGCTCAGTGAGGAGTCTGCTTCTCCCTCTCCTTCTGCCCTTCACCGCCCCCACCCCTGCTTATGCACTCGCCCTCTCTTTCTCTCTCTCTCAAATAAATAAATAAAACCTTTAATAAATTAAAGAATATTCTTATCATAATCTTTAAGAAAGCCCTAGAGAAAAAAAAATATATATATAGCTTTGACACGTATCTTTTTGTTCTACTCCAAACTTCAGAAAGCTTCTAGAATAAGGCTGTGGTATCAGAGAAAGTACAGAAAAAAATTTCAGGGACAGGGGATTTCATGGACAAGATCCACATGTCACTAAGGCACCCAGAAAATACCTGGAAGCTTAGTCATTGGCTCTCTCAATTCAATTCCTTGCTGGACATATTATATAGAAGAGGCACCATCCCCAGGGAAGAATTCTCCCTGAGGTCTCTTGAACATGTCCAATTAACCAGAGTACAGAGAAAATGCAGAAACACTTAAAAGAATAAAACCCAGTCCCCAAAGGCTATTGATTTTCCACATTAAACAGCTCTAAGAATTATTCCCTATAAACATCATAGCAAGTGATATAAGTAATTCTTAAGTGTTCCCCTTGCTCATTATTCATCTCCTAATCAAACTACTGGATGAAGGAAAGACATTATTACAATGGGGGCATGACACAGCTCTTCAGCGTCATCTCCTTGGAGGATTACAGGCTTATACCTAAATGTGCTAAGTATTGGGATGGAAACTACTTAAACAGTATGGACACAGAACATTAAGATCCAATATTTGAACCACATAAAAACCATATTCAAATAAAATTATGGCATAAAAATGGAATTCCATAGTCCAAATCAGTCTAATTAGTTTTATCATAAGCTCAAGCTGTTTTCCACCTAAATACCCTCCATAGGGCTCTCCATGTATAGAAATCCTATTCACTCAAATCGAAGTCCAACTAAAAATGTCATTTTCTCCACAAAGTCTTTCTTTACCATCTGGCTTCATTTCTTTTCCATTTAATGAATGCATTCATTTACTAAACAAGTAAGTATTGAGTTTCTACTGTGTTTTGGAATGATCAATTACTCCTGTAGGCTCTAATTTATTATTGATTCATTCAACAAACATTTAATTCACAACTATCATGTATAGTCACTGCAGCAAATGTAGGAGGAACAAATATAAACTGTATGTCATGACTTCAAGGTTTTAAATTTTAAGAGAATCAAGTAGATTCTTAATTTTTAACTATATTGTAATGAGCTGAATTAATTTTCAGAAAGATACGTGGTTTCCAGAGCATACTATGTAAATCATAGGTAAGGCACTAATTTGGCCCCAAGAGTTTGGGTCTAGGGACTCTTGTTAATTTATAGACTGCCTCACTTTGTGTTTACACAGAAACTTAAGCTACTAGTAATTATTTCATATGTGGTTTCATATTTTCCAACCAGCCTAAAAGTTTATTGTGGACCAAAACATGCCATTAATTTCTATATGTTCCATTAAAGTATCTAGAACATATTTCACACAGAGAGACACCCTCAAAGTACCCTAAAATTATGCTGGTAGATTGACTAGTTTGTTTATCTAGTAACCAGAAAAAAGTTTCTAGAATTTTTGAAGCCAGAGTTACAAACTAGCATGACTCCAGGCCAGTCTACAAGAATTTTTGCTTATTTTCATATTTGCTGCATAAAGTTTTAAATTTTTAAAGCCATGCCCATTAGTTCTGATTTTATATATTTCATGTAAAAAAATCCAGATTTCTGCACTGCCTTAGAAAATCAGACAACCTGGTAGAATTCATACAAATTCTCTCATGGCAGCAAATCTTCTTCATTTATTGTCTAAGACACCAGTCTCTACCCAGCCAATTTTACTCACTTGCATTACCTCTGTGGCCTCTGTATATATAGGAGCTTACAACCTGCTTTGAGCATTAAGGTCTAAGTTAAAGATTTGTCATCCCCAGATTCCCATGTCCCCCTGGTTGGAGAGATAATTTGCATTCTGCAGAGCTTCTACCCATTGCCCTGAATTTGAAGGCAACAGGATGGGATTTACCATTATTTATGGGAGAATAGAAAGAGGAAGGATAGGCTCTAAAGACAGTTGGTGTATACTGAGGGCACTCATGACCCGAGAAGAAGAAATTGTCTCTTATTTTACTCTCCAACTGAGAACTAGTCAACCTATGCTATGTTCTCAGAGAGAGAGAGAGAGAGAGAGAAAGAAAAAAAAATCCTAATCTAGTAAGTAGCTGCTATTACATTAGATGCATGACCTTACCTTGGGGCTCAAGTATTTAACAGTATTTGCTGAGTTTTCAAATGGGGGAATAAAACAAAGTACATTAGCCCGGCCTTTTGTTATTAATGAAAAAGGGTATTAATAAATATTACCATTCTTTAATCCTCAAAGAATAATGTCATCCATTAAACTACAACAAGAGGATGTTTCTCTAATAAAGTCATGAGTATCTAGTTCATCATCATCAACCACAAAAATACTCATCTTGTTGGATAACTGAAAGTATAATAAACTGGCAGCCAAGAGATCTAAGAAGACACTTATTTCTCTGGGCCTCAAGTTCTTAGATGTTACAGATTATAAAGATATATTTCCCTATCCTTCAAGAGTTTTGTAGGGAAAAAGAGATTCATAGAACAAAAGAGTAAGTAGCATTAAAAGCTGGATGTAGTCTATACCCCCATGAGAGAAGAGGCAAGAAGTACAGAATTTCAAAGAAAATGGCAATTTCTAGGAATCATAAAGAGGGGCTCCACAAAGGAAGTGGGATTTGGACTGGGCATTGAAATAGGGGGACACCTAGGTGGCTCAGTGGTTGAACATCTGTCTTTGCCTTAGGGTGTGGTCCTGGGGTCCTGGGATAGAGTCCCACATCAGGCTCCCCACAGGAAGTGTGCTTCTCCCTCTGCCTATGTCTCTGTCTTGATCTGTGTGTCTCTCATGAATAAATAAAAAATAAAATCTAAAAAAAAAAAAAAGACAAGATAAGAGATATGGTTGTATGTCAATAGGCACAAATAAGGGAAAGACCACAGGCAAGCCTTCGATCATGAAGATTCTAGTTTGGATCTATTCCTTGCTGTGACTGCCACCACAGAAGAGACAGCGCTTCTCATAAAAGTCCCATTCCCTTTTCCATTCCCTCACATCCATTTCCCATACTGCTGATCCTTCTAAAAGATAAGACCATCTGTTTTACCTGTTTAAACCCTCAGTGAAAATAATAAAATAAAATAAAATAAAATAATAAATAAAATAAAATAAACCCTCAATGACTTTTACCTACTATCATGCAAACTCCCAAAAATGGCCCAAGAACTTCTGGGATCAGCTCCCTACAAAGCCCCAGCTCCATGATTTGCACTTCCCTTACTTATTCTCACACTCCAGCAATATGCAAACACCAAAGTCTCCAACGGGATCACACATAGGTTTGCTGAATAAATTCAGCATAAACTCACTTTCTAAAGCTGCTTCTACCCTTTCAAATGCATCCTCTACCCTCTTTGCCTGATGAATTTCCACATTACCTGGCTAACTTCTACTCATTCATTAAGCTCAGGCTCACTCTCTCTTGCTTTCCAGACCCTTCATTTACTGTACTTATAACTACTTGCTCAGTGTCTGTTTTCTCCACTAGATGATAAAGACAGGGAATTAATCTATCCTATTTACCCCTGTATCTCTAGCACCTATTAAAATGCCTAGCACATAGCTGTTTCTCAAGAAATATTTGTTCAATGAATGAATGAGTTAAGAAATAGCAAAAGGAATAGGGAACAGCAGTGCACAGAGCACAAATGGTACTCGACCTCAAATTTCAGGATAAACATGAGCGTCTGAATTGTTATTATCTAACTTTAAAGAGTGCATTGACATAAGGCAACTATACTTATCTCCTTTGACAGTCCAAGACACAGAAGTCAGGCAGGATCAAATGCTGAACAATATCACCCAGCATGCTTGCTCTCCCACAGTATTAGAGCTGCAGTGCTTGGGCATTTGAGTCAGAATGCCTTTAAGGTTCAGACTTCACAATCAAGCCCAAGCATGTTGCTATGGAAAAACAAGATTCACTTTTGCTCCTACCATGTAAAACATGAATCTCTTGTTATGATATTTTTAGCTATAATGGAAAATCAGGCTTAGACAAATAACTTGTAATTATGGCAAGGGCATTGATGATGAGCTAAGAATTCTGTATTTTAAATGCCAATGCATCTTTTATCCTATCATAAATCACTATCAGTTCTGCTTTTAAAGGAAAATGAGAGCACAATTCAGGTGATGGCCACTTACAGAGAGAACGCAGATGGCCTTAAATATTTTAGACTGGCTGGCTTAAAATGTTTTTGACTTTTGTTTGCTCCTTCCCTTGGTGGAATTGGAATGTAGGCTTAAAATTCCCTTTAATGCCAAACAGCTGCTATTTTGCTTTGTTTCAATTAAAATTGAATGTAGCTGCCCCAGATGCCCTACTCATGTGGAACTGTAGAAGATGTCACTGAACATCACCACCAAACCCTGCAAAATGGTGCTATGCATGTATATTAATGAGCCATGGGCTATTTGGGGAGGAGGAGGAATAAGAGGGAGAACTCTGACATTTACTCTACTACAGCACCAATGTAAAGCTATCAGCAGAATAAATTCTCACTTACATGACTTGGAGTAAAATATTCAGAGTTAACGTATCTTAGAAATCACCTGCTCAGACCCCCCTTCATAATTAGAAAACTGGAGCCCTGAGTATGTTAGTGATTTGCCAAAATCACAATCTGCTTTGTGCCAAGGCCTCATCCTTCTCCCTGGACAGTGCACCCAGCCCTCAGTATCACAAAAGCACTTTTTTTAATATTTTGACTTTTATTCAAAAGTTTTTACTACCTTTGCATGCAGTCAATACCCAAGGAACACCCACTCACTCTCTCCCTTTCTCTGCATTGTTTTTTCCCCCTCAGCTAGAAATTCTACTTTGATCTGAGTAACTATTTTTGTATTCTGAAAAACAGGCAGAAACAACCACAATGGTAATTTTCACTCATATGAATAATTTGGTCAGTTCCATACCAGGCACAAAGGGAAACAATCTCGATGATCTTGAAAAGAAATTTTAACATTATGAATAGTGTCAGCTGAGTAAACATGGTTATGAAATATCTTTTGTGCCTCTTTCTGCCTTTTCTCTAATCTTGATTTCTTCATGAAATCCAGTAGGAATCTTGTTACTGAAAGAGGTATAATATTTGGATAGATAAAAATCAGAGGGAGTCCTTTAGAAATTCCAGTCCATGGTATCAGAATATATGTAATAATTAGGGTAGGCTGGCTTTTGTAACAAGTAGGCCCCAAAGTGTATAATGGCTCTAGTATAATAGAAGCATAGAAGAAGTTTATTTCTTACTTAATAGAACCAGACAACGAATGGTAGGGGAGCCTCAGACTTCCATTCGCAATTCATTGGCTAAAATTCAGTTTCATGGCCTCACCCTGCAAGGCAGGCTGGGAAATGAAGCCCAGCTGAGTCTCCAGAAAAAAGACTCAACATGCCACTTGTGTGATATAGAATCTATTTTGTCCCCTATGATGTCTCTCAACAATATCCCAAGGCTAAATAAATAAATAAGAACTTTGAATGAATCTTACTTTTACTCAAATTCTTCCATTGTTATAAGGTTAGAAATTCAGAGTCACACTGCTTCTTTTAAGCCAACTAAGGACTTCTAATATTAAAGCTGTAGCTAATGCCGTAAGTTAATAAGAAATCCAGCCAGAGGCACCTGGGTGGCTCAGTCAATTAAGCATCCGACTCCTGGTTTCAGCTCAGGTTGTGATTTCATGGTCCTGATCTCAGGGTCATGAGATCAAGACCCTCATTGGGCTCCTTGCTGGGTGGAGAGCTTGCTTAGGATTCTCTCCCACCCTCTCCCTCTGCCACCCTCCTCCCCCACTCACAGTCCTCGCCCCTCCCCCCCATTAAAAAAGAAATCAAGCCAAAAAACCAAGTATATGTGTTAAACTTTTACAGACCATCATGGCAAGTCACTGGTGTGACTGATATATTTTCCACTAACACCATGTATCTACACATATCTAATCATATTTTTAATGTAATTTTTCTTACTGAGATAATTATCTCAGCTTTAAAATTAAACATTCAATTAGTCATTAAAATAACCCTAGGTGGTTGGATTGACCACTTCCTTAGAAGCTTCCATTTATTGAATACCTGCTTTTCATCAGACACTGATGTCCCCTGGAGGGGGACATGATACTTCTCTAATATGTCTCTCAATTTTCAGATGGGGAAACAGAAGCTGAAAGATTAATAAGTTGCTCAAGATTGAAGGTTGAGAACAAATCCAGATCCACCTGACTGCAAAGCCCCATGGTTTCCACACTGCTTCCCAGTCAGTTCTTTCAACTGTCTAGATAAGGTGCCTATAGCTTTGGCCTGAGTATTGGGATATTCTGGAAATGAACTCAAGTCTGGTTTTCTGGACTTAGAGTGAAGAGCATAGTCATAACTTGACAGGACACATAACTTCCCTTTGTGCCCACCCACTTACTTAGCAACAAGGGGAAGGGACTAAAGGCACAGGGGGAAATCTGACTTGACGTGTTCCTTCTAACAGTCCACTTTTTCATCCAGTTTTAGGACTTGCCAGCCTTTGCTTTGGGGAAATGCAGCCTGGGAAGGCAGGATCAAGCCTACTCAGAAATACAAGCTGAGGTATTATCCTAGCAACTCCCTAAAGCAATCGTAAACATTGTTTGCCGAAGCCTTAAGTGCCACTGCTTGGCAGTGTACAATGCAGAGTTCAAAGGTTTGCTCATTACCATAATGGGATATAAGCCTTTGCTGTTGGCTGTGGGATAATGAAGATAATTTTGTGGATTGTTCCTTCAATCTGTATTTATTTAGGTTAAAGAAATTTGTTGTCTAGCTGTTTTTTCTTTTTTTCTTTTTCTAATTTCTCTAGAAAACCAATCTTTCGATGACTAGTTTTTTTTTTTTTTCGATGACTAGTTTTAAGATAATATTCAACAAGATAAAGGGCAAAAGATTATAAATTTAGTTTTTTTTCCCTCACAAAATACCATATCCTTTAACTTTTCATGGTCAATAAGCAGCACATTACTTTAGTAGTTTTGTATTTGCCAATAATGAGAGACTTGTTAGCCTGACAAAGGCAGAACTAAAATACACACACACACACACACACACACACACACACAACAAATGTGTTCACAATATTGCAAAAAATTGGCAGGAAACAAACGAGAACATATTGAAAAAATAGAACATCTCTTTCATGATAACTTTAGCTACAACTGTGATAACAAACATACAAAGCAAAATAAAATAAGATCTTTTCATCAGTGCATTTTTAGGGTCAACTTTTGAACATAAATCAACTTCCTCTGCCTGACATGCCCCTGTCCATCCAGATTCAAAGCCAAAAAAAAACTATACAGAATTTAATTTTTTAAATCATCCACGCCTCACACCTATTCCAGAGATGCAGAGTTCAAAAGTGGAATGCCTCAACTTTAGGAACACTGGCCTAACAAGAGAAATTTGGGAAATCAATCATACAGTTTCTTGTGCTTCAGAATACTTAAGACCACTGTCAGCTCATAGCTCCCTCCTTTGCTAACAGCAAAGACTTAGCCTAGAAACTGTTCTGAATCTATAATGAAAGAAGGAACTTAAGCACCTAGGTGATAGCACTTCTCCTAGTATCCCTCAGAGCTGGAGGGAGTGTGGGGAGCAGAAGGAAAAGAAAGAAAGAGAGGGTAGATGCAGTTTGTTCTTCAGCCCTACTCCTTGTGACTTCCTATAAAATGACTGGGAAGCATTACAGTGGCTATACTTTCCGAAACACCTGTCTACCACCTAACCTGCTGAGGTTCACCTGACTCCGCAGAGATACATAGAATCCTTACTTAATAGTCAAGGAACTCTCCAAAGAGCAAAAGGGGTCTGGGAGGAACAGATCATCTTTCCTTCGTCTTTCCTTTGTGCCCCTAGGAAGAGGGTTTATCATCTCTGACGTCTGAAAAAAACATTATACCACATGAATGTTTACCGTCTCTCAACCTCTTCTTCCTCTCAAGCTATCCTTCCCTTCATCATGTCAGCCTGATGATCCTGCTCCCTCCTTCAGGTAACTCTATTATCCCTCCGGAAAGAGAATTCTTATGTGTCTAAACATTAGGATCCTTGAGCTTTTGCAAAGTGTTTAATGAGCTGCTTAGTGCAAACTCAGAAAGAGAAGGATAAGAGGAAAAGTGAGATCTAGTGTCATGAGTAAAAGCCAAGACTGTTGCTCAAATTAATGTTTCTTCACTCTAGCAGGAAGGGCTGTAACTGCTTTTCTCACTAGTTTATCTGAAAAACAAGCACATGCCAAGGTAAGCACTGAATTTTTTTCCCCCTGAGGATAATCAAATCTAATCATTTACGAAGAAAGGCACTCCTCCATATCAACATGACTTGGGATGCTGCCCTTTGTAAAACAAGAATCCTGGTATTTCAGAAACAGACATTTTTGGCTCTTTTCTGATCCAAGCTTCCCTTATAGGAGCCACTGAAGTATTTGGGAGGAGCTCTTTCTTTGCAATAAAGGAGGAATGGTATTAATTCCAATTACAGCTTTTTTTATTCCAAATCCTCCTCACCAGTACCACAGACATAAGAGAAGGCATAACATCCTGCCACTGACAAAAAATGTCCTGTTTTATGATGCAGATGAAAGAAAAGAAGAAAGGGACTCGACCTCTAAGCAATTTATAGGCTAGTGGGACCGTATTGGTTATCTCCTGATATATAAATAAATTGTTCCAAAATGTGGTGGCACAAAACAATAAATATTTATTCTATCACCATTTCTTTGGTTACGACCTGTATATAGCTCAGGTGAGTGCCTCCACCTCAAGAGTTCTCATGAGGTTACAGTCAAGCTGTTGGCTGGGGCTCCAATCTTATCTGAAAGTTCAACTGAAGGAAATCTAGTTCCATGCTCATTCACATGAATCTTGATCCCTTGCCACAAGGACCTCTCTACATGGCAGCTTGCTTCCTCTAGAGCAAGAGACCCAGAAAAGAGTGAAAGAGAGTATTTAAAACAGAAGCCAAAATCTTTTCATTAACTAGCATCACAAGATGATATTCCTGCCACATTCTATTCATTAGAAGAGAATCAGTAAATATAACCCATTATTCAAGGGGGGGAGATAATATAAAGGTATGAACACTAGGAGGTAGGGATAATTGGGGGTCATTTTAGAGGTTGCCTACCACGAAGACAAAAACAAGCACAAAAACAACTAGACAATTTATCTTAAGTGAGAATTAGAGGTTTTGAGGACGAAGAAATCACTCTCATGAGAAAAATAAGAGATTTCAACATGACAAAAGAGAAAGCATTTAAGCTAGGCCTTAACAAATGGACAGTAATAAGTACAGATGACCGGAGAGTGTTTAAAGCTAAAATAAAGGCATGAGCAAAGGTAGAGTGACAAGAAGAGTGTGCAATGCTCAGAGAATGGTACCTCAGTTGACTAACGTGTGGGTCTAAGGAGATGAAGAGTGGGTTTAGTTTGTTAATTCTGTTTTAATTAAAAGATACAAGATTAGCTCCTTGCTCCCAAAAAGCAACATGATATAGAAATAAGATGGACTTGGGCCCCCTGAAACCAGAGTACAAATATCAGCTCCTCTATTCAACTTCCTATGGGACCTGAAGCACATTATGCAAATTTTCCAAGCTTCCTTATCTGAGAAATTATTAAGTATTTTGCCTTGCTGCCTGGGAGTGAGACTTAAATGCATGGGACACATTTGAACCTTGAAACATGGTTTCAAAATTTAATTGTCGGGTCCATCTTAAAGCAGAGAGTTTTCTTTCATTCTCTGTGTTGCTTCTGGTTTCTCCCACACAATAGGACCTCAAAAAACATTTATTAAAAGAATGAATGGATAGGAGATTGATAGATGATAGATAGATTAACCAATAGATAGATCGAGGCAGGCGTGCCTTAATGAACAGATGTGTCTCTCAATCAAATGGTGAGTGTCATCATTACATTGTTATTCTTTAAACAAGCATTCCCTACTGGAAATAACAATTCATATTTTATTTTGTTGTCCAAGAAGGAGTGGAGGATTAATTAGATGAATAAGTGACTTGTACATACTGGTATTATTTGCTAAGAGTAGCTAAAACTGAAAAAATGACAAGAAGCAAATATCTAGGTTCCAAGAGCAACCTTATTTATATATCAATATCCTTGCTCCAGACTTCAGGTTTATTATAAAAATAAAAACAATACTACAAGACTGCTGAAAAGATAAATAAATCAGGACTGAGCACAACAAGTATCAATAAAGGCAAGGAGAAATAGTGCACAGAAATGCAGACCAGAGGATCCTGCATTATTAGGATGGCATTCCATAGCATTGAAATGTCCTGTGTAGTTTGTCTTCTTTCTCCCTTCTCCTCCTCTTTCATCAGCCTTTCTCTTGTCCCTCCCTCCATTTTCTAACTTTTCTCCCTCTCATCTACCCAGTATTCCCTTCTGTCTCAAAATCCCTCCCCTTCTACATAAAAATCTATTGCTTCTATTTGGCTTCTTCTCAGTCTAATCTTGTCCTTGTCATCAGCAAGAGGGACAAAAAGCCATTATCTTCTAAGATCAATGAAAGACAGTAAGGATACTGGCTAACTGAAATTGAACATTTACTGCATGGCCAATCTGAATCAGGTATGTTCTTACCTGCTATACTCACTGCCTGTCAATAAGAAAACCAGGAATGCCAGAGCCTATGTATTTGGGATATGCCTCTAAAATATCCTCCAATCCTCTAACTTCTGGGGCTACCTTGCATGAGGAAATGTGTGAAACATTCTGCTGTTCCCAGAAAAAGTCCCCTTTGTCAAAGTAGACAGGAATTCTGCAAAAATAATATGAGACACTGAGAGTTGTTTGAAGCAAGACGCACCACTATCTATAATTATCGAGGTTCTAAAAATCATCTTGAGTCTCAGGAAAGAGAGAATCAGATCATCAACCATGACAATTTTGCATGAGTGGCTATGACTCCAAGAGTATTCCTGAAAATGCACTTGGTTATAAACAGGGGAAAAAAAAAAAACAGGGGAGATGTGGTGGGGGTTTCTGGATACTCACCAAAGTCCTTTGTCTCTTCTATCTGTATACAACTGTACAATGTTTTCCAACTTCCATTGGAAACATCACTTTTGAGTGACTGAGCTCAACTGAAAGTGGGAAGAGGTCATAGATACCATGTTCAGGCCCAATTCTGAAAAGCCTCCTTCATGCATCAGCACTGTTTCCTTTCTAGATGACTGTGATGTTGATCCCTACAGTGACACTGAATGCCATACATTGAAGATGGCAGAGACACAGAAGTCCTGGCCCCTCAGGGATTGCCACTGACCTAAGACACTGCCTTGGCCTATTATATGAACAAGAGATAAACTTCTATTGTATACGACATTTATTGGACCCAGTATAGCTTTTGTTTTGGGGGGGTTGTATATTTTTTTACTGAAGTTCGATTTGCCAACATACAGCATGATACCCAGTGCTCATCCCGTCAAGTTCAGCATACCTTTTGAAGGTCTATTTGTTACAGCAACTGGTCTATCCTAAGTAAAATAGGAAGCCATTGTTTGATGAGGAACCTGGATACTTTTTTAGAGTTTTGATCAGAGCAACTGAAAAAGTTTTAGCCAAAGTTTAGCCAAAACAGTGGCTAATTGTTTAGGGACCACTTACTCTCTTTGAAAAATTTGACAAAAGCTAAAGTCTCTCTTCCCAGAAAAATTCACATGAACCTAGACACACACACACACACACACATACACACACACACACATAAACCTGCACAACTCGATTGAAAGTTATTAAAATATCTTTATCAATCATTTACTATATGTGGCTGACAAGTTGCCATGTGCCAGGGTTACAACAGTGAATTAGGTCACCAATCCTTGAGCTTATGGAGCTCACAGTCTACTGGACCTAGGCAATGAGATATATATTTATTATTATTATTATTATTATTATTATTATTATTATTATAAGCTCTATGCCCAACGTGGGGCTTGAACTTATGACTCTGAGATCAAGAATCACATGCTCTCCTAACTAAGCCAGCCAGGCACCCAGATAATGAGTTATTTTTTTCTGCACTCCGTCCAAGTCACTTGATCTCTTTTAGGAACTAAAAGGAGCTTAACCACAAATCCCCCATCAACCCTTTTGCCTTGCAAAATTACTACAGGCATGCCCTTCTCCCACAGATCTCCACTCTCCCCACCTTCAATGCTGGCACACCCCTCCACAGTGGCCAGTGCCCTCCCTTTCCTCACCCCCATCCCTGGCTTCTCTCCAGGAAACTGAGGAAGGCACTGGTGAGACTAGACCTCTGTTGCCCTCT
Source organism: Canis lupus dingo (assembly GCF_003254725.2). Lineage (NCBI taxonomy): Eukaryota > Metazoa > Chordata > Mammalia > Carnivora > Canidae > Canis > Canis lupus. Next base: position 49,970,035 of record NC_064255.1, on the reverse strand, counting down.
GGTGGTCATACACAGCACTGGCCTGAAAAGCAGACCATCCTGAAAGCCCTTACAGTCTCCATACTTGCATCACATTAATGTTTCAGGGTTCTGTGCTGCCCCAAAAGATGGAAAGGCAATATGATCAATGATGCAGGATATGGACAGACCAGGAAACACTGACATGCTTCTGCTCTTCATAGTTTTTTCATCCTTTCTCTTACCCTTTCCTACATGTTTTCTTCCCTCTTACTCCTCTTTGTCTTTAATTACTTTCAGTTTAGCATACCCCACCTAGGTCTTGGGCCTCTATCCCTGAGGTGTCTATCAGAAAAAAGGCACAAACTCAACTTCTTAAATAAAGTGAGCCACTGCCTAAGGTGTGTGATTTCAAGGTCCTGGGAAACAACCCACCTCAGTTCTGCATTCCTCTACCTCTCAAAACTTCTCCTAGGGGATGCCTGGGTGACTCAGTGGTTGAATGTCTGCCTTCAGCTCAGGTCATGATCCCGAGGTCCTGGGATCGAGTCCCACATCACCTTCCCCGCAGGGAGCCTGCATCTCACTCTGCCTATGTTTCTGCCCCACCCCCATGAATAAATCAATAAAATCTTAAAAAAAAAAAAAAAAAAAAAACTTCTCCTAAGCTGTCTTTGATGACTCACATTGCTTTAATTTATTCAATAAAGACAACATACTGGTTATTCACTATGTGACAGGCATAGTACTAGGCACTAGAGATAGAGCAACGGACAAAACTTAAAAATGTGAGACACATATTTTCATTCCACAATTAGGGTTCCCTTTTAAATGCAAATATTGCCATAAAGTAACACATAGACTTACCTAAACTCTGAATTATTCATGCATGTCATCAAATTTCTCTGTGAAAGTCATGCATTAGTAGGCAGAAGGGGGAACTATTTAAGGAACAGTGACCCCTTTCTGGTTCTCCTATATCAAATCATAACAGCTATGATGAAAATATAATTTTGTGGAAAGAACACATAATTTGAGGCACAGACACGTATTTAAATTTGGCTCCATTACCTGTAAGCCGTGTGTTCTTCAGCCAGATAATTAGTCTCTCTGAATCTCCGTGATTTTATCTGAAGAAATAGAAAAATTGATCTCAATTTACCATGATTATGGTGTAAGATCACATTTGTAACCCTAGAGCAAGATGTGGCACAGAAAGGGCCTCATAAACATTGGCTTCCTTGACATTCCCAAGGTAGCCTGGTTTATAGCCAGACACCAGTGAGCTAGCATAATTCTAATGGCACTGGCATATAATGGCTGAAATTGCTTTAAATAAGGAGTCCAGACTTTGATCTCACAGTTAGAGTTGTTTCCATAATTAACAAAATCATTACCCCTAGTTTGCAACCTGACCAAACCTACTACTTTTGTGGATACGAGCTTCCCTGGCAATTTATGACACCAAACTCAGAAAGTGAGGCTCTCTCGGAGCCCTGGAACCTATTTGGGGTACTGGTCTTTTCTCATAGGAGTCAGAACAAAGGCCTGCCACAGGGAGCATATGAGGGAGAAGGTTGTCAGACCTCAGGGAATCCAGGACGGGGAAAGAAGAAAAATACCCACCTAGTGCCACTCCCTCCCCACTTTGATGTCATTCTGTGTCATTCTATTCACTGCCTCTAGGGAATCAATTAAAACAGTGCTAATTTATGGGTCTTAATGAACAAGGTATTATACAAACTGTTTGTAAGCATGGCAGGCTTCTTGAATGGAGAACACTCAAAAGCACAATTGCCTGAGGTGACATTCTCTTGCAGCCCTCCCTTCCAGATTCCAAAATGGCACAGGAATGAACACATAAATACATCTGGGTGGGGGGGATGCATATTGCCACATAGTCTACACCTCCTCCTGCCCCCACTTCTCAGAATGGCTGAAAAAGTGAAGACTTACTGAAAAATATGAAGATTATCTTTATAACCCACACGATGCTATACTTTACATAATCACTTCTTGGACGAACTGACGAACCTGTTACCTAATCATCAATCCATGTAATAAATATTTTGAAGTCCCTAATACTAGATAGGTACATTCCAAGCTTTGGAAATGTTCAGGTGAATAAAATACAGTCATCTGCTTTAGAATTCACAGGCTTGCTGCAGAAACGGACACGTAAATAACTACAGTGTCTTACTGTACCACAGAGGACTGACACTTACTTTGGGAAGTAGAGTAGGGAGTATAATGAAGTCAGGATGAGCTTCACTGGATCACTGGGAGAAAAAAGTCCCCTCCCTTCCCTTCCCCTCTGTGTTCATCAGCTTGAGATTTCTTAGAGCCCAGCTCTTCGGCACAGCACTGTGTGGCTCTGTAAGCCAGAAGTTCTCCTTTTCTGAATCCCATTTCCTGCCTGGAAGACTCCTAGCAGGATTTGTAGATGAGCCCTTTTTGTCAGATTCCTCTGGCCTAAGACTAGGGTGTTGTCCCCAACTGATGTACCCGATGCCAGCAGACCGGGTCACAGCCAAGTCCCACTCACCTAAGATCTAAGAATACCTGCCTGCTTCCCAAACAGCTGGCTGTCCGAGGCACTTGGTTGAATTTGAAGCTGAACACTGAAACAGCAGACTAAATCATTATCTGCTGCCGACACAGAAAAAAGAAATAGGCCCTACTGAGCAGAATATTTCATGCTACTGCACAAAGTGAATTTTTTACTTCCATAGGCAAGGTGTATGGTTAGGGGTCCAGCCGTGCAGCCAAGCTGCCAGGTTCAAGTCCTAGTCCTGCTACTTGCTTATTATGTGCACCACGAAAAATTACTTAGCCAGTCAGTGCCTCAATTTGCCCATCTGTGAAATGGGGATGCCTCCCTTATAGGCTTGCTGTGAATGCAGAACATGAGGCCAGCAGAGCAATGAAACAAGTCAGTACCACATGAGTATTTCCCATCACCATCCCACCTCACCCTGTCTGTCCCGCCTTTTGGCATTTTTTTCCTCTTGTGGCTCCTCCTGTATTCCCTCTGCCTCAATTTCAACTCCATGTTCAAATCCAGCAGTGTTATTTCTTTTTCTTTCCCTTCTTCGTGGCATACGTGAGCCATGCTAGGGAAAATGAGGTGCACATTCCTCAAAACGTCGAGTTTCCAACCAGGGGACAGACTTCTATTTCTACAACCTAATGAAACTTGAGTGAGCAGAAAAGTTCCATGGTGTTGACAAATGAGCAGTGGATAACACTTTGGAAATTAAAGCTCTGTCCTTCCAGCCCATAGATGGGTCATAAGTCACTCTTTTTGCTATTAATAGTTTACAGCAAGATATAGTTTGCTATGCCTTGAGATGGCTTCCTTGACAGAGATGGTAATTCCTCTAGACCAGGACTTAGAGTCCTATTTATACTAAACTCTGGGTCATATCTCATTTATGAGAACCCTGCAGAGGGGCTCTGCACTCACTTCCTTGAGGATAGGCCTGGGGTGGGAGGACGGGCTTTCTGGACTGCTGACTTCTTTGTATCCCCTCCAGACAACAAGGTGTTGTTAGATGGCAGGACTGGTTCCTCTGAATCTCCATATCCCCAGAACTGAGTTTAGTGCTGACACACAGTCTTTGTTTACTTAATTAACTTAAAGGTAAGAACTTTGCTCTTTGAGGTGTTTTAACAGTCCACAGGGACAGCTGAGGATGAGCATTTTTGTTTCTGACAATGAACCAAGGACACAGTGTGCATTGTGACTGGTGGCACATGCTGACACTGTCCTGGCAAGTTGCGAAGGTCCTGTTGGAAGAGACAACCGATAACACTGGTGCAGCCATCGTGCCTCCTTAGACAGACCATCTGAGAGAAACTGAGGTGGCACAGCATCCTCATACTTCCTTAAAGGTAAACTTTAGTCTCTGCTCATAGAAAGTGAGCTCACTGCTGTCTCTGGAAATAACAGAGCATGGTGCTAAGAGACAGGGAGGGGAACCAGAGTTGGAAGCTTAGTCAGGTTCGGCCCCTCACTAGCTATATGGTCTTGACCAAGGTATTTAACCTTTCTGTGTCTCCATCTCCTGACGTGAAAACGAGATTCGTAATAGGACCTCCTTCAAAGGAGTGTTGAGAGATGAGGAGTCAATGAGGTGACATGTGTACAGTACATAGGGCAAACTTGGTGCATGGGATGCGCTAGGTGAGTGTTTGGTAGGAGTATTACCCAAGTGTAATGTTGGATGAGAAGAACAGCCAGCTATGAATACCACTCCAGCTGATGAAGGTAAGTTCCATGTGTACCTGGCCATTGCAGGTAAGGCCTGGCCAGAAGCAGCATTGATCATAACTGAAAGCAAGTTTCAGTGTTCAGACCCAGGTAGAATGGACCACCTGTAAGTTTTTTTTTTTTTTTAATTTTATTTATGATAGTCACAGAGAGAGAGAGAGAGAGAGAGAGGCAGAGAGAGAAGCAGGCTCCATGCACCGGGAGCCTGACGTGGGACTCGATCCCGGGTCTCCAGGATTGCGCCCTGGGCCAAAGGCAGGCGCCAAACCGCTGCGCCACCCAGGGATCCCGACCACCTGTAAGTTTTACCTTGAGAGAAAGCAGGGCTGTACTAGGCCGTAAAATTGCTCTCACCTGCCTTGCCTAAGCTGTCACATGCCACTGGATCAATGCCTCCCTGGCACCCGCCAGTGATGCTCACTTGGGAGCTTTCAGCTGTACCTCAGCTGCTGTATTGGTGCCAAGAACAGCTCAAGGGACTGATAAAAAGACAAAGTGCCAGGAGCATACAACCAGGGCTGAAAAGAGGTCAGGGGAAGGTTAGGTGGCAGGACGTGGGGGGGGAGGCAAAGGAAGCTGAGAGCGGTGGGAGAAAGGAAAGCCCATCTTGCCAGGGGAGTGCCAATCTTGTTTTAATATCACTCTGACCCAGGGAAGAGAAATGACAGTGGAAAGCTTGTTAATAGCAACAGGACACAAAGTCAATCCTTCCCTTTCTCTACTTCCCACAAGACCCAGGTGACACCAAAACCTGATTTGTGTTCTCTGTGCTCCCTGGTACTTGGCCTACAGGTCTCTGCACTTTCTCTCCAACCATTTAAAGCATAATAACTGCCCTTGCCTTTCTGCAGCATGTGTTGGAGACAAAGAACACAGGAATATGTCATTTCCTATAAAGGCCAGAAAGGGTGTTGTGACCAGTGAAGTGCTAAAATGACATTTGCACTTAGGTGACAAACAAGCCCATTCCAGTCCAGGTAAAAGCTAGTAAAACACGGGAAAGTAAAGGCTGCCCTCTGCAGGACACTGTGGGAATGACAGCCGCTCCTTCCGAAGCCGCAAGGTCTACACACTCAGGTTGATGAAGGATCAGCTTTGGAAAGTCACATCTGTTTGTGTGGCCTTGCCCAGGAATCTTCCAGGTACCAGTACACAAGGAAATAAGCAACTAATCAGGAGAAAACACCCTTGTTTATGGGGGCAACTCAGCTACCTTCTCACATAAAGGCTTTTTAAAAATATGATTTCAAACAAATTGAACTGGAGAGATAAGCTTTTTAACACGAAACTAATTGTAAAATAAATGCATTAGATTCATACACACACTGTGGCTGCTTCCAATGCATTACTAGACTAGAGAGACAAGCAGCTGTTCTCCATGGTGCTAGAGAAGAAAAATACAGAGTCAAGAGGCATGAAGGCACTCCCAGCTCCACACAAGATTAGCTGCCTGAAATTGGGCAAAGCACTTTCCCACTCTTGGACTCAGTTTCTTCATCCATAAAATGAGGTGCCTGAGCTAAAGGATGCCTGAGATTCCTTCCAGCTGAAACATGTTATGATCCATGACCTTTATTTTGTACTCTGAGCCAGCAGTGTAAGTGCTCCAAAAGAAATAAATGGAGCAAAGGAAAAAATAAAATAAAATTAGAATGTCATGCCAGCCCATCCATTTTCTATAGCCCCTGGGTTCACCCCACTGGTAGGTCCTTGGAGTTAGGGCAAAAAGGTCTGCAGTCCTGCCTCACATATCTGTGCACTATTTTTAGTTGCTGGTGTAATTTTTTTATTATTTGCCAACATAATGAAGTCATGGTACCTTTTTTTTTCTTTTCTTCATTTACAAACACCAGAAATGCAATTGTTAGCAAGTAAAGACTGAAGAAGAAAAGTTTTGATTTAAAAAATAAAAATCCTCAAGCAGAATTTGGAGTCTATGTTCTATAATTAAAGGATTAACCCCAAAATTTCCTACCAATAAAGGTCTCAGATAGAAGCATTTCTCACACACACACACTCACCCCTCCACCTGAATGAATTTCAGTATGAAAGTAATCAACAATTAAATGTAGAGCAAAGAACCTCTACAATGGGCTGCAGTGACAAGCCAGCTGAATCTTCGGGACATTTCTAATCACGGAGGAAGAAAATTCATGACCACACTAAGCCACTCTCAGTGGATAAGCTCCTGAGATACTGAAGTGTGATTTAGAAGGTGTTATTGTAGAGTCTATTTCCCTGCCTGAACACTGCACAGCACCTTCCTCTCCCTCATGCACTCCTCTAATGTGTGGTGTATATTTTTTTAATATACCATAATATGGTTCAGTCATATTTAACCAGCCATATGGTTCAGTCAACTCCAAGCTTTTGCTCTGAGAATAGTTGTAGGGAAGAACCACAGCTTCAGAGGGCTGCTCTTGGGGCAGCAGCCCTCATTCTGGACAAGTAAAATGGGGACAAATGATGGTTAGGAGTGAGTTTTGCCAGTAATGTAAAACTGCCACTCTCCTGCAAGCAGGAAAGCCTCTCAAGCAGCATAACCCTGGGGCCCAGGCCGGCTTCCAGTCTCCTTTGCTTCCCTGCTCACCCCTTTCCAGAAAGGATAGGCAAACGGTCCAGCATAACTCCAGGGGCTGCATTCACAAAGAACAGACTGTAGGAGCACCTGGGAGGCTTAGTTGGCTAAGTGTCTGACTCTTGATTTCAGCCGAGGTCATGATCTCAGGGTCCTGTGATCAGCCCATTGGTCACAGGTTATAGGGCTCTGCACACAGCATGGAGTCGGCTTGTTCCTCTTCCTCTGATCCTCCCTCAGCTTATGCTCACTCGCTCTTGCTTTCTCTTTCTCAATCTCACTCTCACTCTCTGTAAAAATAAATAAATAAATAAATAAATAAATAAATAAATAAATAAATAAATAAATAATTCCTTTTTTAAAAAACCCACACACATTGTCGATGGCATTCCTGGATGCTGTGCCGCTCAGAGTTTGCCAAGTGAAGCCCCTCACAGCTGTCGGTTATAGGTCTTTCCCAATTTTCCCCTTTATCCCTCCTCCATGGAAGCATGAAGATATCTTTTCAGTGAGAGAAAATAAAGTCTAAAAGTACACTAATCTGAAACATTTGGTGTTAGAGTCCCTGCTCTAGCCACTTCGGGTCTCTGTCTAATCAAATAATTAGGGCACATTAGAAGAGCCATACCTTCTCACTAAGTACATTACACTCATCCCCCAAAACTGAAGTTCAATCCAAAATCTCCCTGGTTGCACTAAAAATTTCACAATATATATAAAAAAAAAAAAAAAGTTCTTTATGCGGTATGACAGAAAGCTATTAGAACCCAAACCAACACTCTTTCTGTAAGAAGAAATAGAGAAAGAAAGAAAACAGAAGGGGAAGGGGGGCGAGGGACAGAAGGACAGAAAAGGAAAGAGACTAAGAAGCCAGTGCTGTAAGGAAAGGTGGTCCAGGAAAGTTCACGTTTAGAGGCACAGAAGTGTTAGAGACTAAGGAGGATGGACCAGCACACAACAGAGGCGGAAAGAGATATCACACATACCTTTCAGGTCCCAGAAAAGCAAAAAGCAGGTCAGAATGGACGCATTAGATGCAAGATTATTGGCAGCAACAATGAGGTAGCCTCAAAGGAAATGTCAGTTGATGGAGGCTCTGTTCAAATCTTCTGCTCATTTTTCATCAGGTAGTTTTTTTTTTTTTCTGAGTTATGAGAGCTCTTTATATATTCCAAGTATAAGTCTTTTATCTATAATCTGCAAATATTTTCCCAGTCTGTGGTTTGTCTTTTAATTTTTTAATACCTTTTTAATACTTTTCTTTTGAAAAGCAGAAGCTTTTAAGTTTGCAGAGTCCAATTTAGGGATTTTTTTCTTTTTATATTCATGCTTTTCATGTCCTACAGATATTTGTTAAATCTACCATCACAAAGGTGTTTTCTTATGTTTTATTCCTGTATTTGTATGGTTTTAGGTTTACATTTAGGTCTGAACAAATTTAAGTTAATTTTTGTAGGTGATAATAGGTATGACTTCATTTTTTTGTCTATTGATGTCCAATTATCTCAGCACCACTTGTTGATAAAAACTATCCTTTCTCTATTGTAAGAAATCAATGGACCATGTAACATTGGGTTATTTCTGGGACTCTCTTTCTGCTCCTCCATTGATCTGTATGCCTATTATTTCACCAATGCCAGTGTCATTTCTCCCAAAAAAAAAGTATGGGCAGAAAATAAGCACATGAGAATATGCTCAGTATCATTACTCATTAGAGGGACACAAATTAAATCTACAATGTGATACTACTATACACCTATTAAAATGACCAAAATTTAAAAGCAAAAAACAAAACAATGAAAATACAAAGTGCTGAGAAGAATGTGGAGCAACTAGAACTCTCATACATTGTTGGGTGGAGAATCAAGAGTGCCACCACTTTCAAAGAGTTTGGAGATTTCTTATAAAGATAAACACGTATTTACCCATATGACTCAGTAATGCCACTATCAGAACATCAAGAAAAATGCAGGCATGTGTCTGGGCAAAACACTGTGGGGGAGTTTTTAGAGCAATTTTCATCACACCCACCAGATATTAGAAATAACCCAAGTGTTCATTAAGTGGTAAATGGATAAACAAATTCAAGCACATCCATTCATTCATGGAAAACTACTCAGCAATAAAAGAACAAAATGATCCATTCAACATCATGGGTGAAGCTGGAAAGCAGATTACGCTCAGTGGAAGAGGCCACACTCAAAAGGCAACAAGGAAAAGGCAAAACTAGGAAAAAGCAAAACTATGGTAACTGGAATCAATCAATGCTTGCCAGGCGGTGATGTGAGAGGAGGAGACTGACTATAAAGGGGCACAAGGAAATTTTGGAATGATTGAAATACTTTCCATTTGATTGTATTAATTATGCAACTGTATACATTTGTCAAAACTCATAGAACTATATACCTAATAAGAAGAGATTTTATTCTATGTAAATCATACTTCAATAACCCTGACTTGGAAGGAAAAGAAAAGAAAAAAAAAAAAACACTAACTGGCAAGTACTTACAAGATTGGCAATTTGATAGTGTGAGAGAAGGGAAAGCTCTCCAGCCTCAGGTGCCAGCCATTGGATTAATGTTGTTTTATGTTAATTAAATTTATTAATATAACTCTGTAATAAGAGTACCTGTCGTCTGGTTTTGATATTCCCAGGAGTGATAGGAGCAAGGGAAATATGCCAACCTAGCAATATTCTATGAAGCTAATTACCTCAAGAATTTGTGTAAGACTGAACCAACACAGGTATTACGCTCAAATAACAAATTAAAAATACTAGTCTACAGAGAGATTTTAGAGTATACCCACAAGAGTTTGTTGCTTTCCTTGAGCCTCTTAGGTAAGGCAGGTTTGAGGTTATTTTGAGATTCTTTTCATTATCCAATATGGGAATTGGAGTTTTTATTATCAGCCTCCTTTCCTTTTTACTGAGTCTTCCTGTGTTTCTTTTGATCTTCTGGCCAATAGCTGCTGCCCATGGCTCCTCAGTGGTGACTCATGTGTCTGCTCAGCACAACTGACAACATCCAAGAGGTCTAGTCCATCCAATCCAATGGAGCCCATCAAAACAGTCACTCGAGCAGCAGAGACCTAAAGATTCCAATTCTACATGGCAGGTCCCAAAGAATATCACAAGCTCTGAGTCTTTTAATTCTGCTCCAGTCACAGAGACACTGACATCTACCAAATCTAGACAGTGTCAGAGCAAGTAGGCTGTGCTGGCTTATTTTTAAATCTCCCAGGACAGAGGTACTTTTAAATTGTAAGGCCTCCACTCCCCAGCTCCTGCCTTCCTTTCTGACATTTTCTCCTGATTGCCCTCCCCATTTCATGTCACCCTCACACACCCCTGTCCATTCCTCTGTCTCCAGTAGAAACTACCTAGTGATCTCAGCACACCAGACTACCTCGCTGGCAGGAAACCCACTGGGCATTTCTTAGTTCTTTATCCCCACTTTATCCACGCTTCAGCCACACTTCTTCGGCTCAAATAAATGCCCTTCCCATGAAAAATCTCCGACTATGGAAATCAAGTCTTTCTCGAAGGCCCAGCGCAGAAGCCATCTCTCTAAGAAGCCCTCCCAGTACCCTCAACCAAAACTATTCTTTATGTTTTCTGTTTCCTCATGGCCCTCCTCCTCTCCTGCTACCCCTTCTTACCCTCGATGCCTCTTGAATGCCCTCCGTAGACTAAGGCCACAGTCAACCTTTGTTGAGTTGCACTGAACTTACCCCTACCACATTCCCTTGAATATTTCCAGATTAAATGATGTCTTAAGTCTGGCTTGTTAAAAACTATGGCAAGTTTCTGTGAGAAAATTTGTACTCTCATAGTAAGACTATAAACATAGACCTCAAAATAAAGAGCAAAAGGAATTCACTCAATCCAAATATTAAGTCTTATTGAGCAATAAAATAATTGCCTTGCTGAAATCAACTGCTTTGAAAAAAAAAAAACCTATATTCAGCAGCCAAGTTGATCTGTGTATGTAGACATAGAATAATGTTGCCATTAGGCATTCCAGGACACGTTTTCCCAGCTTTAATCCATCACATCATTTTTGAGATTATTTCTTACAGATCATTTCTATGTTTCCTGGAAAACCAACAGGATATGAAAATGTGAAAAGACTTTTTTTATCAGAGAAAATGTAGTGCCTTTATTTTGTCTATAATCTTGTCTTCCCCCGAACTTCTACCTGCTGGTTAGAGAAAAATAAATTAACTAAATGTCTAACCTGGTTTAAATTTAGTTTGATCCAATTATTTAAACAGCCGCTTTAGGGAATACCTAGTCTCTCCTGAATAAAATTGTGCCGTTTTTCAAACAGCCTTCCCTCCTGCTACTTCTCTCCCTGTTGTGGTGATGAGTGGGAGAGGAGGGGAAGGTAAGGTGGCTTACGTGTCCTGCAGCTGCCACATCAGGCCTATTAGCTGTTGACTCAGCATCCTCATTAACAGGAAACAGAGCCTCAAGAATGCCAACAAGATCCTCCCCCTCTTAACTATGGCTATCTTATGCCGGTGTTGGCCCCTCCTGGGGTCTCAAAACAAACACCCATTATCCTTACTGGGTGTCCTCTATATGCCTTCCTATTCCCAGGTAAAACCAAAACAAAGCAAAAAAGCAAAACAAAACCAAGCGAGGGAATACACAGCTGACCATTTCCACTTCCCTTTCCTGTCCTGCTGCTTCCCACTCTCTCTTGGACTAGAAAGCACAATGAAGTGCTAAGCCAGCCCCTACTTTTAACTCCCTTCCCCCCTCCCTACCATGCCTTTATTAATTTTGATTCGGCATCCTACCAATTATGTAAGCTGTGTTGTGAACCTACGAGAATTTGATATTTTGTGACCGTTGCGAGGCTGCAGCCCACAATTCAAATCACTGATAAGAAACAGCTCTTCTTGGAGCTCCAGTGGCGCAATTGGTTAGCACGCGGTACTTATAAGAAACAGCTCTTCCTTGAAGAAATGATGCCTGCCTTGTTTTAGGTTACTGTTGGTGCAGACTGATGGTGAGCAAACACTTCAGCCACGTCTACTGAATATGAATGAACCATGCCACAGCAGAATTGCAATGTCTAGTGACAAGCTGTCACTGTCCTAAGAGAAGCATCAGAGCTATATGGACACTTTGTTAAAATGCATTTAAGTCAAATGCACATCTGACCTTTCCTCTTCTGTCTATCACAAGTTCTACCAGAACTCTCCCCACTCTGGGCTTTCTCACCACTACCTGGTTTCATCTTATCACAATCCTTCTTCACCCTCACCTCTACCCTCTGCACTACAGCATTTATAGCACTTAATAGCACTAGCTTTTTAAAATTCTTTTCGTACAATTCTTTTTTGTTCCAAAAATGATGATTCTCTTACACTACTATGAGACTGGACTCAACATCAACATAAATTCCAAATACAGAAGTCCTTCCCCTCTCTATTCCTCTGTGTCTCTTCTCAAATCAGCCAAAGGCCTCCTACAGCACCATTTACTCTCCTGGGATGGGGAAGGCCCATTTAGACTTTGCAACTGCTCCTGACATTAACTCACTCATGCAACCCAGAAAGAGCACTCGGAGCTGGCATCAACTTTCTTAGGTCTCACTATGAGCCCTTCCATCTACTGCAATCTCTATTCAAATGCAGTTCTTGAGGGATGCCTGGATGGCTCAGCAGTTGAGCATCTGCTTTTGGCTCAGGGTGTGATCCTGGGGTCCAGGATCAAGTCCCGCACCAGGCTCCTTGCAGGGAGCCTGCTTATGTCTCTGCTTCTCTCTCTCTCTGTGTCTCTCAAGAATAAATAAATAAAATCTTTAAAAAACAAAACAACAAAAAACAAATGCAGTTCTTGAAATGCATTTGTACCTTTTCTCCCAACTTTTCTTTTAACTTATTTCTTCATCTCTGACACATTCACAGACACTATTCTCTAGCCTGAGAATCAAGAAATCTGGAAATTTCTTCTGTTCCTAGCACAAACTAACCATGTGACCTTGAGTGGGTCTTCTCACCTTTAGAAGTCTCAATAGATTAATCTGCACATTAAGGGTTGGATCACCAATGTTCATTTCTACCCTGTGCTGCCATTGGTTTTAATAAATTTCTATCTTATTAAAACAAGATTTTTTGCACTCAACCAAAGGAAATAACAATGAGAATTTTCCTTTCTTCTTTGCATCCCTGCTGTACCTTTAAGTTGAACAAATAAAAAGCAACATAACTCTCTTTCTTTCTTTCTTTCCAAATGTTAACTGACTCTTTAACAGGTGTGTTTTACTCTCCTCTCCACTCCAACACTTTAAAGAATATTACTTTTCATCACACTAGCCACAGCCTGTCAATATTATTAAAAATAAAGCAATCAAAGTTAACAGAGATAAATACAAAAAAAACTATTTTTATCCAATCTTCAATTATAGTAGACAATGTATACATATGTACGCCAGCTAAGAGCACACAGGTTTTTGTTTTTTTTTTTTCTTGAATCTCCCTCCTCTTTTTAACTTCTACTCCTGTTTCCCATATTGGAAACTAGCCGTTCTTACTTTTGGAACATGCCTCCAAATCCTAACTTGCTCACTAATGACACTATCTTCTGAGACTTCCTTCAGTCTTTGCAAGAGTTTTGTTGTTATTTTTTTTGTTGTCACTATTATTGTCGATTTCCTCTCTTTTTGACATGTATGCTCTGTAGTCATTTAATTCTGGTTAATTTCAGATCCCTTTGTCTCTGTGAATTTTTTAAAATATAAGAGGATGCCCTTTGCCTTACTTGTCATTATCTTTAAAACTACCTACATTGTGATACAATTAAATATTGTGTCCAAGATAGCTAAAATATAGAATAATTTTCATTTTCTTACACAGATACTGTAAGTTGAATCCTTGCTTATACGCATTTTTAGGGATGGTGGAAAGGTTGATATGGAAATGTTTTACAACATTCACATAAGGAGCCAGTCCACACTCAAACATTTGGCTAATTCAATGAAGTTGCCAAAAAATAGCAATCAATTCAGTGAAAAGAAAATCAATCACAGAGGTTGTTTGGTTGTTTTGTAGACAAAACAGTCAGTAGAGTGATTGAATTTTTCACTTTTCAATGAGTTGTTTTGGCCTTGTGTGGATGCAGCCATTAACTCATTAATCACCCAGAACTCCTGAGTGGCTGAGAGAGGGAAATCATTACTTTCCAAGTATAGATCGCATATTAACAATATGCAAAAGGCCCACCAGGGTGAATGTGCTCAATGACCCCATTTGAGAAAAATGAGTTTCACGAATATTTTATAGCATATGGAGGTAAACTGTACCTGATTTATCATTTTACTTTCCAACTGTAAAACTCAATGTCCTTTAGTATAAGTTTACAAAAATTTCATGCATTTGAAATGTACTCACTTAATTCTTAAAGTGAATTTTAATTTATAGAGTGGCATAATCATTGCGACATATTGGGTTCCCCACATTAATTTTATGCAATATCAAAATGGAGGAATTTTGCACACATCACAATTAGCTTCCACCAATGCAAGTATACATATATACCAGTCTGATAAATATGTATATTTTCCCATATGGTGTTGAATGTTAGCTTCTAATTTACCTCTTAATTTTTAATTAATTTTAAATTACATTCTAAATGAAGCCAACAGGAGTCTAATTTGCATGCTTATTTGCATATCTGTAAACACACTGTTTGCATTGTTTATCTAGTCCTGGTCCCCATGACATAGAGAAGTTTTCTCACCCCATGCAGTGAATTGGGGCCACTGAAACATCAAGGTGCCCTCTAAGACTAACAGAGATGATTCTGATCCAGAATGGATGATGCTGGCTCTCTCTTCTCCACAGTAGCCACAATGGATTCTGAGAGGCCAAGGTCAATTATAGTATTTAAGCCCTCTGAGAAAGCAGAGAAAGCTAACAGTATGTGCTACATCTTTAGAAAGTAAAACCATATACTTTCTGCACACTTTGGATTTTTAAAATATATAATGCCCAGAATTTCTGAATTATTAATACCAAATCAGGAAAAAAGTCACATCCTATTTCTCTGGATTGATGAGTTCCTAACCCAACCAGAAGAAAGCAGCACAGAGTGAAGGCAGTTTCCTCTGTGACCAGCAATAGATAAGGATTTTCTTTGTCTGAATAGGCTGTCCTCTAGCAGCACTAATGGCCACTAATGTGATCTGTTGGTACCTCATCTTTTGATCTCAAAACACCACACACGCAGCTCCAGTCAATCAATATACAAGCAACCTCAAAGACCTTGGGAGGCTGACAGTTTGGGATCCAAAGAGATTTGTTGCCTTCAGTCCCACGAACTACACCAACACACAAGATTGCAGACAGACTTCTCCTCCCTGGAACTATGATAATTTTCTTCTTTATTATTGGCTTCAATAAGCTAAGGTATCACAGTTAACAACATTTTCCTGCTATTAGTAAAGCAAACACCATACTGCATGCTAATAGGAGCTTAGTGATCATGTTAAAGGTCAAACCACCCAATTCCTAATCCCAGCTTTTCTGCAGTCCAGCTGTGTGACCTTGAGCAAGTTCACTGACCTCTCTGATGGTTTATTATCTCCATCTGACAAAGAAAAATATTAGAAGTGATCATATTTTAGGGCTGCTGTAAAGACTAACAAGACAAATTTCCTGGAACATTTTGCCTTATTTTTCTTTCCTCTCCAGTGGAAACAGACACCAAGTCCCACCTCTCTCAAATGTTAAAGCAGGTACCTCATGGCAGGTAAAAGGAACACACTAGGCCTGTGGAAACTGTGCATAATTCTCTTGATCTTTATTCTTCTAAGACCACCTGCTTTCTTGTTTCTATAAACTTTTACAGCTGCCCTATCAGGAGACAGACTTTCTCTTTCAGCTATGTGTTTATCAAAATCAAGCCAGCCCTCAGTAGACCAAATATAATATTAAATGTGTCAAGATGATGGTCTTTACAGCTGGACTGTCATCATACAATCAATCAATCAGCCACAAGAACAGCAACACTTCCCTACAAAGAGCAGAAAAATATTCTTGCTTCTAAAATAGCCAGGAATCATTTACATCAAACATTGACCGGGGCTCAAGTTGTACAGTTGGTCATTCTGTACTGTGAACAGGGACTGCACGTGGGAGCCTGCCTAATGCCCCTTTAAGGGGAATAACATGACACCCAACGATTCTAACAACCAAATATTTGAATCAACCAGCAGGAATGCATCCAGTTAAATATAAAAATGTAAATACTCAAAAGAAATCAAAACAAAGATAAAAGAAGATACATGAGATCAGATGGATAATCAGGTCACTGAAATGGACAGACATCATGAGACCATACAATTACCAAACTTGGAACCCTAATCCAATTCTAAGCTTCTAAATATTCTAAACAAAAAGATTTTTAATCTGTTAAAAAGATACTCTGCATAAAATAAAGCAATACCTGTTGCCTAGAAAAGTAATGTTTTTAGGTACTAAAGTCTTAGAGACATATCTCCCATGTTCTACATGAAGAGAAATCAATAAATTTGAAACGATTTACCTTACAAATTTACCCCATATCTCTATACCTTTTAAATGGATAAAAAACTCAAAATTAATCTCTCAGTCCTCTCTTCTATAGCATTTTTTGCTCTCAATAATGGGACTTTTACAGAACATCTTGTTTCAAAGAAAAGATCACATCTTGAGTACTCTAGGGCTACAGTGTACTGCTGTCCAGGCTGTACACTGCATTTACCTAGACTATGGGTGCCCCCTGGAACTGTACAATGCAGCTTACAGCACCCAGCACAGTGCCCTGCCTATAGAAAGCACTCGGTCAGTGTTTTCTTTATTATCTGAACAATAGTAGATACAGAAAGGCAGTAAATGTAGTGGTTATTATGCACATGGTCAGTACCCAGATGTGAATTCCAACTCTTATACTTGCTTACTTGAGCAAGTTACCTAATCTCTTGGCATCTCTATTCCTCAATGATAATACACTGATAGTAAAATTACACACCTACTATGATTAAATACACCTACATGTATAAAGAACTTAGAGTAGTCTATGATACAAACATTTGGCGTTGGTATTATTAGAGATTATCCCAATGCAAAAAATATCCAAGTAGACTTCTATTTTAATGTTCTTAATGGGATATTCATATTGTTATACTTTTCCTAAAAAGCACCTTTTAGGGATGTCTGGGTGGCTCAGCGGCAGAGCACCTGCCTTCAGCTCAAGGCGTGATCCTGGTGTTCCGGGATCGAGTCCCATATTGGGCTTCCTGCATGGAGCCTGCTTCTCCCTCTGCCTACGTCTCTGCCTCTCTCTCTGTCTCTCATGAATAAATAAATAAAATCTTTAAAAAATAAAATAAATAAAAAGCACCTTTTAGGTAGGAATACTGCGTGACACAATGCTAATGGCAATATTTCTAAAAAGATACAACAAGAGTAGGGAAGGAGATTAACCATGTTGATCACCTACTAAATGCCAGCCATGGAACAGATATGTCATACATGCAGTCTCCTTCATTCCTCACAACTATCCTGTAAGAGAGGATTTCTTCATGCCCTAGAACAGCCTATGAGTGCAAACTGTATTACATCTTCAGTAATCATCAGTCTACCATCAGTTAATACAGAACACAGCCTCTGCAAAATCCTTCCATATATCTCTGCATCTCCAAGGGTGTCACACATGGCTCATGCACAAAACCCATTGGTCAGATACCTCTAAGCATCTGCCAGATGGCGCTGCCTCTTCTGTTTGGCACAGACCACTAAGGAATGGCTGCCCGTTCTGCTGACTGCTTCTACATCTACCCAGCACTACTCCTTTGCTGGGCAGTATCTTTTCTACTCTGTGCCAATATACACACCAGGCACCAACACCACTGGCAGGCTCCCTTGGCATTTCACTCTGGGCACCAGTTGCCCATCAACTGGTGATGCTGTCCCCCTTGTATTGTTGCATTGTTGAATTCTAGCGGGGGAATGTTGGAGGAATATTTCTCTCCATTTGGGATAATTGCACGCTCTCAGAAAAAAAGAGCAAAACAAGAATGCTTGTGCCTTGATGACTCTCATTTCCTAAGAAAACACCTTTTTAGATTTTTTACATTCAGCTTTCTCTATTTCCACAACCCAGATAAGTGGAGGCTAGGCCAGGGACATGCCCACAATGGTAGGCTACACAAAGAATTGTCTTTCCCTCTGGATCCTGGGTTTCTACTACTGGTCTAGCCATTACAACCTTGTAATTCACAGTTTGAAAAATATTTGAGGGCATCAAAGTTGCTTTATTAATTTTAAAATAAATTCTCTCCTATTATATCCATGTCTACAGTCAGGATAAAAAACATGCAAATAAATGCTACATTTAGCTAAGTGTTACCATACTCCATGTTGTAAAGAATAATAATATCCTCAAGGTTAGGGTAATACAAAGATTATGTGATAAAGACAAAGCTTGGAATAATAGAGTAAATACTGAGTGGAAACAAATATATGTGGGTTTTATTCTAACTCTGCATGCCTTTTGGGTACATCACTTCACCTCACTTTCAATATCTACAAAACAAGTTAATAATATTAACCTGTACAATATAAAATAGAGTTACTGTGCATGAAATGTCTGATATATATATAGTAGTTGCTCAGTAAATGGTCATTTTTCTTTCCATTACCATCACTGTATAATTTTCTCTAGATATGGGCTTTGAGAGCCCTGGGTCATGAAAAGTGGCAGACAGAAAAATAACAATATTTGCCCCACAATAATTTGTTGAACGTCTCCTATCTGTAACCCTGTGGTAGTTCATGAGGATACAATGGAGAAGAAGATCAACAGGCTCCTATTCACAAAGTCTCCATTCTAGATGGAAAGATAGAAAACAAACAAGTAAACTAATGAGTAACTGACAGTATTACAAATTGTTCTCTGTCCTAACATCTTTGATGTTAGGATAGAGAATGGGAAGCCTGTGAAGAGCTTTAAACCCAAGCGGTGAAATGACTTAATTGATACTTCCAACATATCATTGTGACAGTTTGGGACAACTAGATTGGAAGGATGCAAATTTGAAAATTAGCACATAAAACTCACTCTACTCTGCTACAAGAGGACAACATATGGTAACCTTGATTGACTTTAAAATAGTCTTCAAAATAATAAATTAACAATTTCTATTTGTAAGAGATACACCATTCAGATTCTTAGGGCGAAAAAGTGTTCTTTGTTATGGGTACTGATAAGTTCCCAACTCCTGCCTGAACCATGGGGTAATACAACAGAAGACTCCAAAGTCACAGATGAGAGAAGGTTGTGCCAAAATTGGAATAAAGAGATTTAGAAAGCTGCCAGCAGGCTCAGGGTGCAGATTTCAGATGGCGCAGAAGGAGAAGATAGTGAGCAATGCCAGCTAGGTCTTTCTGTAAGGAAGAAGCCAAGACCAGCTCTTACCAGAAAGCTGAGCTTGGCCATTTGATTTCCATTAGTACCATGGAAATCTCTCCGTCTCAGAAGCAATTTGACACAATCTGAGAAGGCTCCTGCTGTCTGTGAGTTGGACTTCTGTGAGAGAGACGTGGTACAGAAAACTATGTTAGATCTGTGAATGTGGATGGGAACTCAGTTCATCAGTTGTGTTCCCGCCCATTATTACAACATAATGATTCAATATATGCATATATTGTGAAATGATAGCCACAGTTAATATAGTTAATTAACATCCACCACCTCACATACCTACACATTTCTTTTTCTTGTGATGAGACTCTTTAAGATCTACTCCCTCAGCAACTTTCAGATAAGCTCATTAGGAGTGATTTTTGTAAAATACAAAATTTAAAAATAAAATACAAAATTTTTTACAAAAATAATAATCATAATCTCATAGCCCACAAGAAAAATTAGTAGATGAGAGAGCCTCATTTCTCAATTTCTGGGATTATTAGTACTTTGAATAAAAATTAAATGTGTTTTTTTGTCAGGAAAATATTTCTGTGCAATAATTTGTTAAGACACTGGATTCTTTCAACAGATTAGTTTCGGTAAATGAGAAAGTCCCTAAGGAGCTAAATCTCAGAAGAGTGAAATGTTGATGAGGGAAAAGTAAGGAGCACAGGAAAGTGGGTAAGAATGAGGCATGAGCATGGAGGCCTGAGCAACACAGGCCCAGCTGGTTCCTAACGGTCACAGAAGAGAGGCTAAGACAGAGAAGGAAGGGACATGGAATGCTGAAGACAAAATTCACCCCTGTAATATTTTGTTCAGAAGCAGTCTACCTCCAGTAGATAAGCGCTTGTTTTCTGTGGTGTCCATTTGTTTATTGTCTGTTTTCAGTTAAAACAGTCAATCTAGAGAGACAGGAGACAGACTCTCATTTTTTACTCAACAGCCTTCCTCTTTCAGATATAAGGAGCAATGAACAAAGTACGTCCTTGAAAGGTCAAATCTAGACTGGAATAAAATACTGGGGAAAAAATTAAAAACTAAAGGAGCTTTAGCTTTTATGTAGTTCCTATGAAATCACAGGCAAGAACTAGCGGCAGGTATCTGACATGAAGTCTTGTGCTCTGTGCTCTCTGCAGGGAGAGAGATGAGGTGATTCTTTGGATGCGGATCAAAATCCTCTGCCTCCCTCAGGGTAGCTGAGCACTGGAATGACAGGAGTGCTGCGCCATCTGGTGGGAAGATACGTGGCAGCCTTCATTTACAGACTTTCT
Organism: Canis lupus dingo; assembly: GCF_003254725.2. Taxonomy (NCBI): domain Eukaryota; kingdom Metazoa; phylum Chordata; class Mammalia; order Carnivora; family Canidae; genus Canis; species Canis lupus. The sequence goes on along the minus strand of NC_064255.1, from coordinate 49,949,489 downwards.
TCACACAGACACACACATACTTGCTTTTTCAAGGAAGACTTAAGAACAAACCCCAAAGCTGAGCTGACAACTATAAAAGTACCATCAACTAAAGATATACTCTAGTAAGTTTCACAAAAGATTAATTTATAAATGAAAAGGATTAGAATGTGACATTTCTCTCAACCCTTAAATTTTCAGAAAGAAATATAATAATAACATCTGAAAGTTAATGAATGTGTACTTTGTGCAAGATAGGTAGTAGTCTAGGTACCTTATGCATACTAATACATGTCATCCCCACAGTCACCCTATGAGGTCTTCATATCATCATCCCATTTTACAAGTGAGGAAACTGAAACACAGAGAGGTTCATAACTTGCCCAAACTCACACAGCAGGTAGGCAGCGGAGCAGGAATACAACTATGATCTTGAGCTCGTAAGCACTATGTTAGGCTGCTTTCTCTGATACACACAATGTAGCATAGTAAGACCTGATGGCATTAAGGAAGGTCAGGGGACATAAGACTTTGAAAAGCATGTTCCTAGAGCATAAGACTCTGATTTTTTTTCTTTTAAGATTTTATTTATTTATTCAAGAGAGACACAGAGAGAGAGAGAGAGAGAGAGGCAGAGACACAGGCAGAGGGAGGAGCAGGCTCCATGCAGAGAGTCTGACATGGGACTCAATCCTGGGACCCCAGGATCACGCCCTGGGCCAAAGGCAGGCACTAAACCACTGAGCCACCCAGGGATCCCCTAGACTCTGATTTCAAATTGCTTCCCTAAGCAGGAAAATATAATTTCCTGAACTTCCTTATGAGGCAGAACCTTTACAAAAACCATTTTGAAAATCACATTTATAACAAAGTTCCCTTTTCAGAAGCATGGAATTTGAAACTAAGGGGCAAGATCCCTTGATACTCACATCATCATAGCATCACCGTCATCAATGCTGTCGCTGTCAAAACCATCATCACCATCATCATCATTTATCAATGTTTACCCTGTCTGCCACTGTGTTTCACACCTTGAGATAACGTGTGTACAAACCCTTATTTTACAGATGAGGAAACTGAGGCCCAGTGAACTTGGGAGATTTGCCAAAACTCCATTAATAGTCAATGATGCGCCTGAATCTATGGCCACACACAGCCCAATGCATTTCCCTCTAAACCAAGTCACATCTCCCACTAGATGGAACAGTCATCAACCACTAACTTTTGAAAGAATGATGGCATGTTTTCCACCCAACTATCTCATTAATGCTAATTTTCTCCAAAAAATGCTTTGTCATTCCTCTGAAAGCCATTATCTTTTTTCTTTTCCAGAATGACATGTTGTCATTTCAGCTTGGTTACCTTTGATGCAATCAAAATCAGATATAATCTGATTTTGCTAAGAATCAGTTATTCTCCTTGCATCTGTTTGATCGTTCAGCAAATAACAGGCATTTTCCACAACTGCTGGTATAAGAAAGACAGGAAAAAGTACAGCTCACCTTACATACTCTGATTCATCTGAGCTGGGCATGATTCATGTATCTTGAATTTGGAAAATGTGTGTGTCTCCAGATTTTTCCCCTGTCTGTATGGGAGAGGGGCTGGAGACTCAAGCATCAGAATGAGAAGCCTGTACTGGGGTAGTGCCCAGACAGACCGGTTGCAAGGACAAGGGGGGTGGGAGGTTGGCACAGCACATACACTTCCTCCAACTTCCAAGGAAGAAACAGGCTCTAACTCAGACACCCAACTGCTCTATGAAAACACATGAGACATCTTAATTTATGAAGTTCAAGTCATGGTTTCCTTTAATAGAAATAAAAATCTTTTTATTCAGAGAGAAAATCAAAACCTTTCAAGTTATATTTAAGTAATCTGTGTCCTTCCCACCCCTGAACCGCAACACGTTAATCAAGACTTGCAGTTCCAGCATCAGGACCACTTGAAGAGACTCCCTTGAAGAGATAAGCTATCTAGGATGAGAAAAGAACTTGCTGGAAATGCCAGATAAATAAAAGTAGATTGGAGCCTATCTGCCAGGAACCATACTTTTAAAATCCCCAGCCATTTGCAGGAAGAGCCAGAGAAGTAGGTTGCTATGCCATTATAGGTCATTTTCTCTCCTGAGCTGCGCCACCCCATGCTCCTTTTTCATTCCAATTGCTGCATTTCTAGAGGATCATACTGCCATTTTTCTCCTCCCTGTCTAACACCAATCGCACTTCTGGGCTGTTGTTCTCGCTGTTGATGGTGTTAATCTCCATAGGAACCAATGTGACTCAGAGGGTCAATGTGTGCTTGGCAAGTCTTCTTACAATCATTGCCAGCATGTTACCAGCAATGGCAGCATAAGCCACAGTGATCACATTTTTGTTTTGTGAATTTGCCCATGAGTCATGCAGTTTAAAGGCAACAGGCTCAAAGGAAATCCTAGCTTAGCACTTTGGAGTAAATCCTATCACAGCCACCTTCTATGCAAGCTGCATTCCAACATCCTTCATTTCAAAAGTCATGGAGTCCACTACTTGCTAAGGAATGAGGCTTTCTTGGGTTTTTCTCTGCGTCTGTTATCCTGGTTTGGGGTCATGAATTCCATCGATAGGTAATAAGAGGTCTTTAATATAGATAGTAACTGTCACACAACTAAGGCTTTCCTTTTCATTAAAACAATCTCATTTTTCTATCGTTGTTGCTTTCAGTTGATAACATGAAATCTGCCCTGTGGCTTTCTAGAAGATGACTCCAATGAAAGAAAGCTGTGTGGTAAATTGAGAGGTGTGTCACAAAGTCTGAGTGAATAAGGCAAATTAGAGACTACCTAATCCAATTCCCAACCTGGCACAGGTGTCCAACAGATGTATCTAGAATTTTTTTTTGATTAGTGCAAAGCAATACAGTCTTTCTCTCCTTCTCATGATGCACCGTCCAACCGTGGATTGCTCTAATTATTGGAAAGCCTTTTCTAATATTGAGCCAAATCTGCCCTTTGTAACTTTTACCCACATATTATTGTTCTGCTCTCTGGAGAATCAAAAAATATACTCTTCCCCTCATACTTCCATTTTATCTCTACCACAGTCCTACAATACTCACCCTTTCTGCACAGATATTAGGACTCATCATCACATGTTTTTCCTGTATCCATATCTTCTAACAAGTGAGCTTCTTGAGGATAAAAAGTATGTCTCATTCTTCTTTGTATAGTGAGTGCCAACATTTGATGACACCCATTCTAATACTCCACAATGGTTTCTCTTTCTCCCGTGGTCATGCTAGTCCAGGCTAAACATTTCTGATTCCTTCAACTATTCTTCAAATCAGCAAGCAGATACTGGCCTCTTCCTGCCTCCTCCTGCCAAAAGGAGTGCTAATGGGCAGAAAGAAGGTGGACTGCATCATATAATGTCTCTGTGACAAAAACTCTACTTTCAAATATCATGCTATGTGGTGAGGGTAATGAAATAGTTCAAAAACTATAAAGGATGCTCTGGGTTCTTCAAATAGCCTTGAAATTCTACAATAAAAGAGAATTTTACAACAAGAAAAGACTGTAGACATTACTTCATCCAAGAAGTAAATGGGGACCAAGAATCAAAGTGAATTGCCCAAGGTTACAGAGCCTCTTACTGGCAGAGCTGAGACTGAAAACTGTGTCTTCTTCATATCATTTTTCTTTACAACAACCACACTAACTCAGGGAATATCATGCCAAGTGCTGTGTTTGCTCCTGAATAGTTAACTTATGATTTTTTTTTTACATGGAAAGTACCTTCTTAAGTCTTGAGACCTAAATTTTAGCAGTCTTTCTCCTCCTGTTAGCATTTGTGAGTCACTAAATATTTTGACAGGATCTTAGGCTTACAGCTACTATCCCTGGCAATCTTAGTTTTGATCTCAGAAGACAAAGATCATGGCAAGATAGAATCTCCATATCAGAAAGGGAGACAGAACATGAGAGACTCCTAACTCTGGGAAACGAACAAGGGGTGGTAGAAAGGGAGGTGGGCGGGGATGGGGGTGACTGGGTGATGGGCACTGAGGGGAGTACTTGATGGGATGAGCACTGGGTGTTATTCTATATGTTGGCAAACTGAACACCAATAAAAAATAAGTTAAAAAAATAAATAAAGTAAAATAAAATAAAATAAAATTTTAAAAAAGATAGAATCTCCAGAACCTGATGGAGTCTTCTTTGTGCTTATCATATGCCTAACCATAGCATGGAAATACTAGAAATGGAAAATACTAGACATTTAACTGGAAAATACTAGACATTTAAACAGTGTTTGCCCACTGAATAATAATTTTGTAATTATTCATTGATAGGTTCAGGACAAAAGTTCAAATGTAGGCTAAATTCCTGTAACATTTGACCTATTTCCTATTTCTAGGCTGCATGGCCAAATCAATTGATTTATGTTCAGGGAACTTAAATACTAATGTTTATTCAAAAAGTATAACTTGAAACTCAAGTATGCTTGAAAGTATATATACAAATAAGACTATTCCAACTTGCAAATGGGTAGCATTCTAAAAGATACATAAACTAGGGATTAGAACATGAAACATATATTCTCACAAAATAAAATGAGGGAGAAAAAGAGGAGAAATGAGAAATAAAAATAAAATATTGTTCCTGCTAAAAAGGGACTGACAAAACATTCCCTTTGTGTTGGGGAGGCATGAATAAAGAACATGATATAGACTAAAGGAAGAATTTGTTTCCATTTCTGGCTCCACCAGTAATGGTATCTATGACATTGGGTTAAATAGATTCCCAAGCCTGAGAAATAAGACAACATTTATGAAACTGTTTGTAAAGGGAACATCAGTCCACATCAGAATGCAGAGCACTGGGAACCCAAATCTCAGTTCCTAAAACAGCCACTTGCCAATTGAGAAGGAAATTGGCTCCACACTCATTGTAATTGAAAGAAAGCTCCCATTAATCCTGAATCCAGCACCCACTAACATTCCTACACAAGCCACTCTACCAATGTACAATAGAAACTTTCTTGTCCAATACAATCAAGAAAATTAAGTGTAAGAGTTGGTTCAAGAAGAAAACTATTTAAAAAGATACATACCTTAAATATTTTACTTAACTTCAAACATGCAAGTGTGTATTCATGTGTCCATCTCTGATATATAACAAAGCAGCTACTGCTTGAATTCCCTCAAAGTTATTTTTATTTAAGCCACTCCCAAAATGCCTCCTTTATAATTGGTCGTTTGGGTTTCTTTTTTTTTTTTTTTTTTTTTTTTTTTAATATTTTTTTTTTATGATAGTCACAGAGAGAGAGAGAGAGAGAGGCAGAGACACAGGCAGAGGGAGAAGCAGGCTCCATGCACCGGGAGCCCGACGTGGGATTCGATCCCGGGTCTCCAGGATCGCGCCCTGGGCCAAAGGCAGGCGCCGAACCGCTGCGCCACCCAGGGATCCCCGTTTGGGTTTCTTTAGTGCGCAAAACCACTGACGCTTGAAAAGCAATCTAACTGCATAAGCCTTGTTGATTTTTATATTTTAATTATACTCTAGTCTTTCAAAAATATATCATTATTTTTCAAAGAAACAACTCTTCTTTCATACTCATAATTTACCTATAATGTATATACAATATAATAATATTGCACGATTTCAAGTACAATGGACAAAAATTTAGGATGGATTTGGGAATGAGTGACTGGTTCCTGGTACACATACAGCTCAACTCAGAGCAGAAGGACATGGGCAAACTACACAGCAGTGTCCAGCCATGCATCTGTACAGTGGGCATGGAAGGTACCGGCACCAGGTCATCTAGTACATCAGTTTTCAAAAGTCTTTATATCAACGAAGCCTTCAGGAGTCTCACAGGACAGCATTACTGCATTACTGATTGCTAACGCCCTCTTCCTAACTCTCCACTGACTGTACTTTGATAAAACCACCTGTATTAGTCTTATAGAGCGGCCATAACAAATTGTCACAAGCTGAGTTGCTTAAACCAGAAATTTATTCTCTCGTAGTTCTGGAGGCCAAAATCAAGGTGTCAACAGGGCCATGCCTCCTCCAAAGGCTCTAGGAAAGATTCCTCCTTGCCTCATTTGCCTCTACCAATCCTTAGAGTTCCTCAGCTCATGACACCATGGCTCTAGTCTCTGCCTCCACCTTCACATGGCCATCTTCCCTCTATGTTTGTGTATCTTCACATGGCCTTCTCATAAGTCACACCTGTCAGACTTAAATTTTCATTTAAAATATGTACATATATTTTAGAAAGAGAGAGTGCGTGGACACATGAGTGGGGGGGGGGGGGCAAAGAGAATCTTCCAGATGCCCTGCTGAGTGAGGAGCCTTACATGGGGCTCAATCTTACAATGCATGAGATCATGACCTGAGCCAAAACCAACTGAGCCACGTAGGTGCCCCAGACCCTGTTTCCAAATAAGTGTACATTCCTAGGTTCCTGGTGGACATGAGTTTTTGATGGACACTATTCAATCTGTTCTACCATACTATAACAAGTCCTCTCAGCTCTAACTATGCCTCAAATGTGCTAATCCCTTTTCTAGGAATTCTCTTCTTCCATGTCTTCACATATCCTTCATTCAATACTTAACTCAGATGTCACCTCTCCTCCTAACTTCTTCCCCAGCTGGATTAGGTGCCCTTCTTGGCTTGCCCCCTCAGAGCCCAGTCATTGCCTCCTTAATATCACTCATTCCATTATACTCACACTGCCTGTTTTCCTTTTCTGTTTCCATCATCACACCCACATATTCAACAACTACTGACTGAGCACTTGCTAAGTGCCTCTACCATGCTAGGTCTGGAGACACGATAAAGGCTAGGATGTAAGTTCCTGCTTTTTTAAGGGTAGAATGATTCAAGTCTTTAAAAGCAAAGGACATATATTTGATTTTGAATCTCCAGAGCCTAGCATGCTATCAGATATACATTAGGCACTCAATAAACATCTGTTGAATAAATTAATGAGTAAAAATTTCAGAGGGCAATACAAATACTAATGAGTTGGTTGGAACTGTTGGAGGTCTGAATACATGGATTTTTGCCTGGAGTAAAAATGTTCAGATAACTCAAGATGTAACAACAAAAAAAATGCTACCTCCTTTTCACTTCAAATGCTCAAAAAAAATCCATCAATGGAAGGTTGCCCTTTGTCAGTTCTAATTGTACCTTCCAACCCTAAAATGTTTTTTTACTCTCTGATAGATTAAATGATGGAGAGATCATTTATTTCTTAATTTTTCCATTTTTATTTTTTTTTTAATTTTTCCATTTTTAATAAACAGATTCCAAAAACTTTAAATGCTTACAGTGTACTAGGCATGACATTACTTTACCCCTATTAAGTTATTAAGTGTTAATTAAACATTTGCAACAATTCATACATACAAAGCAAGTAAAATAGAAGAGATCACCAGCTATTCACCAAATATGTGTCTTCTCTATCTCCTGGACACAGAGCTATATTACATTTCCCAGTCTCCCTTATGGTTAGGAGTGACCAAGGACTGCATGGTAGCCAATGGGATATAAACAGAAATGATCTGTTTTACTTCCAGGCCTGGCCCATAAATATCTCCCAGGTTTACTCCTGCATTCTCCTTTCACCCTCTACCATGTTGGAATGGAGGTAACTTCTAACTCATGCATTCTCAGTGAGAGCAATATTATTCCTAAGAAGTGGAAATAGTTGCTTAGGGGAGTAGGGGCCCTTCAAAGCTCAACCCTGCCTGATAAAATCTTATTTCTTAGTATTCAAACTATCTTGTTAGGGAGAATTTAAATTAAATTAAATTAAATTAATTGTAATTAATTAGGTTTAATTAATTTCATTTTTCTCCTTGGGGGGAAAAAAAGAAAAAAAATTTGAGAAAACTGCTCTACAGCAACTTTGGAAGCTATATGGTTGTAACGAAGACAGTGGAACTTCTACCAGCCTGGGTTTCTGAATGACTAACTGAAGGAGAGGCACCTTTGTCACTACCAGGTATCATTAGCAAATGAAAATCAAATTTCTATTGTTCAGAAATTATACGTTCAGAAGTCTGATGCAGCAGTTCGACCATCCTAAATATAACTACTATCTTACCATTCTACACATGAGGAAAACAGGAGTTCAAAGAGCACAAGCCAAGGGTCAAGAACCATTCTACACATGAGGAAAACGGGAGTTCAAAGAGCACAAGCCAAAGGTCAAGAATGCTGGTAAATAGTAAAGCAGAGACTTGAAATCTGATTCTAAAATCTGAGCTATTGATCCCTATGCTCTGTTGCTTTCCCTAGCTGTCAAAAGCTACATTTCCACTGTGTAAGATGATTTCTGATCTGATTTACTGGATATGCTAAATGCAACCTCTAGTTTAAGGATTAAAATTATATTGCTTTTATGGACACCTGGGTGGCTCAGTTGGTTAAGTGGCTGCCCTCAGCTCAACTCATGATCTCAGAGTCCTAGGAGTGAGACCCACTTCCTGCTCCCTGCTTGATGGATAGCCTGTTTCTCCCTCTCCACTGCTTGTGCTCTCTTGCACACACACACTCTCTCTCTCTCTCAAATAAATAAAATCTTTTTAAAAATTATATTGTTTTTATTTATACTATTTTTTATGTATCCAAAGCTGATAAGTGCTTTCATAAATCATAAATTTAACTCAGGGTTACAAAGTTGTGCTGTAGCAAGTCCCTTTGTAATTGAATGTGCACAGTAATGAGACATGAAAAGTAGAATGTGGAAATAAATTAATATTTCTTTTGATAGACACAAAAGCAAGATGCATTAGGTCTAGATGAAACCCATAAAAAATTCAAGTACAGATAAGCAGCTGTCAAAGGGCCACAGAATTTGGCTTCATATGTGCTACACAACATCAAAGTTTTCCCAACTAAAAATGCAAAGTCAGGATAAAGATTTCATGAGAGATCTTAACAGAAATAATTTCAGAGATTTTGCTCTTGTAAGATGCTCAGATCTTACAAGCATCATATTCCAGATAATGTAAGATCATATTCCAGACAATGATGGGCTTTGTCCTAAAGTTGTGACTCTATACCTTTCTCACAGAAATTGCATATGACGTGCCCATGTGGAAACCATCTAACTGCATTGTCTGCAAAAAAGTATTATCAATTCACATAGAAGGCATAAGGAGCCTTTCATTATCTGTGTAGGCTCACAAAACTGTAATGTAGTGTAGGTCTTAGAATTACTGAATAAAAAAAAAGTAATAAAAAAAATGTTGGCTAACAAAGTCTACTGTGGTGATGGATGGGAAGAGCATTGCTCAAATCTTTTTAATTCTCTATATGAGTTTTATGCAGTGAGCCCTTTTCTGATGGTCCTTAGATATACAATTGAATAGTACTCTCCAGAGAATTTTCCTCCTTTTTGCTTCCTTTTATTCCACTACTACTTAAATAAGTTAATTTACTGCTCTGAGATTTAAATGCATCACATTCCAAACTGAAATACAGTAAATGTGAAAAAAAATGGAACTATTGAATGGTAGATGGAGATTATAGGCTCTTTTAGGTGAAGGTTGGGAGAGGAATTGTCTTTTATTCTTATATGTTTAAAAAGGAGCACAGCTTTGGAACACATTTCCAGATGCAAAATTAACATCATAGAGAAACACCGGGTTCACACTTTTTATATTTAATGCCAGCTCTTCTGTATGCTGTGAGTAGCCTTACCTTTTAGCATTTAAGAGATAAAACTCTGCATTAAATTTTCCAATTATTACCTGTCTGGTACAGTTGCAACAGGACCATATCAAGTATTTGAGTTTTACTAGGGAAACGTAATTACAGTTTGAAAAATAGTAGAAAATGCATTCCTATCACATCCTTAGTGGCAGTTTATATGCTAAAAAGAAAAACGCTTAGGGCCTAATTCATAAGAGCTTTATGCTTCATTTACATTTTTCTGTGCAGTTTACTTGGAAAAAAAGCATAATGCATGTTTTTCAAGTAAAATATGCCATTTTGGGATTCGTTCAACTTGCTTTCCATTGTCCTCATTGAGGGCCAACTGGTTCTTTTCTACAATCCTAAAGGGCACCAGTAAATGAAATGGGTGGAAAGCCCTCAATATTAACTAGAAGAAATGCCTAAAACTGTTGTGCAGATTATTTAGAAAATTTACAGCAGTCTCTAGCCATCAAATCTTGGAAAGCCTATTGTGTTCTTATTATGCAGACTGTTTTCCAAGCCCTTTGTATGGGATATTGAACAAATTACATGACAATACAGACATTTCTAAGGGCTGCTCAGAATTCACAAGATTCTGACCATTTCCCAGTCAATCCATGTTCTTTTACTTAGTGTTTCTCAAAATGTGGCCTGTACGTTAGGAAGCATCAAAATCAACTGAGATTCTTCTTTACAATATGATTTCTTAGGCTCTAAACAGTGACTCAAAATTTTTTAGGGTGGAAACCTGGAATTTGAATTTTACAAATTACTCAGGTGTTTCTATTATATATATAAATATATACATATTTATAAATATATGTAAATATAAATATATACATATTTATAAATATATATGTTTTTATATATATCTTATGAAGATAAGCATTGGATTTAAAACCCCATCACTGTGTTTTGGACAAAAGTAATCAAGAGGGAATTCACTTTTAGGTAGGACTAACACATTCTTGTTCAGTGACCAACAATTTGTTAAGTCAAGTTTACCAGAAGGTTTAAGATCAACATGGGAAGAAGGTGAAAATCATATTTGTAAGAAGTTGCAATCTGAAACCAGGTACCAGGTCATAACCTGTGTGAGAGCTCAATCTAAGACCCTCAGTCTTTCTTGCTTCTACTGTTTTCTAGGCTCTCCAAAATTGCAGAAGAAAAGGCAAGGACCAAAAAGCATTTCTCAGAGTTTACACTGATGCACTGTAAAATGAATATTGCAGACAATCTACCACCTATTTACTTTACACACTATCAAAATTACCAGGCCAATTTCCTTCCCCTGCTGTATTCACAGAACTTATTGGATAGTTCTGGCATGATGAGATACCACAGCCTGATATCAGGGAAAATTGGGAACCAAACATAATTGTTCTAAAAAAGAAGATATCTCTGTCATTTTTAAAAATTATTTATTTGTTTGTTTGTTTGTTTGTTTATGAAAAGAGAGAGAGAGAGAGAGACAGCAAGTGGTGGGGTAGCAGGCAGGTAGGTGGGCAGGGAAAAGGTAAAGCAGACTCTACACAGAGTCCAGACCCCAGTGCAGGGCCAAATTCTGAGACCCTGAGATCATGACCTGAGGTGAAGTCAAGAGTAAGACGCTCCACCAACCGAGCCACCCAGGGACTCTATCTCTTTTATTTTAGAGTAATACTTGTAACACATTTAGTAGAAGAAGGCCACAGGGTTTGTCAGGTTTGGCTAAGTGTACTCCAGGTTAAAGTGGCAAACTTAACACATCCTTGATTGATAAAATAAAAATAATATGAGGTAGAAATCCTTAAGTGTCACCCACATCTGGTTTTCCTCTTTCTTGACACATAGGAAGATCATACTTATATGCCCTGGTACGCAGAAGTGGTATGTGTCACTTCTAGGGCAAAACACTTAATTGCCAGTATAAACTTCAAGTATAGCCCATCCCTGCTCCAATGACTATAGAGATACATGTTTCCATGCGTAGAACACTGAGTCACCCCAGAAAGTGACCCGAATTTGTAGGTATCTTTGTAAACAAGAAACAAACCTTTCTTCTTGCTAAGCCACCAAGATATGAGGGTTGTTTGTTACCATAGCATAACTTATACTGTCCTGATTAGCATAACACAGTCTGCTATACTAAGCCCAATATACCCACATGTCAATTTTAGCCAATATAACACTCTGGACTGATACCTAGAAGAAAAGCCATGATGACCACACAGCTAACCAAAGAACATTTCATCTGGAATAATATCATTCTCCAGGTGGCAATGAAATACTCTGAAACCTTTTTGGGATCTGAGAGGGCTTTGGGATCCAATTCAGAAGAGATTATTTTGAGGATTAAATGAGATCATGTACACCAAAGTGTTGTGTTTACTGCATAAAACTATACAAATAGGAATTTGACAAAGTTAGCCCTTTTAGATTATACTTAACACAGATTTTAAAGTAAGCACTCCATCATTTGCCATCCTGTTGGATGGTTGTTATCTTGATATTTAAAGTAGAACAAAATTTGTTGGATGAAAGATCCAAATGTTATACCTGATTGGTTACATTTTCTATTTTGCCACTCTTGTCTATATTTATAGTCATCCCTTTTTCTCAAGATATGTCTATTAAGCACTTGCTGGAAGGACAATGGGAAGTGCTGTGAGAAAGTAGAAAAGTAAAGAAAGGATTCTTTATGGGCCTCCAATTTCATCATCTGTGCAATACAATTAATAGCTTCTAATCTCCCTGAGGTTTCCACCCAGAAATAAAAGTGCTATCATTTCTATTAAGTGCTATCTTTGGAGAAAGGTCTTGTAACAATGGGTTTAGTTGGTATCTTTAAAATTCAATTTTTATCCATGTAAATTGCCTTGAATGAAGTTGTTTTTCCCTTTGAGAAGTGGTAGGGATTAATTAAGCATAGATATCTGGATAAGTAAAGGTTAATAGAAATATTAAAATTTTTCACTCACTACTGTATCTCTAAAAAAGGGGAAGAGAAGACTTTTTGTTAGGCTTTTCTAAGAGAGAAAAACCATTATACTGTTTTCTTCTGTCAGTTTGCCCTAAAGGGATGCTGTTTCCTGAGCTTAATAGGGCCCTATTTCTTCTTAGCCCTTACAGTCTATTAATTACTGTGGCGGGTGCTTAGAGACATTGCAGCAATCATTTGTAAGATGATAGGAGCCTTCGTCATTCTGAAATGTGGGTTTTAGCCATCTAAAATTACCCAAATGAAACAGATGTTCCAAATGTGAGTCCTTATTAGAATGTTTTCTTCTCATTACCCAGCAGAAAGCTGTGCTCCTCACACTCCAGCCACATACAGAGGAGCTGCCTAAGAAAGCTTGGGCTGTGCCTGCTGCCTGTGTCTCTTCCTATAGGACCTAGGGCACCTACCTAAGGAGCTCTGGTTTATGTCACTAGCACAACACAAAAAGCCAGACCAGTGGCAACCCACCAAGACCCAAGAGCAAGAATTGCCAAGTACACTGAATACCCAGCCTCTACTACATATTATTCAAGGTAAATTCCCTGACCTACTTTTGCAACCAGGAGACTAGTGATACACAAGGCTGTTTAATGAAGAATTGGGAGAAATTGAGCCTTTAAACATGTTGTAACCACTGTATGGTTGGTATTTGAAAAAGTAGAACTTAAAAAAAAAAAGAAAAAGAAAAAGTAGAACTTTCTTCTGTTTGTGGTGAGTAGTCTCTTGATAATACAAAAGAGAAAAAGACAGCTATCTGGAGACATACCCTAATAAATGATATATTCTATTTCCCTTCTCTCCTTTCTCTATCCCCCTGGCATGTATGCTTCATATTCCAGAATTAATTCACTCAGTAAATACTGAATGCTTACTGTGTACCAGGCATTATTCTGGTTACTGCGGAAACAATAATGAAAAAGACAAAGTCCCCATTCCCACAGAGCCAACACGCTAGTGGCAGACAGACAGTTGTAAAAACAGATATATAATATAATGTTGGATATAAGCATGCTTAAAAGAAAAAAAAAGGGTAAAGAGAAAAAATAAAAATGGCTCCAATTTTTAATACAATAGTCAGGAAAAGCCTTGCTAAAGAGGTAATCTGGACGAGACAAAGAAGTAAATGAAGTGAGGAAATAAGCCATGGGAAAATCTGGGATGAGAATTCCAGGCATCAGGAAAAACTTCTGTGAAGCACTTACGGGCAGAAATGTGAAATCAGCAAAGGAACTTTGGAATGAAATAAAAGTAAATTTGGTAGAAGGAAGGGGAAGGAAAAGTAGTATTCTAATAAACAATTGGAAAAAGTGCTTCAAAAAGGAGTACCAGTAGTTGCTGGTATATATAAAAAAATGATGAGTCAAAACTGACTACAGGGTTTAGCAACATGAAGGTTATGGGTAACCAGATAAGAGCAGTTTTGTTGGAGTGATAAAGATAAAAGCTTGACTGGAGAGGGTTCAAGAGAGAACCAGCTGTAGAACATAAGCAGATAACTCCTAAGAGGAACTTTGCTATGTAAGAAAGCAGAGAAATTAGGGAGGTGTGTTTGTCTAGGTCCTTCACAAAACACACTCCAAGCCTGACTTAACCATGTAAATATTTTTCTAAGGGGGATGCCAGCATGAAAAGAGATAGAGAAGGAACTAAAGGAGACAGGAAAAGCATTCAAACAATACAAGTCTGATGTCCGATGAAGGAAAAAAAGGTATCAAGTGGAAGCATCTTAGACTGACATGCAGTCCACAGAAAGTTCAAAAAAGCCATCAGTTCTTAAGCCAGAATGGGCTAACAAGGGAGTCCTGTCTACCAAGAAGGGATCTCTATTAGTATCCCTGCCAAACTTGGTCACTGGTGGGGAGTAGTCTTCAAAAAGCATCGCCTCAGTGCAAAGATAGGTTCCAAAGCTCAGCAGCTGGGGCCCTCAGTCAAGGACATACCCTTTAGTAGGACACCTGCAGACACATTCTCAAGGCTGCCACAAAAGGTTAATAAAGAAAATGAACGATCAAAAAAGAATTTTTTTTTTGGATGGCAGATAACCCAGTTGAGAGGATCATAATGAAGGTGAAAGAAGAACAATGGCAGAAGCAACTACATGAGTGGTAAGTGTGGCCTTAGCTAAGACTGTACCACAGGAAGGGAAACAGAGTCTATAACAGATATTCAGTGGATTGATAAATTGCTTGGTGAATGAATGAGGATATCTTGATACTTTTTCAGGGAAGTCAAAACCAAGGTTATCAGCCAAGAATGAGGAGTGGGGAGTGAGTAATAAAAGTTTAAGGATAAAGTATATGTCATGAATTAGTCATCAGGATCCATGGATAATGAATCAACTAAGGATATCTGATAGAATGGTGGGTTCACTATACTCAAACAAGAAAACATGAAAGGATGTGTTGCAATGTAAAAGTGTTATCAAACTCAAAATAATTATAGACTCAGTAAATTACAGACAATGAACTACAAACCCACTGTAGTAAGACCTTTCACACTAATGTGCATAGGCTTTATAGCAGGACTGCTCCAGCTCAATTTTCCACGTACATTATGTATATCATAAATTCTCATCTTTTCCACCAATCCCATTGACTAGAACCATGACACAAGCCACCTGGTTGGCACAGCAATGATAGGTAAGGGCAACTGCATTGAAGATGTCTCTTACTACCACCATATCCAAGGGAGTATGCTACTCCCATGCACTCACATCTAAGCTCACTTTGATATATCAGTAGATGCCCTCATGGTGCCCTTGAATGGAGATATTAGCCATATATGTTTGGAAAGAGCTGGGTGAGGGGGGCAGGGCAAGATGGTGGAGGAGTAGGGTCCCCAAGTCACCTGTCCCCACCAACTTACCTAGATAACTTTCAAATCATCCTGAAAACCTACACATTCGACCTGAGATTTACAGAGAGAACAGCTGGAATTCTACAATGAGAAGAGTTTGTGCTGCTATCAAGGTAGGAAGATGGAAAAAAAATAAAATAAAAAAGAATTCAGTGGGGGAGGGGGCCCCGTGAGGAGCCAGGCTAAGGCCTGGAAGCCAAAGCCTCCCGGGACAGTAAAGTCCACTCCCAGAGAAGCAGGAACTTTAAAAATCCTCCCCAGATTCTTCTCAGACGGAGAAGCGCTCAGCAGGGACCTCGGGCAGGACCACAGGAGGGGCCGTGGGGCCTCCAGTCTCCCGGGGTCACTAACAGAGGAGGGGCCCCTGGGGGAGAGCGCACCGCACCCCGCAGGCCAAGCTTGGTAAAGGGCTGGAGCACCCAGCGGGGCTTCGGGGAGAAGCCGGTAGTCAGGCGGGGGCTCCTGGTGGAAGGGGCTGCACCTGCTGCCTTCGGGAGTCACAGCCCCAGGAGCGCGATTCCAGGGGCACAGGCCCTGGATCCCAGGGAGCCGGGGGACACAGGCCAGGATTCTGTGCCCCCCCCCCGGGGACAGGTGGAGGCGGAGAGGGTCCAGGACAGCTAGGACTCTCCTGCCCACGGGCACCCCCAGCTGTGCAGGTCAGCACCCCCTGACCCAGGAGAACCCAGGACCAGTGCGGACTGGGAGACTGCAGTGGTTACTGCAGGAGCTAACTCCAGGGCTGGGGACCTGGCCGCAGCCAGTGTTGTCCCTCCTGGTGTCACCCTGTGGCTGGGATGGAGTGGGTCTGCAGGGAACAGGGGCCTCACAGGATAAACAGCTCCCACTGCACCATACACCTGGCAGGGGGTGGGGCAGCACCCCCAGGTGCATACACCTGAGAATCAGCACAAAAGGTTCCTCCCCCAGTAGACCAGCTGGAAGGACAGGGGAAGAGCAAGTTCTTGACTGAGCAGCGCTGGAAAGCTCCAGGGGAAGTTGAGGGATTTACACTATATAGAACCAGAGGATACCCCTCCCTGGTTTTTTTCTTTTTTTTTTCTTCCCTTTTTCAGTACAACTTGTTTTTAGTCACTCTGCACTGAGCAAAATGACTAGAAAGAACTCACCACAAAAGAAAGAATCAAAAAACACACTCTCTGTCACAAAGTTACAGAATTTGGGTTAAAATTCGATGTCAGAAAACCAATTGAGAAGCACAATTATAAAGCTACTGGTGGCTCTGGAAAAAAGCATAGGATTCAAGAGACTTCATGACTGGAGAATTTAGAACTAATCGGGCCGAAATTAAAAATCAATTAAATGAGATGCAATCCAAATTGGAGGTCCTAACGATGAGGGTTAATGAGGTAGAAGAAAAAGTGAGTGACGTAGAAGACAAGTTGATGGCAAGGAAGGAAGCTGAGGAAAAAAGAGAAAAACAATTAAAAGACCATGAGGGACTTGATTTCTCAGATCGTATTGGAAAAACCAAGAGAACAGGATATGAATCTGGAGAATATGAGATGCTTGGAGAGGGTCTAGGAGTGAAGGAGACACCCCAGCAAAAGTACCAGCAACTACTGCATGAGGTCCAAGAGCTGACAACTGAAGTTGAGAAAATCAAGACAACAGTGAAGGAGTCAGCCACTGAAGAGAAGCTGACCCCAGTGGTTTTGGCTAAGCAGCTGGCAGCCCTGAAGCAGCAGCTGGTTGCTTCCCACCTGGAGAAGCTGCTGGGACCAGATGCAGCTATCAACCTTACTGACCCTGATGGAGCTCTGGCTAAGCACCTGCTGCTGCAGCTGGAAGCAACAAAAAACAGCAAAGGAACTGGTTCAGGGGGAAAGACCACTGGTGGGACTCCCGAAGATAGTAACCTTGTCACTTACGAACTACATTCTCGGCCTGAACAGGACAAGTTCTCTCAAGCTGCCAAAGTTGCAGAACTTGAGAAGTGCCTGACAGAGCTGGAAGCCACTGTACGCCGTGATCAGGACGCTCAGAATCCCCTTTCAGCAGGTCTACAGGGAGCCTGTCTTATGGAGACTGTAGAACTGTTGCAAGCAAAGGTGAACACCCTGGACCTCACAGTTCTGGACCAAGTGGAGGCTCGACTACAGAGTGTCCTGGGCAAGGTGAACGAGATTGCCAAGCATAAAGCTTCTGTAGAGGATGCAGATACACAAAGCAGGGTGCACCAGCTCTATGAAACCATACAGCGCTGGAGCCCCATCGCCTCCACCCTGCCTGAGCTGGTGCAGAGACTTGTCACCATCAAGCAGCTGCATGAGCAAGCCACGCAGTTCGGTCAGCTCCTGACACACTTGGATACCACACAGCAGATGATTGCTAGCTCCCTCAAGGACAACACCGCCCTCCTGACCCAGGTGCAGACAACCATGCGTGAGAACCTGTCCACAATTGAGGGGAATTTTGCCAACATCAATGAGCGGATGAAGCAGCTGGGAAAGTGAGCACCTTTAGGAGATGGAGAACAGGGGTAATTCCTGCCCCTTTGAACTCTGTTAACAGCTTACATAGGGCTCCCCCTTCACTATAACTCTCGCACCCCCATCCCATTTGACACTGGGGTCAAGGGGTTCTTCTTGCATGTGGGGTTTACACCCCTCCTCCGACAAATACAGAGTGGTAGCTGGGGGACTTTAGATGGTGGTCTCCCCTCAGGCCCTGGGGACGTGGGCCCAGCCACAGGGCAGCTCCTGTCCAGTACTGCTTTGCCTGGGGAGGGGAAGGACTGGGTCCTGTCCTCCAGCACAGCTCCTGTGGCTGGATGTACTACTGTACAACTGTTTCTGACCATTAAATGCTGTTGTACTCTGAAAAAAAAAAAATACCATGAGGAAAGGTTAAGGGAAATAAATGACAGCCTCAGAAGGAAAAATCTACTTTTAATTGGGGTTCCAGAGGGCGCTGAGAAGGACAGAGGGCCAGAAAGCATATTTGAACAAATCATAGCTGAGAACTTCCCTAACTTGGGGAAGGAAACAGGCATTTAGACCCAGGAGATAGAGAGATTCCCCCCCTCCCCCACAAAACCAATAAAAACCATTCAACAACTCGACATTTAATAGTGAAACTTGCAAATTCCAAAGATAAAGAGAAGATCCTTAAAGCAGCAAGAGACAAGAGATCCCTAACTTATATGGGAGAAATATTACATTAACAGCAGACCTCTCTACAGAAAACTGGCAGGCTAGAAAGGGCTGGCAGGATATATTCAGGGTCCTAAATGAGAAGAACCTGCAGCCAAGAATACTCTATCCAGCAAGGCTCTCATTCAGAATAGAAGGAGCAATCAAGAGCTTCCAAGATAGGCAGAAACTGAAATATGTGACCACCAAACCAGCTCTGCAAGAAATATTAAGGGGAATTCTGTAAAAGAAAGAGGAAGTCCAAAAAACAATCTAGTAACTCTGAACGTGAACGGGCTTAATGACCCCATCAAAAGGCGGAGGGTTTCAGACTGGATAAAAAAGCAGCACCCATCTATTTGCTGTCTACAAGAGACTCTTTTGAGACCTAAGGACCCTACAGCCTGAAAATGAAAGGTTGGAGAACCCTCTACCATTAAAATGGTCCTCAAAAGAAAGCAGGGGTAGCCATCCTCATATCAGATAAACTAAAATTCACCCCGAAGACTATAGTGAGAGATGAAGAGGGACACGATATCATACTTAAAGGATCTATCCAACAAGAGGACCTAACAATCATGAATATTTATGCCCCTAAAGTGGGAGCTGCCAAGTATATCAATCAATCAATAACCAAAGTAAAGACATACTTAGATAATAATACACTTATACTGGGAGACTTCAACACGGCACTTCCTGCAAATGACAGATCTTCTAAGCACAACATCTCCAAAGAAACAAGAGCTTTAAATGATACACTGGACCAGATGGATTTCACAGATATTTACAGAACTTTACATCCAAACGCAACTGAGTACACATTCTTCTCAAGTGCACGTAGAACTTTCTCCAGAATAGACCACATACTGGATCACAAATCAGGTCTTAACCGATTCCAAAAGATTGGGATTGTCCCCTGCATATTTTCAGACCATAATACTTTGAAACTTGACCTCAATCACAAGAAGAAATTTGGAAGAAATTCAAACACGTGGAGGTTAAAGACCATCCTACTAAAAGATGAAAGGGTCAGCCAGGAAATTAGAGAAGAATTAAAAAGATTCATGGAAACTAATGAGAAAGTAGATACAACCATTCAAAATCTTTGGGATACAGCAAAAGCAGTCCTAAGAGAGAAATACATTGCAATACTAGCATCCCTCAAAAAATTGGAAAAAAACTCAAATACACAAGCTAACCTTGCACCTAAAGGAACAGGAGAAAGAACAGCAAATAAAACCTATACCCAGGAGAAGAAGAGAGTTAATAAAGATTTGAGCAGAACTCAAAGAAATAGAGACCAGAAGAACTGTAGAACAGGTCAACAAAACCAGGAGTTCTTTGAAAGAATCAATAAGATAGATAAAGCATTAGCCAGCCTTATTAAAAAGAAAAAAGACTCAAATTAATAAAATCATGAATGAAAAAGGAGTGATCACCACCAATACCAAGGAAATACAAACAATTTTAAAAACATATTACGAGCAGTTGTACGCCAATAAATTAAGCAATCTAGAAGAAATGGACACATTTCTAGAAAACAACAAACTACCAAAACTGGAACAGGAAGAAACAGAAAACCTTAACAGGCCGATAACCAGGGAGGATATTGAAGCAGTCATCCAATACCTCCCAAGACACAAAAGTCCAGGGCCAGATGGCTTCCCAGGGGAATTCTATCAAATGTTTAAAGAAGAAACAATACCTATTCTACTAAAGCTGTTCTGAAAGATAGAAAGGGATGGAATGCTTCCAAAGTCATTCTATGAGGCCAGCATCACCTTAATTCCAAAACCAGACAAAGACCCCACCAAAAAGGAGAATTATAGACCAATATCCCTGATGAACACAGATGCAAAAATTCTCAACAAGATACTAGCCAATAGGATCCAACAGTATATTAAGATTATTCACCATGACCAAGTGGGATTTATCCCAAGGATGCAAGGCTGGTTCAACACTCATAAGGCAATCAAAGTGATAGATCATATCAACAAGAGAAAAAATAAGAACTATATGATCCTCTTAATAGGTGCAGAGAAAGCATTTGATGAAATACAGCATCCATTCCTGATCAAAACTCTCCAGAGTGTCGGGATAGAGGGGACATTCCTCGACATCTTAAAAGCCATCTACAAAAAGCCCACAACAAATATCATTCTCAATGGGGAAACACTGGGGGCCTTTCCCCTAAGATCAGGAACAAGACAGGGATGTCCACTCTCACCACTGCTATTAAACATAGTATTAGAAGTCCTAGCCTCAGCAATCAGACAACAACAAGAAATAAAAGGTATTCAAATTGGCAAAGGAGAAGCCAAACTCTCCCTCTTTGCAGATGACATGATACTGTACATAGAAAACCCAAAAGACTTCACCTCAAGCTTGCTAGAACTCATACAGTAATGCGGCAGTGTGGCAGGATACAAAATCAATGCCCAGAAATCAGTGGCATTTTTATATACTAACAATGAGACTGAAGAAAGAGAAATTAAGGAGTCAATCCCATTTACAATTGTACCCAAAAGCATAAGATACCTAGGAATAAACCTAACCAAAGAGGTAAAGGATCTATACCCTAAAAACTACAGAACACTTCTGAGAAAAATTGAGGAAGACACAGAGATGGAAAAATATTCCATGCTCATGGATTGGAAGAGTTAATATTGTGAAAATGTCTATGCTACCCAGGGCAATTTACACATTTAATGCAATCCTTATCAAAATACCACGGACTTTCTTCAGAGAGTTGAAGCAAATAATCTTAAGATTTGTGTGGAATCAGAAAAGACTCTGAATAGCAGAGGAATATTGAAAAAGAAAACCAGATCCGGGGGCATCACAATACCAGATTTCAGGTTGTACTACAAAGCTGCAGTCATCAAGACAGTGTGGTACTGGCACAAAAACAGACACATTGATCAATGGAACAGAATAGAGAATCCAGAAATGGGCCCTCAACTCTATGGCCAACTAATATTCTACAAAGCAGGAAAGACTATCCACCGGAAAAAGGACAGTCTCTTCAATAAATGGTGCTGGGAAAATTGGACATCCACATGCAAAAGAATGAAACTAGACCATTCTCTTAGACCATACACAAAGATAAACTCAAAGTGGATGAGAGATCTAAATGTGAGACAAGAATCCATCAAAATCCTAGAGGAGAACACAGGCAACACCCTTTTTGAACTTGGCCACAGCAACTTCTTGCAAGATACATCCATAAAGGCAAGAGAAACAAAAGCAAAAATGAATTATTGGGACTTAATCAAGATAAAAAGCTTCTGCACAGCAAAAGAAACAGTCAACAAAACTAAAAGACAACCTACAGAATGGGAGAAGATATTTGCAAATGACGTATCAGATAAAGGGCTAGTATCCAAGCTCTATAAAGAACTTATTAAACTCAATAGCAAAGAAACAAACAATCTAATCATGAAATGGGCAAAAGATATGAACAGACATTTCACCAAAGAAGACAGACACGGCCTACAAGCACATGAGAAAATGCTCCACATCACTGGCCATCAGGGAAATACAAATCAAAACCACAATGAGATACCACCTCACACCAGTGAGAATGGGGAAAATTCACAAGACAGGAAACAATAAATTTTGGAGAGGATATGGAGAAAGGGGAACCCTCTTACACTGTTGGTGGGAATGTGAACTGGTGCAGCCACTCTGGAATACTGTGTGGAGGTTCCTCAAAGAGTTAAAAATAGACCTGCCCTACGACCCAGCAATTGAACTGCTAGGGATTTACCCCAAAGATACAGATGCAGTGAAACACCAGAACACCTGCACCCCAATGTTTATAGCAGCAATGTCCGCAATAGCCAAACTGTGGAAGGAGCCTCGGTGTCCATGGAAAGATGAATGGATAAAGAAGATGTGGTCTATATATACTATGGAATATTCCTCAGCCATTAGAAACAACAAATACCCACCATTTGTTTAGATGTGGATGGAACTGGAGGGTATTATGCTGAGTGAAGTAAGTCAGTCGGTGAAGGCCAAACATTATATGGTCTCATTCATTTGGGGAATAGAAAAAATACTGAAAGGGATTAAAGGGGAAAGGAGATAAAATGAGTGGGGAATATCAGAGGGTGACAACATGAGAAACACCTAACTCTGGGAAATGAACAAGGGGTACTGTGGAAAGGGAGGTGGGCGGGGGGATGGGGTAACTGAGGTGACGGGCACTGAGGGGGCACTTGATGGGATGAGCACTGGGTGTTATTATATATGTTGGCAAATTGAACTCCAATAAAAAAAATACACAAAAAAAAGAAAGAAAGAGCTGGGTAAAGAGCAAAAGGTTATTGCTAGTCATTGTGAATATTTAAAGTAAGAATTTGATGCATTATATAGAGGTATGGAAATGAAACTCAGACATCAGTATTTTCTTAAACTCCAGTGATTCTAATGTATAGCTAGAATAGAAAACCAGTATGCTAAGAGTGAATGAAAGGAAAGAATTCATTCCAAGTAGGTAAGTGGATCTTATTTTCTGTGATGACTTAAGTTGGGTCTTTTAAAAATATATATTTTATTTATTCATGAGAGACACAGAGAGGCAGAGACATAGGCATCCCCTGCAGGGAGCCTGATGTGGGACTCTATCTTGGGACCCTGGGGTCACCCCCTGGGCCGAAGGCGGTGCTAAACTGCTGAGCCACCAGGGATCCCCTAAGTTGAGTCTTAAAGTAGGATTTCAGTTGAGAAAACAGAGCAAAAGGGGTTCTAAGGTGCAGGGGGAAACATGACTGAAAGCAAAAGATGAATGTTAAGCTTAGAAAATACTGTATTTTCTTTGAGGTCAGGATGCCTAGTGCAAGCGGGGTATAATGATGATACGTACATGCAGAAAGGGGTCAGATTACCAATGGGATATTGAACCTATTCCAGGCAATGAGGAACCACTGGAAGTATTTAATGAGAGGAGTGACAAGGTTACAAGGCCAAGTGAGCTTTTGGAAAGTCAGGAAATTAAATATCAACTAGAACTCTGATTCTATGAAATCATGGGGTGTCTTGTCTAGATTATCTTTCATTTAATAAAAAATACATCTTGTCTTATCTCACTGTCTCACTAATTCAGCTTATGAAGAGATTTCTTAATAGCTCTTCACTTTGAATCATTTTTGTAGCATAATTAATTAGATTGAAGTAACATACTGGAAGTAAATGGAATCACTGTTTGAATCCTTTGGATAAATACCTAGCAGTGCAATTACTGGTATATAGGGTAGTTCTATTTTTAACTTTTTGAGGAACTTCTATACTGTTTTCCAGAGTGGCTGCATCAGTTTGCATTCCCAGCAACACTGTAAGAGGATTCCCTTTTCTCCACATCCTTGCCAACATCTGTTATTTCCTGAGTTTATAGATCAATATCCCTGATGAACATGGATGCAAAAATTTTCACCAAGATACTAGCTAATAGGATCCAACAGTAAGTACATCAAAAGGATTATTCACTACCAACAAGTGGGATTTATTCCTGGGCTGCAGGGATGGTTCAATATCCACAAATCAATCAATGTGATACACCACATTAATAAAAGAAAGGACAAGAACCATATGATCCTCTCAACAGACGCAAAAAAAAAAAAGCATTTGACAAAATACAGCACTTTCTTGATATAAACCCCTCTGATGTATAAGGAAAGAGGGGACATACCTTAATATAAAAGCCATATACGAAAGACCCATAGCAACTATTACCCCCAACAGGGGAAAACTGAGAGCCTTTCCCCCAAGGTCAGGAACACAACAGGGATGTCCACTCTCACCACTATTGTTCAAAATAGTACTGGAAGGCCTAGCCTCAGCAGTCAGACAATAAAAAGAAATAATTCTGCCTGATTAGATCTAAATTCTGCAGTCATGAAGTCTCTTGAGTCCTTTATGCTTTTTTCTAGAGCCACCAGTAGCTTTATAATAGTGCTTCTGAATTGGCTTTCTGACATTGAATTGTAATCCAGATTTTGTAACTCTGTGGGAGAGAGGACTGTTTCTGATTCTTTCTTTTGAGGTGAGTTTTTCCTTCTAGGCATTTTGCTCAGTGCGGATGGCCAAAAACAAGTTGTACTGGGAAAAGGAGAAAAAAGGAGAAGAGAAAAAAGAAAAGAAAAAGGAATAAAAAAAGAAGAGGAAAAAAAGGGGGAGAAGCAAACAGAAAACAAAAAAAGGGGGGGCAGTATCCTCTGATTCTATATACTGTAAATCCCTCGACTTCCCCTGGAACTTTCCAGTGTTCCTTGGTCAATAACTTGCTTTTCCCCTGTCCTTCTAGCTGGTCTTCAGGGGTAGGGGCCTGCTGTGCTAATTGAAATATTGAACCACCCTTGCATCCCAGGAATAAATTCTACCCAATCTAGGTGAATTTTTTAATGTATTGTTGGATTCATTTTGCTAATATTTTATTGAAGGCTTTGGCATCTATGTTCATTAGAGATATTGCCCTGTAGTTCTCTGTTGTCTATGTGTCTTTCTCTGGTTTTGAAGTCAGGATAATGCTAGTCTCTCAAAAAAACTGGAAGGTAGCCTTCTTCCTCTTCTATTCTTTATAAAAGTCTGAGAAGAATAGGTATTAACTATTTTTTAAAATATTTGGTAGAACTCACCTGTGAAGCTATGTGGTTCTGGACTTTTGTTTGCTCAGAGTTTTGGGATGTGATCAAATCAATGATTTGATTTCATTGTTAGTAATCAGTCTGTTCAAATTTTCATTTTGTTCCTGCTTCAGCTCTGCTAAGTTATATGTTTCTAGAAAGTTATCCATTTCTTGTAGGTTGTCCAGTTGGTTGGTCTATACCTTTTCATAATATTCTTTTAAAATTCTTTGTATCCTTTGTATTTCTCTGTTGTTGATTGTTATTTCTCCTCTTTTATTTCTGATTTTATTTGAATCCTCTCTCTCTCTCTCTCTCTCTCTTTTAATGAGTCTGGCTAGAGGATTAACAATTTTGCTGATCTCTTTCAAGAACCAGCTCTTGGTTTCACTGATCTGTTCCTTTTGTTTGTTTGTTTGTTTGTTTGTTTTTGGGTTTTTTTTTGTTTGGTTTGGTTTGGTTTTATCATTTGTTTCTGCTCTAATCTTTAAAATTTCTTTCTTTCTGCTGGATTTCAGTTTTTTTGTTCTACTTTTTCTAGCTCTTTCAGGTATAAGGTTTGGTTGTTTATTCAAGATTTTTCTTGCTTCTTGAGGTAGTAGACCTGTATTGCTATAAACTTTCCTCCTAGTACTTATTGTGCTGCATGGAAAAGATTGTTGGATCATTGTGTTTTCATTTTTATTTGTTTCCATATTTTTTTTATTTCCTCTTTGATTTTTTAATGGACAAATTCATGCTTTAGTAGCATGTTATTTAACTTCCATGTATTTGTGTTCTCTCTAGATTTTGAGTCCCATGTGGGACTTGATCCTGGGACTCCGGGATCACATTGACTTTGCCTGATAGAAGTACTGCTACCCTGGTTTTCTTTTCAAAACCATTTGCATGACAAATATTTCTCCATCCTGTCACTTTCAATCTGCTTGTGTCTTTAGGTCTGAGGTGAGTCTTGTGTAGGCAGCATATAGATGGATCTCTTTTTTTTTTTTTTTTTTTATTCCATCACCTTCTGTCTTTTGATGGGAGAATTTAGTCCATTTACATTCAAAGTAATTATGGATAGGTATGTATTTCTTGCCATTTTGTTATTTGTTTTGTGTGTGTGTCTGCAATTCTTTGTTCCTTTCTTCCCTTGCTGTCTTCTCTCACCTTACTTAAGTTGGCTTTCTTTAGTGATATACTTGGATTCCTTTCTCTTTCTCTTTTGCAAATTTATTACTGGTTTTTTATTTGTGGTTACTATTAGGCTTGTATGTGACATCTTCTGCATACAGCAGTGTATCTTAAGTTGATGGTTGCTTAAGTTTGAGTTCATGCTTGACTCCTCTCTTCCCCTTGTTAAGTTATATGGGGTCAAACTTTATTTCCTTTTGCTTAGTGAGTCCTTTGAGTGAGATTTACTGATATTCTTATTACTGCTTTTGAGCTTTCTACTTTTCTTACTTTTACTATGGTCTTTCCTTTCCACTCACCGATTCCCCATTAACATTTTTTGTAGGGCTGGTTGAATGGTCGTGAACTCCTTCAACTTTTGTTTGTCTGAAAACTCTATCTCTCCTTCTATTCTGAATGATCACTTGCTGGAGAGAGTAACCTGGACTACAGCTCTTTCTCTTTTGGCACTTTGAATATAGCTTGCTACCTTCTTCTGGCCTGCAAAGTTTCTGTTGAAAAATCTGCTGATAGGCTTATGGGGTTTTCCTTGTATGTAACTGTTTTCTTTTATCCTGGTTCTTTTAGAATTCATTCTTTATTATTGCTTTTCACCATTTTAATACTGAGTGTCTTGTGGACCTCCTGGGGTTGATTTGTTGGGGATCTCTGTGCCTCCTTGATCTGAATTTACGCTTGCTTCCCAAACTTGGGAAGTTTTCAGCCTTTATTTCTTCAAATAAAATTCTACCCCCTTTATTCTTTCTTCTTCTTCTGAGATTCCTATAATGCAAACATTATTACATTTGATGGAGTCATTGAGTTCCCTAAGTATATTCTCACTTAGCATAATTGTTTTTCCCCCACCTACTCAGCTTGGTTACTTTCCATTACTCTATCCTCTGGGCTGCTGATTCATTCTTCTGCTTCTTCTAACCTGCTCTTTATTCTATCTAGAATATTTTGAATTTCAATTATTGCGTTTTTCATCTCTGATAGGTTCTTTTTTTTTTATCTTTTTTAAGGGTGTCAGTGATGTCCTCCATTCTCTTTTGCAAGTCCAATGAGTATCTTTATGATCATTACTTTAAATTCTCTATTAGGTATATTACTTCTCTCTATTTTGCTTAGGTCTCTTGCTGTGATTTTGTTCTATTCTTTCATTTGTGATATATTCCTCTGTTTGCTTATTTTGTCTAAGTCTCTGTGTCTGTTTCTGTGTGTTAGGAAAGTCAGCCAGCATCTTGCTCTTGAAAGCAGTGGGCAGGGCACACATGTTTCACAAGGTGGAGTCATTCCTCTTCCACAAGACATGTGCAGCCACCACCAAGCCCAGGCCAACCAGGGCCACTCCACAAAGCTCACATGGGCAAGACTTTTAACAAGGTCTTGAATCCTCTGTGGGAGGTGATCAGCCACTGCCAGTGCTGGGACCTAGGCTCCACTATGGACACAGTTGGAGGTGTGATATTGGCAAGGTTTGTGCTGGTCTTCAGGGGAAGGGAACCTGCATCACCAAACTGAGGTGGTCCTAGCTGGAGAAGGTGGGGTGCAGTATACGGAAGTATAAGGTAGTAAATGGAACTGTACTGGTTTCCACAGATAGCCATGTGTTTATGCTGGGGGACAGGGGAGGAAAATGGCCAGATCTTTTGTTCCTGGAGAAAGCCCTCAGCAAATTGAGATTAGCAACTAACTCTCCCACCCATATGCCTCAAGAGTTTTTCAAACTGCTGCTTCTATGCTGTATCTCTGTGGGCTGTTTTTCATGCTATCTCTTCAAGGGCAGGGACTTGGTTGTCTATTGCCCTCCCTGCTCTCCCAGAGCCCAGCCTGCTAATTTTTATCATTCCAGGTTTAATACCCTCTGGTTGTAAGAACTCACAAAATTCATCCTCTCTGGTTTCCAAAGTCAATTATTATGGGGATTTGTCTTCTTTGTCTCCCCTCTCTGTGCCTATAGCTAGCTCCTCACCTCCCATGGACCGTACCATAGGTCCATTTAGCTCTCCATCATTTCTCCACCTTTCCTACACTATTCAATATGGTCTCTTCTCTACATTTAATTATGGAGTTTGTTCTTCCAGTCTCTGGGTAATTTTCTGGATTATTTATACTGATGTGAGTGTTACCTAGTTGTATCGGTGGGATGAGCTGAGTTTAGGGTCCTCGTACTCCACCATCTTCCCCAGTAGTTTCCTTCTTTTTTTTAAGATTTTGTTTATTTACTTGAGAAAGAGAGAGTGAGAGAAAGAGATCACACGCAGGGGGGAAGAACAGGGGGAGAAGCAGACTCCCTACTAAGCAGGCAGCCTAATGTGGGACTTGATCCCACAACCTTGGGATCATGACCTGAGCCAAAGGCAGACACTTAACCAACTGAGCCACCCAGGCACCCTTGCCCAGAAGTTTCCTTATGGATGTTTTTAAATATTATTCACTAAGCAAGAACATATCAAGAATAACCAAAAGCCTGCCTTGGAAATGGACTTGCTATATGGGAGGAAATGGAAATGTACTCAGAATTTAGTGGGCAACAATAATACCTGAAGAGAGAAAATCAGTGCTAGCTTTCATATTTTATTTTTGTCAAATGGACTTTCAAGTTCATGCCACTGAATATTAACAGACCTCTCCTTCCTGCTACTTCCCATCTTTATCCTTGAATGTGTCCTGCATTCTTCCCCTGGCTCTGAATCTGGTCTGCCTAGTTGAGAGCAGAGCCACTGGATAGGGAATGTGATGCCACATACACTCAGAATTGCACTGGCACCTCTATATGGGACGAAGCATCAAAATCCCGAGAAAGAAAGCCAAGGAGAACAGACCTATGAAACAGTCCTGAGAAAATCACATCCTTCTCTTTTCTTAGCCTCTCCAAAATAGAAGCCACTGATCCTGTAATACTTGGAGCCATGTCTAATATTCCTATTGCTATTTCTCGAACATAAATTTAGCCCTCTGTCTATAGTTCCCTTCTACTATCCTCTTCCCAAATAAGATGGAAATCAAATATTTTATTTCTCTCTTTCTCTCTTTATTTTCTTTTTTTAAACACAGAAAGATGAACAGGGCTTAGAGGTCCATTAAAATCTCCAGCACCCCATGAGTCAACAACATACATAGCAACTTTGATTTATGAATGGCCCAAAATGTTGCATTGGGAAAATAATGTGTGTTTGCAGAATAAACACATTTATAAAAACATATACTACCTTATATATCTTAACCATCTTACTGAAAAACAACACAGATGCCAAAAGATACAGACAAATGAAAAAGAACTAATTGAGAAGAGGTACTTTGCAGCCCTGGAATGGATACGAAACTTACCAAAGATCATAATTTAGGCTTTTATCACCATTCCCTTGACTCAACTTTTTTTCATGGTCAGATAAACAAGTGCTTTATCTCATCTGAATGTTTTTATTTTTTATTGATTTGAAACCATGTTTCAAAAGCTTTGAATCCCATAAATTTATCTTAGAAAGTATCATCTCTTTAATTAACCCTGAGAAAGTTTATATATATATATATCAGGCCATCTAAGATGCCTTGTTAGCTATTCTAGGTCCCTTGGAACACAAAAGGATAGAAAATGATGGGGACACTAATAGGGCATGCATTAAATGTACTGGAGCATCAGCTCATAGCCCTCAGGAGACCTGAAATAATATATATGCCTACCAGAGATCCTACCTAATGATTCCAAGGAGTAGTTTACATGACTCAGGATTTATTCTAGAAAAACCCTACAGCTCAGTAACCTTTCTCATGGACTCCTGGAATCCATGGATATGTGTTTGGGAATCTTCAGTTGTTGTGATTATGTAGTGCATATCTTCATTTCAACAATATTCCAAAAACAATATAAGCACATTCTGGATTGTCTGAGTGCCTCTTACAGTTGAGTACTGCCACATGAGGATAACTTGAAGTCATACCGGGATTACTTTTAACGCAGAGCTTCTCAAATCCAAGGTCCACATGTGTGTGGAGATGTGCAGGTTTGGTGTGGGGGCCACACTGTTATAGTCAAAAGCTAAGGATCAAAGGACAGCATTTTTCTTCTCACCCTTCAATCTTGGCACATTCCAAACTAATAAGTTTCCTCTTCGAAACGTTTTTTTCAAAAATGAAATCTTGACATTTGCAACAACATAGATGGAGCTAGAGTTTATTATGCTAAGTGAAATAAGTCAGAGAAAGACAAATATCCTGTGATCTCATTCCTATGTGGAATTTAAGAAAGAAAACAGATGACTATATGGGAAGGAGGGAAAGAAAAAAAGAGGGAAAAACCCATAAAAAACTCTTAATGATACGAAAAAAAAAAAAAACTGAGGTTTGTTGGAGGGGGTGGGTGGGGATGAGTTAAATGGGGGATGGATATTAGAAAGGGCACTTGTGATAATCACTAGGTATTGTATATAAGTGATGAATCACTGAATTCTACTTCAGAAAGTAATATTGCACTATATATTAACTAAAATTTAAATTTAAAAAGAATACAATAAAAACACACCAAAAAAAAAAAACATTTTCTCAAGACCAATGAGAATATTTCTTGTATTCCATAATCAAAAGTTAAAGAGAAATGTTTATTAATTAACCTGCCTCCATGCTGCATATTAAACCCAGAGCAAGATCCCTCACTACTTCATTCGTGGTTCTTCATTTTTATCCTTCATTTCAGGTGTTTTCTGTCACCTGTACTGACTAGACCATAGCTTTCAACCTGGCAGAGCCATCCTGTGACGTGAGAGATACCAAGAAGTTGTTGCTAGTGCTTGGGTCAATCTCAGAAGAGTCTCAGGCTATTGGATAATGTCCCAGTAATGCTTACTGGTCATCAGTATTCAGAGACTGTGGAATGAAATTCCAGTCAGAACAAACTCCTCCTGACTTATGAATTTTCTGGAGTTCATTAGGATGAACCAAACTGGGAAGAAGTGATTGAAAAAAGCTTCTAATATCCCCCCACCAGAATAAAACATGCAAGCCAGCTGAAAACAGGAGTTGATTTCCCAGACGATTCCTTGGATTGATTTAGATGCAGCCATCCCAAAGCTCATACAATTCTGATTAATACCCACTTTGTCTCCCTCTGTTGCTCACTTTCTCACAGATGAATTAAATAATGCCTACCTGTGCTACCCCAAGTCCTACTGGAACATAACCTGATTTCTCAAAAGTGGTCTATTACTGGAAGCACTGAAAATAATTAGAAACAATTACTACTTTAACTCTATCACACATACACACACACACACACACACACGTACATCACACACAATATATCCTCCCCTTTCCCACTGCTGCCTCACAGCAGCCCTTTTGCCTCAATAGGCCAATTAAGTAACCATGATATAAACATGCAGATTGACAATGAGCCATCTCTCTTCAGAGTGCCAGAAAATCAAAAGGACTTCATTTCATTTGATGCCAGGGGCAATTAACCCTGGTACTGTTGATACCTGACACCTTTCTGACCTTCAACACTGCAGGTAAAACCGCTCTTTCCTGACCTCTCTCATTCTCTTTCTCCCTTCTGCCAACTATCCCAGTCTTAGTTGCTGCACACTCCTGCTAGGTATTTCTCTTTAACCAAATCAGCTGTTTGATGCATGTCTCTCCCTCATTGCTCTGTTTCTGACTTTCATGAGGCGTTCAAAGAAAGGAGAGCTAAGGCACCTCCGCTCCCAAGAAAGGAAGAGAGAGAAAAGGAGGTGCTGCATTGTCTTCTAATCACCAGCTCAATCACAAATTTGGCAGCCTGGAAATGTCATGCATAATATACAGAGCAAGCACTTTTAAAAGCGGATTATAGGGATTTTTTTTCTGATACAAAGCCAGGCAATTTTTCAGCGATGCAGCTAAATGAAATAATCCTTCCTTAGGTAATTCCCTGAAGGCCATTTACATATTATTTTATGTTATATGTTGTTTTTCTTCCACATGGGCTCCTTTCTCCCATATTTATTTAACAGATACACATTCTCAAATGTTTTCTTGTAATTTTTTGTGCTTTTTCCTGCCATTTTCGTGAATACATTGAAAAGTCATTCATTTTCTTTCACACTAGTTTCTGTTTTGGTGGACTAAGAATGTTGCTATTAAAAATCCTCCTGAATCAAAAGAAAATATGCTGAGCTTTAGATACAAAAAGAATAAAGTTTGATTACAGCTGATAAAATAGTTGAGTGTTGTTATATTTCGGGGAACAAGTAGTAAATGTGATTTAAATCCCTGTTTTGAAGAAACAGATCTTAGATATCAACTCTTTAGCACACAAATCTGCTAACTTGTAAAATCTTTGTACAGTGATCTAATATTCACCACACAATGAATCTATCAAAAAAGCACCTCAGGTTGTCTTCAAAATATAACCCAAATCCAAATAATTCTCACCACCTCCACTACTAACCACCCTGCCCAAGCCATCACTTCTCACCTAAATTGCTACAACTTCCAAATTCCTTACTTGCTCCCAAGTAACTATTCATGAGCAGCCAAGTCGATCCTTTAAATTGTGAGTTAGATCATGTTATTCTCCCACTCAAAACCCTCCAATGTCTTCCCTTTACAAAGTCTTTTCCCTTCCCTTCCAACCACACTGTTCTTTAAGCACACAGATGCTTAAACATGATCCCGACTCAGGGCCCTGACTCATTCAGTTTCCACCTAGAACATTCTTTCTACACATCCTCTCATGGCTCAGTCTCTTATTTCATTTAAATCTCTGCTCAGATGTCATCTGTTCAAGAGAAGCCTCCCCTGACTCCCCTATGTTAAGAGCCACCTAGCTCACATCTTCCATCTCTCTTCCTTTTCTCAGTTCAGTTGAGGTTATAGAACTTGTATCTCTGACATTCCATTATATATTTTTATATTTATTTATTTCTGTGTTGACTTTCTCCCTCACCATTAAGTAGGTAAGCAAGGTCTTTGCCTTTTTCACACATGTTGTATTCCCAGAAGAATAGAATGAAGCAGGAAGTCCCAACCCTCAAACCTATGGCCCCATTACAGCTCTCTGTGTATAAGGATCTAGAAAGGAAAAGTAAAGAATGTTGTTTTTCCTCCTGTGATTTACAAAATACCCAATTTAGAATATTTGAGACTTGATATGAGGCAACCAAGGATATAATTTTGACCAATATGAAATATTAAAGGACAAAATAAGATCTCCTAGTAAAAAGTTCAAATATTCTAGCAGCAAACTCTCTCTCTCTCTTAGTAAGATCTCCTTAGCATGGCATGTTGTTTGTGGAAAGAGGTTAGGTATTTATAATTTTTAAAATTATAAAATTTTTGTGAAAATTTGAACAAGAGCATACACACACACACACACACACAGGTGAGATCCTTGGTCAAATTACTTAACTTTTCTGTCCCTATCTGTAAATGAGAATAATTAACAGCATCTATGATAGACAATTGTTATGAGGCATAAATAAGTTACCATATAGCAATTGTTTAATCTCTAGTATATAGTTAGCATTACGTCAATGTTAGCTATTACAATAATTCTCCCAGCCAGGAGATTTTCAAGAATAGTAATTGTACATAAGTAGTTTGCCCAAAGTACACTTATGTATGGAAGGGATAACAATTTCTGTCTTAATGTACTTCAGGACCCTAGAAAATATAATGGAATATGGGATACCTGTTAACAAAACAACCCCTTTCATCTTTATCTAAACATCTGCAACAACTGAAATATCCCCAGTGTAGTTATTTGGCCTTTGTAAACCAAAGAAAAATATAATGGAGGTCAAAGTTTAAGAAGTTGTTTTCTAAGCAACAACAGAGTTTATAGTTGATATTCAAATTCTATTTTACAGATAAGGAAGTGAGAAGAAAGGACACTTTCATAGCCAAGGTCACACAAAAGGGAAGACTACTAACTCTCTAGCCTACTGTTTAATTCACTGAATTCATACAGCATACAAGCCAAATCTCTCTTTTAATGTACCTGGTTTCAGACACCTTGAAGCCACTAGAATCCCATGTTCATTCTGAACAAAGATTCATCTCATACTACTTGAGCCTCCCCAGGCCAGCCTGGGACTTAAGGTTTAATTAAATCCTGTGGAGTTGCATTTTTGAAGGAGCTATTATCTTTAAGTGATTCTGGTTTATGAGTGTCTAGGAAAAGAAGAGGGAGAGGGAAAATAGAAGGAGAGCAAGAGGTGACAGATATGAGGAAAGAAGGAGTACAAATCAAGCATCTTTGATCTAAGTTGATTAGTTATGCATTTTTGCAAGCAGTAATTGAAAGGCACAAGGAGAATGTGAATTACCCACAGGAAGTGACAGTGGTAGATCCCTCTCTCCATTACCTATGTCAGTGATAGAAATGAAGTGCTGACATTGCATCATGGTTTTCAAAAGGCAATTTTGGACATCACATAAAACAGTTCTTCATCTTTTCAATTTACATTTAGACGCTTCAGAAATAAGTTATGGAAGCAAATCTAAGTTGAATTTACAGTTTCAATCAAAATTTCTCTTTTCTTGTTATGTTTATTATTCATCATATACAATGCCATTACACAGTGAGGAGATTTTCAAGAACAGTGTTTTTGCATTGCCCAGTTTGCCCTAGGTATGGTTAAGGCAGGGGTACAGCTCCTTCTGAAAAATAAAAACTATGCTTTAGCTTTCAAAGAACAATTTTGGATGAACGAATTTTGGGTGGGGGGTTCAGGAAGTGGTCAAAGCTAGCAAATGGTGCTCTTTCCCAGGTATTTTTATCCCTACAGTATAGAAACAAGGAAACAGCACCCTTCCATGCAAACAGAATGTCCCCAGGCTTTTCTTTGCAATATTTATG
Organism: Canis lupus dingo; assembly: GCF_003254725.2. Classification (NCBI taxonomy): domain Eukaryota; kingdom Metazoa; phylum Chordata; class Mammalia; order Carnivora; family Canidae; genus Canis; species Canis lupus. Next base: position 49,914,199 of record NC_064255.1, on the reverse strand, counting down.
ATCAAATTATATTTTTAATGTCTTTGGAACTCTAGAAACAATTGGAACTACATGATTAGCTGACAGTACTATGTTTTTAGTACATACAATAAATCTAGGTGTAAATTCCATCTCAGTATTGTATCCTCAGAGGTTGTTAGCCACTTGATCTTTAAATTTCCACATTTGGTGCAATCTAATTCAACAACATGTAATTGCCTGCTATAGACCAAGCACTGTGTTAGGCACTGTGGCAGTCAAAAATGAGAACACGGTCCCTGTACCTAATGAACTCAATTTAGTAAAATGGGGCTTGTAAAGGAGCTAGAATAAGGGCACAGACTAAATCAAAATGTAGAATAAGATAGCATCATGAAGATATACAAGGTACAACTCCATGAATCCCAACTCCTTCAAAGTCATGCTCTCGATGTTCTACCATCCTGTCCATCCTCCCTGCTGCACCTACCTAAAGATCCACAGGTTACTTCTCTTCATCCTTTGAAGATGCAGCACCTGATTCACTGTCATCCTCCACCACTGCTCTTGGTAACTTCAATGTCTAATTGTAACTCCTTCCAGTATGTTGGCTTTTCAGTTTCATTGTCTTCTCTCCTACAGTGATCTGATCTTCCACCCCACCTCAGCTTCCGTCTTTGGTATATACACTGCCACTGTCATTGCAAATGACTACATTGCTTTCATTGGCTCAAGAATCACCTTCTCTGACCTCCATCTGCTCCTCCTCTGGCTCACTCCCTCTAGTCCCCCAATTCCAACAATCCATTGAACCCATTCATGTTTTCACTGTCCCTCCCCACCCTAGCCTAGATTCCACAACCCATCATTATTACTTATGACATTGCACATGCTCTAACATCCCTTACCTCCAACTATGATTAACTGAAAACCCCCTCTGAACCTGCCCCTGAATCCCAGGTATTGAAACCAATAGATAGGCAAACATATAATTATGTTTATTGGTCACACCTGCAATACAAACGCCAACTGGAACTCCACTGCTTCCTGACATGCATATTATACTTTTCTAATTGTTTCTCACTCTCCCACTCTCCAGAGGAATACTCCCTATCTTCTTTTCTCTCCCAAACTTCCAACATCTCTTCTGTTCTCCTTCCAGCTATGATGTGGCTTCTTAGTCACTGAGAAAATGGAGGCAGTCAGAAGAGATTTCACACCTTCCTATAATCATAAACCTGCCTGCATCTGTACCCATATACTCTTTCTTTCCTCCTCTTAAAATAGATGAATGTGTATGCCCCTATAAGAGGGCAATCCCTCAACTTATACTATAGATCCCTTCTGTTCTCACCTACCAAAGGATTTGGTACCCCTATCCCTACATCCTTGAATTTCCACTCTAGATCATTCACATCAATATACAAACATATCATAATATCATCTATCTTTTAGAAAATCCCACCCAGATGCAATATTTCCCTTCAATTCCATATCCCTTCATAGAAATCTCAACTTTAAAAAAATGTATTTATACTTGCAGTGTCAAATTCTTCTCTGCCAATTCTCTCTTGACCTAGACTTTTTCCCCCAACCATTCCACAGTACCTGCTCTTAATCTCTATCCATAACAATGGTCATAACTTTCATCTAACCTCCTACAGTAGCAGCCTATGACACAGCTTATTAGTCCTTACTCCTTGAAATACCTTCTTCACTTGGCCTCCAGGGTAAGGATCCAACTATAAACTGACAACGTCAGAGCTGATATTTCCAGCTATGACCTCTTCCAAAGTTCTAGCTTTGTGTCTCCAACTGCCAACTAGACATTGTCATTTGGATATCTCACAGGCATCTCAGACTTAACATATACAGAAGTTACTCTAAATTCTTTCCTTTCTAAACTGTTTCTTTTACAGTCAACTCCCTCTCCAAAAAAAATCAATTCCATCTGTCCAGTTGCTCATGCCAAAAATTTTGAAATTGTCTTTAATCTTCTTGCTCTTTTATCCTGCATTCAGGCCAACAGTATATCTTGTTGGTACTACCTTATAAATAGAGCCAAAATGTAACCAAATGCAGCTACTTCCTACCACCTCCACTATTACCCTGTCCAAGCCACTGTCATTCTTTATCTGGACTTGTGCAATCACCTTCTAACGAAACTCCTGTGTTTACCCATGACACATTTCTCTCCTCTCAGAGTCACCAAAGTAATGTTTTTTAATATTTATCATTTTGTCATTTCTCCACTCAAAATACTCTAGAATGATATGTCATTCAGGATAAAAGCCACAGTTTTTTCAAGGCCCACAAAGTCTACATGAACCAGTCCTCACAGCCTCTGAGATCACCTCATGCCATTCTTCCCCCAGCCTACCTGCCTCAGCCACACTGTCCTCCCTCCTCCCAACATGCCAATCACAATCTTTCCCCAGTGCCTTTGCCCTTGCTATTTCATTGGCCTTGAACACTTTCACCAGATTTCTAGAAAAAACTTTTTCCCTCCCTTATTTCAGATCTCTACTCAAATGTCACTGTGTCAGATTTCCCCAAATGCCATGTAAGTTATCACTGTGTCATTTTACTATGCTTCCCTTCCAATTTTAGTACTTACCATCACCTGAAATAATACATATTTATCTGTTTCTTTTAAATGATTATGAGTACCTTGAAAACAAGAACTTTATTTTTTTCCCTGCTATACATGTCTAGAAGGATGCCTGGCACATCATACATACTGAAAAAATATGTATTAAATGAATGCTATTTCTCCCATTCTTCTTTATATCTCCTGTACTTAACAGCAGCACCAAGAGAAGAGCTTCACTTCCCTATGATTTTCATCAATTGCCTCAACTCTGGCCCAATAAACATACAAAGCCAATAAAAATAATGTGTTTTCTCTGTAGATACAACAGGCAAGACTCCCAGTCTTTCAACTCTATTGCAGCCTCTAAATCGTGCCTGTTAAGAACCTTCAGAGTAACCACTCTTTATACTACCCCTTCCCCGTCTACCTCTCCAAACTCATACCACTCTCTCCAACATCACTATTATATCTCTGGTGGTTCTTTTTTTATGGATTTCTCTTTCTCTTCTCCTCTTCTTAAATTTTGTTTCTTCTGGAACTTTGTCTTCAGCTTACACTGCTCACTCATCTTGATTAATTTCATTCATTCCCATCAACCACCATACATATTTGAATGGCTCATAAATCTGTAACTGCATTCCAAACTTTTCATATACTTGACCTCTGTATATCGCACCACCTACTGAACAGCTCTACCTGGTGATCCCACTGTTACATTAAGCTTAATATGCTTATATTAGCCAGAATAGGCTAGTAGATGTTGCGATAATAAGCCACCCCAAAATCTCAGTGGCTTAACTAGTAGAAGTTTACTTCTCATTCATACAAAGTCTACCTCAGATCTGGGTGTCTCTCCAGAATAACTTCTATACCCAGAGACCCAGATAGCCCAGCCATCCTGACACAAAGCCTTCTCCATAGTCCACAAAGGAAACAGACTAAGTGAAAGATATTGCACTAATATCTAAGTGACATAGCCAAAAACCTGTGCCACTTCTATTCATAACTCATTGCCCAGAACTAGTTATATGACCCCATCCAACCTCAAGAAGGCTAGGAAATTCAGTTTTCCAAGTATCTTAAAAGAGAGGAAAACCTGCCATTTGCAACGACATGGATGGAGCTAGTGCGTATCATGCTAAATGAAATAAGTCATTCAGAGAAAGACAAATACAATATGATTGCACTTGCATGTAGAATTTAAAAAACAAAACAAATGAGCAAAGGAAAATAAAAAGAGAGAGAAAAACAAGCCAAGAAACAGGCTCTTAACTATAGAGAATAATCTGATGGTTACCAGAGGGGAGATGAGTGGGGGCGATGGGTGAAATAGATGATGGGGATTAAGGAAGGCATTTGTGATGAGCACTGGTATTGTATGGCAATGCTGAGTCACTGTTGTACACCTAAAACTAATATTACACTGTATGTTAACTAATCGGAATTTAAATAAAAGCTTTAAAAAAGAGAGAGGATAATCATCAAGGAGCACCATTATGCTTTCCAAAATTCCAAGATGACAGACCAGAGCCAGGCTGTGCAGGGATATCTGGGGCTAGAGGCAATGGCTACTGACACCATCACCATCACCACCCTGAGAGCTTGACAAAGCAGGTGGACATGAACCTGGCCTCGGCCATCAGCGAGGGCACCATAGTCATGCCTGCATAGATGTAAATGCCAGGACACCCATCACCATGGTTTCGTTGGAAGACAATGAGATCCTAGAGCATACAGGTGAGCTGGTCATCACCAAGGGCCAACTCAAGGTGCAGACTATCATCATACAACATGGGAGTGTCCAGGGTCCCTGTGGGCTGAACCAGGACAGGAGGTGAGGCCCCTGAGCACCCTGCCCATACCTGCCTGGCTTGAAATAGAGAAGATGGGACATAGAATTCAGGCATTCAGAGAAGATGTAGGATTGTAATAAAGTTTTTTTTGTTGTTGTTGCTTTACAATAAAATATGCCCAAGACTAATATTAGCACACCTAAACCCACTCCATTGCTCAACCCTGCTCTCCTACCTGAATGAATGGTACCAACATCCACCCAGTGATTCAAGCCAGAAATAAATACAATCCTAATTCTTGCCCTTCATCTCTCACATCTAATTATTCTTCAAGTCTTACAGGCCCTACCTCCTTAAATATTGCTGTCACTGGGCCCCTTTTCTCTGTTACTGCTACCACTACCTTTAGCTTCCCATCACCTCTCACCTGGTTTCTCTACTCCCAGTCTTCTAGTATGTATCACATCTCAGGAAGGCATTTCTTGATCTATCTAATTCAAATATTCCCCTTACCACAGCCACCTTGTACTGCCCTGTTTAATGTTTTCTTTTCTTATCCCTTATCACTACATGTAATTATAAGTACTTATGTCTACTTGTCCCCACCTCTGCTGCTGCTGCCACCATACACATAAATGTGCACTATAATGTGAGCTCCTTGAGATTAGGGACTTTGAGTTATCAGAGCTTTATCTACAGCTTCTGGAAGAATGCCTAGCACAAGGAAAACCCTCAGTGTGTATTTGTAGAATGAATAAATTTTCCATCATGAAGCCCAAATGATCTTTCTAAAACAAATCTGACCATGTAATTTCCCAGCTTAAAATGCTCCAATGACTCCTTATTACATTTCCAGATAAAACTCCTTCTCCTTAGCAAATTTCCTTAGCAGACCCTCCATGAACTATCTCTGCTTATTTCTCTGGTTTCACCTTGGACTACAATCTCTGCATTCTCAAAAGGTTTTTCTCCCCTAATGGGGTTTGTAACTGATTTTCCCTTTGAATAAAGAGTTTTTCTAGGCAATCCCTCCCTTTGCCTGGGTAATTCCAATTTGTTCTTCAGACAATTCCTCCTCCAAGGGTTAGAGTCCCTTCTATGTACAGGGCACTGTGCTAGTCACTAGTTACTAGGGACTGTGATAGACACCAGATTACAACTAGGCCCTGGACTAGACGCTAGATTACAACTGTAAACATGACATAGCCATATACTGATGGCACAACTAGTTCTAAAGTCTAACTCCCAGACCTAAATCTAGCTTCAAGCGTTGTTCATGTAGAATATTATTGTTGTTATTTTAATTGTTATTCCTACTATTGTTACACTTCTTTAATCCAGTGGCTTCAATTATCCAGAATGGCCTGAAAACTTTGAAATAAGAAAGCAACATCTTTGAGGAGCTGATATACTTTATTTATAATCTTGCTCCCTTGGCCCTCTCTCAGAACCTTGTTATATATAGAACAGTATATTCTCATTTAAAACACATTTCAAACATCCTTCACTACTTGGTTCCTCAATCCACAGATGATAGAACATACCAATCAACAACTATTCTGTTAAGCACTTATAGCATACAAAATATTGTGTTAAACTCCGGGATATATAAGGAAAGAATCAAGAAGATTCCTCTCCAGGGGATACACAGGAACTCTCCACACCTTCCATTTAATTTTGTTATGAGCCTAAAACTTCTCTAAAATGTAAAGTTTCCACACCTTCCATTTAATTTTGTTATGAGCCTAAAACTTCTCTAAAATGTAAAGTTTCTTCATTTTCATTCTAAAATGTAAAGAATTTGCTAAGTCCTGACCCTGCCATCACCACCACCCACTTTAAAGAGGTACTTCAAATAAGAGGAAAGGATAGAGGCAAATACATCATGAAGCAAGGAATGAAAACTGAATTTTTCTTTTTTTTAAGATTTAATTTATTTATCTGAGAGAGAGAGAAAGAGCATAAGCAGAGGGAAGGGTGGAAGGAGAGAGAGAAGCAGACTCCCTGCTGAGCAGAGAGCCTGATGCAATTGATGCAGGTCTGGATCCAAGGACCCTTAGATCATGACCTAAACTGAAGGCAGACATTTAACCAATTGAGCCACCTAGGTACCCTCTGACTTTTTCAATTATAAAGGATTTGGGGAAAAAAACTGAAAATCAGGAATAATAACTTAATAAACACAGTAGCTTATAGTTACTTATTGAAAAGATAAAAAATCCTATATACCTAAAGAACCTCTGATCTAGGACAATGAGAAGGGCACTCAGCTAAGAGCCGAGGGCTACATTTTCACCTAGGTCTCTATTTGCCCAACTGTGCAGTCTTCAGAAAGTCATACTAGCTCTCTGGGCTTCATTCTCTTCCTGTCTATTTTGAGGCAGTTGAACCAGATGGTTGAATCAAGGCCCACCAGGTCTAAATACGATTCTATGTTAAAAGTTATGACCTTGAGCCATCAAAGTAAAGGTAAAATATATTCATCGTACTTTGATTTAAAAAGCAAGCAGGGATGAGTATCACATATTTTAGAAGGTTTTATATAAATGGTAATTTTTTTCTTAAGTGGAGCAGGGTAAGTTTCAGTTATCTGAAAAATCCGCTTATGTGGAAAACCACTATCCCCCATAGTGCTAGATAAGTGATAATTTCAGTGTTATTTAAACAGCCCAGCATGCTGACCAAAACAGTACAAGGCCAAAAAAAACCAAAAACACAAAAAACAAAAAGAAACCTTTCCCTGCAGCTTCTATAAAAGAGACCAGCCAAAGGGATACATCTGTCATTCCCAAAGAGCACCCCATTAGGAAAGGAAGCATTGTAAGGGTGTAGCAGTCAGCTGCTAAAGAAGATAGACGGCAACACTGTCCTTTACCTAAAGGCACCCCATCACACTTAATATCACTTTGAGCAAGGTACAGACACACTGCTGAAAGCCAGAGCTGTGCTATATCGCAGAGCCAAAATGTTATCAGTAGGCAGTACAGAGTGTCCAGGTAGGCACCTATCCAAATGACTATTGTCTTAATGTTTTAAAACTCCAACACACGTTTCCTTTAAATGGATATGTCACTTTAAGAGAACCACTTCACACCCCAAAGATGACCAATAAATGGGTGCCAGTTGTACTGGCTCTTTATAAAAGAACACTGCCAAACCCAGAGAGGCTGCTCACATCAGCACCCAGCCTGAGGCAGAGGACAGCTGACTCTTTAGGAAGTTCATGAATTCTTTTATTCATTCATTTCGCAAATAATTTCAGGCCCCAACTGTGTGTCCGGCACTGTTTTAAAACTAGGAATTTAACAGTGGGGGGAAATGCTAGACGTGATCTTTGCCTTTGGTTAATTTACATGTAAAAATTATAACAGTCTTACAAACTACGAAGAGTTAGTAATGTTTAAGAAAACCTGGAGGTTGGGGTTGGGGGAGAGTCAGGAAGGGACTGACCTAGTTGTAGAGACAAGGGGAAGCAGGGAAATCTTTCTCAAAGAGACAGCGTTTGAACTAAGAACTCAACATTGAGCTGGCATGAGCTTCTAGACCTTTATTTATGGTAATCAATCATTTGCCATCATGCATCCATATTTTTCAATTTAGTGTGCACAAACTCACCTAAGTACACTGGAAAAACACAAAGTCACTAGATTACTTGGCACAACTTCTCTTCTGTCAACTGTACTCAAATTCTATTAGGGAAAATTTGTAATTATATTAAAAGCAATACAAATTTATTATGGCATACAAACATTCGAGGGTTTTTTTTTTTGAGTTTTTTTTTAAATATAAAGCTTCTAGAACCTTCTATGTCTTGGGCCATGCCTGACTCCTCTATTCAGTTTCACTTATCTTTAGGGCTACTTCAACAGAAAAGTGTGAGAAGTTACTGATGTGGCATTGACAAGAGAGGCTCAGATCTGATTCATGATTATTTTTATCACTGAGCTTTAAGCGACTTGGTGGATATGTTCATTTCTAGTAATAGCAGCACCAGCAGTCATGGTCATAATAGTGGTAGCTGTTGCTGTTGTAGCAGTTGTAGGTAGTAGTAGTTGTAGCTGTTACAGTAGCAGCAGTAAGCAGTACAGGTGGTGGTTGTTGTCATAGTCATAATGGTATTAGCAGTGGAAGTAGCAATAGTAGTAATCTCAGGGTAGTTTGGATCTGAACTCTACCATCTACCAGCTGAACGAGATTGGACAAGTTATATATATCCCCTACACTTTTAGAATGGGGTTAATGAGAATATCTACCTCTTAAGATTGTTGCAGAAAATAGATATGCATAAAGGAAGCTACTGGCATAAAACAAGCACTGCATAAATCTTAGCTATTTTTATTTTTTTAAAGATTTTATTTATTCATGAGAGACACATACAGAGAGAGAGAGAGAGAGAGATACAGGCAGAGGGCAAAGCAAGCTCCATGCAGGGAGCCTGACGTGGGACTCAATCCCAGGTCTCCAGGATCATGCCCTGGGTCCAAGGCAGCGCTAAACCGCTGAGCCACCGGACTGCCCCATCTTAGCTATTTTTAAAGCATTATCTTCATTATTGTTGTTGTTAGTATTAACACATATCTCTCCATCATGCCAGAGGAGTGAAAGAAAAAAAGTCAAAGTAAGTTCAGGCTTGAGGAGCAGTGAGTAATAATCTATTTTCAGTTTCAATCAATCCCAAATTATCAACAATTTCATTAGGGAAGAAATGCCCCTCATGTCAAGCTGTCATCATAATTTCCTTGTAAAGTACTTTATAATCCCCCTTTATGCACTAACAGAAGTCAAATTAATTCATGTTGCATTTCTCAAGAGAAAGAATTATATCAAACCCCAAACAGGGAACAGGGACTCGGTATCCTCAAAAAGGAAGACCTAACATGGCTTTTTTGTCTATGGTTACCTACTTCTAACTTCTTTCACCTCTGTGGAGTAGATTGCCAGAGAGGCTATTACTCCTTGGTTTTCCACAACCCATTCTTTTACAGAAAAGCGAATCACCCTTAGCCATATAATCCTCACGGCAGACCCAAAGCAACAATGCCAACATAAGCCTTAGAACTGCCGTCCCTTATGGTTTCCTATATCCTTACTGTGTTAAGAGCCTTTTTCTCTTCAAAGACTAGTTGGAACTAGGTGTTTTGAAGACCCAGGTAGCTAGGCATTTAATCTTCTTAGCTGGCAGCACAATAGCTTGTTTGCATACCTGGTAGGAAGTAATATAAACATTTTGCCCTAAAGACAAACTTAGCATTTATTTGACTGCATGTAAATAATTTAATCCTTTCCTTTATTTTTCTTAGCTGCTCAAAGGCAGGCACATTCTCTTTAGAGATTAGCCAGACTATGATGACTTAATTCACATTTACTTACATGCCTGGTTTAACAGTCTTGTGAATGTGCTTTTGAACATTCTTCCTAAAAGCACCACTGTCATTTTTGCTGAGGTAAGTGCCTGTGAATCCATTCATTATAGTAGGGGTTCAGAAGCCCGAAAAGTGTGAAGGTAAATGGCTGGATTACCCAGTTCAAACTCCACTCAAGGAGGCAGCAACGGAGGTCATTACCAGCACCAGCTTTGATGGGCATAGTGAATTACAGCCCAGTGGCTTGTTGGCATTTTCTTGATGGATGGTGATAAACTTTAGCAGAGTCTAGAGCAGAAGAGGTTCAGCGTTCTGCTACATTAGGGTCACTGTTTATAAGTTGGGGGTGGGGGGAGGATGTTAGTTCTGCTAGTCATCAAGGCTTGCCTTCTAAAAGCTATGAATTCAGTATAGTTTGTCTTCCTTCCTTCCTCTTAACTTTTTTAAAGGATTTATTTATTTATTCATGAGAGACACAGAGAGAGGCAGAGACATAGGCAGAGAGAGAGAAGCAGGCTCCCTGAGGAGCCAGATGTGGGACTCCATCACAGGACCTCGGGATCACACCCCCAGCCAAAGTCTCAACCACTGAGCCACCCAGGCATCTCTTTCCTTAACTTTTTAAACTCACACTTATTGAACACTTATTGGGTGTCAAGAACTTTGCATATATTAATAATAACGTCCAACATTTGTTGAGTACTACTATGTGCCAAGCACTATTCTAAATGTTTCATTTGAATAGATCAACTCATTTCATGCTCATAGCTGGGATTATTATCCCCATCTACAAATGGAAATGGGCCCAGAGGGGTTAAGTAATTTGTACAAGATCATACAGCTAAGGGGCACCTGAAAGTTGCAGCTGGTTACATATCCAATTGGTTTCAGCTCAAGTCATGGGATAGAGCCCTATATTGGGTTCAGCACTCAGACGGAGTTTACTTGAGATTCTCTTTCCTTCTCCCTCTGCACTTCCCACTCATGTTCATGTGTTCTCTCTCTCTCTTTCTTTCTTCTAAGGATTTATTTGAGAGAGAGAGAGAGAGAAGAAAGAAAAGAAAGAAAAGAAAGAAAAGAAAAGAAAGAAAAGAAAAAAAGAAAAGAAGAAAGAAAAGAAAAGAAAAGAAAAGAAAAGAAAAGAAAAGAAAAGAAAAAAAAGAAAAGAAAAGAAAAGAAAAGAAAAGATCACACAGCTTAGAAGTACATTCTGCAGGGGAGCCTGGGTGGCTCAGTCAGTCTGCCTTCAGCTCAGGTCATGATCCCAAGGCCCTGGAATCAAGCCTGGGGCTCCCAGCTCAGCGAGGATCCTGCTTCTCCCTCTACCTCTGCTGCTCCCCCTTGCTGGGCCTCTCTCACTCCCACTCTCTCTCAAATAAATAAATAAAATCTTTTTTTAAAAAGTATAATTTACACAATTTGGGGCAATGCTATCTGAGAGGATCTATGGAACTTATATGAACATTGGTAGTGGACTGGGGAAACAAGCAAGACCTTCTAGGCCATTAACCATCTCATTAAATTCTCCAGTTTTCCAGTGAAGTGACAAGAGAGTATATGCTTTATAAGTATCACCCAACAGTTAACGGTAGAATAAGAGCTACCATTACTACTCGAGGAGGCAGGAGGACAAAAGTGCTATTTTGAAATAAGTGGGATTATCAGTGACTGTGTCCCTGAAATCTTCTCTCATAAGTGGTCACAAATATGCAGGTTCAGCCCTCTATTTAGTGCTTAGAAGATCTGATTTTGGATTTAGAAAACCTGAATTCTATAACTATGTGACCTTGGACAAGTCACTTACACTTTCTAAGTTTCCACTTTTTCATCAGGTAATGGGGCTACGATACCAATTGTCATACCTACCTAATGGAATTGCTGTCAAGCTCAAAAAGACTCTACAAGGAAATGTTTTATAAACTGAACAGTGTTATGCAAATGTGCTATCACTGTATTGCACTGAAATGTACTTATTCTGCAGTAATATTTTCCATAGAAGTATAGGATTTATTGCTGCCACTTCATAAAAGGGGCTTTAGTTATTTTTGCATGTTGCCTCTGTTACGCTCAAAGACACCACAGCTTGATTAAACTATGAATTATTTACTCAATCCTTGACCAGGAAGCTCTAGCAGATTTTATTTCTGATATTCCAAAGAAATCTTTAGTCTGAGTATCTAAACCAGGTCTTAGACATTTCTGTATTGTGAGGATGGTTTGAAAGGCCCCATCTATGAGAGAAAAGTAAATAAGCCTCTAGTGATTGAGGTGACTAAGCTAAATAAACCTGGGAAGAAAGAAGAAAAACTGCTCCTTAAAACACCACATGGTTCAAAAATATATAACCAGCACAAGTCATTGATATTCAAAAACTAAATTTGATTCAAAATGTGATATGTTATGGATGGTTCTGTGCAGTAATAGGCCACCATTTACAGAAGGCAAAGCAAATCTGAAGTTGCCCTTGGGATCACTGGAAAGCAGAATAATTCTAGAGGCCATGATTTTTCCTCAGATCAAAATTACTATAGATCTATAGATTTAATGCATCAAAGTCAAAAGTAAAAAGCTTTGAAGGTCCATGGAAAACGACAGAATAGTAAATTAAGATATTATCCTTTGCTAAAATCTTTCTGGTTCCATTTCTCCATTATTCCACCTTTTCCCCTCCCTTAATCAAACGATCCAAGGAAGTGGGTAGTGTCATGGAAAGAGCATGTTTTAGAGTTCAACACTCATGGATGCCAATCCCATGTATCCTAGTTCAAAGCTAATTGGAAAGACTTTCTCACCTTGAATTTCTTCATCTACAAACTGAGGAATATAATAAATCTGTCTCCAAGTTTTGTTAGAAGGATAGGATGAAATAATATAAATAAAAGTACCTGGTTTGAAGTCCACAATAAATGTTGTCTCCTTTAACCCTCTTTCTCTAACCCTCTTTCTCTAACCCTCTTTCTCTAAGCAATGCCATCCCAACCTTTTCCTATACTTCAATACATTTCAATGTCTGAATTTGTGGCATGGTATCCCACTGTTCATTAAAAGCAGGGTTTTGATTATTTGAAATCTCTCCAATTATCATATAACAAAACTCTCACTCTACCACCAACTTCTGGATGTTGTTTATAAAACATATTCTCTCTTGGCATGGTGAGACTTTGAGGAATTTCAGGAGACAGTAATGGCTCAGGAGATCTTGCCAATCCTCCCATAGGTCACCTTTAAAGATGAACTATATTCTAGTTTGTCTCAGAAGCATTTAGAATCTGACTTTCATAAATTTGGCCAACATGTTTCAACTTATTTGTAACTCCCAACGGGATCATTCCTTTGTAAAATGAGTGCTATAAATATAGAAATTTCTAGAATAGTAGTAATGACACACATAACCTGTTCAACTACTTTCACTTGATTTTCAGAATTGTTTTGGACATAATTATTTAACCCTTACTTCATATTTAACTCTTTTTTAAAAAAGTATTTTTTTTATTCATAGAGACAGAGAGAGAGAGAGAGGCAGAACACAGGCAGAGGGAGAAGCAAGCTCCATGCAGGAAGCCCAAAGTGGTACTTTATCCTCCATCTCCAGGATCACACCCCCCGCTGCAGACTGCGCTAAACCGCTGCACCACCGGGGCTGCCCCATATTTAACTCTTTTATTTGTGTTGCTTTATTGTGGTTATTGCTGTTTACTTCTATTGTCTAAGCAACATTACCATCAAAAAGCACAAAAATTATTTTAACTTTCACATATGGAAACAAATAGAAAAGAATCGCTTTGGGAAAAAAAAAACTGAAAAGAATGAGAGGAGCTAACACTGCCAGGTATTATAAAAAGCCAGAAGGCAGAGAAATTTGAAAATCTCCCATATAACTCAACCCTCTTCCGTTCTCAGAGAAGATGAAAGCCCAACAGACATCTTGCTAAACACCATTAAATAAGCAAGTCACTTAGCTTAGGAAGGTGCTTTACTTTAAATTAAATGTTACTGCTGTCCCTTGCAATCACAGAAGGAGAGCAAGCAAGAGACCAGACACAAAAATCTTTTCTTATAATTGGTCTGCAAAAAAAACTATCTTCATTATTTCATGATTCACACCATCACCACTGATATTTGAATATATGTTGCAATAGCGAATCTAAAGCCAAATATATTGGGCAGCCTGGATGGCTCAGCAGTTTAACGCAGCCTTCAGCCCAGGGCGTGATCCTGGAGATCCATGATTGAGTCCCATATCAGGCTCCCTGCATGGAGCCTGCTTCTCCCTCTGCCTCTCTTTCTCTCTGTGTCTCTCATGAATAAATAAATAAAATCTTAAAAAATGAAAAAATAAAGCCAAATTATTATCCCTGTTAAATAATCTTCTCATTTAATCTCATTCCAGAGATTCGAGGGCATCTGGATATTCCAACACAAGAGGATTAACTCTTGGAATAGTCATTAATGCTGCTTGCCACTTATTTCCAGTTCCAGGTAGTTTTGCACACAGCAGATTTGCATTATCTGGTCAGGTAAAGCCTTATGACTCTCTCTGGACCTTGAGTTGTAGAGGAAGCTACAGGTGTCACTTTTAGGCTGAACATTTAATTGCCAGTGTGATGAGAGATGCTTGAGTACCTTTTCTCTTGACAAGTTATCAGCAACACCTGAGGCGGCCAAAGGTGGAAGTTCTATACCCTGGGTCATTGCATGACTCTCTGACTCCAATGAGCAGAGGCTCTCTGACAACCAATGGTGATGCTTACCATAGTCTCACTTAAATTCAAGTTCTTTGATCTCCCCTATTAGACTATTAGCTCTCTGAGGACCAGGGCCAGATATAACTAACTTGTATATTTTTCATTAAGTATAGTGCCTATACACAACAGAAGCTCAATACTATTTGCTGAATAATTAAACAGACTCTAACACTACAAAGTAATTAGATATATTTGCATATTCTACAAAAAAAATGTGCTCTTACTATTATCTCGATGTAAGATGATCACTAAACTTGTCATCTGTGCAAAGCAAGCATTTTTATCCAGGGCAGAAAGTATGTGGGTTTTTCAATTCCAACAAAGACAAAGCTAAAAAGACTAATCTTTATCATGTTGGGGAGATTTCACATAATAGGGACTCAGACATACTTATTTCCTATGATGCAAATCATTTTCTATTATTAGTGAAAGGCCTAAACTCAATCCAGCTACTTGTGATTATGGTACTGCACACTCTTCTCACTGAGTCAGCTAGCTAGACAAAATGATAATAATATCAAATGATGATCTTCATGAAAACAATTCTTTTCCACATCTATTGGTTCATTTTTCCCTAATGGCTATTTTTATTTTGACCAATGGTGCCTCTTCATGTTGTGAAATGACACTTCTAAATTTGAATGTTGCTTTCAAGTAAACACAATGTTCCCTAGTCAGCTTGTGTTTATTATTTCATAATATTACTAGATCCAGCAAATCCTTGGGGTTAAATCTCCTAAACAGTTGCTCTATTAAATGTATTCCTTATATTTTTAGTTGGGCATTAGACTAACTAAAATATCTTCGGTTAAGATACCCTTTCCAAGTAATTTGTTGATGTATTTGATTAGCTGTCTCCCCCTCTTCCCAGGGAATGCCTATGATAATAAGCACAGATGCAGAAGTCATTTTACTTACCCAACATTCTGTAATAATTCCAGTATAGTCAACATTTAAAAACAAAATATTCTAAAACATTCCTTTTCTTTTATTTCTTATATCATCTTAATTATTCATATTAATATTTCCATAACTATTTTATTATATTTAGTTCATAAAAATTTATATAATAAAAACAGGCAAAACTATGTCTCAAATCTCTCTGATTCCTCAAAGTTCTCTTAAATACTTCCTGCCATGATACTTAAGACAATTGACTGCAACATATTGTTAAGTCCAAGTTCTGCTTTTTGTGCACCTATTCATGAATAAACAAATGCCATTTCATAATTCACCCTTCTTTCTCTTCCTCAGAGGAAGCAGAAATCTAACTCCCTTTTGAGTAACATAATTTTTATTTTAACTTGGATACATAAAAAAGAGTGTTAAACTTTTCTTCTCCCTACATTGTGAAACTTTAATTAAAATGTCTCAGCTGATCTATCTGCTAATGATTATTTGGACAATGATGCAGAGAATCCTTTTTCTCAAAGGAATGAACACCTTCTAAGCCAAGAACAGCTTTGGGTCCAGATGTTACTGTTGTTCATTCTCACCATTAATCACCAAACACTGCAGTAGGACCCACCATGGATATTATTCAAACAGAGACTCAATTAAATTCAGAGGCAGTCCATTTAATCTTCATCAGCTCAAACAATGGCAACTTCATTTTTCTCAACCAAATGTTAAGTCAGAGAAGAGAAACTTCAAAGATTTTCATTTCATTCAATATTGTTATAAAGTAACTGGATTTACAGTTTGACTTTGGGCAAAGGAGAGCCACCGTGTTTTGCTGGAAGGCAATGCTATAGGGAAGAAGAAGCATCCTGTACCAGTAGACACAAGTTGTAGTAACTTCATGATAAAAAAAGAAAAAGATTTATTTGCTCCCTTAAAAGCTGTGATAACTTAAGAAAGAAATAAAATATTCTCTTTGGACTCTGCACTGTGAAGATGGATGTGGGGTAAGGAAAGGACCCAGAGAATAGAATGGAGAGAGGAAAAGGGGACACATCTAACTCTTACATCATTTACTTCATCTAGACCAAGGGGGAAAATAGCTCCTTAGAGGGGTCCTGCTAGAAAACAGCCTATGGTCATGATGAATGAGACAACTATAATTAAGTACATCATCAAACTTGCTAGAGACCTTTCTTACTATGGTCATGACATTGAGATTTTTTTTTTTTTTAAGTAGGGTAAATGCAGAGGGAGTGCTAACTAGAAGTCTTTAACCATTAGTTTGCATCATGTCTACTTACTCAAAAGGGTTTCCACTAGGATAATAATGAAACCTTATTTAACCCCCCCCCTTTACCATCTTTGCATTTACTCAGTGTTCTCCAGAGAAATAAAACAAATAACACATAGATAAACAGACATATATTTATTATAAGGAAGTAACACACAATTATGGAGTCTGACAAGTCCTAAGATCTCCTGGGCAAGCTGCAGACCCAGGAAGATGGAAATTGTAGTTCTTGTCTGAAAGCTGGCAGGTTCAAGACCCAAAAAAGAGATGATATTTCAGTTTAAGTCCAAAGGAAGGAAAAGACTGATGTCTAGCTCAAGCCGTCAGGTCACTGACTTTCCGTCTTACCCTGCCTTTTATTTTATTTTATTTAGGCCCTCATCTAATTGGATGAGATCCACCCACCTTAGAGAAGGCAATATGCATTATTCAGTCTACCATTTCTAATGGTAACCTCACCCAGAAACACTTCACAACACACCCAGAATAACATCTGACCAAATTTCTGGGTACTCCATTGTCTAGTCAAATTGCTACATAAAATTAACCATCAAAATCTCTAACACAGTGAGCAAATTGGAGACAATACAAAGTCTCCCTACACAAATACCCTAGAAATCAGGGCACCTGGGTAGCTCAGTGGTTGAGCATCTGCCTTTCACTCAGGGTGTGATCCCAGGGTCCTGGGATTGTGTCCCTCATTGGGCTCCCTGCAGGGAGCCTGCATCTCCCTCTGGCTATGTCTCTGCCTCTTTCTCTGTGTGTGTCTCATGAATAAATAAATAAAGTCTTAAAAAAAAAAAAGAGAGAGATCATGTGAGAGGAGGGAAGAGTCTTTTTACTTCCTCTCAAGCCTTTTCCTAAAGCAGCCAGATTGTGACAAAATGAGAAAAAAGCTCTTATTAATGATAATAATAATAATAATCATAATGGCAAACACAAATGTAGTATCTACCATGTACCAGGCATTGCTTAAGTACATTTTATGAACTCCTTCAATACAACAACCTTTTGAAGGGAATGAGGAAATCAAGGCAGAAAGACAGAAGTTAATTTGCCCAAAGTCATAGAACTAAGAAGTAGCGAAGCTACAAGTCCCATCTAAGCTATCTGGCTCTAGAAATCCATATTCTCTTTCTCATTTCAGTGAGCACTGAATGTTCATAATGTGAGAATGAGTAGGAAAAAAATCTCTGCTTTTGGGAAACAAAAGAGTGATGCTTATAGAATGTATCACTCATCCTGATCCAGAAATCAAGAAGGCCTCATCATCTGGGTAGTTTGTAATGTAGTAATGAAACCCATGGACAGTCCAGTCTAACTTTTACCCTCACCCCCTCTCCCTCTGGATGAGCTTTACCTCAAAGAGATGACCTGGGAGCAAACCCTTTAAGTCACATCTCTCTGGCCTGGACTGCTAATTAACTACCACTCAATCTATCCACATCTACTGTGCTCAATATGCTTGTCCTGGTCTATTCTTCAGCCAGCACCCAGGGGTATCTTCTAAAAACAAACAAACAAACAAAAACAAGAACACCATATCCCCTTGCCAAAAACCCTTCAGTAGCTTCCTGTTGCTCTTAGAACAAAAGTACATGAATAGGATTATGGGCCCTGAACTGTCTGCCCTATCTCCCCTCCAGCCTCACCTCACATCACCCTTGCTCTATCTGGTCAGGATACCTAGCTCTTCTTTTAGTCTGTGTCCTTGCCAAGCACCCTCTTGCCACTGTTCATACCATTGCCTCTGCCAAAAGAACTCATCCTAGAAGAGTTTATTACAATCATGCTTTTCTCTTTTCCTTTTCAATGTAAGAAACCTAATTTGATTTCTTTAGCCTAGAAATACCCTAAGGAATCTCAGGCATCTCTTTCTCAGGAGAAACCCTTCATTACTCTAAGTAGATGAGCCCCACACTATAAGCCCTTATGGCACAGTATACCTCTGTTGTGTATCTGTCACAGTATCTGTCACAGTAACAACTGTACATTTATAGTAGATCTCTAAGATCTAAGAGGCTGAGGAAAGCATCTTCTTTTGTTCACCATTGTCTGACAGGGTGTCTTAACATAGCAAATAGTAAAAATACCGTCTGGATCAATGAATGACAGAATAGCAATCTTAGAAGAAGAAAAAGTATGAGCAAGATCATTGAGGCAAGAAAGGGCATGGCACACGAAAGGAATAATGAGTAACCCAAGATAGTAGATTAGAGCCAGAACTAGAATGATGCAGAGAAAGGATTAAAAATAGTGGTGAGGAACTCAGGAAACAACAGATGTTGGCCAGGATGCAGAGAAAAGCAAAACCTTCTACACTGTCATGGGAACGTAAACTGGTACAGTCACTCTAGAAAACAGTATGGAAGTTCCTCAAAATTTTTAAAATAGAACTACCTCTGACCCAGCAATTGCACTATTAGGTATTTATCCTAAGGACACAAACATAGAGATTCAAAGGGGCCCATGCACCCCAATGTTTATAGCAGCAATGTCCACAATAGCCAAAATATGGAAAGAGCCTAGATGTCCATCAACAGATGAATGAATAAAGATGTGATATATATATAACATATCACATATATTATATGTGTTACACTGATGGTAGAGATAATATATATCACATATATATATATCACATATATATATAATGGAGTATTACTCAGCCATCAAAAAGAAATGATATCTTGCCATTTGCAACAACACAGATGGAACTAGAGGGTATTAAGTGAATTAAGCCAGTAAGAGAAAGACAGATACCATATGATTTCACTCATATGTAGAATTTAAGAAACAAAACAGATGAACATAGGGGAGGGGAAGGATAAATAAAATAAGATGAAAATAGAGAGGGAGGCAAACCATAAGAGAGACTGAACTCTAGAAAAACAAACTAGGGTTGCTGGAGGTGAGATTCATTTCTTTTTCCAAATATAACAATTAAAAGATGTAATTTTAAAAAGATTTATATCTTCATCTCATGGCAAAAGCGTGTTAAGTTGCAGTTTTGTAAAAGTAAGTTTCGATCCCCTAGGATCTATAAACAGAGGCTGTAAAAGTAGAAAAGATGTGACAGAGAGGGTATAAGTCAGTAATTCCTGTTCACAGCATAATGGCATGAGGAAAAACTACACCATCACATGTCTAGAAACTAGAAAACAAACTGAGGGTTGCTGGTAGGGAGTGAGCATTAAGAGGGCATTTGATATAATGAGCATTGCATGTTATATGCAACTGATGCATTACTAAATTCTACCCTGGAAACTAATAATACAGTATATGTTAATTCAATTGAATTTAAATAAAGAATTAAAAACAAATACACAAAAATAGTAGTTAGGGCCAGATCATAAAGGGCTAGAAATTCAAAGTTAAGGAATATAAGCTTTCAATTCTGCAGGTAATGAAAAGCCATAATTTTCATTATGAGCATTATGAGCAAGAAAAACAGAATTAGATATGATCAGACAATGATTTCAGATATGACCATACACTGGATTCATTCAGGGAGATATAGAAAAATGCCACTGCCAAGGTCCAACTCAAAGAGATCCTGATTTAATGGTATAAGGTATGATCTGGACATCAGTTTTAAAAGCTCCCTGGTCATACAGATATGCAGAAAAGTTTGAGAGCCACAACTTTAGAAAAACCATTCTGGAATCTGTGTTGTTCTTAAATTGGAGAAGGCTACACTGATGGTAGAGAAACTGGTTAGGAAGCTCTCTTATGAGAATAATCTGATCTAGGACAGATCTCAATAACAGAAGGAATGGTCTCTTCTGAAAAAAAGGTTCAAGAGTCACATGCCAGACTGAGATGGCTAATGGACATGGGAAATAAGAAAGAAGTAGAAAATGATTCCAGGGCTACCAGACAGGACAACAGCATAGATGGTGCTGGGACCAACTAACAAATTTAACTGAGAAAGAAAACTCAAGAGGAGGTGTTGGAGTGGGAAACAAGAAAAGAAGAAAGGACGCTGAGCCCATTCCCCTGTCAATTTGGCTTTTACCTATCTCCCCTTATTCCGGAACTGTCATCACTAAATTAAGCCAAATGTTAGTGCCTGACAACTCTGCCAGGGGCCAGTGAAAGTCAACAGATTTAGGCTGCTGCAGGATAAAAAGGACATTCATTCTACCTCTGATGGCCCTCTCCTGGGACCTCACTGCCTGAAGAGTCCCGATATAGAATTTTTCCCAAGAGGACTTCAGTATTTCAGCTGTCACCAGCCCCTGCTGAGAAAGAGGCACAGTTCAGGAGTGAAGATCCAATCACCATGAGCTCATAGATCACAGTCTCCACCTTGACTCCTTAAATTGTGTCACCAAGCAGATGGGAAGCCAGCAATGAACCCAGAGCACAGATGCCATGTGCTCACGCAGAGTATGAGTGAGCTGCACGGTTCTTCCTTTTAATTTCTTATCTGATAACAAGCTTCCAGTCCCCAGATCAATATTGCCAGCACACTGCTGTGCACCCCACTAGGCATACTTTGTTGTCTCTATTACTCTTTTTAGAGAAATAATTATCTGTGTACACAACCGTGTAAAAATTATTTATAGTTTATTCTTTCTCTTCCTAAATGAAACAATTAAAAGATATATTTTTTAATTTATTTTTTATTGGTGTTCAATTTACCAACATACAGAATAACCCCCAGTGCCCGTCACCCATTCACTCCCGCCCCCCGCCCTCCTCCCCTTCTACCACCCCTAGTTCGTTTCCCAGAGTTAGCAGTCTTTACGTTCTGTCTCCCTTTCTGATATTTCCCACACATTTCTTCGCCCTTCCCTTATATTCCCTTTCACTATTATTTATATTCCCCACATGAATGAGAACATATAATGTTTGTCCTTCTCCGACTGACTTACTTCACTCAGCATAATACCCTCCAGTTCCATCCACATCCAAACAAATGGTGGGTATTTGTCATTTCTAATAGCTGAGTAATATTCCATTGTATACATAAACCACATCTTCTTTATCCACTTCATCTTTCGATGGACACCGAGGCTCCTTCCACAGTTTGGCTATTGTGGCCATTGCTGCTAGAAACATCGGGGTGTAGGTGTCCCGGCGTTTCATTGCATCTGTATCTTTGGGGTAAATCCCAGCAGTGCAATTACTGGGTCGTAGGGCAGGTCTATTTTTAACTCTTTGAGGAACCTCCACACAGTTTTCCAGAGTGGCTGCACCAGTTCACATTCCCACCAACAGTGTAAAAGGGTTCCCTTTTCTCCACATCCTCTCCAACATTTGTGGTTTCCTGCCTTGTTAATTTGCCCCATTCTCATTGGTGTGAGGTGGTATCTCATTGTGGTTTTGATTTGTATTTCCCTGATGGCAAGTGATGAAGAGCATTTTCTCATGTGCATGTTGGCCATGTCTATGTCTTCCTCTGTGAGATTTCTCTTCATGTCTTTTGCCCATTTCATGATTGGATTGTTTGTTTCTTTGGTGTTGAGTTTAAGAAGTTCTTTATAGATCTTGGAAACTAGCCCTTTATCTGATATGTCATTTGCAAATATCTTCTCCCATTCTGTAGGTTGTCTTTTAGTTTTGTTGACTGTATCCTTTGCTGTGCAAAAGCTTCTTATCTTGATGAAGTCCCAATAGTTCATTTTTGCTTTTGTTTCTTTTGCCTTCGTGGATGTATCTTGCAAGAAGTTACTGTGGCCGAGTTCAAAAAGGGTGTTGCCTGTGTTCTTCTCTAGGATTTTGATGGAATCTTGTCTCACATTTAGATCTTTCATCCATTTTGAGTTATCTTTGTGTATGGTGAAAGAGAGTGGTCTAGTTTCATTCTTCTGCATGTGGATGTCCAATTTTCCCAGCACCATTTATTGAAGAGACTGTCTTTCTTCCAATGGATAGTCTTTCCTCCTTTATCGAATATTAGTTGACCATAAAGTTCAGGGTCCACTTCTGGGTTCTCTATTCTGTTCCATTGATCTATGTGTCTGTTTTTGTGCCAGTACCACACTGTCTTGATGACCACAGCTTTGTAGTACAACCTGAAATCTGGCATTGTGATGCCCCCAGATATGGTTTTCTTTTTTAAAATTCCCCTGGCTATTCGGGGTCTTTTCTGATTCCACACAAATCTTAAAATAATTTGTTCTAACTCTCTGAAGAAAGTCCATGGTATTTTAATAGGGATTGCATTAAACGTGTATATTGCCCTGGGTAACATTGACATTTTCACAATATTAATTCTGCCAATCCGTGAGCATGGAATATTTTTCCATCTCTTTGTGTCTTCCTCAATTTCTTTCAGAAGTGTTCTATAGTTTTTAGGGTATAGATCCTTTACCTCTTTGGTTAGGTTTATTCCTAGGTATCTTATGCTTTTGGGTGCAATTGTAAATGGGATTGACTCCTTAATTTCTCTTTCTTCAGTCTCATTGTTAGTGTATAGAAATGCCACTGATTTCTGGGCATTGATTTTGTATCCTGCCATGCTACCGAATTGCTGTATGAGTTCTAGCAATCTTGGGGTGGAGGCTTTTGGGTTTTCTAGGTAGAGTATCATGTCATCGGCGAAGAGGGAGAGTTTGACTTCTTCTTTGCCAATTTGAATGCCTTTAATGTCTTTTTGTTGTCTGATTGCTGAGGCTAGGACTTCTAAGTACTATGTTGAATAGCAGTGGTGAGAGTGGACATCCCTGTCTTGTTCCTAATCTTAGGCGAAAGGCTCCCAGTGCTTCCCCATTGAGAATGATATTTGCTGTGGGCTTTTCGTAGATGGCTTTTAAGATGTTGAGGAATGTTCCCTCTATCCCTACACTCTGAAGAGTTTTGATCAGAAATGGATGCTGTATTTTGTCAAATGCTTTCTCTGCATCTAATGAGAGGATCATATGGTTCTTGGTTTTTCTCTTGCTGATATGATGAATCACATTGATTGTTTTACGGGTGTTGAACCAGCCTTGTGTCCCGGGGATAAATCCTACTTGGTCATGGTGAATAATTTTCTTAATGTACTGTTGGATCCTATTGGCCAGTATCTTGTTGAGAATTTTTGCATCCATGTTCATCAGGGATATTGGTCTGTAATTCTCCCTTTTGGTGGAGTCTTTGTCTGGTTTTGGAATTAAGGTGATGCTGGCCTCATAGAATGAATTTGGAAGTACTCCACCTCTTTCTATCTTTCCAAACAGCTTTAGGAGAATAGGTATGGTTTCTTCTTTAAACGTTTGATAGAATTCCCCTGGGAAGCCATCTGGCCCTGGACTTTTGTGTCTTGGGAGGTTTTTGATGACTGCTTCAATTTCCTCCCTGGTTATTGGCCTGTTCAGGTTTTCTATTTCTTCCTGTTCCAGTTTTGGTAGTCTGTGGCTTTCCAGAATGCAGTCCATTTCTTCTAGATTGCCTAATTTATTGGCGTATAGCTGTTCATAATATGTTTTTAAAATCGTTTGTATTTCCTTGGTGTTGGTAGTGATCTCTCCTTTCTCATTCATGATTTTATTAATTTGAGTCTTCTCTCTCTTCTTTTTAATAAGGCTGGCTAATGGTTTATCTATCTTATTAATTCTTTCAAAGAACCAACTCCTGGTTCTGTTGATCTGTTCCACAGTTCTTCTGGTCTCAATTTCGTTGAGTTCTGCTTGAATCTTTGTTAACTCTCTTCTTCTCCTGGGTGTAGGATCTATTTGCTGTTTTTTCTCTAGCTCCTTTATGTGTAAGGTTAGCTTCTGTATTTGAGTTCTTTCCAGTTTTTGAATGGATGCTTGTATTGCGATGTATTTCCCCCTTAGGACTGCTTTTGCTGCATCCCAACGATTTTGAACTGTTGTATCTTCATTCTCATTAGTTTCCATGAATCTTTTTAATTCTTCCTTAATTGCCTGGTTGACCCTTTCATCTTTTAGCAGGATGGTCCTTAACCTCCACGTGTTTGAGGTCCTTCCAAACTTCTTGTTGTGATTTAGTTCTAATTTCAAGGCATTATGGTCTGGGAATATGCAGGGGACGATCCCAATCTTTTGGTATCGGTTCAGGCCCAATTTGTGACCCAGTATGTGGTCTATTCTGGAGAAAGTTCCATGTGCACTTGAGAAGAATGTGTACTCAGTTGATTTGGATGTAAAGTTCTGTAGATATCTGTGAAATCCATCTGGTCCAGTGTATCATTTAAAGCTCTCATTTCTTGGAGATGTTGTGCTTAGAAGACCTATTGAGTATAGAAAGAGCTAGATTGAAGTCACCAAGTATAAGTGTATTATTATCTAAGTATTTCTTCACTTTGGTTAATAATTGATTTATATATTTGGCAGCTCCCACATTCGGGGCATATATATTGAGGATTGTTAAGTCCTCTTGTTGGATAGATCCTTTAAGTATGAGATAGTGTCCCTCTTCATCTCTCACTACAGTCTTCAGGGTAAATTTTAGTTTATCTGATATAAGGATGGATACCCCTGCTTTCTTTTGAGGACCATTCGAATGGTAAATGGTTCTCCAACCTTTTATTTTCAGGCTGTAGGTGTCCTTCTGTCTAAAATGAGTCTCTTATAGACAGCAAATAGATGGGTCCTGCTTTTTTATCCAGTCTGAAACCCTGCGCCTTTTGATGGGGTCATTAAGCCCGTTCACGTTCAGAGTTACTATTGAGACATATGAGTTTAGTGTCATCATGATATCTATTCAGTCCTTGTTTTTGTGGATTGTTCCACTGAACTTCTTCTTAAAGGGGAATTTTAAGAGTCCCCCTTAAAATTTCTTGCAGAGCTGGTTTGGAGGTCACACATTCTTTCAGTTCCTGCCTGTCTTGGAAGCTCTTTATCTCTCCTTCCATTTTGAATGAGAGCCTTGCTGGATAAAGTATTCTTGGTTGCATGTTCTTCTCATTTAGGACCCTGAATATATCCTGCCAGCCCTTTCTGGCCTGCCAGGTCTCTGTAGAGAGGTCTGCTGTTACCCTAATACTCCTCCCCATAAAAGTCAGGGATTTCTTGTCTCTTGCTGCCTTAAGGATCTTCTCTTTATCTTTGGAATTTGCAAGCTTCACTATTAAATGTCGAGGTGTTGAATGGTTTTTATTGATTTTAGGGGGGGATCTCTCTATTTCCTGGATCTGAATGCCTATTTCCCTTCCCAGATTAGGAAAGTTTTCAGATAGAATTTGTTCAAATACATATTCTGGCCCTCTGGCCCTTTCGGCGCCCTCAGGAACCCTAATCTAACATAGGTTTTTCTTCCTCAGGCTGTCGTTTATTTCCCTTAATCTATCTTCATTGTCTTTTAATTGTTTATCCCTTTGTTCCTCAGTTTCCCTCTTTGCTATCAACTTGTCTTCTATGTCACTCACTCGTTCTTCCACCTCATTAACCCTCATCATTAGGACTTCTAGTTTGGATTGCATCTCATTCAGTTGATTTTTAATTTCTGCCTGATTAGCTCTGAATTCTGCAGTCATGAAGTCTCTTGAGTCCTTTATGCTTTTTCTAGAGCCACCAGAAGCTGTATAATAGTGCTTCTTAATTGGCTTTCTGACATTGAATTGTAATCCAGATTTTGTAACTCTGTGGGAGAGAGGACTGTTTCTCATTCTTTCTTTTGAGGTGAGGTTTTCCTTCTAGTCATTTTGCTCAGTGCAGAGTGGCCAAAAGCAAGTTGTATTGGGAAAAGGAGAAAAAGAAGGAAAGAAAAGAGAAAGAGAAAAAGAAAGGAAGAAAAAAAAGAAAAAAGAAGAAGAAAAAGAGAAAAAGAAAGAAAGGGAAAAAAGGGGTGGGGGAAGGAAACAAATCAAAAAGCAAAACAAAACAAAACAACAACAACAAAAAAAAGAAAAAGAAAAAAAGAACACGGGGGAGTATCTTCTGATTCTGTATACTTTAAGTCCCTTGACTTCCCCTGGAACTTGTCCTTCTAGCTGGTCTTCTGGGCGGGGCCCTGTTGTGCTGATTTTCAGGTGTTAGCACTTGGGGGAGCTGCTCTGCCCCCGGCCTGGTACGGGGCTCAGTGGGGGTTGTTTACCCCGTGAGGCCCCAGGAGGAACAACCGCAGTGGCGGGGCCAGCTCTGCAGCCCTGGAGTCAGCCCCCGCAGTAGCTCCGGAGCTCTCCGTCTGCAGGGCCTGGAGGCTCCGGGCGGGGCCGCTGATCTGCTCAGCTCCGGGCAGGAGCGTCCTTGCTGTCCTGGGCCCTCCCGGCCTCTGCCTGTCCCGGGGGGAGGCTGGATTCTGGGCTGTGTCCGGGCGACCAGTGCTCTGGGGCCTGCGCTGTTTCATTAGCACTCCTGGGGCTGCGCAGCCCCCTTCACCGAGCTGCCACCGAACCCCTCCGAGCTGCTCCGGGTCCGCCGCGCGCGCTGCAGCCCTTAGGGAGCTCAGCGCACTCTCCCGGGGCGCAGGTGTCTGTTAGTGTCCCAGGGAGCCCGAGGGCATCCCCGCCCTCCTGGGGTCCTGCTCTAACTCCCTGCAGGCCCCTTTCCGCCCGGGAAGGTCGGTGCAGCTCCTGCTTCTCCGGGGAGGGGCTCTCCTGTCCTGGGGACACTCGCCCTGGCCTCAGCCCGGCTCCTCGCGGGGCCGCTCCCCCTTGGAGGCCTTTTGTTTCTTTATTTCTTTTTCCCCGTCTTCCTACCTCCATAGAAGCTGAACTCTTCTCACTGTAGCATTCCAGGTGATTCTCTCTTTAATTCTCAGGCCGAATTCATAGATTTTCAGGATAATTTGAAGGTTTTCTAGGTAATTTGGTGGAGACAGGTGATTTGGAGACCCTACTCTTCCACCATCTTGCCCCTCCTCAAAAGATATATATTTTAAAAGGTTTGTCTTCCTTTCATGGTAAAAGCCTGTTAAGTTGCAGTTTTATAAAAGTGAGGTTTGATCCTCTAGGATCTGTAAACAGAGACTGTGAAAGTAGAAAAGATGTGACAGAGAGGGTGTAAGTCAGTAATTCCTGTCCACAGCAGAATGGCATGAGAAAAAAAATACACCTATCACATGTATGAACAACCTGCAGAATGGCCATCTTCAGCAAAAACTGCAGCCTAATCTGTCTTTTGGCTGCCTGGAGAGGCAGAAACAAGAGGAACACCAGGCACTTGACAATCCTCTCAGAACTGTAAACTGGAAAGGAGCTCCTCAACACATATTCCCACAAGGATGGAGGATTTACTATTCTAATGTTGGCCACAAGTAACTCAGGGATGTCTTTCCATCTATGAATTATCTCTGGTGTCTTAACTTAAGGGCATATGTGAGCAATTCTCAATAGTACCCCTACTCATTTCTCTCTTTTTCTTTCTACAAGGTCCACAAAGGGGAAACTACCCTCCCCTTGGCCAGTCTTGTCAACCTAAATATTCTTCCTTGAGCAAGTTAGAGAACTGGGATGATTCTTTTGCACAGCAGTGTGAGCTCTGCTAAACCAACTTGATAGCCTTGAGCAAGTATTTAACATCTCTGTAGTTTGGCTTCCTCATCTAAAAAAAAATGGGTTAATAATAGTTTCTAGTACGAGATGGCAAAGGAAATTAAATACGGTAACACAGGCATGTGTTATGCTTGGCACACAGTGATTGCCCCAGTATATTAGCAGCTGTCACAATTTTTCTAAGAAGCATTATACTTTAGTGACTAAGAATATGAACACCACAGCCAATCAACTTAGATTCAAATACTGATTTCACCACTTCTCAACTGTGTGATGATATTTAGAGGTATGGCTCTTAGGAGGTGATCAGGTCATTAGGATGGAATTAGTGTCCTTATAAAAGAGGCATCAGAGAACTCCCTTGACAATAGTGGGCCCTCACCAGACATTGAATCTTCCTGTGCCTTGATTTTGGACTTCCCAGACCCCAGAATGGTGAAAAGTAAAGTTCTGTTGTCTATACAGTCTTCAGAATTTTGTTGTAGGAGCCAAACAGACCAAGACATGCATACATGCACATATGTACACACTAACTTAGAAAAATTCTTAGCAATTATTAAATAATACATATGCTAGCCATTTTGTTATTATTATGACTATGGGTTAGGAAGGACAACATAGAAGTAATAAGTAATAATGTAACAGTTCATACAATTGAAATTTTTAGGGCACATCTATGATACACAGTAAGAGCCTTGAGTTTTAACTATAATAACTCCTTCTCAATATCTGTGAGTCTCACCTTCCTCATCTGTAAAATGGAATAATAACATAATACTTAGTCTGCAACATCACAATAAAAATCAGAAGTCATCGAGGGAATCAAGGGACTGAGGCAACTTTTCTGCCCAAATCCCATGCTGACTGACTCTCCTCCCCTCTAGAGTCTGGCCAAGGGAAATATATACACAAGAAAACAATTAAGATCTGAAAAAATTTGGAGCTGCTACAAATTCACTAGAATAATCCACAGAACTCGAGAAACTGCTATACTTAGGATTAAAGTTGCATTACAAAGAACACAAGTCAAAAAGACCCAAATGAAGAGATCAAGGTCTACGAGGGTAAGAACCACAAAGCATCTATGTCTCTAGGACATGTCACGCTCCCAGCACATCAATGTATGTATATCAGGGTTCAACTAAACCTTGGTGTAATAATCACTGAGCACATGACAGAACTCAATCTCCAGCCCCTCTCTTTTCCCCAGAGGCCAGGAGGTCAGGTTAATATCCCCTGAACCAAAGGCTCAATCCTCTAATTATACAGTTCCTTTTTCCACCTTGGCCAGTCCCAATGCTAACATCTAAGGTCCCACCAGGAGTTAGTATAAACTCAGAGGTAATGCTGGGGCCCCACAGTGAATAACAAGAACACTCCTGTCACTAAGAAAATTCTAAGGATTTAGAAAGAAGCTCCCTCATAAGAACTCAGGAAAAATAGCAGAGAAATTCTCTATTATACAATGAAAGGAAGCTTATAAAATTGAGTTTCATTCAACTTGATAAGGCAACTTCAAAAAAGGAACTAAAGTACTCACTTTGGAAGCACATATACTAAAAAACTGGAACTGTACAGAAAAGATTAGCATGGGGCAGCCCCAGTGGCTTAGTGGTTTAGTGCTGCCTTCAGCCCAGGGCGTGATCCTGGAGACCCGGGATCAAGTCCCACCTTGGGCTCCCTACATGGAGCCTGCTTCTCCCTCTGCCTGTGTCTCTGCCTCTCTCTCTCTTTCTCTCTCTCTCTCTCTCTCTCTCATTCTTTGTGTCTCTAATGAATAAATAAAATCTTAAAAAAAAGAAAAGAAAGATTAGCATGGCCCCTGCTCAAAGATGACACACAAATACATGAAGTGTTCCATATTTTTGAGAGCAACTAATGTAGCTGACTTTCCTAACACACAAAAACAGACAAGAGACTTAGACAAAATAAGCAAACAGAAGAATATATCAAAAATGAAAGAATAGGATAAAATTATAGCAAGAGACCTAGGCAAAAGAGAGATAAGCAATATGCCCTATCGAGAATTTAAAGTAATAATAATAAAGACTCATTCAACTTGAGAAAAGAGTAGAGGACATTAGTGGGACACTTAAAAAAAAGAGATAAAAAGGAACAATCAGAGATGAAGAACACAATAATTGAAATTAAAATAGCAGATGGGATAAAGAGCAGAAGAATAAATCAATAGCCTGGAGGACAGAGTAATGGAAAGTAACTAAGCTAAGTAGATGAGGGAAAAAATTATGCAAAATGAGAATAGTTTTAGGAGACTCAGTTGACTCTGTTAAGTGTAATAATGTTTGCATTATAGGAATCTCAGAAGAAGAAGAAGAAGAAGAGAGAGCAAAGGGGGCAGAATTTTATTTGAAGAAATAAAGGCTGAAAACTTTCCGAGTTTGGGGAAAGAAGCATAAATTCAGATCAGGGAGGCATAGAGAAGCGCCAAAAAAATCAACCCAAAGAGGTCCACAACAAGATACTCAGTAATTAAAATGACAAAAAGCAATTACAAAGAATTAATTCTAAAAGAACTAGGATAAAAGAAAACATCTATAGCTACATACAAGGAAAACCCCATAAGCCTATCAGCAGATTTTTCAACAGAAACTTTTCAGGCCAGAAGAAAGTGACGTGATATATTCAAGGCACAGGGGGAGCCTCAGTGGCTCAGGCAGTTGAGCATCTGACTCTTGGTTTCTGCTCAAGTGATGATCTCAGGCTCCTGAGATCAAGCTTTGCATCAGGCTTTACACTCAGTTGGGAGTCTGCTGGAGATTCACTCCCTCTCCATCTGCCCCTCCATCCATCTACCTTCTTTATTATTCTCTCTCTAAAAATAAAGAAATAAATCTGGAAAAAAATAAAAACAAAAAAAGTGCCAAAAGAGGAAAATCTATAGCCCAGGGTACTCTATCTAGCAGGAGAAGTGAAATACTAAAGACTAGAGCAGAAGTCAATGAAAAAGAAACCAAAAGAACAGTAGACCAGATTAACAAAACTAGAAGCTGGTTCTTTGAAAGAATTAATAAGATCGATAAAACCCTAGCCAGACATATCCAAAAGAAAAAAGACTTAAATTAATAAAATTATGAAACAGGAGAGATTATAACCAACACCAAGGAAATACATACAATTTTGAGAACATATTATGAGCAACTATATGGCAACAAATTAGGCAATCAGGAAGACATGGATGCATTCCTAGAAACTTATAAACTACCAAAACTGAAATAGACAATCTGAACAGACCAATAACCAGCAAGGAAATTGAAGGAGTCATCAAAAACCTCACACACAAAAAAGTCTAGGGCCAGATGGCTTTCCAGGGGAGTTCTACCAAACATTTAAAGAAGAAATAATACCTACTCTACTGAAGTTGTTTCCAAAAATAGAAACGGAAGGAAAATTTCCAAATTCGTTTTTTGAGGCCAGCATTACCTTGATCCCAATATCAGACAAACAGCCATTTTTCTCAAAAAAGAAAATTACAGACCAATATCCTTGATGAATGTGGATGTCAAATACTCACCAAGATACTAGCCAATAGGATCCAACAGTACATTAAAAGGATTATTCACTACGTACCTCAGTGGCTTGGTGGTTGAGCATCTGTCTTTGGCTCAGGTCATGATCTCAGTGTTCTGGGATTGGGTCCCACATCAGACGCCCTGCAGGGAGCCTGCATCTCCCTCTGTCTATGTCTCTGCCTTTCTCTGTGTGTCTTCATGAAAAAATAAATAAATAAAATCTTTTATATATATATATATATTACTCACCATGACCAAGTGGGATTTATTCCTGGGATGCAAAGGTGGTTCAATATTCACAAATCAATCAACATGATACATCACATTAATAAAAGACAAGAACCATATGATACTCTCAATTGATACAGAAAAAGCATCTGACAAAATACAGCATCATTTCTTGATTAAAAACTCTTCACAGTGTACGGATAGAGGGAACATACCCCAATATCTTAAAAGCCATCTATGAAAAGCCCACAGTGAATATCATTTTTTTAAGATTTATTTATTTACTCGTTGAGAGAGAGAGAGAGAGAGAGGCAGAGACACAGACACAGGCAGAGGGAGAAGCAGGCTCCAAGCAGGGAGCCCAACGCGGGACTCAATCCAGGGTCTCCAGGATCACGCCCTGGGCTGCAGGCGGCGCTAAACCGCTGCGCCACCGGGGCTGCCGGTGAATATCATTCTTAACGGGAAAAACTGAGAGATTTTCCCCTAAGATCAGGAACATAACAGGGATGTCCACTCTCACTACTGTTATTAAACATAGTACTAGGAGTCCTAGCCTCAGCAATCAGACAACAAAAAGAAATAAAAGGCATTCAAACTGGCAGAAAAGAAGTCAAACTCTCACTCTTCACAGATAACATAATACTGTATATGGAGAACCCAAAAGACTCCACCCCAAGATTGCTAGAACTCATACAGCGATTCAGCAATGTGGCAGGATACAAAATCAATGCACAGAAGTCAGGTGCATTTCTATACACTAACAATGAGACTGAAGAAATAGCAATTAAGGAATCAATCCCATTTACAATTGCACCCCCAACCATAAGATATCTAGGAATAAATCTAACCAAAGAGGCAAAGGATCTGTACTCTAAAAACTACAGAACACTTGTGAAAGAAATTGAGGAAGACAGAAAGAAATGGAAAAACATTCCATGCTCATGGATTAAAATAAATATTGTGAAAATGATCTATGCTTCCCAAAGTAATCTATACACTCAGTGCAATCCCTATCAAAATACTATAGATATTTTTCACAGAGTGGAAACAAATAATCTTAAGATTTGTATGGAATCAGAAAAGACCCTGAATAGCCAGAGTAATGTTGAAAAAGAAGACCAAAGCTGAGAGCATCACAATGCCTGACTTCAAGTTACATTACAAAGCTGTGATAGTCAAAACAGTATGGTACTGGCACAAAAACAGACACATAGACCAATGGAATAAAACAGAAACCCAGGGATCCCTGGGTGGCACAGCAGGTTTGGCACCTGCCTTTGGCCCAGGGCGCGATCCTGGAGACCCGGGATCGAATCCCACGTCGGGCTCCCGGTGCATGGAGCCTGCTTCTCCCTCTGCCTGTGTCTCTGCCTCTCTCTCTCTATCTGTGTGTGACTATCATAAATAAATAAAAATTTATAAAAAAAATAAAACAGAAACCCAGAGATGGATCCTCAACTCTATACTCACCCTAATCTTCAACAAAGCAGGAAAGAATATCCCGTGGATAAAAGACAGTCTCCTCAACAAATGCTATTGGGAAAACTGGACAGCCACATGCAGAAGAATAAAACTGGACCATTTTCTTAGACCATACACAAAGAAAAACTCAAAGTGGATGACAGATATAAATGTGAGATAGGAATCCATCAAAATCATTAGAACACAGGCAGCAACCTCTTCGACCTTGGCCACAGCAATTTCTTGCAGAACACCTCTCTAAAGGCAAGGGAAACAAAAGCAAAATTCACCAAGATAAAAAGCTTCTGCACAGCAAAGGAAATAGTCAACAAAACTAAAAGGCAACCCATAGAATGGGAGAAGATATTTGCAAATGACATATCAGACAAAGGGCTAGTAACCAAGATCCATAAAGAATTTATCAAACTTGGGGATCCCTGGGTGTCTCAGTGGTTTAGTGCCTGCCTTTGGCCCAGGGCATGATCCTGGAGTCCTGGGATCAAGTCCCAAGTCAGGCTTCTGCATGGAGCCTGCTTCAAACAACACACACACACACACACACACAAAAACAAAAATACAGTCAAGATATTGGCAGAAGACATGAACAGTCATTTCTCCAAAGAATAGATACAAATGGCCAACAGACACATGAAAAAATGCTCAACATCACTTGGCATCAGGGAAATACAAATCAAAACCATAATAAGGTACCACTTTACACCAGTTAGAATGGCTAAAATTAACAAGACAGGAAACAACAAATGCCAACATTGAGGATGTGGAGAAAGGGGAACCCTCTTACACTTTTGGTGGGAAATCAAGCTGGTACAGCTGCTCTGGAAAACAGTGTGGAGGTTCCTCAAGAAGTTAAAAATAGAGCTATTCTATGACCCAGCAATTGCACTACTGGATATTTACCCTAAAGATACAGAATGAGTGAAACAAAAGGGTATCTGCACCCCAGTGTTCATAGCAGCAATGTCCATATTGGCCAAACTGTGAAAGGAACGGAGATGGCCTTCAAAAATAATGGGAGCAGCCAGGTGGCTCAGCAGTTTAGCGCCTGCCTTCGGCCTGAGATCGAGTCCCATGTCGGGCTCCCTGCTTGGAGCCTGCTTCTCCCTCTGCCTGTGTCTCTGCCTCTCTCTCTCTCTCTCTCTCTGTCTCATGCTCCCATGAATAAATAAAGAAAATATTTTTTAAAAAAGATGAATGGATAAAGAAAATGTGGTATATATTTATACAATGGAATATTACTCAGCCATCATAAAGGATGAAGTCTTACCATTTACATCAATATGGACGGAAATGGAGGGCATTACGCTGAGCAAAAGAAGACAATCAGAGAAAGACAATTATCATATGGTTTCACTCATATGAAGAATATAAGAGCACAGTGGATCATAGGGGAAGGAAGGGAAAAAGAGGATAGGAAGAAATCAGAGGGAAACAAACCATGAAAGACTTTTAACTCTGGGAAACAAATTGAGGGCTATTGGAGAGGAAGTGGGTGAAGAGATGGGATAACTGAGGGATGGGCATTAAGGAGGGTACATGATGTGATGAGCACTGGGTGTTATACTCACTCAACTGAAGAGTTATTGAAAACTAAATCTAAAACTGATGATGTACTTACTATATGTTGGCTAATTGAATTTACATAAAAAATTATTTTTCTAAAAAAAACATATGATCATTTCAATAGATGCATAAAACACAATTGACAAAGTACAATATCCATTTGTGACAAAAATGACCAACAAAATAGGTTTAGAGGGAACATACCTCAACATAATAAAGGCCTATGTGAAAAACACAGAGCTCACATCATACTCAATGGTGAAAAGCTGAGAGCTTTTCCTCATAAGGTAAGGAATAAGACAAGGATGCCCACTATCACCACTTTTATTCAATATAATACTAGAAGTTCCATTTACAGTAATCAGACAATAGAAAGAGTTAAGAGCATCCAGATTGGTAAGGAAAAAGTAAAACTCTCACTCTTTGCAGAGGACATGATAGTTTATATAGAAAACCCTAAAGATTCCACCAAAAAACCACAACTGACAAACGAATATGGTAAGGTCACAGGACACAAAATTAATGTACAGAAATCTATTGCATTTCTATACCCTAATAATGAAATAGCAGAAACAGAAATGAAGAAAACCATCCCATTTACAATAGCATCAAAAATAATAAAATACCTAGGAATAAATTTACCAAAGAGGTAAAAGCTGAAAACCATAAAGAACTAATGAAAGAAATCGAAGATGACACAAAGAAATGGAGAGAGATTCCACGCTCATGGATTAGAACAAATATTGTGAAAATGTCTAAACTACCCAAAGCAATCTACACATTCAATGCCATCCCTACCAAAATGCCAAGAGCATTATTTGCAGAACTAGAATAAACCATCATAAACATTATATGGAATCACAAAAGAGCCCAAATAGCCAAAGCCATCTTGAAAAAAAAGAAAGAAAACTGGAGGCATCACAATTCCATATTTCAAATTACACTACAAAGCTGTAGTAATCTAAACAGTATGGTATTGGCACAAAAACAGACACACAGATCAATGGAACAGAACAGAAATCCCAGAAATAACCCACAATTATATGGTCAATTAATCTTTGACAAAGAAGGAAAGAATATGCAAGGGGGAAAAGACAGTCTCTTTAATGAATGGTGTTGGAAACACTGGGCAGCTATATGGAAAAGAATGAAACTGGACTACTTTCTTTTCTGTGTGCTAGCACACACAAAAACAGACTCAAAATGGATTAAGGACCTACATGTGAAACTGAAACCATAAAAATCCTAGAAGAGAACATAGACAGTAATTTCTCTGACATCAACCATAACATGTTTTTAGATAGGTCTCCTGAGGCAAGGGAAATAAAAGCAAAAATAAACTCTTGGGACTACCTCAAAATACAAAGCTTCTGCACAGTGAAGAAAATCAACCAAGAAAGCTAAAAGACTTCCTACTGAGTGGTAGAAGATATTTACAAGTGAAGTATCAAAAAAGAGTTAGTATCCAAAATATATAAAGAACTTACACAACTCAATACCCAAGAAACAAAATAATCCAATAAAAAAATAGGTAGAAGATGTATACAGACATTTCAGCAAAGAAGACATACAGATGGCCAACAGAAGCATGAAAAGATACTCAACATCACTCATCATCAGGGAAATGCAAATCAAAACCACAATGAGATATTGCCTTACACCTATCAGACTGCCTAAAGTCAAAAACCAAGAAACAAATGTTGGTGAGAATGTGGAGGAAAAGAGACCCTTATGCACTGTTGGTGGGAATGCAAACTGATGCATCCACTGTAGAAGACAGTGTGGAGGCTCCTCAAAAAAATTGAAAATACAACTACCCTATGATCCAGTAATCTTACTCCAAAGTATTTACTCCCAAAATACAAGAAACACTAATTTGTAGGGTTACACATACCCTATGTTTATTGCAGCATTATTTACAATAGCCAAATTTCAGAAGTAACCTAGGTGTCCATCAATAAATGAATAGATAAAGAAGTGGGGGGTGGAATATTTTTCAGCCACATAAAAGAAATTTTGCTACTTGCAACAACACAGAGAGTCTATTTGATTATTATCAAATGCTATATGATTTCACTCATATGTGGAGTTTAAAAAACAAAACAAATGAATAAAAGAAAAGAGAGAGAGAGAAACTAAAAACACAGACTCTTTACTATAGAGAATAAACAGGGTCACTAGAGGGGAGATGGGTAGGAGGATGGGTGAAATAGGTCATGGGGATTAAGAGTACACTTATTTTGATGAGCACTGAATAATATATGGAATTGTTGAATCACTATATGGTGCAACTTAAATGAATTTAACACTATGCTAATGATACTGGAATTAACATTGTTTTAAAGATTTTTTTTAATTTATTTATTCATGAGAGACACAGAGAGAGAGAGGTAGAGACACAGGCAGAGGGAGAAGCAGGCTCCATGCAGAGTGCCTGACATGGAACTCGATCCCGGGTCTCCAGGATCACACCCTGGGCCCAAGGCGGCGCTAAACTGCTGAGCCACCCGGGCTGCCCTAGAATTAACATTTTTTAAGGAGAAAATAATATATCTGAGTTTTTCAGTGGAAATATTCAACAAAACATTATAACTACATTTCCACACAAAAACATGTACTATTTTTCCTATGAAAATACCCTAGGGTGAATAAGAACTGACCCATCTTTAAAAAGAGCCACATCACTTTATTGAAAGGAACTCTTCAGCTATTAGGATTCTACTGGGTAACAATACCTGCTCACTAAAAATAAATGAACAAAATATGGGGGGTGGAGGGAGGAACCAAACGAAGCTTTTTTTCCTTAACTGTAATCATATTAAAATGAAAATATAGACCATAACTGCATATGGGTCCTCACTTTCTAATGTTAATAATAATTATTACTATTATAACACTACAATTTATTGAACATCTATTATAGTCAAGCACTTTACCTTTTTGAAATACACACTGACCCAATTCATGGTAAAATAAACTAAAAGTTAGAGAAATTTAGTATTTGACCTAAGGTAGGGATCAACAAATTATGGCCCATAGACCAAATCCACTCACCACCTCTTTTTGTGAGGGCTTCAAGTTAAAAATGCTTTTTATATGTTTAAACAATTGAAAAAAGTCAAAATAAGAATAACATTTTGTAACATGTAAAAATTCTACGCTATTCAAATTTCAAATGTACAA
The DNA here is from genome assembly GCF_003254725.2 of Canis lupus dingo. Classification (NCBI taxonomy): domain Eukaryota; kingdom Metazoa; phylum Chordata; class Mammalia; order Carnivora; family Canidae; genus Canis; species Canis lupus. Next base: position 49,876,178 of record NC_064255.1, on the reverse strand, counting down.
ATAAATTTTTACTAGAACACAATCATGTCCATTTGTTTGTATATGGACTACAATTGCTTTCACTACAGTGGCAGTCAAATAGTTGCAACAGAGACTGTGTGGTGTGTAAAACATAAAAATATTCACTATCTAGCCTTTTACAGAAAGCTTGCTGACCCCCAACAGAAAGTCACATGGCTGGAGAGTAACAGAGGGGGAATATGAAACAAAGTTTTCTCTAGTTCCAAGATGCATAATAATAGCAGCAATATTTCTTTGTTATTTCGAGCCTACTGTAGGCTCCAAATGGTCAGAACCTTGTTCAAACATCTCAATTTAGCCTCAAAATTATCAGCATTCTACAGTTAAGAGAGCTGAGCTCAGAGACCTAACTCACCCAAGGCTACAGAACCGGCTTCTTGCATCTCTGCTCTCTCACCTATGACACCTGCACCTGAACCCCACTCTACTTAGAAGAGAACACAGGGCTTCCTAGATTTAATGCTTTCACTCCACCTGAAGGAAAAAACCAAAAGATTGGTTCCCTCCCCTTGGGTGCCACAGTTGTGCTCCTTCTGGAGTAGGAAGAACAGGAAAACCTGAACCGAGGTTCAACCCCAGAAAAATGACACAGGGTTCAGTCCAGGCAGGAGGACATCATCATTGCCTATGGCTACAAGCCCTGATGCCATTTGCCCAATATCTTTTACTTTCTTATTCCACTCTGGGAGCCAGACTCTAGAAACCCCCAGCCGCCATACATTTGGGTAAGAACTCAGAATAGCAAACTGATGTAACTGAAGGACTGAAGATAAATACCCCAGCTTCATGACAAAAGAGGCAGGGAAAACATCTATGAATATTTGAAATATCATACATCAAAGGAGGAAGGAAATGAGAAATTGCTTGCTCTTATCCGAGGAAAATTGTAAGCTGATAAAACGGAGCATCAGAAAGCATAACCTATTCAGAAGCACAGAGAACGTGAGGCACACCCAGGCCAAAACAAGCTTTGCTTAGCCCCTGTTAGAAGCGGTAGGGACATGTTAAACGGGTTAGCCAGCTCCAGGAAGCAGAATGTTCCTACCTATCATCTATCTATCTATCTATCTATCTATCTATCTATCTATCTATCATCTATCTATCTATTTAATTTGCCAACAATAGTGCACCATTAGTTTCAGATGTAGTTTTCAAGAACTCATCAGTTGCATATAACACCCAGTGCTCCTCACATCACGTGCCCTCTTTAATGCCCGTTACCCAATTACCCCATCCCCCCCTCCACCTCCCCTGCAGCAACCCTCAGCTTGTTTCCCAGAGTCTCTCGTGGTTTGTCTCGCTCTCTGATTTTTTTTTTCCCATTCAGCTTCCCCTCCTTCCCTTATGGTCCTCTGCACTATTTCTTATATTCTGCATATGAATGTTCCTTTTAATTTAGAATTCATTCAGTTTGTTCCATCAGGATGCAGATTCTTTTCCCAAAAACTTTATAAAGACAAATAGACATGGAGGATGGCTGCCTCTTACACTGTGGAGTGAATGAAGACCCTTTTAAGAGTTAATTTAAGTAGGCTTCTGCGCTGAGGACCACACTCCCACTCACAGGCAGTATCAAGGGTCTCCTGCAGGGCCATGAGAAGGGGAGAGGGAAATGGTTATTATTTGGGAAAGGAGAGACAACATTTTGATGGATTGAGAAAACCATAAAGGAAGACAAGGAAGATACTTTGACCAGAACTGGGCATTGTCCATTACGGTTCCCTGAACAGGTCCCCTTGTCCCCTGGGCATGAGTAGATCAACTTCAGGGACATGGATGAGTATGGCTTAGATGAGGAGATCCTTTGTTAAGTGTCTACTAGGAGCCAGCTTAATTCTGGCGCCCCAGAGACGTCATCCTCCATGTGGACACTGGCTTCTATGATGTCATTGCCACAAGAAATGCCTCTCCAAAGCGTATGGACTGGTGGGAGCCAGTACTGGAGAAGAAACTGATGGATAGAAGTCAATTCTAGCTAGCAACTTCAGTCAACTGACAAGCACTCTGTAAAAATTCCCCGAAATAAGAGGAAGCCCTAAAGCCTTATTTCCCGGGCAGGATAGATATGAAACTGGTACATAAAAAGACTACACATATACAGAATAAACTGTACACATCTTGTTAATTGTTCATATCCAAAGGCTCATCGCAGAAGTTGCCAGTTAGTGAATTTTGGACTTGGTCTTTTCTGAGTCTTCTTGTTCTGCGCTCCAAGCTCTTCCACAACCATACACATAGGCTGCTTATAATATTAGAACCTTTCTCTGTCTCTCTGTCCTCAGTTGTTCAGCGTTCACATTTTAAATATAGGAGCTTCACCAACTGCAATTCCCTAACTCAAGAGAGACTCATGCCTAACTTCCTACTACAGGTATCTAAGTAACAGATTAGATTCTCCTCCTGTGTGTACTCTGTAAAATTCCCTGTAGGGAAATAGGCCTATTTCCCAGGGAATACTTTTTCTCTTTTTGCATGATGCTTCTTTTTGTCCCACTCTGTTCGGCATACATTTTATGTTCCGTGCTGCAAATCCAGTATGGATTTTGGTGGAAAGAATAAAGTTCCATGTTTAGGCTCTAATACCTTAAAAAGAGTTCCCTGTTATATAAAAGCCAGTGACACCCAGAGTCACACTACCCCCCTATATCATAGCACAAAGCAGCCTGGGATTTACTGACGAGACAGTTCTTGCCCACATATCCTGAAGGGTCAAGTCTTTCACATTACAAAACACAAATTTTGAAATTTTGTATTTAAAACTATAGAAAACAGTCTACGATGACAGAATAGCCACCACTGATTAAGCAGCTACTTTTTTCTAGAAGCATTACTATTTTCACTGCCTCTTCACAAAAACTTTGCAAATTAGGCATTATCCACATTTTATAGACACTCAAAAGGTTTAAGAAACTAGCAGCCTTTACAAGGTCAAAATTAAGAGTAGTGGGAATCTAACCTGGAATGCTTGAATCTAAAGCCTGGATTCAATCCCCATTATTGCATTGCCCAGGAAGGAAATTACAGTGAGCTACAAGGGTACATAGTAAAATCTCAGGGCCACCCCAAGGGCACTAGGGCAACCATTTGTATTGAATAAATGATTAGGAATTAAATATTATCTTTTTAGATCTTTGCCAATTTGATCAAGAGGAATGGTATTTGAGTTTTAGCTCACATTCCTTTCATTACTACCGAAATTTGACTTTTTTATTCTTATTGGCCATTAATATTCCTCTTTTATGAATTGCCTATTTATGTCCTTTGTTCTTTCTCTATTGTGACTTGTTTTTCTTATCGATTTTTTTAAAGATTTTATTTATTTATTCATGAGAGACAGAGAGAGAGAGAGAGAGAGAGAGAGGCAGAGACACAGGCAAAGGGAGAAGCAGGCCCCACGCAGGGAGCCCGAAGTGGGACTCAATTCCAGGTCTCCAGGATCAGGCCCTGGGCTGAAGGCGGCGCTAAACAGTTGAGCCACCCGGGCTGCCCCATTTTCTTACCAATTTTTAATACCTCTTTACACACTGAGGCCACTCATCATTTGGCCATGATATTCTTTATAAACATTTTATCCCAATGTATCATTTTTCTTTTAATTTTGATTTTGGTGATCAAAATTATGTGCAAAGTTCAGAATACTTACACAATTAAATCTAAGTCTTTAGATTCTGCTTTGTACACAATGTTCCTTTATCTTTGTACCAAATTACCCCAAAATCAGTCAGGTCCAAGTGGGATTCTGCTGTATTAAGCACACTTCCATAAATGGATTGACAAACTAAAATATCTATGTATTGGGACACCTGGGTGGCTCAGTAGTTGAGCATCTGCCTTCAGCTCAGGTTGTGATCCTGTGGTCCTGGGATCGAGTCCCACATCAGGCTCCCCACAGGGAGCCTGCTTCTCCTTCTGCCTATGTCTCTGCCTCCTTCTCTGTGTCTCTAATGAATAAATCAATAAATAATTTTTTAAAAATTTAAAAAATAAATACATAAATACATAAATAAAATATCAATATATTAATTTATAATGAGGACTATACTCCAGTAGGAAGTCAGGTACCACATAGGTAATTTGATAAATACAAATAACTTTGGCCCATTCTCTTATATCTTGGAGTCCATATTATATCTGGACCTGCAGAACTTGCTATTATTATCTATAACAGAGAAAGAGACTCAGAAATGACTGACTTTGTTAACAGCATAACCAAATGAACATCTAAATCTCTTCACTGATTGGTTAAAAAAAAAAACTGTGAAATGCATGTTTTAATAAGAACACGGTCCTTAATTGCACCAAGCATGAAAAAGCAACACAAACATTTTACTTTACCAAACATATAGATCATTTAAAATGTTAAAAAATGAAGAAAACAGATGTAAAATTGTCTAGGAAAATGAACAACTTTATGATTTGTTTGTCATCTTCTCCTTCCTTGCCTTAACATAATATGTAGCATATCCCATGACAGCTCATAAAATGTACCACTGCCACCAAATCACTAGCTTTTATGAAGACAGTAATGAACATAAGATACCTTAGTAGGAGTTATAAAAATGTAGACACTTCTAACATTAAAAAAACAAGTGGAAGTATTTTGTAAACCAAAAATATTCAAATGCTTTGAGAAATGGGGATGCTTGGAACCAAAACTACTGCATAAATATCTGCAGTTTTACCCATATGCTATTTCTCCAGGATTTACAGCTATTTCCAATTTTTAATGCTCTAGCTCTGGCTGTTTAAAAATAGTTTGCAAGTGCTTGAGAGTAAGTCCCATTTGATTTTGAAGGGGATAGACGTTGGGGGTACCAAAGAAATCTAGACAGGCAAATGTATGGAATCACCCCCTAACCATCAAATGGTCTACCAACTCTTTTTGCTTTGTGTTTCTAAGAGCCTGAGTGTCCTTGGACAGATAAGTTTGGCTTGTGTAAAAGTGAAGGTGTGCTCTCTTTCTTCCTCTTCCACATTTCAAAGATTAAGACATTTCAGTCTCCTCTAAGTTCCAGGGCTGTGAAAGTCCCTTAGCATCTCAGATATTAATATGGCTCACAATGATGTGACTTAAATAGCCTTTTTAAAATTGAATCTATAATACTATGCTTATTTATTGTTCCTTGACAGGTACCAGATCTGATTGAAAAAGAGTTTCTCTAAACATTAAGTATTCGGAACAGTCAAGTAAAGATAAGAAGAATGTATTAAAGGATTAAGGGCAAACAGAAAATGAAGATGAGGGCAGGACAGAGAAAATTAAAATAGCAATGAAGTAAGATTTTGAAAAATGGCATTTGTGATGACAAATGAAATTAGCCAAATTTAACTCTATCTATCATAGAGCCCATTTTCAGCATGTTTAAAATATGTTCTTCTCCTGCTTTGCAGTGACATTTTACCCAAGTGTTTCTCATCCTGGGTGCTGCTAGTTAGCACTTGTATTTCAATGCTATCCACCAGTGTTATTTGTTGCTGTCCAGGACTGCCATGTAAAATGTGTGTGCATCATTCTCCTAAAGAAGAAATAGGGCAGGTGGCTTTGGACCGTGTCCCACAATGAAAAATACAGAATCCAAGCTACAAATGGTACTTACATTTCAATTTTTCCCTATTCACCACTGATGTAAACATCTTCAAAAAGTACTTATTTCCAAAAGCCTCTTTCCTTCTCTTTCAAAAGAAAATGTATTTTCAAATTCTTGGAAAGGCTTTACAGAGAACCCTGTGACTTCCTCAATTAAAGGACCCATTCAGCCTACACGCAGCCATTGCCAGTTCCTGGGCTTGAGACAGCAAGGCTCTTACTCTGCCACTCTGTGAGATTAGCAGGAAAATAGCAGGCATATTGTCAGATGGAATATTACACCATTTTGGCCCCCAAAAGAGATGTTAAGAGCTGTTGAGCTGTGGCATGCTGCTCAAGAAAGAAGACAGTCCACTCCAGTAATGAATTCACACACTGACCAAAATGCAAAGAAACCGGTTTTTCTTTTCAACAGAGAAGTCCAAAGTAGAGACCATTACTGTTATCTATTCAGGGACATTAGCAGCTTCTCTAATAACCTGCCTACTAAATATCTAGAGCTTAACTATACTGTATGCTAGTGACTCTTAAAATGTGGGCACCAAACCAGCTAAAGCAGCATCACCTGGAAACTTATTTAGAAATGAAGATTGTGAGTATAGCATAACATAAAAACCTGTCAAATCACTATGTTGCACCCCTGAAACTAATGTAATATTGTGTGTCAACTGTACTTTTGTGTGTGTGATATTCTGACACAGATGAGAACAGATGCCATGTAAATAAATGCCAAAATGAAAAAAAAATGCAGATTCACAGTTTCTGCTTCAGACTTACTGAATCAGAAACCCTGTGGGTGGGAACCAGCAAATCCTCTAGGTAATTCTGAGATGCGTGCTCAACTCTGAGAACCACTAATATATGCAGGGCTACTTTTAATCCTCATTTGAGCACAGAAAACATTATTGTGATTTAGGGATAGCACACATGGTCAGAGCAAATAATTCTAACTCTATGTCTATGATGTTTTAAGCAATGTTGTCACAAAACCCTTTCAGAATCTAAAGAAAAAATAATAAAGGCAAATTTCACTTTCAATTTCAGGAGGTTCCTAAGCACATCTGAAGCCTGGCCAAGTACCCTAGCAAAGGAGCTTCTACTTTATCTTTTTCCAAGCATTTCATCTGCTCCTCATATAATCTGTAAAGTCAACAGGATAGGTATTATGATAATTTATACCAGAGGACATCAAGGCTCAGAAACCTAAGGATCCTGCCCCAAATCTCAGAGCTGGTAATAAGCAAAAGAAGCTCATATCTAGGGTTCTGGTTCATCTACAAACTCCTTGCCTTATATTTTACTCCTCTCCCCAATCTGGACTGTTGTAAATAATAGTGATAGAAATAATGGTGAAGGGCTCCTGCCACCACTATCATCTCTTCACTCTGCTCTCTGAACTCTCCTCTAGACACACTGGCTTCCTTGCTCTTTAAGCACTGAAGTACATTTCCACCTCAAACTCTTAGCACATGCTGTTCCCTTTGCCTGGAATGTTCCTCAGATGTCCATATCATTTGCTCCTTCACTCCCTTTAGGTCTTTCCTCAAATGTCATCTAATGAGAGTGTTCACCTCTCACAACTATATATATAAAACAAAGATCCTTACATAGAAACTTACACTCTCTCCACTTACCCGGCTTTATTCTTCATCATTTCCCTAATCACAACTGACATAGTTTATATTTATTTGTTTATTTCTGTCATACTCACCTAAACATTGTTCTGTGAGCATAGGAACTGTTTTGCTTATTGTTAAATTCATGGTTTAAAAAGCAACACAGCAGAGGCACCTCGGTGGCTCAGTTGGTTAAGCATCCAACTCTTGATTTTAGGTGAGGTCATAATCTCAGGGGTGTGAGGTGAGTGTGGAGGCTCCATGCAGGGTGTGGAGCCTGCTTAAGATTCTCTTTTTCTCCCCTTTCCCCACCCCTTACTCTCTCTCTCCTTCTCTAAAAAAAATAATAATAACAAAATAGCAACATAGCTATAAAATAGGTGTTCAATTAATATTTGTTGAATAAATATCATATTCAACTAAGTTGAATATCATATTCAACTAGTTAGTCTCTATCCACCCAGCTTTAACCCAGAATTTTGAGTGTGAATCAATTCTCTAATTCAGACCCTTTTTTGAGTAGATATCAAAGGAAATCATAGCAAGTTCTCCCTTTTCTATCATTAATGTTGTGGGTTCTGATAAGGACAGTGATGTCAATGATAATAATGTAAATGATAATATTTACTGAACATCAATGATAACCTAAGAACAAATATTACCTCTAATTTTCACAGAACTCTGCAAGTTATATATCATCCTCACAGTTATGCAAATAAGGAGCTCAGAAATGTTATCTGCCTCAGCTACTGAGTGTTGATCAGAGCTGGGACTGGCATCCAGCTACTTCAAGCTCCAATGCCTGCACTTTTTAAAACTCCTATCCTCATCAATTACTGCTGGACTACCAGCAGCCTTGATTCCTCATTGCTTTCTATAAAGAAAATAGTTTCTGAAAACCAAATATAAAATAATGACCTTTTCTAAACAATACTATTGATCATAATTGGCAATGTCTAAGAGGAAGACCACTTATGAAATGTCTAAGCTACAAAGTTTAGAGATAATGTAGGCCAATTCTTTATCTGGTCCAACTTCCATAATTTATAGAAAACTGAGATCCACAGAGGTCAATTTGCCTAAAGTTGGCTTTCTGAAATGGGAAGGACTGAATGACATGGTTAGAAGCAGCATCTCTGAAGTCAGAACCTGGTTCAAAGTCAGGTTCTACCTCTTGTGTGTGACCTCTTGTGGGTAACAAGATTCTTAACTTCCCTAATCCTTGGTTTCCTCACTTTGGAATAGGGATAATGCCTACTTTATAAACTGTTTTTGCAAATTACGTTTTTATATGTGTGTGCAAGAGAAAAACAATACATTACAGCTATTATTATGTAGTAAAGCCATTTTAAGAGCTCTCGTCTTCTAACACTCAGTCAAATATATCTACTAAGTCAATTCTTTTCCTCACACAGAAGATGATATTAATCTCCACAGGAAGGTAACTACTGGTGAGTCAGTCAGTGTTCAATCCCAAATCCAATTTTTCAATCTTCTTCAAGACTATGGTTTAAAACAGTGTGAACCCAAATGATAATACCAGGGATATTTTTGCTACTTTCTAATTCTGATACAGCATTGAATTTAATTGCTGCTTTCCAAGAAGGAGATAAGAAAATGAAAGAAGGAGAAATGGAGCTGTTTAAGATGATGGAATGAACACTCCCAAACACATGAACATGGACGCACTAGTGTTTAGTTGAAAAGCACATTTGAAAATATGAATATATATTTTTCCAAAGCTTATCAAATTCCTCCAGTAACAACAGAAACTATGTTCAGAGGAAAGGAAAAAATTATTTTGGTTAAGTCTATTAATATGCTTCAGGGTTGAGGACAAAAACACCCTCCCACATGATAAATAGCTAGTTTCTCATGAAATTTATAGGAGGCTTGAAAATACAAAGACATTTGAAAAATAATCAAAGGAACTAAGCAAATTTGTCCATTCTCTGCTGTTTTAAGGTTTTACTTTCCATGACTTCGCATCATCCTGAGAAAGTGTACACCCTACGACATGGCATCAATGCCCCTGCAGATATGGCCTCTCTCTGCATTCTATTCAGTCTTCATCTTTTGTCACCCTCCTCCACCTCTAAGTATCAGTCTCCAGGCTTTGATGTATGCTGTCCCTCTTCCTGAGAAGCTTAGAGAAAAGCTTCCTTGAAAGGAACAAAAAATGAAGATGCAACTCCTTCAAGCTCTGGCAGAAGCAAGATGAGCTTTTTGAAGCAAGGGAATTGTTTTAATAAACGGAAATTGTACTAACAGTTTAGGGCAAGAAAACCTGCATTCAACAATTGAACCACTTAGCAAATTATGGCATGTACAGTTAATTAAAAATACACAAAGGGAGAAACTGATTGTAATTCAAAAAGAATTGGACATTTTTAAAATTATATTACTCAATCAACCAGATTATAGAAACATGTGGTTTGCATGTAGATTATGTCAAGAAACTTGTTTTGTAACCATGAGGAAATAAAGGACTGCACCATAGCTGCCATTTTACCCTTTAACTAGAAAAAGCTAAAAAGTGTTTTGGATGAACTAGACTATAGGATTAACATTTGCCTTGAGACATGAGAGGCACATTTTCATAGTTGCAAATTATATAAATGACTGTCATGATTCCTACATAAATTGGTTTTGACCAAATGTAAATGTATAACCTAGTTACTGAATAATATATTTTTGAGAGTTCAGTTCTTTTTGAATCAGTATATACACTCGTGCATGCATGCAGACACACATGCACACATATATACAGTCAGATGGAAAGGAGTTATGCAAAAATCATATTTTGGGAGTAGTAGGATTTTAGGTTTTATTTAAATCTCATAATTTTCTCTGTCTTAGTAAAGTTATCTTTGTAAATAAGTAAATAAGCCATGGACCTAAGTCCTGTCACACATTAGCTAAATTTGGGACAAGTCACTTAAGACTTCTTAGCTTCATTTAGAAAACTGAGATCCTAATTCTGATCTCACAGATTGATATGACCATTAAATAATATACTTTATTTAAGAGTGGCCTATGAATTCTAATGAGTAACACAAAAATAAAATTTTATGATTATAATGGCATTAATATGCAAATATTCTCTTCTCAAATGCCCCCTCCTCAAAGGGGTCTTCCCTTGTATCGCCATCTAAAATAGCAACTCCCATGAAAAACAAACAGGTCACCCCAATAGCCACGTCAGTTTTATTTTCTCACAGCATTTCTCACTCTCAAATTATTACTTATAACTGATTTCGATGTTTATTGTGTTCCCGCTAGAATATAAGTTTCCTGAGGGCAGAAGCTTTGTCTGCCAATTGCTGGATCCCCAGCTCCTTAAAAAGTGCCCTGCTCAAAATGGACACTCAGTAAATATCTAAGGAAGGAAGGAAAAGGAGAAGTAAAAGAAGGTGGTATCTGATCAAGTATAATTTCCTCATCTTATCAAAAAGAGATCAACACAAATGGTCAAAGGAGAGCAAAAGTATAGTCGTAGATAAAGCAGAAAGAATTAACTGGGCAACTCTATGATTAGTGATTTAGTTTACTTCAGTCTTCAGAATTCAGTACCTAATTCAAGATAAAATTATATAGTCTATATAGGGAAATATAAATATAGTTTATGCAGGGAAATATAATTTTTAGTGCTATCTCCTATAGCACAAATCTATTCTCATATCAAAATAAAGTGAACTGTACACTCTACTCTTAAGCTGGTATTTTGTACAACCATCTGATCCTGATATTCTTTTCTACTGGTCTAAGTGTTTGTGTTTGCTCATTCCTCTCTGGCGTATTTTAAAATCCAAATCACTGCAGTAATTCATTTTTTATTGTTCTCTTGCTCAGCTTCAACACATGTACAGTAGTAGTGTTCACTCTTCAGGGGGATAATGGCATTTTTGGAGATTTTACTGTAGTCATTACTCTTGCTTCTTTATTAAGAGACTTGACTTTAATCTTCTGCTTTAGCTATGTGGTTTATCTTATGAATATTAATATACAACCCAAAGGGATCTAGCCAGTGAATATGAATTAGAGAGGGCTTTTTTATACTGAAGAAAGAGAAAGCCATTTTCTGCTATGCACATCTTTCTGGGGTGTATGAGCTCTAATTTAATCAGCATGTAGTCATCATGTATGCCACCAGCACTCCAGGCCACGAAGTAATTGAAATGATTCAAGCTTGTTTAATAAAGTAATTTCAATTATAGCAGGAGTTGAGTCAGAAAATGTCAGCTGTACAAAGTTTATGCTGCCTGGAATCAGCAATAGGGCACCAAATGCTCGTAGAGAAAAGTGCCATCATGGAAATGAGTTGTTACTTTTTTAGGCTTTAAAATACCTTTGTTCACATGAGACCAGCTTCTGTTAGGTGATCTGTTAGTCAAGGGAGCCAAATATAATTTGTCCTGAATATGGTTTAAAAAAATTGACTTATAGGAAAGAGCTTAGAACTGAAGGGGTCAGAGAGTCCATCCCCTTTCCTCTAAATATAACCAGCATCGGACACTTCACCATAGTCTCCACCATTCCCTAATGCTTCAGGCCGAGTAATCATTTATGTTTGGAGTCACTGATGACAGAAGACAGCTCAACATCCATCCTACATTCAAGAAAGGAAATCTCACAACTTTTCATTATAATATATAATTGCATAATACACATAAAATCATTTTTCCATCACCAAGTAACACAAAAATATCCCAGGCGTGCTGTTAGTCTTGCATAAATGATAAACTCTAATGTGTTTCCCAGTTTCTTTCTTTCCCCTCATCTTTCCCATTGTTTGCTTTATCCTTCCAGCCATTATTTCTCCTGGCATTTTACCCATTTAAAGGCTTGTATAGTTCTGCTACCCCAAAGATCTTTAATTCCCAAATTATGATTCTATTGTTGTTCTTAATTTTGCTTATCTTTTTCTTAAGAAACTCCTTGGTATATGCAAATGGTTTGCTTTTTACTTACCACTGTCCCAGTATCTAGTGCTGTTCCTTACCATAACTGTTGAGAAGATAGACAGTTGAACTACTGTTTATAATTCACCATCACATATCCAAAGGCCTTATTAAATTCTTTTTATTAAGGGTTATCTAATTCTCCTCCAAATAACAATTCTCTCTCACCTTGATCACATCTGGTTTAGGTCAATTTTATTAAACAATAATCTATTTTAGAGATGAAGTCGTAGCCTCTAAAGATAATAGGACTCTTGCTGGTTTCATCAACACTGCCATTGTCAGAATTTTCTTTTGGTCTAGTTCTGGAACCAGCATCCATGGATATCGAAGAGTGCTATTATTATGCTAAATGCAGACAATTGTTCCGAAAATATACCTTTCTTTGCTTCCTCCTACTAAGGATGTTTCCTAATCAACTACAGACAACTCAGAATTTTAGTTGAGATAGTAAGGACATGCAGTGAGATAGTAATTAGTGTCCAATGTATTTTTAAAATGTATGTGTGGTCATATAGGACGGTCATCTAACATCTTACCAATGTGATTAGTAGCAGTAAATATAAGCAGACTATATTTTTGACAAAGGCTAAATATTCCCTAAAATTGAGTAGTAGGATTCTCAAGTGAAACTTCTTGTGAGTTAGGGCCATTTCCTTTTTCCTATAGAAACATTTTGAAACATATATTGAAAGTCCATGGGATTACATTAAATAATATATAAACATTTGCTCTCTGCAAAACTTTTAGTTTAACCTGTCTTTAAAAATCCTGCTTCCTAGCTCCTCATTGATCTGTTCTGAATCCTAGCGAAATAATACTCTCAGTTGAAAACTATAAAGAATATAAAGCTCCTGGTTTATGTAGTACCTTCACTTTATAATACTCAAAGGAGGGTGTAAATGCAAGATCATTATGAGTCCAACTTTATAGATAGGGAGCTTGAGGTTTGGAGAGGGTAAACAGCATTACCAAGGTCAGGCAATAGTTGAGTTTGAAAGAACCCAGTACTCCTAAATTTTAATTTGCCTCCTTACCCAGAAGGCCATGCTACTGCTTTAGTAAGGAAAATGTACTTTTATAAGTATTGACGCTAAACTTTCTCTGCTTAGCACTTCAGAAAAGTAAAGTGAGAAACTAAAGGTTCAAATTCTTCTTTGTAATATATCCTTATGACAATGGTATTCTTTGCTAAATACTCTAATTTTTATATCATTTCAGAAGAAATCTTTCTATATTCAGAGGATTTCTGATGTGCTGAGCTAATGATACCCACCCCTTACTGAATAGCAATATCTACTTCTCCTCTTTTTATGGCTGTAAAAAAGAGAAGGGTTTTTTTTTTTTTTTTAACATGACATGAAAAGCTTCTAAAGGGTAATAGTTTAAATTCAGAATAGAAATGGAGACAAACTGCTAAAATCGTGAACAGATCAGCTAGGTACAATGAGTCTTTTCCATGTAAACCTTCCCAAGAGAAAAATGCAACAAAATTAAAAAGTAAAAAAAAAAAAAAAAAAAAGTTTCACTCTGATACAATCATCCCTGAAGTTCTATGAAGAAATGGGTGCCCTGCCCAATTCTTATAGGGCAATTGAAGAATGATTTTGGCACTATAAGGTGCAGTAGGAGGTATCAACCTCTTCTTTCTTCCCTCTGCCTTCTCAGAGTTAATGAGAATTCACTGAATCCCAGGAAGGTCCTAAACCACAACTTTTCCAATTGCAGGTAAAATTAGGGCCCCATTCCAGTGCTACATTAAATGGTTGCTTTCAAAATGATATCTCAATATCAGCCAGTTCTCTACCATTCCATAAGAATATATATTATCTGATGAAGTCACAGATACAGAAGACTTTATCATCATAGTAATATGGAAAATAAAATTAAGGTCTGTAATTCACTGAAACTGACATTGCTGTGATTTGAAGACACATCTGATAACCTACAGACAAGTCTGAGTAATTAACCACACTCTTTAAGCCCCTGCTTTTGTCCACTCTCAGTAGGAAACTTCACCTTCTACTTTAGAGATAATTATGTCAATGTCATTCAGCTAAAATTATTTCCTACTTGCTATCTGCAGTTCACACTATGTGCATCCACACCCAGTCCTACTACTCTCCTTTTGGTAAGTTTCCCTTCCTCCAATCAGAGGAGCTAACAGTCATCAAACCTGTCTTTCTAAGAAAAGTGCTAAGCATAGATGACGACTAAGCAATCATTTTGATATAGTTCTAAACTGACTTTGTAAGACTTAGATGCTATTTTTGCTTCTACCCTAACTATGAAAGTTTCCTGAATGGCCCCCCAGTGTAAGAACCTCTAAGTAAGCTTTTAATAACTGTTACTATGGGGATCCCTGGGTGGCGCAGCAGTTTGGCGCCTGCCCTTGGCCCAGGGCGCGATCCTGGAGACCCGGGATCGAATCCCACGTCGGGCTCCCGATGCATGGAGCCTGCTTCTCCCTCTGCCTGTGTCTCTGCCTGTGTCTCTGCCTGTGTCTCTGCCTCTCTCTCTCTGTGTATGACTATCATAAAAAAAAAATAAAAAAAAATAACTGTTACTATGGTTATAACTATTATTATACAGAATAGGTAGTTGATAGGAGTTCGTGAATGATAAAGGTGGTAAGTACTCTCCTACAACAAAAAATTGGGCTAGCTTCTCTGTTTTTGAGTATTCACTTCTTAACATCGGGAAAAGGCAGGTCTTCAGGGGGCACCAGACAAAAACAAAACAAAAAAACCAAAACAACAACAAAAAACACCGCTGTATATTTTTATAGAAGTAAAGGGAGATTTAAATGAACATCAAGAGAACTTTTTTTTTTCAAGAGAACTTTTGCAGAAAAAACTCAGTAACCAGAAGGTAGTGCAAAGAATGGATATAAGAACAGAAGGGCAGCCCTACCCTTTTCATTGGCTGTAGGAAAGAGAAGGACATATCTTAGACTAGATGTCTGAAACAAACTTCAGAGAATTTTCAGCACCATCAGGTAAAGTCAATCTCCTTCTCCTCTAGCTATCATCTTGTATTAATGTCCAAGGTCTCCCAAATGAAAGTTGACTATCCCACCTCAGCCAGCAATTGCTCTGACCACCAAATCCTTCCTCAGCTTTGAAGATATGTTTGTTCATTGTTTAAACCCATGCCTGACGTAAATACCAAAAGCCATCAAACTCCACACAGCGTAAGAATGAAGCTTTCCTTCTCCTAGAGAATGAACGCATCTATAAATGACATATCTAATTTTAGAGACTCTTTGTAAGGAATGACCCTTAGCAGTTCTTCTACCCCGTCCCAGGACAGAATTCAAAGCAGAGGTTCTTTTCACTCTCTCCATCTGGCAGCATATGGGATTTGCCCAATTATTAGACATAATTGCCAGGCCCGACTAGGTGCAGTTAAAGGCATTTTTTTCTAAGATTTGTCACTTTAAGAAAAGAGACCCTTTAAATAAAGTGTTCATTCTTATACAATCCACTCCAAAAATCCACTAATTTCCTCTTTCCATTCATCTTCCAGAAATCCTATATTCAAGACAAATGGGATTTAGTATAACATGCTTTCAGTGATACTACAATGAGCAAGACTATTTTAAGAATTCTATTCATCAATTCTCAATAAATATTATGATACTAAGCACTTAGGCATTCTAAAGTTACTTTCCTAAGCAGATCTCAAGCTCTTTAGCAACACAGATGTGTTAAATCTCCTAATTCCCTTGCAAAACAAGCTAAGAAGTCAGAGCTAAAACATGATTCTGTAATTCAACTGCAAGGCAGGTCACTTGGAAATGGTCCATCTCTTAAAAGAAAAAAAGATGGTGGGGAGGAGATTATGATAATAGCAAACTGACTAGAGTTTGTGAGTAGTAGCACTGTTGCATCCATTTCAAGTCAAGGTTGTCAGAAAATGTTGATTAACAGTGAAGGATTCGCTTGCCTGTCATTCAATTATTTTAAGAAGTACTTCTTGGGTAGCTACTGGATGCTGGGCACTAGCTTAGACCCTGGGGATATAATGAAGAAAAGTCCTTTGCTTATTGAATGTACAGTCTGGTAGAGCAGAAATAGCTGTTTAAAAAACAATAATAAAATACCATGTAATAAATAAAATAATGAAAGCTATCTGGAATGTAGAGATAACATGTAAGCAGTGGTGGATAACTTTCTTTGTGGAAGAGAATGGAAAGATGTTCCAGAAAAGATTGCCCTAAGATGCAATATTTGACATGGAAGGTTGAGTAGGAGTTTGACATTGTTGTAAGTATTCTCTTTCTGAAAAAAAAAAAAAAAGGTATTCTTGTTGATAGTAAAGAATGTATTGCAACAAATTTTCATAGCTGCCCTGAAGACAGACTGAAAGATCTGTTTGAGTTAGAAGATGGCCCCTCCTGCCTCCATCTGCTACTTCAAGTGTAGTGTTGCGAGGGCCTACCCAGTAAATCACAGAAAAGTACCTCTTTTTATAAAGATATGAATGTCCTTATGGTCCCTGTTTCTTCTACTCTCACAGCTGCTTACAAAACAGAGATGCAGTTAGAGCAAGAAAAATGGCCTGCCCCCCTTACAAATGAGGAAATTACTGCCCTGGGAGGTTGTGTTTTCTCTCAAACTCACAGATAGTTAAAGTAGAGTCCAAAACCCAGAGAAACTAATCATGTTGAATTCTTATTCAATTGAGAACCTCAAAGTCCACGGGTCACTCTATTTCCCAACCACATAATCAAAAGTGAATCATACATATCCTCACTTCACATAGGCTATAAGATGCTTAAGGGAAGTGTCTCAAAACAGAATTGATTTTACTGTAGAAACAAATAAAACCAAGAAATCACAGTGGCTTAAACCAACTAAAGTGCATTTTACACTTAACACTAAGTCTGGTATACATGGTTAGGACTTTCACTTTCTGAATGACTCAGGGATTAAGTAAGACTCCACCTTCTCATGTCATCATCTCAGTATCTGACTTCCCAGGTTGCCACATCAGGATAAGAGAGACAGAAGTGCCATACCAACACTTAACTGTCTCAGCCTAGTTAAATGTTCACAGTCCACTGGTCAGAACTAGTCACATGGCTGCAACCCAACTGCAACAGAAGACGGAAAATACAAGGAATTATAATGAATATCTGAGCACTAAGACAATGTCTTCTCATAGAATCTCCAGAACTAGGGGCACCTGGGTGACTCAGTCAGTTAAGCCTCTGCCTTCAGCTCAGGTCACAATCCTGGAGTCCCAGGATTGAGCCTCAAGTGGGGCTCCCTGCTTGGAAGGGAGTCTACTTCTCTCTCTTCCTCTACTCCTCCGCCTGCTCATATTCTCTCTCTCTCTCTCTCTCTCTCTCTCTCTCTCTCTCTCCCTCTCCCTCTCCCTCTCCCTCTCCCTCTCCCTCTCCCTCTCCCTCTCTCTTCTCCAGAACTAGCACCGTGTGTGGCATAGAATATGTGCCTAACAAGGATATACTGAATGAATGAATGAATGAATGAATGAATATATTGACTACAGTCAAGGTCCTTTTTATAGTACTGTCTGGGGATACAAAGATATACAAGGACTAATCCCCATGTTCATGGACCTGAGAACCTAATTGTGAAATTAAATACTATTACACAACCAAATTGAATAAAATTAAGCATCCACAGCAATAGGGACTAAATGACAAGTGACTGATCTCAAGATAAAAGGAAAACGAAGTCAAGATTTAGGATGGTTGGAAATCCAGTCCTCTATTTAGATCCTGAACTAAAAATATTTCTCTCAAAAGACCCAAAGTCATTTGCCTTTGTTTTATCCAAAGGACAAGGAAAAATATGAAGTAATAAAATATAACTTCCAAAGTTTGGAATTTATTTGCAAACATAAGGACCACGTTTAGGGATCATTTCTAACATTTTTTTCCTATAGAAAACAATATTTCTGTAGCTGAGCATTTTCTATTTCATATTCATGTACAATATAGTCTCACCAGGTCAATCATCTTGGCCGCCGCTACTACATATCCAACTGTTGTAGCAATAGGAAATGACTTTCAAGGGACAACAGAGGACATTCTTCATAAGAATTCCATGAAATTTTGAGTAATATATGAATCATCTGAAAAGTATTCATCATTTTCTGGATAAATGGCCCTATTTTACAAGTATTATTAACCTTAAGTAAAGTAAATTAAGAACTAGCCATTACATTTTATAGCACCATTTTAGCCTGATCTCAAGTTCAAAGAAACCAGGAATGTAAGCTGACACAACATTTCTGAAAAATCAATTTAGTAACATGAATGTTACTAAATATTCATGTTATGATAACAAATTTCCCTTAAAATATTCATATGTTATGATAACAAATTTCCCTTAAAAAGTCAATCTTAAGGTAATACTGACAAGGATTTCCTCATGAAAATAGTCATACAGCATTATTTATCACTTCAGACAACTTAAATGTTCAATTATGGGAAAATGATTAAGCAAATTAAATTACATCCATATATAAGAAAATTATACAATTAAAACATGATTACAAATTCTGCATTATCTATCAAAATTTTAAATGATCAATCCTTTGAGCCAGTATTTTTATTCCTAGATGTCTACTCTACAGGAAAGCTTTTACAAATGTGAAAACAATGTAAAAAAAATGATGTTTGTTACAGCATTTTTATAGTATCAAACATTAGGAAACCTGAATTAGAGCTTATCTAAAGGTAAATCTACAAATACTAACAGAGAAAGCTCAAAATTTACTAATATTAAAACAAGTTGTAAAATAATAAATAAATCAAATATCACATTTTTAAAAAGGTTATTTATTTATAGACCAATAACTTAGGTTTGGCTAGGGAAGTGGCTTTCCTTTAATTTTGCACACCTGTGTATTTTACTGTTTTATCATGACCATGTGTTGTTTTAGCTTAAATTTTTCATCTAAAAAAATAAATAAATAAATTTTTCATCTTAAAGCCTAATAATATTTAGATATAAAAAAAGAAAAGGTTACAGATAACATTTAGTGATATTTAAAAAATGCCTATAGCAAAACGTTAAATTGAAAAAATAGCCAATATATACTGTGTGCACAGTATCATAGAAAATGTGTAAAATCATTGTAAAAAATGGAGAGATAATATGTCAGAATATTAACAGTACTTTCCAAGTAGTAGTAAGACTATTGGCCGGAGGATGGATGGATGCACAGTTCTGCTTCCTATATTTTTATGCGCATTTTGCATTTATTACAAAACATGTTAACTGTGTAATGAGGGAATGGGAGAGAGCTAAAAAACAGAAACAAGTATTTAAACAAGAAAAATCTTGTTTTTCTTTTTCTTTCTATGCTGTCATAGTCAGCATAAATCAGAAAGGACAGGGACAGAGCACTGTTTTTCCTCTACACGCCCCTTTTTAAATGCCCTTCCTTCCATTGGGTCATCTATCTTTTAATTCCATGTTTTCATGTGAATAAATAAGACCAGATGCAACTAGAATGATGTACAACAAATTTCTCTCTTGCCCCTCGTGGTGGGTTTTTTTTTTCTTTAAAGATTTTACCTATTTATTCATGAGAGAGAGAGAGAGAGACAGAGACAGAGACAGAGACAGAGCCAGAGACAGAGACAGAGACACAGGCGGAGGGAGAAGCAGGCTCCACGCAGGAAGCCGGACGTGGGACTCGGGACTCGGGACTCGATCCCAGGACTCCAGGATCACACCCTGGGCCAAAGGTAGGCACTAAACTGCTGAGCCACCCAGGGATCACCCCGCCCCCCTTCTCACGGTGTTTTTAAAACATAGCAACGGGACGCCTGGGGTGGTTCAGCGGTTAAGTGTCTGCCTTCTGCCCAGGGCGTGATCCTGGAGTACCAGGATCGAGTCCCGCGTTGGGCTCCCCACAGGGAGCCTTTTTCTCCCTCTGCCTGTGTCTCTGCCTCTCTCTCTCTCTCTCTCGCTCTCTCTCTCTCTCTGTGCGTCTCATGCATAAATAAAATCTTTAAAAAAAAAAAAAAACATAGGCACAAATTCTTTAATACTTCTCTCTTTAACTTGTGGGATCTACGTCCCCATTCCTTGAATCTGGTCTGGCTTGTGATTACTTCAAATAAATAGAGCCTGTGGGAGTGATAATATGTACTTGCAAAGTTAGGTCATGAAAGATATTGCAACTTCCTCTTTCTTCTCTGGAATACTTAGTCATGGAGCCTTGAGCTGCCAAGTAAGGAGTCTGACTACCCTGAGACCACCATGTTATGAAGAAGACTAAACCACACGGAAAGGACATAGGTAGACAAACCAGTCAACCATCCCAGCTGAGCCATGCCTTCATTTATCCAGTCCAATCCATTTATCTATTGCCATATATATGTAAGTGAGGAAGACTCTGGACAATTCCAAACCGCAGGCATCAGAGTCTCTCCAGGTAAGACCCCAAACGTTGTAGAGCAGAGAAAGATATGGTCTGTGCTCTGTCCATGTTACTGTGCTCTGTCCACATTACTGACCCACAGGATCCATAAAGTTGTTTTATGTCTTTAGATTTGGGGGTGATTGTTACCCAGCAATAGATAAGGGAAACAACCTTCTCCTAATATAATTACATACACAATCTTTTAATAAATTGTCAATAAGATGTTTCTTAATATGGGAAGAAATTTTTCAAGCATTTTGCACTTGCATCTAGTACCTTTGAAGTTATATAGTTCTTTATTCATTGTTTCAGTGATTCACTGATTGGAATGTGTTAACATTTGTTTCTAAGTTAGGCATTTTGATAATGATGAAAATATTAATCTTCCTCTTCCAGCTATTTGAATATAACCCCCACTTAGTAATAAAAGCTAGAGTATATAAAAGATTTTCAAGAATTTTCATCTAGTATTGACTTTAAACTTCTCAATATTCTGATCCACTAGGTACTATTAGTATCTTCTCATTTTAAAGTAAGTTGAAAACAGAGAAGATAAGTAACTTACCCAAGGTCATACACTGGTAAATGACAAAGCCAGGATTCAACCCAGGCAGTTTATAGCCAGAAACTCTGCTTTAAATAACTGAACTAAATTCCCTCTTTTTCTCTCTTTCTGCTCAACATTCAGAAAGGTTAAGCTGCTAGGAAATACATCTCAGAGCTAACTTTGGACACAATCCAGTAATCTCATAGCTCTGCCCCTTAAAAGCTAGATCATGTTGCTATGTTACTACTATTTCTTGGGGAAAAGACAAAAAAAAAAAATCCAGAGACCCAAAGTTACATAAATTAAAGGAGAACAAAGAAAATAATAAAAACAAAAAAGTAGAAATGGAACCCTTACGCATGGACCTAGGTGATTGATCTACAATTTCCAGAATGAAGGAATCTATGGATAAATCTATGTCAAAGCATTTATTTAAATAATTTTTACAAGAAGTTGTTGTGACCAAGTTCAAAAAGGGTGCTGCCTGTGTTCTCCTCTAGGATTTTGATGGAATCTTATCTCAAATTTAGATCTTTCATCCATTTTGAGTTTATCTTTGTGTGTGGTGTAAGAGAACGGTCAAGTTTCATTCTTCTGCATGTGGATGTGCAATTTTCCCAGCACTATTTATTGAAGAAACTGTCTTTTTTCCAGTGGATAGTCTTTCCTGCTTTGTCGAATATTAGTTGACCATAAGTTGAGGGTCTACTTCTGGATTCTCTACTCTGTTCTATTGATCTATGTGTCTGTTTTTGTGCCAGTACCACACTGTCTTGATGACCACAGCTTTGTAGTACAACCTGAAATCTGGTATTGTGATGCCCCCAGCTACGGTTTTCTTTTTTAATATTCCCCTGGCTATTCGTGGTCTTTTCTGATTCCACACAAATCTTAAGATGATTTGTTCCAACTCTCTGAAGAAAGTCCATGGTATATTTGAACTTGGCCACAGCAACTTCTTGCAAGATACATCCATGAAGGCAAGAGAAACAAAAGCAAAAATGAATTATTGGTACTTCATCAAGATCAAAAGCTTCTGCACAGCAAAAGAAACAGTCAACAAAACTAAACAACCATCTACAGAATGGGAGAAGATATTTGCAAATGACATATCAGATAAAGGGCTAGTATCCAAGATCTATAAAGAACTTATAAACTCAACAGCAAAGAAACAAACAATCCAATCATGAAATGGGCAAAAGACATGAAGAGAAATCTCACAGAGGAAGACATAGACATGGCCAACAAGCACATGAGAAAATGCTCTGCATCACTTGCCATCAGGGAAATACAAATCAAAACCACAATGAGATACCACCTCACACCAGTGAGAATGGGGAAAATTAACAAGACAGGAAACAACAAATGTTGGAGAGGATGCGGAGAAAGGGGAACCCTCTTGCACTATTGGTGGGAATGTGAACTGGAAAACTGTGTGGAGGTTCCTCAAGAGTTAAAAATAGAACTGCCCTACGACCCAGCAGTTGCACTGCTGGAGATTTACCCCAAAGATACAGATGCAATGAAACGCCGGGACACCTGCATCCCGATGTTTATAGCAGCAATGTCTACAATAGCCAAACTGTGGAAGGAGCCTCGGTGCGCAGCGAAAGATGAGTGGATAAAGAAGCTGTGGTCTATGTATACAATGGAATATTACTCAGCCATTAGAAACGACAAATACCCACCATTTGCTTTGATGTGGATGGAACTGGAGGGTATTATGCTGAGTGAAATAAGTCAATCGGAAAAGGACAAACATTATATGGTCTTATTCATTTGGGAAATATAAAAATTAGTGAAAGGGAATAAAGGGAAAGAAGAGAAAATGAGCAAAAATATCAGTGAGGGTGACAAAACATGAGAGACACCTAACTCTGGGAAAAGAACAACGGGAAGTAGAAAGGGAGGTGGGCGGGGGGTTGGGATGACTGGGTGATGGGCACTGGTGGGATGAGCACTGGGTGTTATTCTAAATGCTGGCAAATTGAACTCCAATTTTAAAAAATCAAATAAATAAATAAATAAATAAATAAATAAATAAATAAATAAATAAATACTTTTTCTTAAAGGAAGAGGCAAGGAAAGGAGGAGGGAAGGAGAAAAGGGAGAAAGGAAAAGAGGAAAAAAAGAAAGAAAGGAAGGATGAAAGGAAGCAGCTTAGTAATATTGGAATAGTTGAGATCTAAGGCCAGTGTGTATGAGGAAGAAAAGGTAAAAAAAATAAACAGCTGAAAATAGGAAACCAATTATAAACCCAGTTTGGGGGCTTAAAAAGGACTTCAGAGAAGGGCTACAAATAAGAGGTATCTACCACTAAATCAATTCATATCATGAACAAATTTCCATTTAGCTCATTTCAGTGGGGAGAAATGCTCTGCAGTGGCAGGCAGAAAAGGAAACGTGTGTGTGCATCTGGAAATTTTACAGGACAAAGTTGAGAGGCTGGTTATTTAATAATCTGTGACCCAATTATATCTAAATCTATTTCACATTCTGTGTGCAGTGAAGGAACTAGCATGGCAAATAAGATGGAAGGGGATAGAATGTGTTAACATTTAAGAAAATATGATTTCAACATGAATAATATTGATTTATTTAGGAAGGCGGAAGCTAATCCTTTAAAGCAACATGAAAAGCAAGTCAAACAATTTTAAGAAAGCTAATATGAGGCAAAATGTAGAATTTTAAAGAAAATATATAAAGTCCTTAAGGAAGCTATATTTTTAAAAATAATGCAAGTCATTGTACATAAATGTCATTTTTTCATTATTAATGTGTCTAAGAAAATACCACTTTTAAGCATTCACTAGTAATAACAAAAGGAATAGACTTCTAGAAATCTTCTTTCAGAAATGTTATTGGATTAAAATGAAAGACTCTGTAATATAAGCAGAAATAACTCCAAATACTGAACCATTTGCTAAATATTTCTTGAGTATTCATTATGCACCAGACACATTAGTAAAGCAATGGGGATCTAATAAATACCTGACTTAAATCTTCCTTGAATATGTCTCAAAAAATGTAATAGAGAAGAAAACCTCTAACGCATCAATCCTTGGGTTTAATATATAAAACGTGTGGGTCAGTGTTCCAATCCCCCTCTTATATCTAATACTAAATGTTTTTCTGCCATAGGAGAAACATTCATTCATGGTCCACAATCAATACCATTTTATCCATGTGAATTTCCAAAGGTTGGGGAGAATGTCAATCCAATAGCATAAAAGGGTACTTGTCTCAGAGAAAAAAATCTTGTGAATAGAGCCCTAGAATGAAACCATAGGTCAGCTACCCACTGTATGACTGTGCTAGCAACTAGCTTTATGGCTATATAATCTTTAAATCCTCAATAAAATAAATAACATTTATAAAATTGCATTTTCATTTCACAGGTGAAGAAGAAGGCCCACAAATGTTTAGTGATTAAACCAGACCTAATAATCTGGGCCTGTGCACTTTCTACTGGCTATTTCAGGCTGCCTCTATGTTTTTATCTGCTGTCAGTGCTTTATATGAGTAGGAGCTTTTTCATTTGTAACAAAAGTCCAACCCAAACTTGATAAAAAAAAAAAGAGAGAGAGATTTATTGGCTAAAGTAAACCAAAAATTCCAAGGGCACCTGGGATTCAGGCATGGCTGAATCCAGGGACTCCATTTATGTCATCCACTTGGTTATTACTCTCTTCATCTCTTGATTTTTCTTATCTCTATGGTGCTATTCTCAGGCAGTTTCTCCCTTCACAGATGCACATAGGACTTCCAGTTGCTCTATCAAAATTCCTGGGATTGTATCTTACTGGATCAGTTTGGGTTATGTGGTAATTTTTAGTATCTAGAAAGCAGTTAGCCGTACCCAAACTACATAGAATGAGGGCGGAGAAAGGATGGTTCCACCCAAGGAAGTTCAGAGTGCTGACATCAAAATGGAAAATGGATGCTGAACAGGCAAAGAAAATCTGATGCCTATGTTACTCTTCAATAGCTCCATCTCTATATGTCTGTCATTTGTATCAAGGTTTCATTGGCTTTCATTAGGTGCCTTCTCTCTTGGGTTACATCTTTCCTTTGATCTACAGGATTCACTTTGGAAAAGTTCCATTAATGACAAGTCCGCACGACTATATATACAGCTGAGCAACTGTTTCAAGTATAATTTCTCTGAATTACACAGAAGTATACTTAAGGATAAGTTTTTATAGCTTTCATGCTCTCCAAACAGATAGGGAAGTAGAACTTTGTCTTAGACCTAGCCAAGATATTCAGATCTGAAAGTGACATGAGCAGGGTCAGGACTGGGAAAGTAAAGAAAAGGATTATTTTGTGTTGATGACCCTTCTATCCACTATCTGCTCCTCTGGAAAGAAGTAACAATTATCACTTTGAAAGGGCCATGATGACTTCCCAGCCTGGACTACTTTCTGTAAGCATCCCCATACTCAGGTAGAGAGAGCTATGTTGAAGTCCATTTAGCATCCTGTACACTTACCAGAGAACATGCAGCTCACATGGTCCAAAAGTAAAGACACTTCAATAAGCAGTGGCAGATTCAGCAATAGATCTGTTCTGGCTCCCAATTATGTGCTACTTCCATGGTCTGTTTATCTGAGCCAACCCCGATGACTATAAACACTTGTTCTTCACTGTCATTACTGCTCAACTATTTGCATTTGCCTTCTCAAGTTATTTTTGACATTTGGAGTTCAGCCATTTATCTATACAAAAATAAACTATTTTATAGGACATGAAACTAGCCCAGTGAAATGAGACTAGAAATGAGAATTCTGGATAACAACTCTCCACTTTCAGCTTTATTCTTTGGCTCACTTTAAAAGAACGTTGGAGAGTCTTAAGTTGCCAATTACATACATCCATATTATGGATTTAGAATCAGTTAAGAGACAGAGTGGTCAACTAGATACCAAATATCAGCTGGTAGTGCCAGATTTGAGATTATACCTGGATCTACCTATATATGGTTTTCCTAATATCTTCCCTACAGAACAAACCCATGTGCCCTTTTTAACACTGAGTTTCATTGCAGGAACAAGCATAACACATACAGGTTGAGAAGAAAACCATGAATGTACAAAGCACCGACCAAGGGAATGAAGAACAGCAGACCACAGGAGAAGAGCGGCACTCATCACCTGGACCTCACCCATAAGAATATAGACAGTGGATATCCAATTCTTGTCACCTCGGTGAAAAAGGCAAACCACTCCTTGAGAAATAAGAGACACAGAAGGGAGACTGGAAAGGGGATCTGGCTTTATATGGCTGACAAACACACATACAGCCATAAAATATTGTTTCTTCCTAAGCAGTGAAATGGAAATTTCCTCAGAAAAAAGATGAAGTTGGAAAAAATGACTTGTCTCCTAAAAGAAAGAAGAAAGAAAGAAAGAAAAGAAAGAAAGAAAGAAAGAAAGAAAGAAAGAAAGAAAGAAAGAAAGAAAGAAAGATGTCTGCCATTTATTAATCATCAAATGTGTCAAGTACTTGAATTCTATTATTCATGAAGTTTCATGTTATTTTTTTCCCTGTTAGAGATGAGGAAATGAAATTTCAGTACATTTAAGTAATTTGCCCCAAACCCTTTCTTTTTTCCACTGTATCAAATTTCCTCTCAGGTTTTTATCACTGCTCTTTTGCTGCCTGCCCAGCATCTAAATCCCCTTCCTACATTGAGAGAGTCCTGCCATTATGCAAGACTTGGCAGTAATAAGGGCCACCCCCCTCCCAATATGGAGTTGAAAAGGGTAGACAATTGCTCTCACTGAACTCACTTAACCTAAAACTGGCCAATTAAATGTTTGTACCTGGGACCCTCAGGCACTGACTCTAGATAAAGTGATAAAATTAAATTTTTAAAAGCAAGGGGCAGTTTGGAATTCATCAAGTGGTAATGGCAGCATCCTGTGCCTGGATGCCTAATAGCTAACCTAACAGCCAGCAGCAACACCTAATATCTAGTAACTACTACCAGCTGTTCCTGTGATATGTGGACCACCTTAGTTATGGCTTGGGGCCACAGAATCACTTGACCCCTGTGTATGATGTACTGGATTATAGTTCACCAAATACTTACTCCACCCACCTCCTGCCTTCCACTGTAGGCCCATTATACCTCCCCACCCCACTGATGGTGGGCTTGGCCACATGACATGCTTTGATCAAAAAAATGTTAGCTGACATAATGCACAGAGGCTTACATACACTTGGTCATTTGGCTTGACCGTTATACCTCAGGGATTTTCCACAAAAAGAACATGCCTCAGGAAGCCTCTTTCCTTTCCATGAGCCTGAGGAAGAATATACATGCAGCAGGTCAGAACCCAACTCAAAGCTTGGAGGTTAGCTTAGCCAACCTGCACCTCAAAACAGAGATATCCAGTTGTATTAGTTTTCTGTGGCTACGCTAGCTATTTACCACAACATTAGTGGCTTAAAACAACAACAACAACAACAACAAAACTGTAAGCCTATAGTTTGGGAGGCCCAAAATGAGCTTCAGTGGGCAAAATCAAGGTGTCAACAGTAGCATGCTTCATCCAGAAGCCCTAGGAAAGAATGTATTTCCTTGACATTTCCAGATTCTGGAGCTGCATTCCTTGGCTCAGCGCCCCCTCCTTCATTTTCATAGCAAATCTGAATCTCTCTCTTGCTACTGCACATCACCTTCTGCCTTCTGTATAAAATTCTCTCAGCCTTCCACTTATAAGGACATTTATGATTGTATTTAGGGCCCACTAAGATAATCCAGAATAGCTTCTCTACCTCAAGATCCTTAACTGTGTCACATCTGCAAAGTGTCTTTCACCACATAAGGTAACATTCACAGGTTACAGGGAGTAGGACCCGGATATCTTAAAGGGGCCATTACTCAGCCTTCCACACCAGCCAAGCCTATCCAGGATTCACCAAACCACAGTCAAACTACAGACCCATGAGAAACCCCTTGATTTTCTGAGGCACTAGCCAATTGCTACTGAGCTTAAATAAATTAAAATCTGGTTTCTCTCACTTGCAATTCAAACGATCTACTTGGTATATACTAACTATAACAACTTTGAGAAACTCAGTGTAATATCAAATGATAATACTTAGAACATAAAAAAGCTGGATGTAATTTTGTTAGTACTTGTACCATAATGATCTGTTTGGAGGAAATTGACCAAATAGATATGCTAGTAGAGGGAAGAAATTTTGATGACTTAAAGTACTTTAAGTGGATAGCACTTCTTTTTTAACCAAAGGAAACTAAATCAAAACCCTAACCTTCAGCTGAGTAATTAAGATAGGTGTTTTAACACAGAGAGCAGTTGTTAAAATGATTACAATAGTGAATCCTGTCCCAAACATGCAGTGACAAGAACTCTGACAAGACTACTGAATCAAATTGGCATTTTTTTTAAACTTCATTTTAACTCCTAGTCATTTCTATCCAGAAGAGATTCCACAGGTCAGAGAAATGGCAATGAATTAATGTCATAAAAAAGGTATAGAGACAGCAGGAAATTGCAGAGCATTAGTTAAGCCCTATGATTCTATGCCCTCATTTTACATCTTAAACAAAGTAAAAGAGAGCAGGAGATGGAAGGTAACTTAAAAATGTGCTGCTCTGTAAAGGCCAGCCAACAGAGCTTCAGGACATTTATTTGAAGTTAGGACATTAGTGCCAGGGTGAATAAAGGGAATGTAATAGGTTTACATTTTTACAAAGGGGCCTGACAGATCTATATCAAAGGAAGAATGTCCAAGAGACAGAGTGATAGGATAATAGGAAGTAGAATTAAAACTTGGCTTCCAGGGAGACAAAAAGCAATGATAACTTGGAGTGCTTCCAAGCTAACTTGGGAATAATGTGTGGGGGTGAGGAGCATGCTAGAACAAAGGAGGCTCCAATATTGAGTGTATATAAGCAAAGGAAACTCCTCCAGTAGGAGATGTATGTCTGCCTTCTTGAAAACAAACAAAGATCTGCAACATTTCACTAAAAGAATCATAGCTCTTCCTTCTGGAACCAATTATTTAGAATAGAAAGGTCTTCTAGAGGACTTGTGATAAATGAACCAAACTGATGTCAATGAGTAGCTTCCTCCAAAAACAGATATTCTGGAAAAAAATATGATAAAAAAATTATGCATAACTGAGTTTGAAATGTAGAAGTGCTTAAAAACAAAAGAGTTCACAGAGCAAGATGTATGAGTTAATCTCATAGCCTTCTAGCAGAGCTGTGCTCCTAGAAGTGGGTCTGGCCCAAGGCTAGGACATGATAAGGGTACCACGAGGCAGGGAAGATGGAACCAGGCCTCCTACATTAGGCCACAAGCCCCAAAGCACATCTGTATGGGGAAAAAAAAGCTATTAAAAAATCATCTTTTAAATGACCACCACTTAACCATCTAGCCAGGTAAGCCAAAACCCTTCATTGCCTTTGTAAACTTACTGACTAATGCCCCTGTCTTGGCTAAGTAATTCCCTGGTATATGCATATACTTCTTCCATTGGTTGCTGTGTCTACCAAGAGTCAATAGTATTGGTTCCTAAACCTGTCACTGCCTGGGTAACTGGTAACTTTAATGCCAGAATTTAATTAAATATTAAAATGACTGATGTGATTGTGTAAAGAGAGGGATTTATCGTTTCTATAGAAACAGCTTGAATTCTTTGGAAAGACTGCATAAAGGTGAGTTGCTAAAAATTGGCTATAAGTTACAAAACAGTAAAAGTGCTGGGGTGTCTTAAAAATTTAGAAAAACTCTGCAGACTGCTGAACAAATGTCTTTAAGTTTCACTCCTTCACAAGCCCTTTAAAGAGAGTAGAATCAAAAATTCTGGGTGTCAGAAAATTCCAATACCTGGCAAATGAAGGTATATGTGACAATAGTTTAAGGTAAAATAAATATTGGATGTTTGTATCTTTTTTAAAAAAATAGTTTATTTATTTATTCATGAGAGACACAGAGAGAGGCAGAGACACAGGCAGAAGGAGAAGCAGGCTCCCTGCAGGGAGCCCGATGTGGGACTCGATCTCAGGACCCCGGGATCATGCCCTGAGCCGAAGGCAGGCACTCAACCACTGAGCCACCCAGGCATCCCTGTTTGTATCTTTTTAATTCTCTAACACATGATGAAAATTCTTATTTTAAAAGTAATTTTTTTTAAGTACCCATGGCTGAATCCATTTTTAAATAGAAGTCAGAAATCTGTATTGCACTAAATACATTACTGACCTGGAAAGGTCATGCAAATATTCTGGGAAATTTTTAAAATCCACAT
The DNA here is from genome assembly GCF_003254725.2 of Canis lupus dingo. Classification (NCBI taxonomy): domain Eukaryota; kingdom Metazoa; phylum Chordata; class Mammalia; order Carnivora; family Canidae; genus Canis; species Canis lupus. The sequence goes on along the minus strand of NC_064255.1, from coordinate 49,845,749 downwards.
AATGAGGAGAGTACACAAGATATTTTCTATGTGTGCTTCCAATTGGTATACTCTGCAGTGTTACCATTCTCCTTTAAGAACTGGTCTATTTGAAAACCTATTGAGATCAAGGTTAAATTTAAGTGAAGAACCCACTCTTTCTGGCAAAGTAACTTCCCTCTGGTTGTCAGTCCACACAGCATTGCAAATAACAAAGAGGTCACCGGGGAATAAAAGATACTCAAGTAAATGAAAGGATGAAGGTCCACACACTAATCCAGAAAATGCAGAGTTAAGATTGAAAACCTAGCTAGTCCCCAGCATTAAGTAAAGCTTTTTGTCTTTTTTTCCCCCTGCTACAACAGTGCCAATTAGGAATAGAGTGTCAGCTGAGAGAGGTGTTTAATGGAAATTGCTGACAGATTCTTAACTCGAACACTCAGAAGAGAGTACCTTTAATAAGATGTCTGGAAGCAAAGGAATTTTTTAAGAAATGGGAGAAAAGGAAATTACTACGCAAAATGAGATGAGCAGGAGGTGGGGATGCAAAACCTGATAAGAGAGTCCTGAAGCTGACAGGAAAGAGAATCAAATCACACCCTAAACAGGTCTCTTCTCTAATCACATTCCATCCCCATCTGACTCATTTCTGTTATGATAATTCCTAGAACCCCAGAAGCCAGTGACCTAACTACAAGTCTACCCCTGGTCCCTACCCTAGGGCTTTGCCCTCCCTGCATACAGGGTAAAAGTACATGTGACAAAGTCATTTTAAAATAAAGTCATATTTAATGTAGTGTCTTCTAAAGTCTCTTTGGTATGAGTCAGGTCACATTAAGAAGGCAACTCAAGTGGAATACCAACCAAAAGAAACTTAGAATGCTATTATGCAATCTCATCACCCAGAAACATAGCGAGGCTCCCTGATCCTGCTTTGGGGACCTGTCCTTTACTTTTTATTATGGAAATTTTTAAGCCAAAATAAAGGGAATAAAAAATGAGCCCACATGTAACTATCATCCTGCTTCAGTAATATAGCCAATCTTGTTTTATCTACATATCTCCCCAGTTTCCCCTTTCCTCCACTATTTTAAAGCAAATCTACACAGCAAATTATTTCATCCATAGATATTTTAGTATGTACCTCTAAAAGACTCCTGTATTTCTTAACATAATCACAATATCACTGTCATAACTCAAAAATGACAATAATTCCTTAATCATAAAATATTCAGCATTCAAACTTCTTTGGGGTATTTTTTTTAAAGATTTTATTTATTTGAGACAGAGAGAGAGAGAGAGGCAGAGACACAGGCAGTGGGAGAAGCAGGTTCCCTGCAGGGAGCCTGATGTGGGACTCGATCCCAGGACTCCAGGATCACACCCTGGGCTGAAGGCGGTGCTAAACCGCTAAGCCACCGGGGCTGCCCTGGAGTATTTTTTAAAACAGTGAAGGTCAGGTAATAGAACACAAGCTGAGAATACTACCAAGTGATGCTAAAGAAGATGAACAGGAACAGTAAAATAAAACCTCTAACCTTGAGACTCATACACAATTACATCATAAACACTCCTAAACCAACAGCCCACCATCAACAGCAAGGCACATGTCTCCTTCTATACATGCCCCCTCAACCTCTCAACTCAAGTTTATCCTGCCATGGCTTATCTTCTCCTTTGAGGCCATTGCATATGGTACTTACTTCTTAACCAATTTTGACCTGTATAAAAAACTGAGGGGAAGATTCATGTTAATTCCCACAGCACTACAACAAGAGTTATATTTTATCACCCAAAGAGGCCAGTATTAAGCAAGTCTACCCACAGAGCACTAGCAAAAGGGCCCATTGCACAAGCAACAGTGAATCTGTCAAGAAATAAAGACGGAAGAATGACTCTTGGAAGAATGATGCTTGGTGAAGAATAATGATGAAAGAAAAGGGGCTCTTGAATTAAACTATCTGGGTTCTAAGCCCAGGTCTAAGCTAACATTCTGAGTAACCCTTAGACAAACTGCTCCTTTTATGTGTACCTTGGTTTCTTCAAATGTTAAGGGAGGTCAAGAACAGGATTTATCTCATAACCTGATTGTGAGAATTAAAAGGGATAAATGATAAGCTTTAACAGTACCAAGCACACTGCGATGGTTGATCACTCTTCAGAGTATCTGATATACAGAAAGTTCTCAATAAATATTAACATTTACCAATGGTAGTAACAATTGAGGTAGAAGTAGTGTTTTAGTTCCCAATCAATGGAGATAATAATAACTTTCCAAACAATTCCAAAATAGAATTTACTCTCTATTTAAGTAGTGATTTCTCCAAATCTGGAAGTTTTCAAACACACTGAAAGAGAACCAATCCAAGTGTCCAATTTAAGTGTCCAATTTAGTAGACTTGAACCATCTAAAGGTTCTCCAACCTAACTGATCATCAGACTTTCCTGAGGAGTTTCCTTAGAAGGCAAATGTCTGGGCCTCCTGAATAAATAAATACATTTCATTTGGAATATGGGGATCTATATTCTTGTCAAAGTTCCTTGGTTCATTCTAATCAGCAGATTGTGATTATTTCCAAAATTGCTTCTAATCATCAAGTTTTATGATCCCCAAAATTTCCAAGATTCTCATTTCAAAGCTATATATACATATGTATATACAAATATATTCATTCATAATTCAGTATATTATATCATGTATATATATATTCACATTCATCCCAGGGAGGACCAAACATCTAATTCTTAAAACTTCCCAAAACTTTACCTGAGAATACTGTGGATGTTTTGTAGGTTTTGAGAATTTTTTTTCATTTTTTTAATTGGGTAAAGTGAAAAATCACACCATCTGCTTCTGAGTCTCTGGTGGATTTATCCAGAGCAATTCAATCATATCAGAAAAAATGAGTAACTGACTGCCTGATTCCTCTGACAAGTGACACAACTCTGTCCTGTTCTCAAGCCTGTAGCAAGAGAGTGGCTGTGACATTGGAGACAGTAGTGAATGTTTCAGCAGCTGTCTTGCCATCGGGGAAATGGAAAGATGTAAGTGATTTATACCAGGTCACACAGCAAGCCAGGGGGCAGTGCCAGAAATAGGCTCTGCATCTCCCGCTTGGCAGTCCATAGTCCATGTAATACACCCTGAGGATATGGAAGCGAGGCCCCTCATCTGAGCAAAGAAGCAGATAGAGGGACTTCCATTTAGAGGTTCATAAATGCTACTCTGAAAGGAGGAAGAAAATTCCCCTTTCATGCTCAATCAAGTTTAAACCAAGGTAAGGGAATGTGGAAATGTTATTTATTTTTGTAGAATGAAAGACTGCTGTATTTACTCACTTCCTGTCAGTACCACAGAGGGGCTTGTCTTACCAATCATTCTTCATTCCCAGTTTCAAACAGTGCTGTTTGGAAGGCAGATTGGGGCAGAAAGATAAGAGGTGATTCCTATAGTTGGCCTAGAAAAAACAAAGTTTTCATTTTCTTTATAAAGCCACATAGTATTTGAGTTGATTAGATTTCTGAGTGTGTGACTCAATGCAGTAACTTCAAAGATATAAGTACTAAATGTCACTGGAGGACCTGAAAAAAAGATAGATTTCTTTTCCCTAAAATCTTAACCTATTCCTAAGAAATAATTCAATCTGTTTTACTGAAACTGTTTGTGTGTAGTTACATATTTCTTTTTAAAATATTTTCATCTTTTTCGCATCTATCTTTCTGACACGCAGTTAACTGATTCCTCAGGGGTAAGAACCAAGCCTACCATTACACACATACACACTCACACACACATACACAGCTTCACAGAACCCACAATAGTATTCTACATTCAAGGTATTCCATTAATATTTTGGAACTGTTCAATTAAAGAAGTAAATGAGCACATTAAATTATGTTTAAATTATTAAAAGAAATTATGGATTTCTTTATAGCAATAAATAGGTATTATGGACTGAGGACATGAGTAGAGGAGGGAAACTTCCGTTTATTTACTTTTTATACCTCAAAATATGGATGAAAATAATAGAATTACTGATGGGCTTTTTTTATGTTTTTCTATATTCTCAACATGTATATATAGTGGACATGTTTGCTTTGTAATATACAAAAAAGAAATAAATGTTAAAAAGCAGGCAAGGATGCATCATAGTTAAATGTGCAAAAAATAATACTTTATTTTCTGTAACTCAACTAACATTCTGACTCTAAGGCCCCTTTCCACTGGACAGGTAGAAATTTTAACCACTGGTGCCAGAAGAATGGCAGGAGGGTGGGCAGGGAAGGTGACACCAGTTCACACAGATTGGACCTATGCTTATTCCTTATAGCACAGAAGTGATCTCCCTCCACTAAGTCAGAGTTGAACTGTGAAGATGGAGTTGAGACTCCAGTTGGAAAAGACAAAGCAGGGAATTGTGTGTGGTAGGGACAAGGAAAAGACACCACTAAGAGAGTCTCAGACTTCTATCTAAAGCATAGTCTATTAAAACAATCCCTTTACAGATAACCATACACAAATAAAGTCCTGAAGATATTAGAAAGGATCTACCCAATCTTTTCTCTAAGTCACATTTCCCTTAATATGGGGATCTCATAAGAAAAAAAACTAAGAATTCCAGCTTTCTATGGATTCCTTCCATTTCCCTCAACTCCCCAAGATCCACTTTTGTCTTGTTCTCTTCTCAGACATATTTTGCAATGTCCTTGAAACCATGAATGCCAATCAAGGCTTTGTCCTTGTCAGGTAGGAAAAGAACTGTACAGTTCACCAAAGGAGAAAGCTTAGATCTTTTACATTTTTCAGAGATGAACAAGACAAATCTTTATCTTGCTAATATTGACAACCTCTTTTAGCCTAAGTTGCATATATATGTTATACAAAGTCACTGTCTCTTTACTATGGTTAACAAAGAAGAAGGGGGAGAAAAATCCCATCCTGCCACATACAGACAGAAAGGAAATGTAAGATAAAAAAGTTAGTTGCCTATTTTGTATCCAGTGTTTTATGAAACAGGATTGATTAACATATTAGGATGTTCTCAAGGAGCTCACAGTCTAGTGGACAAGACAGATACAAATATCTACCTAAAAATAATGAGTGCTCTCTAAAAAGAATTTTTAAATCACAGCGGGATCACAGATTGGATGCAATTATTTCTGCCTGAAGGTTTCTGAAAAGACCGCAGAGAGAAATGCCATTTCAACCAAATCTTCAAGCATGATTTGGAGATGAGGAAGTGAAGAGAGTGGGATGGCAAACTATATATGCAAACCACAAAAGGATAAAAACACATGATATATTTATAGACTCTCAAATATAACAGTGAGTCTAGAATTCAGGGGAAATCGAGGAGAGAGGTGACAGCATGGAAACACAGGCTGTGACCACATTTAATATAAATGACCTCTGTACAAGCCTTGTACAATTCTGAAGTCTCATAAAATAGCTGCTCATAAAAGACTTGCCTTATCTACCACTGGGACATCTAAAGCTAAGACATGAACTGGAATTATCTTCCAAAGTCACAGAACAAAGAAATAATTATGTATACGTGCATAAATTACTGACCTAGCTCCTGGTCTATTGAAGAACACACTCTCTCATTCCATATTTTTCCCATAAAAGCCGATGGGCTTTTTGGGCCTTCACTAAACAGAAGAATGTCTTCCCTACCTCATTCTCCAAATCCTCTCAAGCCAACTATCCCTCCTCCAATGGATACATTTAAATTCAACATCCATATCCTTATTAGAGAAGGTAGAAATGAGGTCTTTCATTTCTATTTTTCTCCTCAATTTGTGAGTGAGGAGATTGGAAGAAACTGCTCCTCCAATAGCTATTGATGCCTCCTCTCCCTTTATATTCAGTTTCTAACAATTACAGTCAAAACCCAATAGCTAGAGAGCAAGGACTAGCATGCCAAGCATCCAGTTGTATGAATGTTTATGCCAGTTCAATATCTGATATTCTCCTTTTCTGAAATAATAGAATGTCTGTGAAAAAAATCAATAATCTTTTGTGAAGGGAAAAAACTAAACACATTAGAGGGTTAGGTACTAATTGGAGAGAGCAAATTGATGTTGATACAAGGTTTCAAAAAACAAGGTGTTCCTTTTATAAGATCCAACTATTGCTGGTTTTTCATGTGCAGGTGTTTGTATGCTATAAGCACAGATGCTTTAAATATATGGTTAAAGGAAAAAATTTTTCCTTCCTTTGTAAAATTAGAATTTTTTCATGAATTTATTACTTTATTTTTATGTCTTTATCTCTAGTTAAACCTCTCTTAGAGAAACTAGAGAGTGAACTGGGAGAACATGGAGTAGGCAACAACATGTTGCTTTGGTAACACAAACTTCTTGATACTTCCACAACTGACTTAACCTTGGACCAATGACATTTTCAGGTGATTACTATTGTTACGTAGAATTATCTTACCTAGGTTTGGGAGCATTCTTGTTTTCCTTAAAAATAAACTATCCACATAATAATAGAAATTATTTTTGTCAAGAAAACCAAGTAGCTTTTAGGAAAAGGTAAAAAGAATATTACATATTATTAAAAACCCAGAAAATATTTTATGGGCTGTTGACTCAAGGTAGTAAATAGCTGCTAACCATCTCTTATTTTTTAAAAAAGATTTTATTTATTTATTCTTGAGAGACACAGAGAGAGGAAGATACACAGGCAGAGGGAGAAGCAGGTTCCCTGCAGGGAGCCTGATGCGGGACTCAATCCCAGACCCCAGGATCACACCCTGTGCCAAAGACAGACGCTCAGCCACTGAGCCACCCAGACGTCCCTAACCATCTCTTATTATCAGCAGAGTTGGAAAACAATTTTTTGAGAGTAGCATCAAAAATCTTAAAAATAAGAAAGCCTTACCCACCATAAAAATTCTTGAACCCAGAAGTGGCCTCCCTAATGTAACTAGTTCCGCTAAGAACATTTCCATTTTATCTATGAATATGCCTCAAATGGGTAAACAAAATCCTGAATATAAGGGTTTCTAAGTTTATCTTTTTTCTTGCTAATTCATTTTTGTATGAAATACCTCTTTGTCTAAATTCAAAATAACAATTGTGGCAATAGAAGAAACTGGACAGCTCGAAATCCATTTCTCTGATATAGTACAGGTACAACAAATTGTCTAGCCAACTCTAGAGAGTAGCTGACAACTGCCATCAAATCTAAAATAGACCCAATGCTGCTACCCTTACAGGATAAAGCAATAATTTGGAAAGCATAGGAGCGATGTAAAATAAAATCTTTAAAATACAGAAAACAGTGGATTTAATAACAAGTGATCCCTGTACAACTAGGCAGTTCTGAAGTCTCATAAAATAGTCCATCATAAAAGGCTTGCCTGATCCTAAAGTAGAGACATCTAGAGATAAGAAGTGGCCTGGAATTATGATATCAGGAACTGGCTACTACCCAGGCTGCCTGACAGTCTGAACCTTGTATAATCAAGTAATCACAACACTTTTCAGCTTCTGGGAACCACCATAGAATCACAGTCCAAGCTCTGAATTTGCAAGTGAAGAAACAAGAGTACCAGAAAGTCCAGGAGGCTTGTCCAAAACCACAAAGAAAAAAAACCTACAAAGAGCTAAAATCTCCTATTCATTCAACTCCCTTTAATAGGATACAGCAAATACAGTAACAAAGAATACAGAATTACTACCTGTGTTCTTCATTCATTCAATAATCATTTACTGATTACCAAATATAATGCTAAAAGTTTATATCCACCATGGAAAATAGAACAAATAATTAATAGCAGTATCCAATTTCTCTCTTTTAAAATAAAACACTGATAGTTTTCACTACAAAAATAATATATGCCATTGATTAAAATTTTGAAAAATACAGAAAATTGAAAAAGGGAAGAGATCTCCTATCATGACCCACAGAAAAGCACTTTCAATACTTGGGATAATTCTTGCCAATCTTTTAAGTTTTCATTCTTTCTTCATTTTTTCCCCTTCCAAACAGCTTTTTTTTTTTAAGATTTTTTTTTTTTTTTCATGAGAGATACAGAAAGAGAGAGGCAGAGACACAGGCAGAGGGATAAGCAGACTCCCTACGGAGAGCCTGATGTGGGACTCAATCCCAAGACCATGGGATCACGACCTGAGCCAAGGGCAGACGCTCAACAACTGAGCCACTCAGGCATCCCAATCATTCTTATATATATAGTTATTTTTATATATATAGTTACGTATCCTGCATTGTTCCATTTCTCCTGTTATTAATGACCCTTTATAATCACAACTGAAAAATATTCCAAGGGGTGGACATAATCATCTTTCCAGTGTTATTTCTACTTTTGTGAGGATATGTATTTATAAATTGTGAGAATTTTTTCAAAAAGCAAATTTTCATATTTTGGAATATTCTTTGGGAGAGCAATTTCTGATTAACTTACATCTCAGTTTGTTCCAAAAGAATTTAAGGCTGTTCCCTAAAATTCCTATAATTGTGATGCAGGTCAAAATGTGTGACCTTTCTGGAAACTTATCACCCAGTAGTTTTTTGACAGGACACTTTTACTAACACTAAGGAAATGAGAATTGCACAGTTCCTTTGACACTTTGATACTATTGGTCTGCCCACTGCTTTCTCATGTTCAACCTTCCCAACCACTGATTAGACTCGCGTGGTCAGTTTATCCTGCCTGTGAAGTTATCTGCCATTACTGTAGTAGAGACTGCCCTACCTTTTAGAGTTGCTCAAGAAATACTGGACACCCACTTAAATTTTAATTTCAGATAAACAATAATTAGGACATACTTACACTAAAAAAGTATTTGTCATTTATCTGAAATTAAAACTTAACTAGGCATCCTGTGTTTTTACTTTCCAAATATGGCAATCTTATTAACTCTGCCTCTTGCTAATTGCTTGTTAGACTTAGGTAATTTTTATACATCTCCCAATCTCTTCTGGAAAATGAAGAGGACTAGATTATACAAGGACCTATGGACCATGGTGGATAACTAGATTTTTACTCCAAGAACAGTGGTATAAAATGGGCTACAGGGGCATATATAAGCAGAGGAGTTATATATTTCACAAATCAGAATAATCCTTCTGTGCATGGTGGAAGAAAGATTGGAAGGAAAACAAGACTGAAGACAGACCAATTTTTGAGACTGTTGGAATAATGAGTCTAAAGATGACAATAACAGTACGTAGATTATTCTTCCTTACTTACTTAATAAAAAGGATGAGATTAAGCCCCGAGGAGGGCTCCCTGCTCAACAGGGAGGGGGGCTGTTTCTCCCTCTTCCTCTGCCCCTTTCCCCCATTTGTGCTCTCTTGCTTTCTGTCAAATAAATAAATAAATAAAATCTTTAAAATAAAAAAAAAAAGAAGAAGGAGAAGAAGATGATTAAGATTGGGTGCCTGAAATGAGGTGGGGCAGAAAAGAATATCAAGAACATCTTGGACTGGGGATCCCTGGGTGGCTCAGCGGTTTGGCGCCTGCCTTTGGCCCGGGTGTGGTCCTGGAGTCCAGGGATCGAGTCCCGTGTGGGGCTCCCGGCGTGGAGCCTGCTTCCCTCTGCCTGTGTCTCTGCCTCTCTCTCTCTCTCTATGTCTATCATGAATAAATAGATAAAATCTTTTTTCAAAAATCTTGGACAATTTATAGTCTTGCCTCTGCATATCATTAGTATCTAATCTGAAATGGTGGTTGAAGCAAAGGGGGAACTTTATGCCTAAAAATTCAAGAGGACTTATGTCCACACAAAAACCTACACACAAATGTTTATAGCTGCTTTATTCATAACTGCAAAAACCTGGAAAACAACAAAGCTACCCTTCAGTAAATGAATGGCTAAATAAACTGTGATACATCCAAACAATGGAATATTATTCAGTGCTAAAAGGAAGTGAGCTATCAAGCCACCAAAAGACATGGAGAAAAAGACTTAAATATATATCACTAAGTGAAAGAAGCCAATGTGAAAAAATCGTACTGTATGATTCCAACTACATGGCATTCTAGAAAAGGCCTCTATGGCCTGACTCCCTATGGTGAGAGTAAAAAGATCACTGGTTACCAAAGGGTAGGGATAAGGGAAGGATGAATGGGGGAGCACAAAGGATTTTTAGGGCAGTGAAACTACTCTGTACAATACTATAACGTGGGTACAAGTCATTATAAATTTTCAAAACCTCTAAAATGCATAACATACAAAGGTTCACACAAAGTGAACCCTAATGTAAACTATGGATTTGTGGTGATAATGATGTCAACGTAGGTTCATCCATTACAACAAATGTACCGCTCTGGGCATGTATGAGAGATGAAAATGGAGGAGGCTGAAGGAAGATATAGGGAGAAGAGGTATATGGGAACTCTCTGTACTTTAAAACAAACACAAAGCACAAAACAACAACAAAAATAAAACTTCCAGGAGTAGGACAGGCTTTAGGGGTACCTGGATACAGAGTTTCAACCAATATCTAAGGACTAGATTTGTCTCTTTCTCCATTATCTGGTTCTATGCCTCTCTATCCTCTCAGACTCCACTTTTATCATGTTGGCTGAAGCAGCCCCAGATCCTCCATCCTCAATCTCCAAGACCAGTGAAAGTGAAGATTTACTTCTAGGCCAGTGCTCCCAGAAATAACTCAGAGCATCTAATAAGCATGAGGAGACTACATCAGGTCTGGAACACATGTTGGGAATGGAGTCAGTTCTACTGGGATCTCACAGACTGAGATAAGGAGGAATGAGCCCCAAACAAAATCTGAGTCCTATTATCAAAAAACAATGAATAGATGCTGGGGAAGCAAAAATAATAAAGGTTCACTACAGCCTGTTCATCTTCAACTTTGGAAATCCAAAGTGGAGCTGAAGAGAAAAGTTCATCCAGAACACTGTAAGAGAAGAGAACCCAAATATGTAGTCAGTCTACATCATGTATGACAGGGGATGGTTATAGTCAAAATCTTTAACAACCAGTATGGTACAGAGACTGACAACTCAGTATGGATGCCAACTGTTATGTCGATCAGTGGGAACTGGTGCATATCAGCCCTGCCTGGGGAAGCTGTGCAATTTGTCAGGCTGTGGTTGATGGATTTGATACTTAGGAGTTTCCAAACCAAATAAAATGAAATACTTAAAAGGCTTGAAGAAGAAAAAAGAAAGCAAAAAGGGAAGGACAGCGATCATCTTACATAGCTAATCATTTTTCAATAATTCAAACTCAAGATTAGTATTTTTCACATTTATTCCCATCATCCATGGATAAGCAGTTCAACTCCCTTGTCCTTTCCTTCATTTTCTTTTCAAATGTAGAAGTCTTATAGGTCAGAAACATTTAGTTAAATAAGAAATCTAACATTAGAGTTGACAAGGGATGATGTACTTTACACAATTTCAGCTTCCCAAGCAAATATTCATGGAGAGCACAGAGCACATTTTCTGTAATTGATCAAATGATCCCCTAAGTTGATTTCTCTGCATACCACCCCTGCTGAATGCATGAAATAATGTCAAAATTGGACTGTCTTAAATATAGTCCTATTTCAAAAGCATCCCAAACACAGATGCTTTGTGATAAAAGCAAATTTTAATTTTGTAAAGTAAATTGGAATTCTGTGTTCAGGTTACCTAATTTACAAAGCATCATAATAAGGGATCAGAAAACAATGACCCTATTAATTGAGGATTTACCAAAAATGCCTAGCACTGTGCTGATAAAGAGAGGGGATACCTAGATAAATAAATAAATAGATAGATAAATAAATAAATAAACAAACAAACAAACAAACAAGCAAGTAAGTAAGTTAAGTTTCTTGTTGTTAAGGCACTCACAATTTTATTACGGACTCAACTGCTTTACACAAATGGAACATTTAAAGAAGAAAACAGAAACATATAAGAGCGATACAGGTGCTAAGTGGTACAATACATCCTGTAAGGGCCAGAGAGACCCAGGAGGAAAAAGATTTCTGTCCATGAAATGCTTCAGCAACCTCGATGAGAGCATGTGATGAACACAGAGCCAGTATCAACTCACAGAGGCAGTGGAATCCAAATCACCCCCTGGGACTGTAGGCTCTAATCTCAGGCCTGTCACCACCTCCCTTTTCCACCTTTAGCAAATTACCTTGCTCTTACTGCCTTCCCTGCAAAATGGGAGTTGCAATTGAGCCCTATTCTTCAGGGCTGGTAAAGAATAAATAATAAAGAAATGGTAGACTCAGTAAATGATAAAGGCCTAATAAATCTTGACTAGTTAGTGTCCAGCTCCAAATGGAATGCTACATGGAGCATATGGCATCTCAGTTTGTAGATGGTTATGCATTACCCATTTGGTTGAATTTGTCAGAGGGGTGAAAGGGTCCACTTACACAGTCTGTTATCAATTACTATGAAGGATATTTGTGATACTGAAATGCAAATAATTTCTCGAATTAAGTGCAGACATCTGCCCCCATTGTAATATAAGAGCATAATTGTCATCAGCAAAACCATGTTTTTCTTACATTAAAATGGAAGAATAAAGTGCCACAATTAAATATTTCGACCAACACAGTGATTAAAGGGATATTTATGCTACAGAGGTGGTTTCTAAATTAATTTTGCATGCTTTCACCTTATCATGTAACTCACATCAGGAGAGGGTAGGTGTTTTTTATACAAAAATTTACTGGTTTTTTTTTTACTTCTTTTTAAAGAAAATATGGTTTTTTGGAAGCTATATTCCTAATTGCTTTGATGTTAAGCCTTTCCTTAACCTTTGCTGTTGTTGTTATCAAATATGTATAAAAGAATGTTTAAAATGTGCACAAGATTGTTGGCTATTCATAATTTCTCTTGGGTGAAGTGCTTAAGGGTTTTTTTTACCTATTTTTCTATTGAGTTGTCTTTCTCTTACTGATTTTATCAGGGTTCCGTATATATTCTAGACAGTTATCCTATGACAGTTATATGTATTGAAATATATTTTCCTCTCACTCTTTATCATATTCTTAAAACCAAAAAGGCCCCTGAGTTCCAATGTTTCCTTCCACCATCACCATGATGCCATGAGGCAGACAGACAGGATCTAAGATGGGCAGCCCGCCTTCCAGGAAAAAGAACAGGGTCTTCTCAGGATCATTCTCATGTACATCCCTGCACTATGAGGGAAACTGAGAAAGCCTTAAAGATAAGGAGCCCCCCCAATGAGCAGACTGAGTATTTTGGAGACACAAACACCAAGAATTTAGGGATATACAAAACTATGCACCCCAGACAAGGCCTTCAGGAACCAGAGAGATAAGTGTTGGACAGGACCACTGCCAGGGCCTGTTTCATAGGTGTGTAGCCACTCTAGGTCCAACACTCAGAAGATCCCCCAGTTTGGTTTTAGTTTTCCGTTGTTGCCATCTTGAAATCTTTACCAATTTTTGAACAATGAGCCCCCATTTTTATATTGCCCTGGGCACCACATATTCTATAGTCAGCCTGTTTATGGTGGCTCTTAGCTAAGGGCTGCATATCCCAAGATAATAGGAAATGAACATAAGGAAGCCCCAAGAGAGCTCTGAGAGAGTTAGGACACTTCCATGTACAACAGATTAGACATAAATATATATTTTAAAGACCTTATGATATCTGGGAGGAGTAACTCATTAGCAAAATGTGAAAAACAGCTCCCATTCTTACCAAAAATATATATATTCTACAGCTAGTCCTGTTTTATCATTGATGGTATTTACTGATAACCGTGAAAAAGTAGGTTTGCTAAATTTTGTATTGACCCAAGACGTCCTCATATTCCAGGAAAATGCTTTTCATTATCAATAACTTATTGGATGTGGAACAAAAAGAGGCAACAATGCATGGTGATATAGAATATGGACTCCATAGAAAACTGCCTGAGCTCTTATCCTCTTACTGTGACTTACTAAAGTTAAAGGACCTTGGGTGAATCACATAATCTTTCTGTGCCTATGTTTTTTCTTCTGTAGAATGAAGCACACCTGACCATCCGATCTTGTCTCCAAGCCTTGGGCTTTCTGGCCCCTCAGGAGAATGTCCCTGTACCCTCTGACTGGCTCACATCTTACTGATTCTGCTGCCCAATCCTCCTTTTCCCCTTTATCCATGTAACCCACCCAATTTTTTGTAACTTTAATAAATTGTAACACTACTTCATATGAGGAAACTATTAATAGGGGTTAATTGTATACTATACACTAGTACATAGACTATATACAAGAGGTCTGTCCTTGAGCCAGACCACAGAGGGTTGAATTTTGGTGCCATTAATTACTAACCATTCATGCACACAATCTGTACCTCAGTTTCCTCCACTGCAAAATGGGGAGAATAACAATACCTCTTTTACATGGTGGTTGTGAGGACAAATGAGTGGTATGGTAATTGATACTCAGCTATTTGTTATTATTTTATATTCTCTGTGTAATAAAAAAGAAAACAAGATGTATTAAAAATTGGCTTTCCTGGACTACTTTAAAAGCCTCTTCACTAAAAAAAGAAAAAAGAAAAAAAAGCCTCTTAACTGATCTTTCAGCCAGCACTTTTGGTCCATTCCAACTCATCCTTCTCATAGCCATCAGTGGATTGTAAGTAAAATGTAAATTTGATTAGGGGATTTAAAAATCCTCTCAATGAAACTTTTCAAGAGCTGCCATCACTTAGGAGAAGTGGTGAGCTCCTTAGCAGTACACAAAATGCCTTCCATGACCTGGCCTCATTTATCTCTATGGTTAGTCTCTCTCAACTTCCAGCCTGAATCTTGACCTATGGCATCAAACCACCTATAGATCTTAAAGTACACCAAGAAATATGTCACTGATTTACCTTTATCTACCCTTTTCCTCTGCTGGAATTCTTCTTGCCCTGTAACTGGATTAATTCCAACTCCACCATCATACCTCAGTTCAGGGATTGCCTGCTACAGAAAGCCTTTTCTTAATCCCACATCTGGCTGGGGCTTCCTTGCAGTCCCCTAACCTCTTGTGTGTCTCTTTATTGTAGTTTATGTAATTATTAAGTGTTCAAACTTTAAAGATAGACTGCCTAGTTTTGAAACTTAGCTCAGCCACTTATTTGTAGTATGACACTAGGCAAATTTCTTAAACTCTTATGCTTCAGTTTCTTTATCCAATAAAAGTACCTACCTTATGGGGCTATTGTAAGGAATAAATTAAGGGCCACCATATTAAGGGCTTAATATAGTGCATGAAGGAAAGTATATACTCTGTAACTATTAATATCATATTATATTTAATTTTCTCTTTATGTGTCTGGTGCCCTGGACATGAGCTCCCGATACTACAATTGTTTCCTATTCATTTTTTTTTAATTCTCAATACTTAGCAAAGTGTCTGGCATTGTGTTCATCAGTTCTCCCCTACTTCTTCAATATACAATTAAGAGATTTCCCATACCTCTCTTGCATCTGCTCACGCAGCCTGGAACATGTATTCATGTGACCAAGTTCCATCCAAGAGAGTGTAAATACATGTAATATACAGCAGTAACAAATCTGGCCATAGTACATCCCAAGCAATCTTTCAAAGGTTCTCTATCCATGTGGCTGGAAGCAAAGAATTGTTATATCACTGAATATGCGGGGACATAAGATGGAAGAGATCAAATCCCTGAGTCACCCTTATAAGGTGAGCAATCTCAGCAGGCATATTCAGACTAGACTTTAGGTGACCAAGAAACAAACCACTATGCTAGGCTACTGAGATTCTTATTACAATAATCAGTATTACTCATCCTAATATGGTAGATGTTCAATTAAGTTTTATTGAAATGAATGACTGAATAAATGAATCACTCAAAAATTAACTAAAAAATATTAAATAAAGATGATGGAACCCATGAGCAGAAGAGGTAAAACTAACAATTGAACAAGATGGACTTAATATTTAAAGAAGCCTACGCAGAAGACAAAGGATA
Source organism: Canis lupus dingo (assembly GCF_003254725.2). Taxonomy (NCBI): domain Eukaryota; kingdom Metazoa; phylum Chordata; class Mammalia; order Carnivora; family Canidae; genus Canis; species Canis lupus. Next base: position 49,829,820 of record NC_064255.1, on the reverse strand, counting down.
AGGAAATGCAAACTGTAAAGCATCCCTACTACTTCTGGCCCTGCCCCAGTTGGAAAGAGAATTGACTTTTCCTGCTATTGTTTTCTCTCTGCCGTTCTTTTACCAAACTGTGGATATTATTCTGAAGGAAGGTCTGTGGTCTCTTCACAATGATCAAAGCTACAAGAACAATGTTGGAACTAGACTAATAAGAAAGTTAGGTCTGAAAAGAAGAAAGAAGACAATGAAAACAAGCTTTTACTTCTTCACCATTTTATCTTGAATTGTTTCAATGCGTGATGGCTATAGAATCAGTTTAGTGATAATTCAGCTCATCTTAACAAAAAACAGAATTTTGTCATGTGACAAGCATTGTACGAAATGCTGGGAACAAAGAGGTAAATGTGGCAAATTCCTAGCATTCAAAGAGTTAATAAGGCAACAGGAAAAAACAGAAATGTACCTTAAAATGAAATTTAATATGGATGTAATATTAATATGGCCAGCTGTTTGCTGGGAAGTACAGAAAGGGGCAGGGATATCAGAAAAACATAGAAAGGAGGGGACATTTGAACTGAGACGTGAAGAATTTTTGATGGCTATTAGACCAGATGAGGAAAGGATATCCTAGACAGAATAGTAAAAACAAAGTAAGAAAGAAAAGAAATGACAAGCTCTTTTCAAGAAATATCAACAATCTAATATATCTAGAATTTGGGATGCATAAAGAAAAATGAACAGAGAAACCTAAAAAGTTAAGCCTCAGCCAGTTTGTAGAAAGCCTTGAATTCATGTCAAAAATTCAGATTTTATTCTGAAGGTGATGGAGATCCATTATGGGTTTTCAAGTAGCAAAATCACTCAGGCATCAACTAAACATGATGATGGATTTAAAAGGTACCAGATAAAACCTTACGCCTAAAAGAGCTAGAAAAAGAATAGCACATAAAGCCTAAAACCAGCAGAAGAAGGGAAATAATTAAGATTACAGCAGAAATAAATGATACAGAAATTTTTTAAAAGTAGAATTGATCAATGAAACCAAAGTTGGTTCTATGAAAGAATTAATAAAATTGATAAACCCTTAGCCAGACTTATCAAAAAGAAACAAGACCCAAGTAAATAAAATTATGAATTAAAAAGGAGAGATCACAAACAACAATGCAAAAATACAAACAATACAAAATACGGAATATTATGAGCAATTATATACCAACAAATTGGGCAATCTGCAAGTAATGGATAAATTCCTAGAAACATATAAACTACCAAAACTGAAACAGGAAGAAACAGAATACTTGAACAGACCCATAGCCAGCAAATAAACTGAATCAGTAATCAAAAATATCCCAACAAACAGGAGTCCATGGCTTCCCAAGAGAATTCTTTCAAACATTTAAAGAAGAGTTAATACCTATTATGCTGAAGCTGTTCCACAAAATAGAAATGGAAGGAAAACTTCCAAACTCATTCTACAAGGTCTTAATTCTAAAACCCTGGACCTCACTAAAAATAATTACAGACCAATATACCTGATGAACATGAATGAAAAATTTCTCAACAAGATACTAACTGGGGATCCCTGGGTTGCTCAGTGGCTTAGTGCCTGCCTTCAGCCCAGGGCCTGATCCTGGAGACCTGGGATCGAGTCCCACATCGGGCTCCCTGTATAGAGCGTGCTTCTGCCTCTGCCTGTGTCTCTGCCTCTTTCTCTCTCTCTGTGTGTCTCTCATGAATAAATAAATAAAATCTTTTAAAAAAATACTAATTGAATCCAATAGTACATTAAAAGGATAATTCACTATGATTGCTGAATTGCAGGGGTGGTTCAATATTTACAAATCAATGTGATATACCACATTAATAAAAGATAGCAGCACCTGGGTGGCTCTAGTCGATTAAGTGTCGACTAGACACTTAAGTGTCTAGACACTTAGTCTAGACACTAGTCGATTAAGTGTCTAGCTCTTGGTTTCAGTTCAGGTCATGATCTCAGGATCTTGAGATCAAGCCCCATGTCAGGTTCCATTCCCAGCATGGAGTTTACCTAGGATTCTTTCCCCATCCTTCTCCCTTCCCCTTCACTTCTCTCCATGCTGGTGTGCATGCACTCCCTCAATCAATCAATCAATCAAATAAAATTAATTAATTAATTAATTTAATTAAGAATGATATGATCCTCTCAACTGAGACATTAAAAGCATTTAATGGCAAAACATAGCATCCTTTCTTGATAAAAACCCTCAAGAAAATAGGGATTGAGGGAACATACCTCAACATCATAAAGACCATATATGAAAGACCCACAGTGAGTATCATCCTCAATGGGGAAGGCTGAGAGCTTTTCTCCCAAGATCAGGAACATGATGGGGAGGTCCACTCTCACCACTATTGTTCAATATTGTACTGGAAGTCCTAGCCTCAGCAATCAGACAACAACAAAAAAATAAAAATAAAAATAAAAGGTATCCAAATTGGCAAGGAACTTTCACTATTTGCAGACAACATGACATTCTATGTAGAAAACCCAAAAGAGTCCACCCAAAAATTGCTAGAATTCATTCAGGAATTCGGCAAAGTTGCAGGATATAAAATCAATGAACAGAAATCCGTTGCATTTCTATACACAAATAATGAAGCAGCAGAAAGAGAAATCAAGAAATCAATCCCTTTTACAAATGTACCTAAAACCTTAAGATACCTAGGAATAAACGTAGCCAAAGAGGTAAAAGATCTGTATGCCGAAAACTATAGAACACTTATGAAAGAAACTGGAGAAGACACAAAGAAATGGAAACACATTCTATGCTCCTGGATTAGAAAAACAAATAAGGTTAAAACACCGCGATGCTTGGGTGGCTCAGCGGTTAGGCATCTGCCTTTGGCCCAGGGCGTGGACGTGGAGTCGCGGGATCGAGTCCCAAGTCGGGCTCCCTGCGTGGACCCTGCTTCTCTCTCCGCTGGTGTCTCTGCCCCTCTCTCTCTGTGTCTCTCATGAATAAATAAATAAAACCTAAAAAAAAAAAAAAAAAACCACCTACACTACCCAAACAATATACACATTTAATCCCGATCAAAATAACACCTGCATCTTTCACAGAGCTAGAACAATCTTTTTTTTTTAATTTTTTTTTATTGGAGTTCAATTTGCCAACATATAGCACAACACCCAGTGCTCATCCTGCCAAGTGCCGCCCTCAGTGTCCATCACCCAGTCATCTCAATCCCTGCCCACCTCTCTTTCACTATCCCTTGTTTGTTTCCCAGAGTTAGGTGTCTCTCATGTTTTGTCGCCCTCACTGATATTTTCACTCATTTTCTCTCCTTTCCCCTTTATTCCCTTTCACTAACTTTTATATTCCCCAAATGAATGAGACCATATAAATTAGAACAAACAATCTTAAAGTTTGTATGAGACCAAAAAAATTCCAAATAGCCAAATTAATGTTGAAAAAATAAAAGTAAAGTAGGAGGCATTACAATTCCAGACTTCAAGCTGTATTACAAAGCTGTGATCATCAAAACAATATGGTACCAGACAAAAATAGACACATAGATCAATAGAACAGAACATAGTACCCAGAGATGGACCAACAACTATATGGTCAGTTAATCTTTAACAAAGCAAGAAAGAATATCCAATGGGAAAAGGGCAGTCTTCAACAAATGATGTTGGGAAAACCGGGCAGCAACATGCAAAGAATGAAACTGGACCACTTTTTTAATCTAATCAGCCAACATAAAGTACATACTTAGTTTCAGATGTAGTGTTCAATGATTTATCAGTTCTGTATAACACTCAGGGCTCATCACATCACGTGCCCTCCTTAAGGCTTATCACCAAATCTGTTATACCATACACAAAAATAAATTCAAAATGGATAAAAAGACCTAACTATAAGACAGAAGACCATGAAAATCCTAGAGGAGAAAACAGGCAGCAACCTCTTTTACCTCAGCCATAGCAATTTCATATTAGACACATTGCCAGTGGCAAGGGGGAAAAAAGCGAAAATGAAGTATTGGAACTTCATCAAGATAAATGCTTCTGCACAGCAAAGAAAACAATCAAAAAAAACTAAAAGTGACCAATAAAATGGGAAAAGATATTTGCAAATGACATATAGGTTAAAGGGCTAGTATCTGGAATCTATAAAGAACTCATCAAAATCAACACCCAAAAAACAAGAAAATATAGTCAAGAAATGGGCAGAAGAAATGAATAGACATTTCTTCATAGAAAACATACATACAAATGGGTAACAGACAAATGAAAAGAGGCTCAACATCACTCATCATCAGGGAAATACAAATCAAAACCACAATGAGACACCACCTTATGCCTATCAGAATGGCTAAAATTAACAACTCAGGAAACAATAGATATTGGTGATGATATGGAGAAAGGGGAACCCATTTGCACTGTGGTAGGAATCCAAACTGGTGTAGCCACTCTGAAAAACAGGATGGATGTTCCTCAAAAAGTTAAAAATATAACTACCCTACAACCCAGAAATTACACTATTAGGTATTTATCAAAAGGATAAAAAAGTGCTTATTCAAAAGAGCACATGCACCCCAATGTGCAGCACTATTCACAATAGCCAAAATATGGAAAGAGCCCAATGTCCATTAACTAACAAATGGATAAAGATGTGGGATGGGTGTGTGTATGTGTATGTGTGTGTGTAATGGAACATCACTCAGCCATCAAAAAGAATGAAATCTTGCCATTTGCAACAATGTGGATGAAACTAGAGTGTATTATGCTAAAGCAAAAGCAGTCAGTCATAGAAAGACAAATACCATATGATTTCACCCATATGTGCAATTTAAGAAACAAAACAGAAGGGAAGGAATGGAAGGAAAAATAAAATAAAATGAAATGAAAATAGGGAGGCAAACCATAAGAGACACTGAACTCTAGGAAACAAACTGAGAGCTTCTTTCTTAGAATGGGAGCAGAGGCAGGTGGGCATGGGCTAAATGGGTGATGGGTATTAAAGAAGGCACTTTGTTAGGATGAGCACTAGGTGCTGCACATAAGTGATGAATCACTAAATTCTACTCCTGAAACCAATACTTTACTATATGTTAAGTAACTTGAATTTTAATTTTAAAAAATAATAATAAAATAAAAAATAAAATAAAATAATAAAATAAAATAAATAAAATAAAATAAAATAAAATAAAATAAAATAAAAAACGGTGCTAGATGAGAGGCAGGAAGCTGGGTTAATGGGCTATTGCCTAGATTAGGAAAGTGGTAATGAGAATGAGGAGGAGGGAAGAAATACAAAAAATATTTTGTCAGTAGAATTTGAGGTTTTTGGTATCCAAGTAGATATGGGAGGGATGATTTCTAAGTTTAAACAACTGGGTGGATTCTAACACAATACTGTTGTTTTGTTTTTGTTTTTGTTTTTACTACTCTGCTACCATATTATCATGTAACCTTTAAACACCAGTCAAAGGACCCACATATCAGTTTTCCCTTCTTTCCCTGGTGGGAAGATAATCATACCTGTGGTCTGCCCTTTTCTATAGAAAGGTGAATGGATACCACATTTCTACAAAGTCTGGCTGTAACTATTTTCTTCCAAGTTTTATGACCAAGGGGTTAAAAAAAAAATCAAAGAAATTCAACAACAAAATCTTGTTTTTTAAAGCTATGGGATTCATTTGAACCAACTGTTGCCATGGTTTCAAGAGTCTGAAATCAACATTTCAAGGTAACCTGAGGATCTAGATATTGCTGCAGCATTCAGGTATCAAGGAACAATCAAAGTGCCATACCCCATTAGTGACCAAACTCCGTTAAGGCTGTGCAAATGCCTCAAATTGGTATTCAGCTTAATCACTGATGCTGTATTACTAATTATAGCATGACACTATGCTAAAGTGGGACTTTTTAAAAGGCTGGCAAATGGCATTATTTTAATAAGTCATTAGGAAATTGCTTTTTGAGGACGCAATGAAAGTACAAGTTTCTCAATTAGAGGAATTATGTGGAAATGATGAGATATTTGGGCATGCATGATCTGCAGCTAGCAATCCATTTGAAGCCGACCAAGCCATTGGGAGGGCTGGCTAATGAAAAGAGGATGATCTGATTCATTGTATGAGAAAAATGATAATGGAGGTTCTAAACAGAGGGCGTTGAAAGATTGTTCGTCTCCCAACTACACTCACCAAAGTCTTTTTGGCCCTTCACCTTGTGTTTCGAGCTAATATAAAAATGTCAAGATGAAGTTAATCTTTGAGAGAACTAGCAAACTCTCTCTAGAGATGCTGATACACAAGAAAAATAAACGATTTTGGGCATATGGATAGCACAGTTAAGTGTCAGACTCTTGGTTTCAGCTCAGGTCATCATCTCCAGATCATGATATCCAGCCTGGAGTGAGGCTCTGTGCTCAGCAGGAAATCTGCTTGAGATTCTTTCCCTCTGCCCCTCCCTTTACATGCTCAGTCCCTGTAAAATAAATAAATGCATCTTAAAAGAAAAAGAAATGATTTTTAGTTAGTTGGACAACCTAAAAGTACAAAAGTTCTGTTTGGAGCTTATTTGTAAGAGGGGGAAGAACTGTTTGAGATATGAAATGAGATGAGACAAGATTAACAAGTTTGAGACTAAAAGATCCTGCAGTTCTTTACATGACCAGATAGGATATTTTTGTTCTGAAACTCTCATCCCCAAAAATACTTAAGTTCTCATTCACAGAAATACCTAAAAGCTTTACGTGGACTCTACATGCACATGTGTAAGGCATACATGTATGTATGTGTGTGTGTGTGTACATGAGAGAGACTGAGGGAGAGAAATGGGGAAGGAGACAGGAGTTAAATGAAAGAATATGTTTTCTTCTTTATTTTCAGTTCAACAATGACTATTCATGTTACATCTGATTACTAGTTACACCATTTGGGAAGGCTCAGTAATGTTTTCTTTAATAATTTTGAAACTTCCTATGAGAAACTGACTTTTGCAAGGCTCCAATTATCAACTGTTCTTAGAAATCGATTTCTAGGGGCACCTGGGTGGCTCAGTGGTTGAGCATCTGCCTGTGCCCAGGGCGTGATCCCGGGGTCCTGGGAGGGAGTCCCGCATCAGGCTCTCCACAGGGAGATTCTCACTCTGCTTATGTCTCTACCTCTGTGTGTGTGTCTCATGAATAAACAAATTTAAAAAAAGAAATAGATTTCTATATTTAATAGGCCAACACATTCCTCCTCTGGTATTACATTTTCATCTGGAAATTGGTAGACTTGCTTGAGTTCCTCAAGGTGCAATGAGCCCATTGTTTGCAGTGACTATTGCTGTCAGCAAATGTGAACATCCTTACTCAATTCTAATATCCAAACACTTCTTTGAAATCACTTTTCAAGATCTCTACTTTTGGCTTTGTAAAAGAACTTGGATTTAACAAATATGCTCCCAGGTTTGTCATCTGTGAGCAAGATTAACTGAAGTCAAGCAGAAACAATAGTCATTAACAAACTGGGGTCTGATGAACAACTCTTAATACAGAGGGACACACGCACATACATATACACACACATATAGAATAATTCTGAAGATGACCTAGGAGAAAAATGTCTGCTGACAGCATAAATGGTACAGGGCCTGCAGGACCTAAACTTTTACTGTCTGAAACTTTAGGACAAATTTTACATTATCTACTTGAGTTACCAAAGACACAGAGCTCAACTCTATTCTATAGGGAATTAAACTATGAAATAAGATTCTTAAAAATAAAAAGACATTAATGCTGCTTAGCCATCTTATTAGATATTTGACATAATTTATCGCCTGAAGACATTGTGCCTTTGGTCTTAGAGCAAAATTCATGGAATGACTTGGTTGTTCTCAGCATGAAGGAGAACAGACACATTTTTCAAAAGAAGCAATTGACTTGTTAAAGGTTTGACATATCACAAACATTTTGATTTTGCGATCAGACTGGATGGTGATTTACTTATCCCCTGACTTTACTGTCAGGTAATTTATAAGTTTACTGCTCAAACAAGAACTGTGGAAAATCTTAGGAGGAATTGATAGGGCAAAGAGGGAAACACATAGCTACAATAAAGCCATAGTAGTGACTAAAGTGACAAGAAAAACAAATGGAAATCATTTGATTTGTACTGCACCTGTGAGAGAAGAAATTATGGTTCCTTTTTGCATCTGAATCTCACAGGTCTATTTTGAGAGTTGAGAGATCTGTGTAAAGTACCTTGTTCACTCTTTTAAAACAGCCTTTACTTTAAGAGAACTCAACTGTGAAATTTATAGAAATTATTTCTGAAGCTAAGAAAAAAGTTCAAATCCATTTGCTTTTGATGATTTCACTAAACTCTTCTGTCGCTCCCTCCATCCCCCCACTTCTTCTTGCATGCAGGCCCATCTCACATGTGCATGCTCTCATGAGCACTCTGTTTCTTAAAAAAAAAAAAAAAAAGTAAAGAAAAAAAGGAGGCTATTAGATTGAGGTGGATATAAATGTCTAATACCTTGGTAACCTATGTAAGGAAACCAAAACATAAGCTACAGCCAATACACTTGAATCCAGAACAACCAGTCACAAACAGCCAACTAAACTTTCCCTAATAAGGCATCTGCTTAAGATACAACCAGTCAGATAATTTCTTTGCTCCACTGCCACATCTTCTCTATAAAAAAAGAAACCTCTTCCCTGGTGGAACATTTCTAACTACTTTAGGCTTGGCACTGCCCAGTTCATAACTGAAAATTTTAATGTACTTGAGTTCATCTTTTAACATATCAGAACTTCAAATTGGTTACTCCAATTTTAGCCTACACATAACAGTGACAATTCATCTGATATTTAATTTGATACTTTCAATAAGAATGACACATCAAATTCATTCATTTAACAAGTACTTCTTAAATACTATATGCCAATCGCCATATTGAGGACCAGAAATCCAAATACGAATGAGACACACAATATGACTGCAGAGCTGAGTCTCATGAAAAAGACAAACATGAAAGTTAATAAATAAAGCACTTGAAAGGGCAGAGAGAGAAACACAAGAGTGTAGGAGTCCAAGGAAAGATATAACCAATGTCAATTACCATGATTTCATTCTTACACCTTTCTACAACCCATTTCCTAGCATGGTACATACAGATATTTGATAAATGTGTTTGGAAGAATAGATGGATAAGTGGACAGATGGGTAAGTGAATGGATGAATGGATGGAAAGAGTGAATGAGTGAACGAATAAATTAAAAATAAGATTTTTTAATTAAAATTAGAAATAAATAATTTAGGGGACATAATCTAAGTGAAGCTATCTATTAAATAATTTCACAGAATCATGGACTTTGTACCACTGGTCCCAGCTCATTCTTACACAAACAACAATTTCTATGATTTATTTTTTGATTCATGCCTGTCTTCCTCAGTACAGTATAAGACCAACAAGAAAACCAGCAAAAAGGGACCCCATCTGTTTTTGCTTCCCAGAGATAGCTCCAACACCTAAGATAGTGCTTGGCATGTAGAAGGGCTAAATAAATATTTGTTGGGTAAGTAAATAGAAACACAAATATCTCACTGAAGGAGGTACTATACAAGAAAGATATGTAAGAGTATGCAGAGCATATAAGAAAGAATTCTTTTTAAGAGTTCTGAAAATGTCACCTTTAAAAAGAAAAGTTTTTTACTGCTCTATACTATGAGTTCAGTTCAATCAGATTGGTCTTAGTGAGTCAAATAACCTCAGCTAAGTGAGGGTTAAAAAATGTCACTGTTGAAGTCTTAGGGAGCCAATAGGTAACACCTATTTCTTCTTTCTGCTAGTTTAGGACCAATGGATAAATAAAGGTGATACACTGATAACTTCGGTATCAGTATTGACAGGTCTGTTGAAAAATGAGCCTTTCAATCTACTACTCAAACAAGTCATGACTCCTTCCTGCTCCTCATCCCATCCACAATAAACCTTGAGAAAGCCCATCTAAAGGAAGGACTGGCTCTGCAGGATACATACACTTAAGTCAAGTATTTCTTTATTGTCTAGGGTCGTACAGAAAGTAAGAGAACATATGCCCAGAGTTTGGGGCCTTGAGAATCATGGACCAGCAGATGTTACTCAAGTAACCAAGGAACTCGCAAAAAATAAGGTAGGACAAGAGGCCAGAGGGTTACTCTAAATCCCTGCAACATGGAAACAATGAGGCCAAAGAAAAAGAGGACTCCTTCCATGACAGGCAAACCCTTAGTATGCGTCACTTTTCCAACCACTAGGTCACAGCACAGTATATGGCAAATGAATACAGGAGAGAGCAGAAAATTAAATATGTTAAGTTTGCCTTTCCAGGTGATATAATTCATGCAAATCACCACTCATTTCTGATAAGTATCTGATAGCTAATACACAATCTTTCTTTTGCAGGAGCCGTTGAATAATTTAAAATACAAAACCCACAGGCTCATACAATTTAAGAGGTTCTGATATCATAGTACTCAGGTAAAGATGACATGAGTTGGAACGTGTGTGTTCCTGGTCCCCTCCCAGTTTCATCCCCCTTTCAAAACCACAAAAACCTACATCACATGAAGCTGGCAGCAAATGATATGATTAGAGGAGCTCACATGGAGATAACTGAGGTGCTCCTGTCAACTGCTGAGCTCCCTACAGATGGCCAGCACCTGCTGCCAATCATGTAAATGCACCAACTTGGATATTCCAGCTGATAGAACTGCAGTCCAGATGATATCACATGGAACAGAAGAACAGCCCACTGAGACTAGGCATCCTACAAAGTTGTTACAGATAATAAAATGTTTGTTATTTTTCACCAGTAGATTTGGGGATGGTTTGTTGCACAGTGGTGATTGGAACACAGCCCATCTCTGGCCCCTGGGTTTCTGGAACACAATTCTCATTGTTCTTATCATCCACTAGGGAAAGCTTCACTTGCAACATCGTTTGTTTAAATGAGGCTTTAATTGAGAAATGTTTCCTTTTGTTCTATTTTCACAAAGGTAAAACTAAGAAATTCTAAAGCAAAACATAATTTCTATACTGAACTAACCATTTCACAAAGAGCCAATATATGAATATTAAGTTTCAGATGGAAGCTGTTTGGAATTACCCTCAATGTTTTAGTGAACAAAAACCTGCAAACACTAGTTGATGGTGAGACTGGAAAGCTGGCAGGAAATCAGGAATTTAAAAAGAAAATGTTTATCTTGTGGCCCTTGTCACAGCTTAAAACCCAATTTGGGCTAATGTCTGTAAATGGAGAGTAGCTATTAACAAATCAATTAATTAGGGCCTTTTGGCTTTTCTAGTCTCAACTCTAATTATTTGTCTGATCTGAGGTATTCTTAGATTATTAACTATCATTCCTGCCAACCAACAAAAGATAATGTTGAATTTCACAAGTATATGGGAATTAGAAAACATCATTTATCCTATATGCTCAATCTCCGGCAAAATTTTCAGGGCCTGAGACTTTTCTCCAACACAAAGTCTCTTTCTGAAGTTAACAAGTGACTAACTTTCATAAAAAATTTTCAAAGACAATACTTAATTTTTAAAAATTCCCTAGATCACAGGCATTTGTCTAGAATCAAGAGTCAAGGGTATTTCTTTATGTTCTATTTTCTTTTTCCAGCAGTTACCTTCTTGCATGGGGTCTGACAAAGAAATCCATACTTCTAAAAGGAAACTGAGGCAGAAGACAATCACTCTATTCAAAAGTAATGAGTATGTGGTGGCAATACTCACAGTCTAAGAAAATCTACTTCTGTAATCATTTCTCAAAAGCATACTTGTCTCTTATCAATACATAAGTCAGGATATTTTTCTTCATTCTACAGCTCATTCTCAACCTAATTCTCTATCTGATCATTATTATTCCTCTTTGTTATAAAAGAAAAGAATCCGGGTTCCAGTTTTAGCCTGAGAAAAATGGAAGATTTCCTCTCTCTAGCAAGCTGAAAAGTGGTTCTTATAACAAAATAATTACCTAATTAAAGTGCTCAACTGAATCAGTTACTACAGTCCAATTAAATCAAGCTGCCAACAGGAATATATTATACCTGATAAGGAGAGTTTAGTGGATAGATTGACATAAAACACAAAGATCATGCTCTCCGTTAAACTTAGAGAAGTTATTCCTTCCCTTAAAAGATGTTTTATCTTCCTGATGAAATATTGTTTTTTTAATACGCCAAGCAAGCTATATCTGGCAGTGAAAATGCTAAATACCTACATGCTAATTCAGGAGATCAAGGTTAGATATTTACTTTGTCAATGACCCTCTAGCTGCAGGTTCATGAAAATGAAAGGCATTAATGACTAGTTTATCATAAAACCACCTTGGTCTTTTTCTCTCATGGGGGTGGGGTGGTGGCAGTGGTCATTCACTATGAATGATCATATGCACAATGAAAAGAAGGACAAATTGGGAGGACAGAAATGACAGACCTTTCTGATAAAAGAAAGATATATATCCACTTCCTAATCAAAGAACCCCATTTCTTTTTTTGAGTTATATGGTTTTTTTTATTATGCTCATAGCATTCTCTCTATAGGTTGGAATCTTGGGCTTTTCTTCTCATTTCTACTTTCAATCTCATCTACTGTGCTTGCCGCTGCCACTGAGAGGAACATCCAGGACACTTATCATTTGTTCACTACTCTGCCAGAGTTGCTTGCTCCAGTGGAAAAAAAAAATAATGCCAGAAAGTGGGATAAAATAATATTGAACTGCACATGTCAAGCATGGTGTCTACAACTGCCCAGTTAGCAGAGAACGTACATTGGAGAAAACACACACACAAAACATCCCTGGAAATATCAGAAAGGGAGACAGAACGTAAAGACTGCTAACTCTGGGAAACGAACTAGGGGTGGTAGAAGGGGAGGAGGGCGGGGGGTGGGAGTGAATGGGTGACGGGCACTGGGGGTTATTCTGTATGTTAGTAAATTGAACACCAATAAAAAATAAATTAAAAAATAAAAAAATAAAATAAATAAAATAAATAAAAAAAAAAAACAAAACATCCCTGGAGAGGTTTCTGAAGTCAGTAAGGAAGAGACTGCAAAAAAGTCAATCCCCATATACTTACTGACCTTTCCAGCTCTAGTATATGTGTGACAATGTTACCTTTCTTCTGAAGGTGTCTGAGTAAATCTCATACAGATGAGTGAGATTCTCCAATCTGTGAAATATTACAAATACAATTCATACCTGTCTGGATCCAACTTGAAATTTAACACAGCTGTCCCTGAAAAATTTGAAAAGTTTACAGAAATTCAGAAAACATCTACTTTATCATATTTTTAACATTTTGAGGAACCTCCAAACTATTTTCCACAGTAGCTGCACCAGTTTGCATTCCCACCAACAGTGCAAAAGGGTTCCTTTCTTTCCACATCCTCATCAACACCTGTTGTTTCTTGTGCTGTTAATTTTAGCCATTCTGAAAAGGTGTGAGGTGATATTTCATTGTGGTTTTCATTTGTATTTCCCTGATAAGTGATGATAAGCATCTTTTAATTTGTCTGTTGGCCATTTATATACCTTCTTTGGAGAAATGTCTCTTCATGTCTTCTGCCCATTATTTAACTGGATTATTTGTTTGGGGGGTGTTTGGTTTCAAAAATTCTTTATAGATTTTGGATACTAACCTTTTATCAGATATATCACTTGCAAATATCTTCTCCCATTCCATAGGCTGCCTTTCAGATTTGTTGATTGTTTCCTTTGCTGTGCATAAGCTTTTTTTTATTTTGATGTAGCCCCATTACTTTTTTATTTATGTTTCCTTTGCCTAGGGGACCTATCTAGAAAAAAATTTCTATGGCCCAGATCATAGAAATTACTGCCTGTGCTCTCTTCTAGGATTTTTATGATCTCAGGTCTCATAGTTAGGTCCTTAATCCATTTTGAATTTATTTTTGTGCATGGTGTAATAAGAGGGTCCAGTTTCATTGTTTTGTATATTGCTGTCCAGTTTTCCCCAACACTGTTGAAGAGGCTATCTTTTTCCCATTGGATTCTTGCCTCATTTGTCAAAGATAATCAACCGTTAAATTGTGAGTTAATTTCTGAGTTTCCTAGTCTGTTCTATTGATCTATGTCTCTATTTTTGTGCCAGTATCATACTATTTTGATTACTACAGCTTCGTAATATAAGTTGAAGTCCAGAATTGTGATGCCACCAGCTTTGCTTTTCTTTTTCTTTTTTTTAATAAATTTATTTTTTATTGGTGTTCAATTTACCAACATACAGAATAACACCCAGTGCTCATCCCATCAAGTGCCCCCCTCAGCGCCCGTCACCCATTCACCCCCACCCCCCGCCCTCCTCCCCTTCCACCACCCCTAGTTCATTTCCCAGAGTTAGGAGTCTTTATGTTCTCTCTCCCTTTCTGATATTTCCCACACATTTCTTTTTCATGATTGCTTTGGCTATTCAGGGTCTTCTGTGGTTCCATACAAATTTTAGGATTGTTTGTTCTAGTTCTGGATAGATATTTTACTTTGTAAAATGCTTTTTCTCCATCTACTGAAATGATCATATGGTTCTTATCCTTTCTCTCATTGAGGTGATGTATTACGTTGATTGATTTGCAAATATCGAACCATTCCTGCATCCCAGGAATAAATCCCACCTGGTCATGGTGAATGATTTTTTTTAATGTATTGTTAGATTCAGTTTGCTATTACTTTGTTGAGGATTTTTGCTCCTATGTTCATTAGGAATGTAGTTCTCTTTTTTGCTGTGTCTTTATCTGCTTTGGTATCAGGGTAATGCTGGTCTCATATAATGATTTTGGAAGTTTTCCTTCCTTTTCTATTTTTTGGAATAGTTTGAGAAGAATAGGTATTAACTCTTCTTTAAATGTTTCAGACAATTCACATGTGAAGCCATCTGGTGCTGGACTTTTGTTTATTGGGATTTTTTTTTTTTTTTTTTACTTAATTTCTCTACTGGTTATCAGTCTGTTCAAATTTTCCATTTCTTCCTATCTCAGTTTTGGTACTTTATATGTTTCTAGAAATTTATTCATTTCTTCTAGGTTGTCCAATTTCTTGGCATATTGTTTTTCATAATATTGTCTTAAAATTGTATTTCTGTGGTGTTTATTATTTCTCTTCCCTCATTTGTGATTTTATTTATTTTACTTACTTTCTCTTTTTTCTTGGTAAGTCTGACTAGATGTTTATCAATTTTATTAATTTTTTCAAAGAGCCAGCTCCTGGTTCATTGGCCTATTCTATTCTTTAAGTTTCTATAATACTTATTTCTGCTCTAATTTTTATTATTTCCTTCCTTCTGCTGCTTTAGGCTTTGTTAATTGTTCTTTTTGTTCGTTGTTCTTTTTCATTAGGTGTAAGGTTAGGTTGTTCATTTGAGATTTTCCTTGTTTCCTGAGGTAGGCCTGTATTGCTATAAACTTCCCTTTTAGAACTACTTTTGCTGCATCCCAAAGGTTTTGGACCATTGTGTATTCATTTGTTTCCAAGTATTTTTTTATTTCTTTTTTTTTTCCCCTGGTTGACTCATTTGTTGTTAAGCATCACATTATTTAACTTCCATATATTTGTATTCTTTCCAGATTTTTTTCTTATGGTTGGCTTTTAGTTTCATAGCACTGTGATCAGAAAAGATACATGGTATGATTTCAATCTCTTTGTACTTGTTGAGGCCTGATTTGTGCCCTAATATGTGTGATCTGTTCTAGAGAATGTTCCATGTGCACTTGAAAAGAATATGTATTCTACTGTTTTAGGAAGAAATGTTAAGAACATGTTTGTTAAATCCATCTGCTCCAGTGTATAATTCAAAGCCATAGTTTCTTTGTTAGTTTTCTATTTAGAAGATCTGTCCATTGATGTGAGTGGGGTGTTAAAGTCCCCTACTATTGTTCCATTATTACTAATTGGTTCCTTTATGTTTGTTATTAACTGTTCTATGTATCTAAGTGCTGCAACATTGCATGAAAAAAATATTATTTTTTATTATACCTTCTTATTGGATTGTCCCTTTATTATTATATAGTGTACCTCTTTAACTCATTACAGTCTTTGTTTAAAATAGATTTTGTCTAAGTATTGCTACTCCACCTTTCTTTTGACATTCATTTGCATGATAAATGTTTTTCCCTCGCTTTCAATCTGCAGGTGTCTTTAGGTCTAATTTGAGTCTCTTGTAGGCAGATTATAGACAGGTCTTGTTTTTTTTGTTTTGGTTTGTTTTGTTTTGTTTTGTTTTGTTTTGTTTTGTTTTGAAGCCATTCTGTCACTCGACATCTGTAGATTGGAGCATTCAGTCCATTTACATTCAAAGTAATTATTGATAAATACATATTTATTGCCATTTTATTACCTATTTTGTCATTATTTCTGGAGATTTTCTCTGATCCTTTATTGTCTTTCTCCCTTTCACAGTTTGCTACTTTTTTTAGTGGTATATTTAGATTCTTTTTTCTTTATTTTTTGCATATTTATTAGTGGCTTTTGATTTGTGGTTACCATTTATATATAACATCTTTTGCATATAGCACTCTACTTTAAGTCAATGGTCATTTAAGTTCAAATCCATTCTTTACTACTCCCCTCCCTACATTTTAGGTGTGTGGTATCATATTTTACAACCTTTATCTTGTGAGTTCCCTGATTGATATTTTATAAAAATATTCATTTGTAATGCTTTTATATTTCCTACCTTAATACTGTCACTTTTGGTCTTTCCTTTCCACTTAAAGTCCCCTTTAATATTTCTTGCAGGGCTGGTTTAATAGTCATAAGCTCCTTTATATCTGGTTTGTCTGGGAAACTCTCTCTCTCCCTCTATTCTGAATGATAGCCTTGCTAGATATTCTTCACTGCCGATTTTTCCCATTCAGCACTTCGAATATATCATGCACCTCTCTTCTGGCTTGGAATGTTTCCACTGAAAAATCCCCTGAAAACCTTATGGTATTTCTCATGTATGTAACTGTCTTCTTTGATCTTGCTGCTTTAAAATTCTTTATCACTGTATTTTGTGATTTTAATTATAATGTGCCTTGGTGTGGATCTGCTTTTGTTGATTTTGTTGGGAGTTCCCAGTGCCTCCTAGATCTAGATATCTGTTTCTTTCCCCAGATTTGGAAAATTTTCAGCTATTAACTCTTCAAATACATTTTCTGTCTCCTTTTTGCTCTCTTCTTCTGGGACTCCTATAATGCAAATGTTACTATGTTTGATGGAGTCACTGAATTCCCTAAGTCTATTCTTATTTTGCATAATTATTTTTTTGCTCTTTTGTTCAGCTTGATTACTTTCTAATACTCTGTCTTCTATGTCACTAATTCATTCCTCTGCTTCTTCCATCCTACTGTTCATTCCATCAAGCATGTTTCACATTCTCTTTATTGAGCCCTTTATTTTTGCTATGTTATTCCTTATCTTTCTTAATGGTCACACTCATGTCTTCCACTTTTTTCTCAAATCCAGCGAGTATCTTTATAATCATTACTTTAAATTCTCTATCAGGCATGTTACTTACATCTGTTTGCTTAGATCTCTGGCTGTCGCCTTGTCCTGATCTTTCATTTGGGACAAATTTTTCTGTCTTCTCATTTTGTCTAGGATTCTGTGCTTGTTTCTCTGTGTTAGGAAAGTCAGCTATATCTCTTGTTCTTCCGGGTAATAGCCTTATGAAGCAGAGGTCCTATAGTGCCCTGTAGTGCAATGTCCTCTACTCCCCAAGGCCTGGAACTTCAGTGTTTCCAATGTGTGCTGCATGTGCTCTACTGTTGTGTCTTGGCCACTTTATCCTTCAGGCCAGTCATCTGAAGAGGCTCTTTGCCTATTGTGGGCAATGCTTGGTCCCTGGCCTGAATGCGGCAAATTTTAATGAGGTATGATCTAGTCCACTTGTGAAATGAGACCTCCACCACAATCAAGGCCCTCCAAAATTCCCAGGCTGCAGAGATGTAGTGTGCATAGGGATTTGAGGTCGTCTGGGAAGGGGCCACCATGCTAGAACTACGGCAAGTGTGACTGGGAAGGACAGTTACATTGGAGTGCAGAGAGGTCAGGAGCTGTTGGTGTAATCAAATTAGGTAGTGAGTACTGGCACTGCACTGGTTCCCACAGGTGGCCCCATACTCATGTTGAGGGGCAGGGGACAGAAGTGCTGCCTCCCAGTTCCTTTGTTTCCAGAGGGGTCTCTCACTCAGTGTTGCCTCTCCGGGACAGCCTCTTAAATAAGCAAATAACCTCCCCAGTGGGTGCCGCAGTCACTCCACAGATTGTTTTTCCATGCTGTATGTCCACAGGCAGTTTTCCCTGATTTCTCTCTAAGAGCAATCCCAATGCCTCTGGGCTCTCCACAAGCCACACCTGCTCACCTATAGAACACCAGTCTTTAAGCCCCACTGGTTGCAAGAACTCACAAAATTTGGGCCCTCTCATCTTCCAAACCAATTTGTTATGGGGATTCATTTTCCCCATGTACTCTGTCATGTGTTAGTCTGTCTCTTTCCCTTCTGCAAAACCACAGCTCCCTCCCTCTCACGTTAGCTATGATCCATTTCTCTCCCAAACCATGTCCCCATACTTCCTGTCTTCTTCATGTGGACTCTTCTCTACCTTTAGTTGTGGACTTTGTTCTGCCAGTCTTCAGGTCTATTTCTGGAATAGTTAGGCTGATTTGATAGTTAACTAGTTGTGTTCATGGGGCAAGGTGAGCCTAGGATCCTCCTACTACTGCCATCTTTACCTTCTCTCCAGAGGTGAATTTGACTTTGTCTAACTGGTAATCATAATATGCATTAATTTTCCAGGATTAATATTCACATCTTTAAAAAACAATGCTTTTTTATAAATCCAAAATAATTTTGGGAAATTTCTGTGAGACTATTCCTCACTTTACCTCAGAGCTCTCTGAAGTCAGTGGGAGCTCTGGGCTTGAATCTGCTCCATGAAGTGCGCAGGCAGAATAGAAATGGGGCCAATACAAAAATATTCAAACATACGGAGTGAGGTTTTCCTGTCTATGGTGTGTCTCAAAGGGCTGAGCTCAGAAATTGTTCTAATGAGAGAATTCTTCAAGGAAAAAAAAATAGTTCCAAAAGTGGCCAAGAGCTAGTGAAAATAAAAGGGAGAAAATCAGAAATTTAAAATGAATTTTAATGAACACTAATTCCAGCTTCAACAGATTAGTTATAAAGTTTGTTGAAAGGATAAAGATTTAGGCTTGATAAATTAAAATACAAGTTGCCCAGAAAGCATGATTCTACACTTAGCAGATCCCCTCATTTCCCCTCTCAATTCTCTATTTCCAACCTTATCCCACAAATCTCTTTCCTGCTGATAACTAAAACTCACCACTAGTAATCAATTCTAGTGGGTTAGTCCCCCTTTGTTGGCCTTTTATAAAGCAAATTCTCTAGGAACAGGGGCTGGGCTCTTTGGGTAGTACTGAGAACAGAAAATGCTATGGACTGAATGGTGTCACCCTACTAAATTCATATGTTGGATCTCTAATTTCAAATGTGACTATATTTAGAGATAGGGCCTATAAGGAAATTAAATAAAGTCATAAGGGTGGTACCCTAGGAATAGGAATAATGTCCTTATAGGAAGAGACACCAAAGAGTGTTTTCTTGCTCTCTCCCTCCCTCTTTTATCTCTCTTTCTCCTCACAAGCACAAGGAAATCATGTGAGCAACTGCAAGTTGCCATCCTGCAAATCTAGAGAAGAGGCCTCATAATGAAACCTACCCTGTCTCCAAAACCTTGAGAAATTAATTCCTGTTGTTTAAGACATCTAGTCTGTGGTATTTTGTATGCCAGCCTGAATTAAGACAAGGGATATTAAGGCAAGGAGAAACATGGTATTTCAAGGTCATATGAAAATCACTACCGGGAATGTATGTTTAAGCCATATCACACCCCACTCTTTGAGAACTCATAGAGTTCACTCACATCACGGGCCTGCAATATAATAAAAAGTAAGTACTTCGTCTTTTGTCCCAAGTTCCTGTTATGAAGTTCATAAAACTCTTGGAATTTCCTGAATGAGTGTCTTTTATACATTAAATGATGGCACTTGGTGAAAGAGGTCCAAGATGGCTTCAAGATGGCAGCTGATTGTCATAAAAGCCAACCAGATAATTAGAGGATTAGAAAACTCAGCTGTACTCCCTGATTTCTGGAAACAGGGATGCCTGGGTGGCTCAGTGGTTGAGCATCTGCCTTCAGCACAGGGAGTGATCCCGAGGTCCTGGATCAAGGCTTGCATCAGGCTCCCTGCAGGGAGCCTACTTCTCCCTCTGCCTATGTCTCTGCATCTGTGTGTCTCCCATGAGTAAATAAATAAAATCTTTAAAAAAAAAAAAAAGAATTATTGATTTCTGGAAACAAAGATGGGCTGAAGATTGAGTTCAATTACCAGTGGTCATTGGTTTAATCAATCATGCCCACACAAGGAAATCTGGATTAAAATCCCTGAAGTTTGGAGTAATACCAAGTCAGTGAACACATTAACGTACCATCAAGCTAACACACCCCAACTACACTGGTACATAGATTCCTGTGCTCAGGTCCCTTCCAGATCTTGCCCTTTGTCCCTCTAAATCTGGTTATACATTTCTATTTTTTATAAGAAAGTATAGTAATAAGAACATCACTTTCCTGAGTTACGGAGTTATTCTAATATATTATTGAAATTGAGGGGGTCATAGGATAGTAGGCCTGGCAAAAGAGTAAGTAGCCTGGGCACCATATAATTGAATGTTATCTGAATTTGGAGCAGTCCTATGAGACCAGTCCTTAATCTGTGGGGTCTGCACTAACTCTTTAGAGAATTCAATTGTGGGACACCACATGGTGTCAGAATTGGTTTGTGTGTGAAAAAATGACACACAGAGCCCTTGTATACATCTGATAGTTCCAAACCTGCAACAGATTGCACCAGGAATAAAGACCTGACCCAACCTGGGCCAATCAAATTTTAAAAATTTGAAGAAGAGGTGTCTAAGTAACTGCCTAAAAATACTTGATCACTATAATTACTTTTGTGGACTGAGGAAATGAAGACTCAGGGTTCTGGTGCCTCTATGCTCTAATCGGCACAAGTGGCAGCTGAAAAAAATTGGCCTGTAGTCAGAACGAAATGAAGTAAATGCATGAAAGGAAGACCCTCTGGCTTCAGAGAAAAAGAGTGAAACTCCAGGAATGGCTACCTTGAATCCTGCCAGCTTTCTAGTTCCTGGGTTCAATCTTTCCTGAGACCTGATTGCAGTTCCTGGTGTTAAGTCTCTTGAGTTCTCAAGCATTCTTATAATAAACCCCTTCTTTTTTATTTAAGTTTGTAAAGGCTGATTTATATCCTTTCAAAGTCCTAATATGATGACTAAAATGATGATAGGAATGATGATATCAAAACTAATATCTAAGAAGTACTCACTATGTCCCAAACTCTTGTAAAAAGACTCTACATATATTTTTTTACATATATTTTTTCATTTAATTCTCACCAAAAGATCTATGAAGTTGGTATTATTACCCCCATTTTATTATAGAACATGTAGAATTTAAATGCTTGAGAATACTCATAACTCATAACTAATTCCAGATATGATTTCTGAATTGGTAGAGCTTACATGAGTATTTTGGTGAACAATTCAGCATATAATTAAGGTTAACAGTAGACTTGTCCACAGAAATCTGGCCGGCCAAAAAATAAGTGGCATGATATATTCAAGATGCTAAGTAGGAAAAATATGCAGCCAATAATACTTATCCATCAAGACTATCATTCTGCATAGAAGAAGAGATAAAAAGTTTCAAAGATAAGAAAAAACTCTAAGAGTTCATGACCACTAAACCAGCCCTGCAAGAAATATTAAAGAGGACTCTGAGTGGAGAAGAAAAAAAGCCAAAAGGAACAAGGACTATAAAAGAACAGAGAACATCAACAGAAACACCAACTTTACCAGTAACAATGGAAGTAAATTCAAGTTTCAGTAATCACAATGAAGTAAGGGGATGGAGAACTATTTTTCACGCCAATGTATGCCAAAAGAAAGCCAGAGTAGCCATACTTGTATCATATAAAGTGATTTTAAAACAAAGTCTGTAACAAGTGATAAAGAAGGGTGTTATATCATAATTAAGGGGTTTATCTATCAAGAAGATCTAAGAGTTTTAAATATTATTTTTATTAATATTAATTTTTAATGTTTATGCCCCCAACCTGTAAGTACCTAAACATATGAATCAATTAGTAAACAGCATAAAGAATAAAATAAATAATAATAAAATATTAGTATGATAATAATAAAATATTAGTATGGGACTTTAATACTCCACTTATAACAATGGATATATCATCTAAGCAGAAAATCAATAAGAAAACAATGGCATTGAATGACACAGTGGACCAGATAGACTTGATGGATAAATTCTAAGCATTCCATCCTAAAGCAGAAGAATACACATTCTTTTCAAGTGCACATGGAAAATTCTCCAGAATACATAACAAACTGGGTCACAAACGAGCCCTCAACAAGCACAAAAAGACTGAGATCATACCATGCATATTTTCAAATCACAATGTGATGAAACTTGAAGTTAATCACAAGAAAAAATTTGGAAAGAATACAAACACATAGAGGTTAAAGAACATCCTACTAACGAATGAATGGGTTAACCTGGAAATCAAAGAAAAAAATCAAAAGTACACAGAAACAAATGAAAATGAGAATACAACAGTCCAAAATCTTTGGGACGCAGCAAAGGCCTGTCGTGAGAGGGAAGTATATTGCAATACAGCTCTACCTCAAAAAGCAAGAAAAATCTGAAATATACAACCCAACTTTATACCTACAGTAGCTAGAAAAATAACAGCAAAAAAAAAAAAAAAAAAAAAAGCCTAAAGCTAGCAGAAGGAAAATAAAAATTGAGCTCAAACAAATGATATTGAAATTAAGAAAAAAAACTGTAGAATAGATAGATGAAACAAAGAACTGATTCTTTGAAAGAATAAAATTGACAAACCCCTATCCAGATTTATCAAAAAGAAAAGAGAAAGAACCCAAATAAATAAAATCATGAATAAAAGAAGACAAATCATAACCTACACCACAGAAATACAAACAATTTTAAGAAAATACAATGAAAAATTATGTGGCAATAAATGGGGCAAACGAGAATGAATGGACAAATGCCTAGAAACAAAAGCTGAAATAGGAAGAAATACAGAATTTGAACAGACCCGTAGCTAACAAAAGTTTTTAATCAATAATCAAAAATCTGCTAAAAACAAAAGTCCAGGGCCAAATGGCTTCCTAGAGGAAGTCTATCAGACATTTAAAGAAGAGTTAATACCTATTCTTCTCAAATTGTTCCAAAAAAATATAAATGGAAGGAAAACTCCCAAACTCCTTCTGTGAGGACAGTAATACCTTGATTCCAAATCCAGAAAAAGACACCACTAAAAGGGTAAATTACAGGCCAATAGACCTGATGAACATGGATGCAAAAATTCTCAACAAGATACTTGCAAATTAAATACAACAGTATATTAAAAGAATTATTCATCATGGTCAAGTGGGATTTATTCCTGGGCTGCAGGAGTGGCTCAATACCCACAAATCAATCAACATGTACATCACATTAACAAAAGAAAGGATAAGAACCATATAGTCCTCTCTATAGATGTAGAAAAAGCATTTGATAAAATATAGCATCTTTTCTTAATAAAAACCCTTAAGAAAGTAGGCATTGAGGGAACATACCTCAATATCATAAAGGCCATATATGAGAGATCCACAGCAAATATCATTCTCAATGGGGAAAAAAACTCAGAGCTTTCCCCCAAGTTCAGGAACATGACGGGGACGTCCACTCTCACCACTGTTGTTCAATATTGTACTGAAGGACCCAGCCTCA